>NC_060130.1:336206250-336809986 GCF_021461395.2 Schistocerca americana
AGTCGATGCTGAATATGGTTCACTTGGAGGATCTCTCAATAGATGAGGTGATCCAGAAAGTGCAGGACCGTAGTCTCCGTTTATATGCGCGATACGCATCTATTTAGGAATGGTGAATTCAACTGGTAAAGACGAGACTCTAAAAAACCCTGAGGCGATTCTGCGCTGATAGAGCGCGGGAATTTCGGAGGGCGCAAGAACTTTACTGCTCTCTCTTGTGCGACCTTTATGATACCGCTCATCAGGCTCCCCTACGAACTGCGGTGGTCATGCGTGTAAAGGCGTAATTGCTACAGTTAAAGCAGCGTCGATTGGAAGGGTTTATTATGCAATGCAGTCCACATTCCTTGGTAGCGAATGAATTGGCTTCTCTATATCATTTGATACGACATCAGACTCATCGTTGATGCGCGTGTATTACGTCTCTCAAGTTGTGATGGCACAAAAGACATATTGCATGTCTTCCATCAATTGTATCTGGGGCTCTACGAGGAATCCGTTCTTGTCGATGTGTCATTCGATTTGGACTGTAGACCTACATCTGCACATGATGCAGCAGTTTTAGATGTTTTTCCTTGAGACAATGTTTATGAACTTATTGTTAGATCGCCTTCTCGTAAATTACTGGTGTTAGATGGTCTGCCTAAAGAATTTTATGTGCGTTTTTGACCGTTGTTGGTTGCTACTTTTACGTTACTTTTGAACGAAGAGTTGAAGGGGGCGGGGCTTATGCCCGACAGGCAAAATTGTGTTAATTCCTAAAAGTTCTGTTCAGGCACCAACTGATAAATTTCACGGGATTACCTTCTTAAATTTTGATTGTAAGGTTTGACGAGGGCGGTTGCTGGAAGTTGTTGCAGTCCATCAGAACTGTATTCCTCGTCGTATTATTCTGACTTAGATAGCTGAACGTCGTGACTTCGTTTCGGTAGCCAATGTTACTTACTTTCCTTGTGCTCTGGCGTTTATGGATTTTGATATGAATTCCTGTTGCAGGTACTGGAAGCTGTTGGGTTCACTATTGACACTATTTGTTTTTGGCTATCCAAGCTTCAGTGACTCTCAATGGCCAACTGATACCTTCGGTTAACGTCCGTACCGGTTTTCCTCAGTGAAGTCTGCTTTCAATGTCGTTGTTTGTTCTATCTTTTAAGCCCCTTCTTCCAAGGATCACCGATCATTAACAAGGATGAACACTATTGGGAGACACGATTTCGGTGCGTGTATACACTGACGATATGATGGTGCTACTCCGTTCTCCTGCTGATAATTCCGTTGCTCAAGCCTACAGTAGATGCCTTTTGCCTTGTACCTGATGCCCGCATCAACGAAGGGAAATGTGGATTGATGGATTTACGAGGTTTTGATAACACTGTCATTTTGTGGTCGTCGTATTGGACATGAGTGTTTGGAAGCCATAATTGATCGCTCTCCAATGAAAATGGCTACAGTAAATTAGAAGTCGGTTGTGAGGAATATGATTAGGAAACTAAACCAGCCGTCTAGTCGTTTTCTATGGAAGCTTCATATTTTTCTTTTATGACACGAGGTGTCTGCGCGTGCGCGTCTGCTCAATGGTTTGGCACTTCCCTATATTAAAGGGCAATCGTCTGTGCTATTTGTTTGTCGCACCGTGCTGAATTGCACTCACGCAATACACACATTCACGTCTCGTTTGTTTTACTGTCTTCGGCTGGGCAATCTTGGTCCGCCTGTCGAGGTCAGTCGACTGAATTTTCATTTAAAACATTTCCGTGAATTTATATTGTTATCAGTTACTTTGCGGCTGATAGTCTACAGATTTTTATTGCGGCGTGGGGGAGGGACTGACTGTAAGAAGCGTGTTGAACGAACATAGCCACAAACTTCTTGAAGATTGTGTCGTTTCATCTTAGCCTTCCCGTTCTACAATTGGTGGTGGCGTCCTCGTCGTATCAAGAGGTCCACAATCTGCTATCCATGAAAAAGCACCTATTTCATATTGGACTGGTGTCACGGATGAATGCATTCGCTGTCCCACTATAGACACCCTGCAACATAGATTTACCTGTCGTGGTCGCGAAACGAACTGGTACAGTTGATACTACCTTTTGAGCTGATATCCTATTCCGTGCAGTCTTATCCTACTTTCTGAGGGCAAAGTCAAGTAAGCACAACTGCATGGCTATTGGGTCACTTTGCTCGCTACATGGTTAATGAAGGGAGTTATACGGATCCACTCGCCTGCCGCAAATACATGGCCACTGGATATTGGAAGTGCTTGTGACTGCCATCGCAACTTATCGCCAATATGTTGAACCCTGAATTTCGTCGTCAAGGTATCAACTGGCTCTGAGCACTATGCGACTTAACTGCTGAGGTCATCAGTCCCCTAGAACTTAGAACTACTTAAACCTAACTAACCTAAGGACATCACACACATCCATGCCCAAGGTAGGGTTCAAACCTGCGACCGCAGCGGTCGCGCGGTTCCACCAGACTGTAGCGCCTAGAACCGCTCAGTCACTCCGACCGGTCGTCACGGTATCAGTCAAGTTATCCGGTCCTTGTGGCTTTCTAGACATGGATCATTTTCAGGTAAATTGTTTCGCAGTTTATTTCATTTTTGTGATCCTGTTGTTTTTTTTATTTTTTATTTTTTTTTTGGGGGGGGGGGGGGGGGACTGTCGAGGTGTTGGGCTCTCAAACCTCTGGTCCGTAATCGGTTCTTAGTCGTATTTTTTTGTGGTTGTGCGCATGTGTCCCAAGTTGCAAAGGGAGGGCGTTATGAGTTAAAATTAAAAAGAAGCTGTTGTTGTTGTTGTCTTCAGTCCTGAGACTGGTTTGATGCAGCTCTCCAAACCGAAAAAGTATAAAGAAAAGAGATACTGTAAAGGTCATCGCTCGCGATAAGCCGGAAATTCGGGTTCGAGTTCCGATACAACACAAATTTACATGCATCATAGGTATTCTCTCAATACGTAATGCAGCTGACGTCAAAATTATTCCCAACTTCGACTGACACTTAGCAATTTCTCCTTTTCTTTTCTTTTTTTTATTTGTCATGGACTTTTTAGCTTGCTTTGAGGTAAGTGTCATACTCTGGTATTCATCCTTTGTGAACGTTAACGAATGGTGCTGACGCTTACTACATTACACTGCACAAGGAAACATATGGCTTCTTGCCGGCTTTACCATGCATTCACTCTTAATGATACAAAAGTAGTGTCGTGAGTGGCATCTTTCTACGGAGTTAAGATGACTGGTATGGACAATGGAATATATAGCGTTCAGTGAAACTTATGACGACCAGGAGGTCCCTAGTTCGCAGCTCAAACACATGAAAATTAGTAACTCACCGATGGATAGCCTTATTCAGTTCTCTTTGTCTTCGTTATGAGACATCTGTTAGTAACTGTTCACTTGTGCTCTGGCGGTGATTTAATCAGCCGTGGCCTTGTTGAGTGAATTAACGATGCATTCGACTGAAGAAATTAAGGGAAACTACAAAACCACAAATCTTAATTTTTGTACTGAGATTTTAAATTTACCCTTCCAAATCGTAGCGAAATACTATAGACAGTATACTAACCGATTCTGCTCATTTCATAGTCACATCAAGCGTCAGCTGAGACTATTACATGCGACAACATCACGGTCGTCAGAGGTTGATCAGCAATACATTTATCCAATCGAGTAAAGAAAAAACTATACCCATAATTTTACAGTTTTAAATCATTTTAATGAATGTTTCAGTCATTTAATATCCTAAAACTGTGAGAATAAGCGCACTTCATTGCTCTTAAATTTTCTTTTATCATATTGTCAAAATTAATATACAAAAATACAAGGTGATTACAATTGAAGTTAAACTTTCAAAACGCTGTAGAAATAACACCACTGGTCAGAATGACGTCGAATTGTAATGAAATATTATCGGAGAAGGGGAAACACGTATGGCAGAAGAAAAAAAAAATAGTGTGAAAATTCATCAATAGATGGCGCTGTATGTGTCAGAATAATTAAGTGAAAACACCTGTCATGCGCATGAGCCATTGAAGTTGGTATAAACACACCAGGCACATGGCTTTGCCTCCTTTCGCGCCTGCGACGTCCGCCATCACTGTCTCAATGCAAGATCGCGTTCTGCTTGTAAAGTGCTCGTAAAGCTATATTACAAGAATGATGACTATGCATACATCGCTCTGCAGAAGTTCCGGACACTGAAGGGTTTGAAAAAAGGGATTGGTCCGATGACTGCCGTCGGTCTCGAGGAAATGATTCGGAAATTCGAAAAGACAGGTTCCTTTGGTGTGCTGAACATTTGACATACCCGTGAACATGGCGCGTGAAATCCTACGAAACATCCTTCTTTGCCTTCCATTCCAAATTACCCATGTGCACGAGTTGCTTCCTGTTGACCTGCCAGCAAGAGGGACCTTTGCTTTAGAATTTCTTGCTCGCATGGAAATGGACAATGACTGTCCGTGGAACATTTTGTGGACAGACGTAGCCCAATTCCATCTGACAGGATATGTCAAGACACAGAATTGTCGAATATGGGCAACAGAAAACCCACACGCAAATCAACCAGTACCACTTCACCCTGAAAGGGTCACTGTGTGGTGCGGGTTTACGGCATCATTTATCATGGGGCCATATTTTTTTCGAAGAGACAGATGCTTCCGGTCGTGTTACGTATACCGTCACTGGTAAGCACTGTGTCTTTTGCTCAACCACGTCATTCTAGGCCTCCAAAAGCGTGGATGTGTGGATGGGATCATTTTTATGTAAGATGGCGCACCTTCGCACATTGCAAATCCAGTTAAGCAGCTGCTGAAGCGCCATTTCAGAAATGCTAAAATTATCAGCCGCCATTTCCCTACAGCCTGGCCGTCCCGATCACCTTCTACATCTACATCTACATACATACTCCGCAATCCACCATACGGTGCGTGGCGGATGGTACCTCGTACCACAACTAGCATCTTCTCTCCCTGTTCCACTCCCAAACAGAACGAGGGAAAAATGGCAGCCTATATGCCTCTGTACGAGCCCTAATCTCTCTTATCTGATCTTTGTGGTCTTTCCGCGAAATATAAGTTGGCGGCAGTAAAACTGTACTGCAGTCAGCCTCAAATACTGGTTCTCTAAATTTCCTCAGTAGCGATTCATGCAAAGAACGCCTCCTTTCCTCCAGAGACTACCACCTGAGTTCCTGAAGCATTTCCGTAACACTTGCATGATGATCAAACCTACCAGTAACAAATCAAGCAGCCTGCCTCTGAATTGCTTCTATGTCCTCCCTCAATCCGACCTAATAGGGATCCCAAACGCTCGAGCAGTACTCAAGAATGGGTCGTATTAGTGTTTTATAAGCGGTCTCCTTTAAAGATGAACCACATCTTCCCAAATTTCTACCAATGAACCGAAGACGACTATCCGCTTTCCCCACAACTGCCATTAAATGCTTGTCCCACTTCATATCGTTCTGCAATGTTACGCTCAAATATTTAATCGACGTGACTGTGTCAGCGCTACACTACTAGTGCAGTATTCAAACATTACGGGACTCTTTTTCCTATTCATCTGCATTAATTTACATTTATCTATATTTAGAGTTAGCTGCCATTCTTTACACAAGTCACAAATCCTGTCCAAGTCATCTTGTATTCTCCTACAGTCACTCAACGACGATACCTTCCCGTACATCACAGCATCATCAGCAAACAGCCGCACATTGCTATCTACCCTATCCAAAAGATTATTTATGTAGATAGAAAACAACAGCGGACCTACCACACTTTCCTGGGGCACTCCAGATGATACCCTCACCTCCGATGAACACTCACCATCGAGGACAACGTACTAGGTTCTATTACTTAAGAAGTCTTCGAACCACTCACATATTTGGGAACCAATCCCATATCCTCGTACCTTAGTTAGGAGTCTGCAGTGGGGCACCGAGTCAAACGCTTTCCGGAAGTCAAGGAATATGGCATCCGTCTGATACCCTTCATCCATGGTTCGCAAGACATCATGTGAAAAAGGAGCGAGTTGCGTTTCGCAGGAGCGATGCTTTCTAAAGCCGTGCTGATGCATGGAAGCAACTTCTCTTTCTCAAGGAAATTCATTATATTCGAACTGAGAATATATTCGAGAATCCTGTAACAAACCGATGTTAAGGATATTGCACTGTAATTTTGAGGATCAGTCCTTCTACCCTTCTTATATACAGGCGTCACCTGCGCTTTTTTCCAGTCGCTCGGGACTTTACGTTAGGCAAGAGATTCGCGATAAATGCAAGCTAAGTAAGGAGCCAATGCAGTAGAGTACTCTCTGTAAAACCGAATTGCAATCCCATCAGGACCTGGCGACTTATTTATTTTCAACCCATTCAGCTGCTTCACAACCCCAGGGATGTCTATGACTATGTCCTCCATACGGTAATCTGTACGAGACTTAAACGGCGGTATGTTTGTACAATTCTCCTGCGTGAAAGCTTTCTCAAACGCTAAATTTAAAATTTCAACTTTCGTTTTGCTGTCTTTCGTTGCCAGGCCAGACTGATCAGTGAGTGACTGGATGGAAGCCTTCGACCCGCTTACCCATTTTGCGTAAGACAAGAATTTCCTTGGGTTTTCAGCAAGATCTTTTGCTAAGGTATGACGGTGGTAGTGGTTGTATGCTTCGCGCATCGCTCTTTTTACAGCAGCGCGAGTCTCTACTAACTTTTGCCTGTCCTCATTCTCCCGATCTTTCTTGTACCGCGAGTGCAACTGTCTTTGCTTCCTGAGCATTCTCCGAATTGCGCTGTTAAACCACGGTGGGTCTTTTCCGTCCGTAACCCACTTTTTTGGCACATACTTGTCCAATGCGTGATTTACAGTGTGTTTAAAATTTTCCCGTAATTCTTCCACGTCCATCGTACCGGAAGTAAATGAAGTCGATTCATTTACTACGTGGGTTGCTAACAACTGCTTATCTGCTCTTTCAAGTAAGAATACTGTCCTAGTCTTCTCGACCGATTTTTTAACTTTCGTAACCATAGTCGTAATGACAACATCATGATCACTAATCCCTGTCTCAACACTGACACCGTCGATGAGGCCTGCTCTGTTCGTGGTTGCCAGATCTAAAATATTTCCATTACGCGTTGGCTGTCGATTTAGCTGCTCAAGACAGTTTTCGGATAATGTGTTCAAAAGTAATTCACACGACGGCTTGTCTGTACCACCTGTAATGAATCCATAGACATCCCAGTCTATACTAGGTAGGTTGAAGTCGCCACAGACTAATATAGCATGATCCGAGTACTTCTGCGATACAGAGTGTAGACTCCCTTTGAATGATTCTAGAACTGTCACGGTGGAACCTGATGGCCGGTAATAACACCCAACAATTAGCTTTATTTCTCCTAGCCCTGTTAAACGTGTCCAGATAACTTCACAATCACACCCTACAGATACCTTAGTAGACACAATATTTTTGTCAACTGCAATGAAGACACCACCTCCTATGGTGTCTAATCTGTCTTTCCGATACTCGTTCCAACCCTCACAAAATATTTCAGAACTTCCTATCTCAGGGTTCACCCAGGTCTCAGTCCCGAGAATAATTTGCGCGCCACACGCTTCCTAGAGGGCAGTAACTTCAGGAACTTTATTCCAAACACTCTGAAATTTTACTGCTAATATCTTGATAGCTGAAGTGTCTTTACACTGAGCGCGTCCTTATTTCCCTGCCTGCACGTCTACTGGTGCGTGTTCTTCAGGACACCTCACACTACTGCCTAGCCTAAAAAAACCAATGTGCACGCCACAAGTACTCTGCTACCCGAGTAGCCGCTTCTTTTGTGTAGTGCACCCCTGACCTATCTACGGGCATCCTACAATTCCCCACCCAATGGCGCAAGTCTAGAAATCTGCAGCTAAGACCGTCACTGAGTTGACGAAGCCTCTGGTTGAGACCCTCCACTCGGCTCCAAACCAAAGGAGCCCGATCCACTCTGGGAACGATGCTGGAAATAGAGAGCTCTGCTTGCACCCCGCGTGCTAGGCCAGCGGTCTCCACCAAATCCACCAGCCGCCCGTACGAACTGAGGATCGCCTGAGAACCCAAGCGACAGTTATCATTGGTGCCGACGTGAGCAACTACTTGCAGGCGACTGCACCCCGTACGCTCGATAGCCACAGGCAAGGCCGCCTGCACATCTTGGATGAGGCCCCCCAGCAGACAAACCAAGTGCAGGTTGGAATTCTTTCCAGCCCTGTACGCTATTTCCCAAAGGGGCTTCATCACCCGCCTAACGTTGGAGCTCCCAATAACCAGCAAGCCTTTGCCCCCGTGTGCCTGCTCGGGCCCTGCTGAAGGAGCGGCCTCTTGCCCACTTACAGGATGAACGGGAGAACGCGAACGCGTTGCAGTCCGCCACTCACCCTGAGGTGAGGGCGGCCCCAACGCGCTGGGTACACTAGAAGGTACCTCGTCGACTGAGTCAGCGGACGCAACAAGCGACACCTGGGGTGTCTCAAGCGACGCGCCAGACCCTCCGCCGTCGCTGCACCTCGAGACAGCAGCCTGAAGGCGGCTGACCGTGGCCAACAGCACGCTCAGCTGCTCGCGAACCGCGGCCAGTTCCTCCTGCGCCCGCACACAAAACGCACACACCCTATCCATCCTACTGCTAATATCTGGACGTATAGAATTGCGACAAATAAAACAGCAATGTGCGACTGCACAGTTGCGTCACCAGCGCCGGATTGAGCTGCGGTACATGAACAATTACTTACGAACTAAGCAATCAAATGACCACGACTACGCCACTATACAGATATTACAATGCGATCCTACCCCTGTCTTAGTACAAATGACAACCGCCTACGCGATATTACACTCTACCGTTATTAAAATTTGATACTACCCATTTCTAATTCGAAAATACGCAAAGATCCGAAAAATTTCACCACGCAAACACACAAACACACAAAGTAATTTGAATTAAACCTGCGGAACTAATACTAAAAACTGAATATACGACTAGTTTTTGCTACTGCTGCTCGCCCACTGCACTGGCCTCTGTCTGCTGCTAACTGACAGAGCACTGGCTGTCCAAAACAAACAACTGACTAACGACTCCGCGAATTTTTACTCTACGGCCATCAATAAGCAAAATTACTCCTCTCAAATACGAGAATACGCAAGGATTTTATGTAATTAAATAAGCAAGCGCACAAACACTCGGGGAGAAATTAAGAATCAAACTACAAAACAAATATGAAAGCTAAATATGCGTCTCGCTATTGCACTGCACTTATCTTAATCGGTGTGACTACTGGCTGTGGGGCTATCTGAAAGATGTTGTGTTCAGTGTTCCGATTGCTAACTTAGCTGCAAAAAAATGGTTCAAATGGCTCTGAGTACTATGGGACTTAACATCTATGGTCATCAGTCCCCTAGAACTCAGAACTACTTAAACCTAACTAACCGAAGGACATCACACACATCCATGCCCGAGGCAGGATTCGAACCTGCGACCGTAGCAGTCGCGCGGCTCCGGACTGAGCGCCTAGAACCGCTAGACCACCGCGGCCGGCCTTAGCTGCACTGAAGGCACTCACTGCGCAACACATTCTGAACGTGACCCCGGAAACACTTCGATCAGTTGTAGAACATGCTGTTTCTAGATTTCAGCGTGTTGCAGAAAACGGTGGACAGCACGCTGAACATGTTTTGCGCCAGTGACACGGAAATTAATAATCCGAATTGATTTTGATTGTTGCTTTTTATGCAGTTTTTGGTCTCAGGACAATTTTAAACCGATGTGATTGATGCTTTTTGTGCGGTTTTGGGCCTCAGGACAATTAAAAACCAATTTTTTCCAATCCAATGTGATATGACCTTGCCGTGATGGATGGGCTTACGTAACTAACAGTATCACACCTGTACGCCCATGCGCACTGAGTAGTACAGTCTGTTTAACGTCAAACGTACTCCTTAGGCATTGTCGTGTGATTCATTTGTCATTTATAGTGGACCACTATTAAGTTATGATGCTTACAGCGCCATCTATTGCTACATTTTGTATCTATTTATTTTTCTTCTGCCATACGTTTTACACCTTCTCCCATAATATTCCGTTGCAATTTAACGTCATTCTGATTAGTAGTGTTATTTCTACAGTGGTTTGAAAGTTTAACTTTGCTAGATATAATACGTTCGACCGTTTCTCGATTTTAATGTGTTCCCAGAGATATTTTCTGTTGTTGCTTTAAAATAGTCTGTGGCGGAACAGACAATAGCGTTGACTCATTAGCAATGTTATGGAAGTGGAAGGCAGTGAGCGTTTCTAAGATGCTGAGTCACCAGCTGCTTGAAGGCAAACCGTGAACGGCAGACGCAAGGCGCTGTATCAGCTCTGAGGAAGTGCAGTGGATGGGTCGTGCTTCTAGAAGGCGTTCGCAGCTATTGCGCACACCACACTCAGATAACTGCAGTCGCTTGGATGAGACGGAGGCCAAAGCAGGCGTCAAGGTGGCAGCTACAAATTTCCTGGGCTTATTCTGTTAGTAAACAGAGCTCATCAGAAGATATTGCGTACTATGTAACTATTATATGCATAAATAGATTCATAAACCACTTTGTAATTTACAATAATTTGACAATGAAGTGATGTTATTATTGTTTCTATCGAGTTCTTAGACTTTATATTACATGATTCCCAAAGAAGAAGCTATCGACTTAATAAAAAATACGTAACACACACATAAATCTTCTTCGCAGTATTACACTGTGTGATCGATCAAAAGTATCCGAACACCTGGCTGAAAATGACTTACAAGTTCGTGGCTCCCTCCATCGGTAATGGTGGAATTCAATATGGTGTTGGCCCACCCTTAGGCTTGATGACAGCTTCCACTCTCGCAGGCACCTTCAATCAGTTGCTGGGAATGCCAGCCCATTCTTATCGAAGTGCTGCACTGAGGAGAGGTATCGATGTCAGTCGATGAGGCTTGGCACGAAGTCGGTTTTCCAAAACTACCCAAAGGTGTTCTATAGGATTCAGGTCAGGACTCTGTGCAGGCCAGTCCATTACGGGAATGTTATTGTAGTGTAACAACTCCGCCACAGTCCGTGCACTACGAACAGGTGCTCGATCGTGTTGAAAGATGCAATCGCCATCTCCGAATTGCTCTTCAACAGTGGGAAGCAAGAAGGTGCTTAAAACATTAATATAGGCCTGTGCTGTGATAGTGCCGCGCAAAACTACAAGGGGTGCAAACCCATCCCTGAAAAACACGACCACCCCGTAACGCCACCGCCTCCGAATTTTACTGTTGGCAATACACACGCTGGCAGATGACTTTCAACAGGCATTCGCCACACCCACACCCTGCCATTAGTAGACCGCCCCATTGAGTACCGTGATTCGTCACTCCACACAACGTTCTCCACTGTTCAATCGGCCAATGTCTACGCCCCTTACACCAAGCGAGGCGTCGTTTGGCATTTACCGGCATGATGTGTGGCTTATGAGCAGCTGCTCGAACATGAAATCCAAGTTTTTTCACCTCCCGCTTAACTAACATAGTACTTACAGTGGATCCTGATGCAGTTAGGAAAATCTGTGTGATGGTCTGGATAGATGTCTGCCTATTACACATTACGACCCTCTTCAACTGTCGGCGGTCTCTGTCAGTCAACAGACGAGGCCGGCCTGTATGTTTTTGTGGTGTACGTGTCCGTTCACATTTCCACTTCACTATCACATCGGAAACAGTGGACCTAGGGATGTTTAGGAGTGTGGAAATATTTCGTTCGTGCGTATGACAAGTGACACCAAATCACCTGACCACGTTCGAAGTACGCGAGTTCCGCGGAGCGCTCCATTCTTCTCTATCGCGATGTCTAATGACTACTGAGCTCGCTGATATGGAGTACCTGATAGTAGGTGGCAGCACAGTGCACCTGGTATGAAAAACATATGTTTAGGCGGTGTCTGGATACTTTTGATCATATAGTGTACTTCCGTTATGCAAGAGATCATTCATGAAGGTGTAATGCAGGATGATGAAGTTTTCTCCGTATGAAGTTATAGTGTTAAAGTTACTTACGTAGCACTTGTGATGAAGTGAGTTGCAGAGATTGCATATGATGTATACGGAATTTTCTTTCTTTTAAGGAATTGTGAATTTTGGCAAATGGCTTAATTTCGGCTTCTGTGAACCATATTGTCGACTGGTAATATATGGCTACCACACAAAAATACACTATTGGCCATTAAAATTGCTACATCACGAAGATGACGTGCTACAGACGTGAAATTTAACCGACAGGAGGAAGATGCTGTGATATGCAAATGATTAACTTTTCAGAGCATTCACACAAGGTTGGCGCCGGTGGCGACACCTACAACGTGCTGACATGAGGAAAGTTTCCAACCGATTTCTCATACACAAACAGCAGTTGACCGGCGTGGCCTGGTGAAACGTTGTTGTGATGCCTCGTGTAAGGAGGAGAAATGCGTACCATCACGTTTCCGACTTTGATAAAGGTCGGATTGTAGCCTCTCGCGATTGCGGTTTATCGTATCGCGACATTGCAACTCGCGTTGGTCGAGATCCAATGACTGTTAGCAGAACATGGGATCTGTGGGTTCAGGAGGGTAATACGGAACGCCGTGCTGGATCCCAACGGCCTCGTATCACTAGCAGTCGAGATGACAGGAATCTTATCCGCATGGTTGTAACGGTTCGTGCAGCTACGTCTCGATCCCTGAGTCAAGATATGGGGATGTTTGCAAGACAACAACCATCTTCACTAACAGTTCGACGAAGTTTGCAGCAGCTTGGACTATCAGCTCGGAGAGCAAGGCTGCGGTTACCCTTGACGCTGCATCACAGACAGGAGCGCCTACGATGGTGTACTCAACGACGAACCTGAGTGCACGAATGGCAAAACGTCATTTTTTCCGATGAATCCATGTTCTGTTTACAGCATCATGATGGACGCATCC
Organism: Schistocerca americana; assembly: GCF_021461395.2. Lineage (NCBI taxonomy): Eukaryota > Metazoa > Arthropoda > Insecta > Orthoptera > Acrididae > Schistocerca > Schistocerca americana. The sequence goes on from NC_060130.1 coordinate 336,219,245, forward strand.
ATGTGTGGCGACGTCGCGGTGAACGCACATTGGAAGCGTGTATTCGTCATCGCCATACTGGCGTATCACCCGGCGTGATGGTATGGGGTGCCATTGGTTACACGTCTCAGTCACCTCTTGTTCGCATTGACGGAACTTTGAACAGTGGACGTTACATTTCAGATGTGTTACGACCCGTGGCTCTACCCTACATTCGATCCCTGCGGAACCCTACATTTCAGCAGGATAATGCACGACCGCATGTTGCAGGTCCTGTACGGGCCTTTCTGGATACAGAAAAAGTTCGACTGCTGCCCTGGCGAGCACGTTCTCTAGATCTCTCACCAATTGAAAACTTCGGGTCAATGGTGGCCGAGCAACTGGCTCATCACTACTCTTGATGAACTGTGGTATCGTGTTGAAGCTGTATGGGCAGCTGTACCTATATACACCATCCAAGCTCTGTTTGACTCAATGGCCAGGCGTATCAAGGCCGTTATTACGGCCAGAGGTGGTTGTTCTGGGTACTGATTTTTCAGGATCTATGCACCCAAATTGCGTGAAAATGTAATCACATGTCATTTCTAGTATAATATATTTGTCCAATGAATACCCGTTTATTATCTGCATTTCATCTTGGTGTAGCCATTTTAATGGCCGGTAGTGTAAATAAGGTTGTCAAACTGCCGAAAATTATAAGCACGTCTTTGGAGACAACTGTGTATAAATGTTGAAGTAGACATGAAGCCAGTTTTCTGTGATCCCTATACGACATTGGAAAATACGATTTCCCTTTTTAGGTAGTTATTGTAATGTTAGGCCTATTGCTAGCCATGTGTTTCTTTGGTGTTGGACCGAGCGAGGTGGCGCAGTGGTTAGACACTGGACTCGCATTCGGGAGGACGACGGTTCAATCCCGCGTCCGGCCATTCTGATTTAGGTTTTCCGTGATTTCCCTAAATCACTCCAGGCAAATGCCGGGATGGTTCCTCTGAAAGGGCACGGCCGACTTCCTTCCCCATCCTTCCCTACTCCGATGAGACCGATGACCACGCTGTCTGGTCTCCTTCCCCAAAACAACCAACCAACCAACCTTAGTGTTGCTAATTTTTAACTCCGAAGTCTCACTTCTTGTTTCGTAGTATCTGACTTGTTAGAGCTTACAAGCGAACATTCCGAGGTGCTATTCGTTCATCTTATGTGCATGCTGGAAGAAAACGTTTTATCTTAAGCATTTATTTACAGATCTTCATTATTGTAACAATTTTGTATCATAGTAATGAGTTATTTACCATTTTCAATGAACAAAATACACGTATGTAAAGTAGTAGACCAAAAACAAAAAAAAAATGAATGTAACACGTAAAATAACAATTTAAAACATAAACAATTATAAGTAAAATAAATAATTAGGCTAATAATGAATGTTTAGATATTTTAATCAGGTATGTTGAAAATACTCTGACAGCACCTTGTGTACAGTTTATTTTCGAACAATGATGTTTCAGAAACCAGCTTTATTACGCCTGGGTGTATGTAGCTTGAAACCCTTTTTAAATTAGGTTGCAGCAAAAGTTTTCTATTTTCAAAATTAATTACTGACGGTGGGATATTTTGAAAAATTTCAGGTTAATGCAAAATTCGATTATACTGTATACATCAACTTGTATGTGAGAAATACTTTTTTATATCATCGTTTCAATAATATTCCCCGTAAACCCAAAGTGCGAAATCACCTTTCAAGGTGCGATTTACCTCCTAAAAGTGAAATTGGGCACAAATAAAATATATTTTTTATACTTTAATCGTCAATAGGGCTATGTAATCTATATTACCACGCTCTGTCGTACACAAAGAGTGAAAAACACAATGCTGAAAAGCATGTTTTTCAAAATTACCTGCGATAAGAGATATAAATGTGTAAGTAGCGAATAAACTGTCCTTTCTTTTTTGTGTCATTATCGCCCTTAGTTATACGGAGTAAATACAGAATACTGGCATACAGATATTACAATGGAACTCTTGTTGAAAATTTGAAATTCTTTCTCTGTTTTCATTGCGAGTAAAATTCTGAGCTAAGACTTCTAGGTGATAAGGTCTTGGGCTTCCAGGCTAGTGGTAGTGTTGAATTGCCGTTACGTTCTAGCTACAGTCCTACTCTTCATATTCTGGACAAGAGTCTAGAATTGGGGGTATCAATTAATAGGCGAGGGTCGGGGATTATTCCTCCCGTGAGTGGATAAAGAGGTCCTATGCTGCGGGCAGTTGGAATGGAGGGATGGTGAGAGCGGAGAACTGGAAGTAACGTTCATATCTTTTCATGGGCACTGCTGACGTTTGAACGCAGCTATCGGACTCTTCTGTGCTTCCGAGAGGCCATACTGGATAAACAGGCAACCACTCATAGTGTCTACATTTGCTGGGGCTAGGAGTGGTACTCATGGCCTAATTGAGACCTACATGCATGGGCTAGTGCATAGGCATTTGGTCCACAGTTGTTTCTGTCTATTTTGAGTAGTAGATTCACTTCTGAGTCAAGTTTATTTGACATATTAGAGGTAACACCTAAAACTAGGAAACTAAAAATTAGGAAACTAATTAGTGGAAAATATCGGCCAGTTCACAATAACACGAGTAATTTATGTGTAGTGTTTGAGATGGAGATGGAACGTTGTAACGTCTGTTTTACTTGGGTGGCGCTGGAGTCACTAATAGCAAAAGTTCTCTTTTATTATTAAGAGGTCATTGGAGAGTGTACTCCCAAAATTTTTGACGTCTTTGTTCTGACATATTAATGCCAGATCATTTGCATATTGGATTGTGTTGGAGCTATTAGCTGATATATCACGATTAAAGATATTAAACAGAATGGAAACGAAAACTGGTAAGTACGGCCGGCTATTGCTGAGGGATCTCCGTTTGCTAGCTTTGTCATTCAAAGAAGGTGGAAATCGTCATTTGGAGACAATGTTGCTCAGAAAACATATTATCTTTTGACATGGAATTACATAAATTAACTTCAGCATCAAATCTCCTCTCTATACTGTATTATAAGCTGCCGTTGGATCCACGTAAACTGCAGACATTGAGAGCGCTCTCTGGAAAAGTCGTATAAGTTAACATGTGCTCACGGCAAACACGATTTTGCGTAAAGTCACCCTGTTCCACTATGCTAATTTTATCAGTTATCTTTTGGATTCGATTGAGAATTAGTGACTCCAGTAATTTATATGCCACGTAGAATAGATGGACAGCATCGTCTCCTTATAAGGTGATCAGTTTTGATGTCGGAAGGACTGAATGGAAAGACACAAGTACTTCGAAGCTTTTGACTCATTCACCACTTGAGAGTAATTTGTCAGTCAGTGGACAGCAAGAAGTCACTCTTTATCGCTATCTAGAGTGAGGTGAGGACGAGTTGGGATGGGGCAACTTTAACAGATTCCTTCACTCTCACATCCCATGTACTGGCCATGCTACGAAGAGATAGTGTAGAATTCAAGGCGGCAGTTGTAAACATTCATGTGCTTGTTCTACTGGGAAGTACACCATAGCGAAAATTAGTGCTTGCACGATGCTTGCCATATTTTACATACGCTTGCTGAACGCTTCACAATTTACAAAAATAAAAACCTTAGTGAAAACTGGGAAACCTTCATTGGAATCTCGGTTTCTAGATTGCGTGTTTCGTAAAGCAAGAGACCGGTCTTCAGAAAAATTACGTAGCTTTTTTTTACTGCTGTGAGCTCTATCTGCAACAGCATTGAAGCACTATGCCTCGTCGACGTGTTTATCGTCACCGCCGCCACCGCATTCCAGTTTACAAACACATAATCAGCCTGGAAAATAAACTTGGAGGAAATGGCACTGCATAATCAGTTATTCCTAAAGGACCTATCTTTTTCCTTGGATGTCGAGTTAATTTTTCACTCTATGAAGCTATTGTACAAAACTATTCATGTCTCGTCAGCATGGGGTTGGGAGCAGCACAGTTTTACTACGTTGAACTGTTATGAAATCGCATTACGCACTGAAGGAAAAATAACATCATAGGACGCCGTGGCAATGAAAAGTCACTCAGGCTGCTCTGTGCACTTGCAATCAATTACCCAAAATAAAATAATTATATTAATCTTCTTCCACTTTGGAATATTTCTAATAATGGTATCTGTTTTAAAAGGAAAACACCGTCACAGCAAGATCACAGTTTAGAAACGTAGAAACGTACAAACGATATTTGTTAATTATTGGGTTGCCTCTTCAGTTAGATGCAAGGAAGGAAAGATGGCACGAAAGCCATTCATATTCAATTAAAATATTTAATTGCTCATTGTAGTTACAAGTTGTTCGATATGAGATCAACATTAATAGGCGTACAATTAAGCAAAAATTATTGATAACAATTAGTAGTATGGTTCAAATGGTTCAAATGGCTCTGAGAACTATGGGACTAAACATCTGTGGTCATCAGTCACCTAGAACTTAGAACTACTTAAACCTAACTAACCTAAGGACATCACACATATCCATGCCCGAGGCAGGATTCGAACCTGCGACCGTAGCAGTCGCGCGGTTCCGGACTGAGCGCCTAGAACCACGAAACCATCGCGGCCGGCAATTAGTAGTATGAAATTACGCAGGGCTACCGATTATTTTTAACTGTGCCAAATTCACCTGGACTTCATGTGGAAGACTGCTGTCGGATAAACAAAATGATTAGTCCAAGTGTCAGCAGCTCACTTATGCTACTAAGCTGGGGAAGATTGATTCACAATTCCTGTAGTATAACCGGTTTGCGATAGATAAGAAAACAGCTCGGATTGCAAAATAACGAAGCAAATTACGTGGTGCGCAGAGAAGAAAGCCGTTCAAACGCTAAATACGGCGCTTACTCAAAAAAACCATACTGGAACAACGCCAAGCTACAGCTAGGTGCCTCTGGATATCTGTGTGTGCGCTCAGCACGTCGTCCCGCTGTCTCAAACACCGAAAACTGTTAGATATCGCGTGAGTCAAACCACAGTTTCAATACCTAATGCATACATCCGCACACCTCACGTGTTCGACGACAAAGATGCTATCCCGTGGAGTGAAGAACTTACAAGTTTTACCACACTGAAAATCGAGAATTTCTCCGTTCCTTTTGAAATACCGGGAAAATAACGCTGAATTTTCTCAGGAGATGCTGTAGTATATTTGTAAACTCACTAGAGCTATGCATCGTACAAGGCTGTTGCCACAATTAGCTGAGAATTTTTCTGGGCATGAAGGCAGCAGTTTTCCCACGGTGTATACAGAAAACCGAAGGAGGCTATAACATGCATACTCATGTGGGAGATTCCATGGCCCGTTCTAGCTTCTCTCACGGCTTCTCTATGAATCTCATGCCTTCCGGAAACCTCTTCACGTATCAAATGGTTCAAATGGCTCTGAGAACTATGGGACTAATCATCTGTGGTCATCAGTCCCCTAGAACTTAGAACTACTTAAACCTAACTAACCTAAGGACATCACACACATCCATGCCCGAGGCAGGATTCGAACCTGTGACCGTAGCGGTCACGCGGTTCCAGGCTGAAGCGCCTAGAACCGCACGGCCACACCGGCCGGCTCTTCATGTATCAAGCTTAGGAATGTCGCCACCTGAAGTGAGACCTTTCAAGTATTCTGACCATGGGAACGAGGGTATCCTTCCCCGAATACTGGCTTCGTGCGTGTACTTCTTACGTGCCTGACGCCTGCTACTTCTGCGTCACACCAGTGGCGGAGAAATTCTGCTCTCACGTTCCAAACTTTCCCAGGAAAGTCACTTATAATACTACAGCAATCAGTTTATATTCTGTCTGGTCCCCGTAAACTAAAAGAGTAAAATTCCCTTCTTTCCGATTCTCGATCGTTACTGTCTATCGGCATGAGAAGAGACAAGAGTTCTTCCTCAAATTTGGGATCGACATTGGACACAATAAAGTAATACCCTCTGAGCAGTTCTCCTTTAAGCAAGATTTGTTAAATTGGTAAAGTCATACTGCATTGACGAAATAAATCTCGGGTGAACAGCCTGGTATGAGTGTGCATAGGACACAATATTTCGGCAATCGACCACGTTGCCATCATCAGGTGCGCTGATGTACTGCGTACCTGATGATGGCAACGTGGTCGATTGCCGAAATATTGTGTCCTATGCGCACTCATACCAGGCTGTTCACCCGAGATTTATTTCGTTGTAAAATACGCCTGGAGAAATTGAAGAATCACATCATACTGCATCAATTAATACAGTAATAAAACAGTACTGTACCATAGGTACAGGTTCTGCTTCTGGGCAAGGAGGCAGCTGTTTTCTCACGCTGTATCGGAAACCGACGAGGCTCTAATATGCACGATCAAGTGGGAGAGTCCATGGCCTGTTCTAGCTTTACTCAGAGCCTCTCCAGGGCCCTTGTGCGTTTTGGAAACGCGCTTCACATCTCCGGCCTAGAACACCACTATCTAAATCGAGACCATTCAAGTCTTTCAGTCACGGAAAGATAGGTGTCCTTCTCCAAAATTCTTGCTTTGTGCACACACTGCTCTCAAGCCTGCTGCTATCTATCTTTGTGTCACACCAACACTGAAGAAATCCTTCTCTCACGTCCCAAAGTTAAAAGACCTCGTGTGTTTTCCCACGAAAGTTACACATAATACTACAACAATCAGTTTATATGCTGTCACTTTGCGACAAAACATTTATAACTATTTGTGATATAAATAGTAGTGTCATAACGTGGTATTCACCTTTGGTGAATGTGAGCGAAAAGCAAAAATTTTTTTGGACAGTTACTATTTCGAGAAATTTTTCATAAATATGCAGGTCAAATTTTCGGGGTATTTAAAAGTATTCCATGTTTTCAATAATAGTAGTGTGAACCAGAACATGTATCACGCATCCGGCCATCCTGATTTAGGTTTTCCGTGATTTCCCTAAATTGCTCCAGGCAAATTCCTTTGAAAGGGCACGGCCGACTTCCTTCCCCGTCCTTCCCTAATCCGATGAGACCGATGACCTCGCTGTCTGGTCTCCTTCCCCAAAACAACCCCACCCCCCCCCCCCCCAGAATATTTCAAAAATATTCGGTATGAATGATCTCTAAGATGCATACCTTAAGAGCTCTGGTCACTTGCTCATCTTCGCTACTGTGAAATGCAGCTGCTCTACAACAAGTTCATTGCTATTACGAATGAGTCATAGAAAGCGCCAAGTAAATGATTAAACAAATGAGAACACTACTACTGTAAAACAGCACAGCTACTAATATAATATTCCTGCTTCTGCACACGACGTGCATTTGATGATGTACAGGTAGTTAGAACAAATAACATAGTGCCTCATCCCCCCGTCGGAGGTTGGAGTCCTCCCTCGGGCATGGGTATGTGTGTTGTCCTTAGCATAAGTTAGTTTACGTTAAATTAAGTAGTGCGTAAGGTTAGGGACCGATGACCTCAGCAGTTTGGTCCCATAAGAACTTACCAAAAATTTCCAAATAGTGCCTCACATTATGGCAACCTCTCAGTGGAAATTAGAATAATTAATGACTCTAGGACAAATGTTTTTAGGAATAGTTTACAGAAGATAATCTGGAATGAAATTTATAATGAACCAAATGCTAACATGAAATCTAGTCTGTTCCATGATAATTTAATATCATTATATGAAAATAGCTTCCCACACAAGCATATCAGAAACGACATTAAACAGCCATGTAAAAAACCATGGATCATTAGAGGGATTAAAGTACCTTGGTGAGGCAAAAGGGAAACGTATCTGTTGGCAACAAGAAGTAGAGCTCCTACAGTTGTTGAACAGTACAAAACATACTAAAATTACTAAGAAAAGTAATTAAAAATCAAAGAACACGCACGTGATGTCAGAAATCAGTAATTCCGACAACAAATTTAAGGCTATGTGGAATGTCGTGAAACCAGAGACAGGACAACCAGCCACAGAACAGGATAATATCACTGTTGAACTGAGTATAATGGCTATAAATGATGAGTCGCAGATCGTAAATATTTTTAACAATCATTTCTTAAATATAGTAGGAAGTATAGCGACCGAAAGTTCAAGAGAAAAATCACAGTAGTATGTTGATAAAGCAACTCTCATAGAATTTAATCAAATGACGGTATCACCAACTTCTCCTTCTGAAATGAGGAAATTATATATTTTCTGATGGTGTTTCCAATAGAGTACTAAAGATTTGTTCCCGTATAATAAGCATAGTCTTATCTGAAATACGTAATGCATCACTTAGGCAAGGCATTTTTTCAGAGAGACTGAAATATGCCGTTGTCAGAACCCTCCTTAAGAAAGATGATAGGACAGATGCCAATAACTACCATCCAGTTACAATGCTGACATAATTTTCCAGAATTTTTGAGAAGTTAATGCATTCAAGAGTAGTTTGGCTCTGAGCACTATGGGACCTAACACCTGAGGTCATCAGTCCCCTAGAACTTATAACTATTTAAACCTAACTAACCTAAGGACATCACACACATCCATGCCCAAGGCAGGATTCGAACTTGAGTCCGTAGCTGTCACGAGGTTTCAGAATGAAGCGCCTAGAGCCACTCGGCCACATCGGCCGGCTTCCAGAGTAGTATCTCACCTGAGCAACAATAACATCCACGCAAAATCACCAGTTTCGTGTTCAGAAGAGTTGTTCTCCTGAGAAAGATATTTACATGTTCACTCGCCAAATTTTACAAGCATCGTGAGTAATAAAATAGCGCCGGCTGGTATTTTCTGCGACCTGCCTCAGGCATTTGACTATGCGAATTACAATGTCTCCTAGATAAATCGAAGTTTCATGGCACTGATGTTACAGCCAACCAGTGGATAATGTCATACGTAAAAAAAAGAATGCATAAAGTTGTACTTTGCAATTCAATCAATGTATTCCATGAACGTTATTATAAATGGGATAACTCATTTACAGGGTTCCCCAAGGCTCAAGTTTTGATCCACTGTTGATATCTAAGCATACTGCACCATTGATAAGTGTAACACATGGTGAGGAAACAATAAGTGGGGTGGAAACTTCAAAATTCTTAGCCGTTGATATTGATGGAAATTTAATCTGGAATTGCACATTCAAGAATGCCTAAAACAACTTTGTTCAGACACATGTGCACTTAGAATCATTCCAAATCTTGGGGAGACACAAATCAGTAAGCAGACATATGTGGCATAGTTTCATTCGGTAATGTCACGTGGAATAATGTTCTGGAGTAACTCATCTTTAACAAAGAACGTCTTCATTGCACATAAACCAATATGTGGTGCACACCCACGATCATCTTGTAGACATCTATGGCTCTGAGCACTATGGGACTCAACTGCTGAGGTCATTAGTCCCCTAGAACTTAGAACTAGTTAAACCTAAGGACATCACACACATCCATGCCCGAGGCAGGATTCGAACCTGCGACCGTAGCGATCTCGCGGTTCCAGACTGCAGCGCCAGAACCGCGCGGCCACTTCGGCCTGCGTAGACATCTATTTAAGGAGTTTGGCATTCTGACTGCTGTTTCTGTGTGCATTTTTTCCCTCATGAAGTTTGTTGTAAATAATCCCGTGCAGTGCAAAAGGAACAGTGATATACGTAATTACAATACCAGAAGGAATAGTGACATTCATTACTTCACATTAAGACTGCCTTTAGCACATAGAGGGATGCACCAATACTGTAACAACAATGTTTTAGCCAAGGTATAAAATGTCTGACAGATAGAAAAGTAAAATTTGAAAACAAAATAAAACAGTTTATCCTTGACAACTCCTTCTACTCTGTAGAAGAATTTTTATTCCTGCAATGAAAAAAAAAATTACTAAGGTTCAGGGTGTAACCATGTTTAAAAATTAAGTTGCGATGTGTATGAAAAATGACTTGTTCCACATCATTACAATTTTTAGTGCAAGTGGTCCATGGAACATGAAATTAACTAACTAAATAAATTAGCCATCGCTCAGATGATAAATTTGGAGACCAGTCACACCAGGACATGCTTCTGTCCGATGTCTTAGATAATCATGCACTCACTGAAAAACTCCAGGCTGGTCACGGATATGCTGGCAGACACTCATGACGCGGTCCTGCAGTGCATTTTTATATCATTAACGAGTCTTGCATACACTAAAGATTTCAAGTAACCCTACAACCAAAACTCCAAGGGATTAAGATCTGTGGAAAAAGCTGGCCAAAGCACTGAACATCCATGCCCAATCCATTGCTCATTAAATGTTGTGTGTGATGTTCTCAAACATTTTGGAGAAAATCGGCTGGTGCTCCATCATTCATGAACTACACCTCCTGCTGTTGTTGGAATGGTACTCTCTCTTGCACGGTAGGCAAGTCGTTTGACAGTTACTGAGGACTGTGTCCTCACTTAATATTGCATTTTGTAAGTAGTTTGTAATAACAAGCGCTTGCATTAGAAGAGACGTGTTTCATAGTAGCCAAGATGAATAAGGGCTCTTTGCTATTAAAGTATGCATTTTAGAAACTATGTTTACTGGACATTGTTCTCTTGGCTTGCTCCATTCTACTACCTCTCTCTTAAAATATGGAATACTTTGTCTTAACCCCAAAAAGCTCTGCCAACAATTCGTATCTACATCTATCCGAAACAGAAGCTGCATTGCCTTTTCCAATGTAGTGTCTTTGAATGTGTGAGCTGTTTCTTCTGTTAAAAAGAGACGGCACCGGCACTGGTAAATAGCCTTGAGTGATACTGGGCTGATCTGGAGCCCTTAGGTTACAGACGAGCCACTACGCTGTTCAGTCAAGAGGTCGAGATTACTCTACCCCATTACAAAGGAAGGAAATAAGGACCTCACAAGCATCAAAGCCGAAAACTGAAATTGCCCAGTGAAAGTCAGGTGTCACGTACCTCCATAATTCCGAAATCATTCATAAGTAGTTGCACTCAAAATGGGAAATCTTCCAGGAGTTTAAATTCTTAAAACCGAGTTTTAACAACCAGAAGATTTATGGTGGAAAATACTGGTCAAAGATTATAAACTGTCTCACTAATGTAATTAATAGCCCCACCGTTGGAAAAATTTGCACCAGGTCAGTAAGGATGTTGAGGAAATCAGCCGTCGCATGGTTGAATGAACCATCCACCCCTTATCCTGTAAAAATTTACGGATAGGATGTGACATCAAATCAGAACGATTGGACTGGGATTTTAAATTTGTTATTTCGAAGTAGCAGTGATGTTGAATTGCCTTTGCACCAACGCAGTTTGTTCAGTTCAGATTAACATCCACTATCTCCTGTTGTCATTAAGTAGGTCGAAAATTACGGTAGTCGGAGAAGGCTAGAAACTGATCTCCGTTAGGTAGAGGTAAATACTATATTTACGATGTATTTTTTTACTTGTGCTTCATTGCTTACAGAACCGCTTAATAGTCTGCAACTACAAGATCATTTCCGTGGGTCACCCTTAACTTTCTTCTCGCCATACATTCAAATGAACTTACGGGTTAGTTGTTGTGTGTATATGTTTAGTTTAAAATGATGTTTGTTTATCTTATCCGTTATGTGCAAGTTTATTAACTGGAAGTAATACATTTGAACCACTGTCGAGGATAATACATTTCCAGAAATTAATTAATATAAGCAATAGTGAGACTAACAGTGTTCAGTCTTGTCACAGGAAGGTCTAAGTTAAAGAAGCTGCTCACACACATGCCGTTTGACGGTCACTATGAATCAGTGTATGATAGAGGGTGGCAGAGGGTGGGGTAGGGATCTGGCTTCCTGAAGGCGTTCCATAGTTCTTGTGCACGCCGCACTCAGTCGACGACAGTAGTTTGGGTGAGCAGCGGCGAGGTGGCGACTACATGAATAAGCGTGCTTTTCTATTCGGATGTGCAACCAATAGGAAATAGTAAGTACAACATACTTGTATTTATAAGTACGATTGTACCACACTTGCAGCTGCCATATTCCTTCTGTTAGAAAACGGACCTTTCATGAAATAGCTACGAATGATGTTCAAATTTCATCAGAGTGTGGCTGTAGTGCTGAAACGTATTACGCTGGACTTTTATTGAAGTGAATTTGAGGCAAGTCACAGACATTCTTATACGAAATTACGTTTTTCAAGTGTTTGTGAGTTTAGGCGAGTTTGACTTGTGTGCACCAGTTAGCTTAGTTGATTGACAACCTGTGCTGACTTCAAGAAAAATACAAAAACGTGTCAAGTTGTCAAAACGGAGAAACATATGCTTTTAGACTGTTGTGTACAAAAGTAGGGATAGAAGAAAGCCCAATTTTCAGTTAGTTTTTTCGAATATAAGAAATAGCAACTTTCTCAGTTACGCATTGAATAGATTATAAGACATTTTGTTCTCTGTATGATACCGTTACCGTTCTTGTTTTCTCACAGTGAAGGCTCTCTTCTTGTTGCATTGGTTTCAGATTTACCGTTCCGTTAATTATGGCAGAGTATGATATATCACCTTTTAGTGATGTACGTCTAAAAGTGAGTCTGTAGTAGAAGAAAGTTTTTGAGGGATTGTTTAAGCATTACGATATGAAACTTGCTGGCATTTTAAAACTGTGTGCTGGACCGAGAATCGAACTCGAGACCTTCGCCTTTTGCAGGCAAGTGCTCCCAGGAAGTTTCATATCAGCGCACACTCCGCTGGAGAATGAAAATTTGATTTCGGAAATATCCCCGAGGCCGTGGCTAGGACATGGCTCCGCAGTATACTTTCTTCTAGGAGTGCTAATTCTGCAAGGTCTGCCGCAGAGCTTCTGTAAGTTTGGAAGGTAGGAGACGAGGTACTAGCGGAATTGGAGCTGTGGCGAGAGGGCGTGCGTCGTGTTTGGATAGCTTAGATGGTAGAGCACTTTCCCGTGAAAGGCAAAGATCCCGAGGCCTAGTCTTGGTTCTGCACACAGTTTTAATCTACCAGGAAGTTTTATATCAGCACACATTTCGCTGCATAGTGAATTTTTCATTCTGGCATTACAGTATAACTTGTAAGACTATTTAGAGGGGTACAGATATAGTACGCGATACACAAATCTGCAGAGCATTTTTCTCGAAATAGAGGCTCTGGTGAAGAATATGAAGATTGGAAAAATGCATTTACAGTATGAGCATACAGAAAATACGTTCGCGCACTGAATCAGTATTTAAGGAATGCCTGTATATTTATTACGAGTAAACAACCGAGGAAAATTTTCTTGATGAAAAGCCGGCCGCGGTGGCCGTGCGGTTCTGACGCTGCAGTCCGGAACCGCGAGGCTGCTACGGTCGCAGGTTCGAATCCTGCCTCGGGCATGGGTGTGGTGGTATCCTTAGGTTAGTTAGGTTTAAGTAGTTCTAAGTTCTAGGGGACTTATGACCTAAGATGTTGAGCCCCATAGTGCTCAGAGCCATTTGAACCATTCTTGATGAAAAGCTGGTGGATTCCTGTGAGTGTCACTGATCACATCCTGGCAAAGTGTCGAAATATCGCGGAGGGACCCCTAGTCACATGCGATGGACGACTGCTTATTCTCCCTGAGTGCTGACGGGCTCATGAGTTGCGGGCAGTGGAGTGTAGGCGGGACGTGGGTGGCAATAGAGGCAGTGTTGAAATCGCTGCTCTAGTACCTTCCACCACCCCACCACACCTCGGTTGCCCTTCCTTCCATTCCAGTCTTATCGTCTAGCTATCGGAATGTCTGAGTGGAAGGAAGTTAGCGTTCCGCAGCTGCTGACTCACACGCTGCTTGACGGTAATCAGAGGTCGGCAGGCGCGAGACTCTGTCGTCAGCACGAGGAAAGGGTGGGGCAGGGGTGGGGCTTCTTGAAGGCGTTCCATAGCAGTCGCATTCGCAGCACTCAGTTGACTGCAGTCGCTTGGATGAGAAGTAGCCCAGAGCAGAAGTCGACGTGGCAACTACAAATAATCTGCTGCCTTTACTATTGGTAAGTTCAGCTTAACATAAAATAGTGCCTAGTTGTCATATGTGGAAATACATTCGTAGTACACTTTACTGTTTGGAATAATTTGAAGCCTAAGTATTTACTTGATTGTTTCCAATAAATTGTTAGGACTGGTGAGCGACAAAAAGAAAGCTATCGACTTCTTACAAGATAAATAGTAAAGGTCGCTATAGTTTTCGTTGTATGTATCTCTTCCAAAAGAGATATTCCTTGTAGTTGCATCGCAAGAGGTTCAAGTTACGTCGCTGTGAGGCTGTTGTGTTGGAAATTATTACTCCGAACTTTTATCGAAGACCCTTTCAGAAATTGCACAGAAATGTGCTTAAGAAATCTTTCTTTTTAAAACGATCTCGAGTTTTGACAAGTAAGTTGATTTCGACGTCTGCCCACCAGGTTTTCTAGGGGGAATACTTGTGTCCATCAAGGCTAATAAGCATGTAGAAATTTCGAAATGTAGGTATATCTGTTTTTAGACTATTGTGTATAGATATTTTAATAGAAATAGACCGAATTTTCAGTATCTGTTTGGGATATTACGGCATTCATTCTTACGCAGTGAATACGATTTTAAAAAATTTTCTCGCTGTACGTTACTCTTTTATTCCTTTTTTTCTTGATTATGAAAGAGTCGCCTCTCATATCTTATTTTCAGAAATGTATTTGATAGTTCGAATCAGAGTGTTAAAAAATAAAGTGTTTGTCGACAGGTCTGGGCGCAATTCGGTAACACAAAAATGTAATTTTGCGAACAGTACTTATTTCATTCAGAGGTGTATTAAGCATAACGAAGTTCCTTAAGCGTCAATGTATAGCCGCAAAGACATAGCGCTTGGAACGAAAGACTACAGAGCGTATTCTGTTACGAGATTCGGTCTTTGGTGAATATAAATGTGGAAGGAGTAAACTAACAGTATTTTTTTTCCAAAACGTCAATCGTGAACTTGATTCGGAATACGTTCAGAATATAGATAAACTTCAAATGCACTATGCATGTATAGAAGGTGTAAAATAAACTGTGTATACAAAAGTTTAGAATGATTGAAGGAGATCAGAAGAAATACCGTATCCCCGTAAGTGGTGCATGGAGGTTTTGAGATATGATGTCGAAACTTCGGTGCGATAATTATTGTTTACATATGTTGGAGAAAATGTCGTCTGTTTACATTAACAGACAAGTTATATCAGCACTCTAATGATTGTTTAATGCGCTCTAAACAACCAGGTGTTTCACAAATAATGACTACAGCTTCAGCCAAGCTGGCAACCTGCTCTTTTGTAGTGTCTATTGGTATCTCTTATACCAAGTATACTCGGCCCCCGGTAGCTGCAGGGACAGGGTGACGGATGGTCAGTCCTCTGGGCCCGGGTTCGATTCCCTGATTGGTCGGAGAATTTTCTCCGCCCAGGGACTGGGTGTTGTGGTGACCTCAGCATCATCCTATCATCCTCATCGACTGCAGGTCGCCTAAGTGGCGTCAGATTGAAGGGCCGACACCCGGCGAACGGCCTGCCCGGCAGGGGCCCCAGCTATACGATTAAATAAATAAATAAATACCAAACACTTCATCTCACCCCACAAAAGTAAATCCACAGCAAGCCGTCAACATCTCTATAACAATACTTATCATAGGGCAGCTTGAACTCTGTCTTTGAACATCACTAGCGTCAAAACCTTAATGGACCTGTAGCAGTGAAACGGTGTACCTGTGATAATTTTGTCACACAAAAAAATATATTCTTTTATCTCCGCTAACGATCTAAAATTTAATATACATAGAATTTTATATCTTATATAAAAGTATAAGAAAAATTTAATCATGAACAGTTTCTGGGTTTCTAATGCGGTTCATTGATAAATTATCACGTCGTTTGAACTGGCATCGTGCTGATCTTCAATTGGCATCATTCTGATCATCTTTCGGCTAAGTATCGAAGTATAATGATCTCTTCCTACCCAAGGCGAGCGACGGCGATCACCTCCATTTGGGTGAGGACAACTGATAGTTGACTGAGGACAGCATTGCTGGTAGGGTCCGATTGGGGGTGGGTGGATGGCGGGGGCCTATTGAGACTGGATCGTAGGATCCGGCGTCGCCCCAAATCCGGCCCCTGTCCTGTTGCCCCCTCGGGCACTCTGTTAGCCAGCCATACAAAGCCCTGGCAAAAGCTACATGGGTTTGGGGAGATCGGCCTCAGCGTATGAATGTTGGGTGGGAGTCTTTAACATTTCGATTTTGGCACATGATGATAGGTATATGTTGTTGTTGTTGTGGTCTTCAGTCCTGAGACTGGTTTGATGCAGCCCTTCATGCTAATCTATCCTGTGCAAGCTTCTTCATTTCCTACTACTTACTGCAACCTACATCCTTCTGAATCTGATTAGTGTATTCATCTCTTGGTCTCCCTCTACGATTTTTACCGTCCACGCTGCCCTCCAGTACTAATTTGGTGATCCCTTGATGCCTCAGAACATGTCCTACCAACCGATCCCTTCTTCTAGTCAAGTTGTGCCACAAACTACTCTTCTCCCCAATTCTATTCAATACCTACTCTTTAGTTATGTTATCTACCCATCTAATCTTCAGCATTCTTCTGTAGCACCACATTTCGAAAGCTTCTATTCTCTTCTTGTCTAAATTATTTATCGTCCATGTTTCACTTCCATACATCGCTACACACCATAAAAATACTTTCAGAAACGACTTCCTGACGCTTAAATCAATACTCAATGTTAACAAATTTCTCTTCTTCAGAAACGCTTTCCTTGCCATTGCCAGTCTACATTTTATATCCTCTCTACTTCGACCATCATCAGTTATTTTGCTCCCCAAATAGCCAAACTCCTTTACTACTTTAAGTGTCTAATTTCCTAATCTAATTGCCGGCCGAAGTGGCCGTGCGGTTAAAGGCGCTGCAGTCTGGAACCGCAAGACCGCTACGGTCGCAGGTTCGAATCCTGCCTCGGGCATGGATGTTTGTGATGTCCTTAGGTTAGTTAGGTTTAACTAGTTCTAAGTTCTAGGTGACTAATGACCTCAGCAATTGAGTCCCATAGTGCTCAGAGCCATTTGAACCATTTTGAACCTAATCCAATTCCTTCAGCATCACCCGACTTAATTCGAATGTATTCCATTATCCTCGTTTTGCTTTTGTTGATGTTCATCTTATATCGTCCTTTCAAGACACTGTCAAATCCGTTCAACTGCTCTTCCAAGTCCTTTGCTGTCTCTGACAGAATTACAATGTAATCGGCGAACCTCAAAGATTTTATTTCTTCTCCATGGAGTGTAATACCAATTCCGAATTCTTCTTTTGTTTCCTGTACTGCTTGCTCAACATACAGATTGAATAACATCGGGGAGAGGTTACAACCCTGTCTCAAAATGGTTCAAATGGCTCTGAGCACTATGGGACTCAACTGCTGAGGTCATTAGTCCCCTAGAACTTAGAACTAGTTAAACCTAACTAACCTAAGGACATCACAAACATCCATGCCCGAGGCAGGATTCGAACCTGCGACCGTAGCGGTCTTGCGGTTCCAGACTGCAGCGCCTTTAACCGCACGGCCACTTCGGCCGGCCAACCCTGTCTCACACCCTTCCCAACCACTGCTTCCCTTTCATGCCCCTCGACTCTTATAACTTCCATCTCGTTTCTGTACAAATTGTAAATAGCCCCTCGCTCCCTGTATTTTATCCCTGCCACCTTTAGAATTTGAAAGAGTCAATACTGTCAAAAGCTTTCTCTAAGACTACAAATGCTAGAAACGTAGGTTTGCCTTTCCTTAATCTTTCTTCTAAGATAAGTCGTAGAGTCAGTATTGCCTCACGTGTTCCAATATTTCTACGGAATCCAAACTGATCTTCTCCGAGGTCGGCTTCTACCAGTTTTTCCATTCGTCTGTAAAGAATTCATGTTACTATTTTGCAGTTGTGACTTATTAAACTGATAGTTCGGTAATTTTCACGCCTGTCAACACCTGCTTTCTTTGGGATTGTAATTATTATATTCTTCTTTGAAGTCTGACGGTATTTCTCTTGTCTCATACATCTTGCTCACGAGATGGTAGAGTTTTGTCTGGACTGGCTATTCTAAGGCCGTCAGTAGTTCTAACGGAATGTTGTCTACTCCCGGGACCTTGTTTCGAATCAGGTCTTTCCGTGCTCTGTCAAACTCTTCACGCAGTATCATATCTCCCATTTCATCTTCGTCTACATCCTCTTCCATTTCCATAACATAATCCTCAAGTACATTGCCCTTGTATAGATCCTCTATATACTTCTTCCACCTTTCTGCTTTCCCTTCTTTGCTTAGAACTGGGTTTCCATCTGAGCTCTTGATATTCATACAAGTTGTTCTCTTATCTCCAAAGGTCTGTTTAATTTTCCTGCAGGCAGTATCTATCTTACTCCTAGTCAAATAAGCCTCTACATCCTTACATTGGTCCTCTAGCCATCCCTGCTTAGCCATTTTGCACTTCCTGTCGATCTCATTTTTGAGACGTTTGTATTCCTTTTTGCCTGCTTCATTTACTGCATTTTTATGTTTTCTCCTTTCATCAATTAAATTCAATATTTCTTCTGTTACCCAAGGATTTCTGCTAGCCCTCGTCTTTTTACCTACTGCCTTCACTACTTCATCCTTCAGAGCTACCCATTCTTCTTCTACCGTATGTCTTTTCCCCAATCGTGACAACTGTTCCCTTATGCTCTCCCTGAAACTCTGTACAACCTGTTGTTTAGTCAGTTTATCCAGGTCCCATCTCCTTAAATTCCAGCCTTTTTGCAGTTTTTCCAGTTTTAATCTACAGTTCATAACCAATAGATTGTGGTCAGAGTCCACATCTGCCCCTGGAAATGTCTTGCAAATTAAAACCTGGTTCCTAAATCTCTGTCTTACCATTATATAATCTATCTGATACCTTCTAGTATCTCAAGTATTCTTCCATGTGTACAACCTTCTCTTATGACTCTTGAACGAAGTGTTAGCTATGATTAAGTTATGCTCTGTGTAAAATTCTACCAGGCGACTTCCTCTTTCATTTCTTACCCCCAATCCATATTCACCTACTATGTTTCCTTCTCTCCCTTTTCCTGCTCTCGAAATCCAGTCACCCATCTCCATTAAATTTTCGTCTCCCTTCACTACCTGAATAATTTCTTTTATCTCATCATACATTTCATCAATTTCTTCATCATCTGCAGAGCTAGTTGGCATATAAACTTGTACTACTGTAGTAGACGTAGGCTTCGTTTCTATCTTGGTCACAATAATGCGTTCACTATGCTGTTTATAGTAGCTTACCCCCACTCCTATTTTTTTCTTCATTATTAAACTTACTCATGCATTACACGTATACGATTTTGTATTTATAACTCTGTATTCACCTGACCAAAAGTCTTCTTCCTCCTGCCACCGAACTTCACTAATTCCCACTATATCTAACTTTAAGCTATCCATTTCCCTTTTTAAATTTTCTAACCTACCTGCCCGATTAAGAGATCTGACATTCCACGCTTCGATCCGTAAAATGCCAGTTTCCTTTCGCCTGATAACGACGTCCTCTTTAGTCCCCGCCCGGAGATGCGAATGGGGGTCTATTTTACCTCCGGAATATTTTACCCAAGAGGACGCCATCATCATTTAAACATACAGTAAAGGTGCATGCCCTCGGGAAAAATTACGGCTGTAGTTTCCCCTTGCTTTCAGCCGTTCGCAGTACCTGCACAGTAAGGCCGTTTTTGTTAGTGTTACAAGGCCAGCTCAGTCAATCATCCAGACTGTAGCCCCTGCAACTACTGAAAAGGCTGCTGCCCCTCTTCAGGAACTGCATGTTTGTCTGGCCTCTCAACAAATACCCCACTGTTGTGGTTGCACCTACGGTACGGCCATCTGTATCGCTAAGGCACGCAAGCCTCCCCACCAACGGCAAGGCCCATGGTTCACAGGGGGGGGGGGGGGGGGGTATAACACTCGTCGAAACATCGATATACATTCCACATTGCCGCCCAAATGGAAACCAGAGACTATCTCAACAGTGGTATGCCCCACAAGAGTATACAATCCCACATAATATTCTGTGCTTTAGAAGTCAGAATATTTCGCAAATTGGCATCAACAGCTAACGCAAGAAAAATTGCGTAATACTAAAAAAGGCTAAAAATAATGATAAACCTGAAAAAATGCGCTGGCGGCAACCAGACAGGCCAATGTACAGTCCGTTACATAAATCGCGAGAACCCTTGCCTATTCGTTATTCCAACTGCAGAAGTTTGCTGCCCAGTTCAAAGCACAACGGTGTCGGAGACACAACTCTACCAACATTGTCAATTACGTGTGTGCCTCGTGTATTTTTCACGAAACAGAAGCTGAGAGGAAGACAGTCAGGTTCGAGTGAACAGCCAGTAGTAACAATACGCTCGCTTTTTTCTGCGACATGAGATGGGTCTCGCTGACGGATTTTAAAACTGAGTTACGTTTTTCCCCCAAATGTTTGAAATTATTCATGACCCACTCATGTTTTCTCCATCCCTTTTATCCCGGTTTGAGTGAACGAAGGCAGCAATAAGAATTGAGAGTTACAGTTTGCGGCACATTATTCAGGAATATCTTACACATTAGGATGAAAAAAGTGCTTACATAACATGGTGTTTACATAATACGAATGACAGGAAGCAAATTATCGACAGTAGCTAGTACTTAAAACTAAGCTTAATCACAAAAGATCGGACAGACGTTCAATGGGTGCTTCACCGGCACACATACGGGACCCACACCAACAATACTTATTCGCTGGCGGGACAGACAAAACGGATCCTGTTCTAAACCCTTTGATACGAACCACTAGGGGCCACGATGCACCATGTTGTTCGGTTTCAGGCCACCCGATCTGTCAAGTGTTAGAATAGCGACAAATGTTGGACATGGCGGATCGCTGGTAGTTTTCTCGAGGGTAAGGATTTCGATGTAATTGTCGTCTCCACTGATATTAGCATTTGTGGTTGATGTTGCAATGTTTACATTAATGTAAATTTAACAGTTATTAACTAGTTGTGTTACTACTAACGACACTTCCCTCTATGCATAGGTTATGAACACAATAAGCTACCGAGCGTCTCGCATCGATCTCGAAACATGAATTCTAACGGTACCCAAAGAAAAGTAAAATTTCGAGGTGCAGGTTGCAGTCGTTATTAATTTTATTAATAGCGTGCCCTTAGTACACACGTAATAGAGAAACGAATTTTTTTAATCAATCGAATGGCAAACGTAACCAAAACTACAAATGTTGAAATCGTTTGGGAACCTTCACAGCTGTTAATAGTTGATCGAAAGTCGGTATCTTATTTAAATCATTAAAGGTAGGCGTACGAAAATATACTGCGACCTAATACTAAAACATACAACAATTTCAAATGAAAGAAATTATTTTTACTGAAAGACGAGCTTATTCATTGAATCTCAAACAACTGGTCAGCGAACGATGGCTCGAGTGCTGTCTTTTTCACATTTCCTTGTATTTTGGGATGTTTCCCATGTTTTTCCTCGTCACAGAAAAAAACGTGTATAATATTAGAATAATGAGTTTCGCAAACATTATCAGTAAATTATTGTTGGAATTCACAGTTTTATTCCAAAATTCCTGAAAGAAACTGGATAGTAAGAAAGTAATATTGTAAACAGATAATTGAGATGCACCAAACGAAATAATCTAAGGCACTGTATCTAAACACGTAATGATTGTTTAATTCCGTATTTTTTAGTAATGACACAGCTGCTATATTTTGAATGTTAGCAACATTAAGGATTTTAATTGGCCGCGACATCCGCCTCTATCATCTTCTATTCAAATTAGATTTCACTCCAAAGCGGTGGGAGGACATCAAATTTGACTAGAATTCCGAGTAACGCCTGGCCAGGCGTTCTTCATTTGGCACTGACAAGTATGAAGGAGGTTGTTTGAAATAAGTAAAAATTATTGTCGCGGTGAGTATCGAACACGAGACCTTCCGTACACCAAACAAAAACCAACTGACCAGAGCATGCAGACCGGACTTACTTCCCAATGAGCAGGCCTTAATTTCATACTGTGTACGGCGAAACCAAAAATGTTGAGTACCTTGTAATAAGTAAAAATTCGAGCCGGAAATTCGAATTTTGGAGTTTGTTTTTCATAGCAGCAGTCGTACTATGTCAAAATAAAGAGGCGAAACGGACAAGTGCGAGTAAGACTTGTGCTCTGACAGTTTTGTACAGACTTAATTATATATATTGATACAGTATATAATAATTTCGTGTGGCTCAATGGCTTGGTTGTAGTTTCCGTATTGGGCGCCACTTTGGCGGCTAGCGTATCCCTACGAGTCCTAGGTACCCAACTAGGGAAATGGGACCTATGGTATACGAACCACATGTTGTTTCTGACAACTATTTACATCGTTGAGAGGTGAAGGCTAGGTTAAAACAGAGACAAAAAAAATTCCGTAGGTCGACAAAGACTCGTTCCAGCGACCTCTCAAATGCCAAGAACACCCTTTACCGCTAGTTCACAAGGACCGGAGTATTATAAGAAAGAGAGTCTGCAGGTTTTGAACATTGAGTTTGAGAGTATCAATAAATGTGACGTATTTGGCCCTATCTCTCGACTGCATCGCCTTAGAAGCTTAAATTATTTACCTCGCCAAAGGACCATAGACCTTAGTATTTGTGATAGATTTTTATTTGATAATTCTATCCATTTCTACGCAGAGGGGTTCTTAAGAGATGAAAAGATAGAGGGACTCATAACTCATAATAAATGGCAAAGAAATGTTATATATGCGATATAATTACAAGTTAACAGTTTTCGAACTTTTTCCTTTACATGTGCTTTGAAATCAAATTTCATGAGTGTAGGCCATTGGGTTGTATCCATTAGGTCTTGATTGAGTTTGAGAACATAGAAATCTGTCACATAAATGGCCCTAAATTTTACTGCATTGATTTAGAAGCTTAAATGCGTCAGATCGTCAAGGGAGCGTAGGCCTTAATATGTCAAATAAATTTCAACATGTTACCTTTACGTGTTTCTGAGGAAAATGGGTCTTAAGAATCGGACAGACAGACAGGCAAGCAGATAGGCAGGCAGGCAGACGGACAACAACTATAAGGGATTCGTTTTCACCGACTGAGGTACGAAGCCCTAAAACTGGAGAAATATGAGAGGGTTAAATGATTCGTACGATGATGCCTTGAATACAGAACACAACACTAATTCTGCTACGAACACAGATGAAGTAGGACAGCATTATTCTGCGGTGATAGTTAGTAGCTAGAAATCTAAACTGCGACTTCCTGCCTGTGATGAAAGCGTGTGTGGTTTCCGGATGGCACCTGTCACTTCTTCATAAATACTATGTTCTTGCAGGAGATGGAAAATCGGTAATGATTTTCTTCGTATAGGAGAAGGGTAATAAGTTTCCTCATCCATACCATACCATCCATTTTTAAACATACTTCAAGTTCGTGACAGAAGCATAAAATGCCATTATGGCGAATCTCGAGAAAATCACATTCAAAAATTATCGATGCTGTCCGCTATACATAATGTATTAAGGTTACATTTGGGGTTTGGTGGCGCAGGTGTAAACACAATGATGCGTAAAACGAGGTCCTAGGATCGAGTCCACCTCCCAGCAGGTTCATTTTTTAGATGAACCCTTATGCAGCGGAAAATTTGCTATCCGTTTAGTTGATATTCAGAAATACGTAAGCTATGTGTCGAATAACCACTTCTTAAGGAAATAAAATATTTAAAATCCATTCAAATCATGACTAACATAATCACTCTGAGAATTGTTAGCGAGTAACCTAAATACACCGCTGGGTTAGGTTATGTTCTTTCCTCATTTCCCAGTGCCAATCCAAAGTCTGCTTGTGCGCAGATGTTCTGAGTAGATCATCATTGGCACCGAGAAAAAGTAACAGATACTACGAATCATAATTTGAATATGTTCCATGGAAACATCGTCTTTATATATAAGGAATATCTTTAAACAAAGTCTTCAGGACACATACAGTATGCATTTATTAATATCAAACACAATAGTAAATTTAATTCATTACGTCAAGTAAGTACACACTGAAAAAGCTGCTTAATAAGAACTCAGGACGTCGACATCACATGCACAGGCAGAAAGCTCTGAGTCTCTACTGCTCCAGAACTAAAAGCACTTATTCGTATTGGACGTCATAGTCATGAACTTTACATATGCTGAATCACGGTTTGACGGTTGGGAGAAAGTTCGCATCCCTTCGCAGCCTTCCTTATTAATGGAAATTCAATGAGTGAAAAGCTCGTGCAGGGTCCGCTGACTGAGAGGTGTTGAGAATGTCAGATCCAGGTTCCACTTACATTCCCAGCGCTAACCA
Organism: Schistocerca americana; assembly: GCF_021461395.2. Lineage (NCBI taxonomy): Eukaryota > Metazoa > Arthropoda > Insecta > Orthoptera > Acrididae > Schistocerca > Schistocerca americana. The sequence goes on from NC_060130.1 coordinate 336,243,626, forward strand.
AATAATTGTGGAAATACTGTGAATGGAGATATGTCTTTAAATTCGTAAAGGTAGAAATAATCTGGTTTCTCTACAAATGCTGAATCTACGAAACAAGTATGAATCAAAATTTTTAACATAGACTTGTTTCTCACAGTATTCTGTCTCGTTAACGAAAATTTATCTATGGTTGAAAGGCACACGTGTTAACAGCAGAATAACTTCGCGGAAAGCTTAGAACAAAAAGTGCATACCTATATAGGCGGGGCGAGTTTCAAAACACCCACAAAAAAGATATTACTTTGTGTGCCATGGAGTTCATTCTAATATAACTCGGTGTTACGTCTCTCCTGACTGCAGTGATACTGAGAGTATTATTTATTCATTTAAAAAAATCTGTTAAGTTCATAGAAACGTGTTCAAATTTTATGACGCCATGAGTTAACTTTTTGAAATTTCGCACTTTCGTATTACCAGTACACTTAACGCAAGAAGTATTTCTATAACATTTGAGGTGTACTGAAGTCCATGAATTTTAGCTTCAGCAGGTTGCCGTGTAAGAAGGAAATCTTGTTCATCCCCGCTTGCGTGTTGTTGTTTGTTCTTAAAATCCATGTCCTACGTAATTGTCAACAGCGACCAACAGCGCGTGGTGTCTGTGTGTGCGACAAGCCGCAGCATCGCGCGATACTCTCGGGTGACCTGCAGGCGGGCGACTATCTCCTGCTACAAGATGGCTACTTACCAGCTGTTTCTATAAAACGACGCCCATAAACCGTAGAATAATGTAGCTCCGGAGTAAGGCAACAAATTTAGCCTTAGTTAGAAAAGTAAGGCGATAAAGGAGTGCTGTACATGAAATTTACAATGGGAGGAATCTCCATGCAGAATTTCATAATTATTTATGTGTTTCGTCATAATGCTTCCTTTCGTTGCTAAACAACATTTTGAAAAGCATCTCTACTTCTCGGTAACGAATTGTGATGATTTAAGAAAGGTGAAATGTGTGCTGTAATTGCATTCTGTTGAACGTGTAACTCAATGAACTCGAAAGTTGCGTCCAGTTGCAGTCATATGTTAACCGTCAATCATTACGAAACCATATATTATTTTATGACATGTCGATTATATTTTAACTTGAACATCACGGTTTCCACTGCTCTTATCGTTTTTTATTTTGTTACTTTTAGCTGCAGACAAACAAATGGAGTACGTTGAAGCTGGCACTGAGACAAAGTGTGGTATTGTTCGGACACAAATTACAATATGCTTCGAACTACTTGTCACGTCGTCGCTCTACCTGCCAGCTGTTTCAGAGGTACATATTGCAGACGAATTCAAACAGAATCTGAAAGTATCCTTATAAAAGTTCCATGATAAGAAGGTCAGAATTGGTGGCGACTGAAGTTTGTGCTGTCAATCAGTGCAAAGCGCTTCGCAGCCAGTTTCAGGAAAACGTACTTTCAAAAATTCAGGAATTTACCTACGATGCACAGTTCACTTTTTGACATAGAAACTGGCTGGCGGCCGGTCGCCGCAGAGTCTAAGCCCGCGCCGATCGCGAGATGGGACAATAAACTGGCTGCACTGATAATTCTCTAATAAGTCCTGTTATCTGCACAATCTGGCAACACTGAAGTAGGCTGCGGTATTCCATAGAGGAAGTCTTGTATTCAGTCAGAGTCAGTCGTGTTGTCTACGCCCGTGATGCGCGAGTGATATGCGAATTCAACGTCACAGGGTCGGAACCACTCTGTGCTTATATTTTTTGTTTAGCGCCCTTTGTGTCAATGATGACGTAATGACTGTAACGATAGCACAGCTACAATGATTTCACTTTCTGACACATCAGTAATAACAGTTCCACCCAACAATATTTTTGTGACAGATTTCTTGGCAGACTGTCTGCCTTTGAACACCACAGCTATCCGGAGCGCATTTACTGTCACCCGGCAGCCATTGCAGCGCGGAGTTGCGTTCCCTCGCCCTTGGCGATATCGCCTGCTACCGCTCATCGCTTTGGACAGTATAAAATACGTAACTGTTGTTGAGTAGTGCTTCGCGTAAAAGTCTAAGATCTACATTTCACTCTTGACAGCAACGGAGACAGACGACACGTTTTAGTATGATGGCTTTTCTACTGCACTAATATGCAAGACATAAGTATGGCACGAAACTGATTTTATAGTTTCTGGTTCAGTTAAAATATCTCACTACGTTGTTTAATGTTATTATTAATGCTTTATATCTTGCTTCATTTCCTCTTAGAGGCGGTTTTTCACGGAGTTATTTGTTCAGGAATTCGTGTGTTTCCGTTAAGCTACAGTTAGTAACGGTGGTGCAATGCGTTTTACTGTCGTTGTTTGATTTTTTAGGGTAAATGTATGCGGTAAACAGTGCATGTTCTATTGCAACACAAATACACCGCACGTTTTGAGAGCCACATTTGGGCTTAAGGCTGATAGAAAGTGATATTTAAGGTATTCAATTAGATTTAAACCAAGAAAACTGCTATATTCGAAGCTTCACTGAGTGGAAGGATATTGCAAACGTCGGCGTCAGCAAACGTCTAGAGGGGGTGCTAATAGCGTTTACAGAAATTTAGCACAGAGGAAGTATATCAATCATTATGTTCACTTCATAACTATTCCCCTGGCATATGAGTGCTACGTGACGAACAATACTCAAATATGCATCGTTGACTGTCGATTCGAATCTCTTCAGAGACGTTTGTGTAATGATGCTGCTTGATATTAGCAGAACGGACATTTATGGCCATTAGAACAGCTTAGTGAGTTGAGAGTGTGAGAAGACTTAACGTGTAAAGATTTACTTCAGACTACGTTGAAGACTTCATTCTAGCAATTTTCATTTCCATTAAATGAAGTGGAAGGAGAGAACTTTGTGTGCCCTGGTACCCACCGCGACTAGAGACAACAACCCGCACTGCCGTCGGATGGTAACACCTATGTAGAACCAATTTTTTTTTATTTCGCTGGTTATTGCGTCCGTTGTTTGTTTTGGGCGGACGTCAAATGACACCCCTTTCAGTTGATCGTTGAATACATCACTCAGCTCTTTTTATTATAGGAGGCAACTGGCCCTTTGATCGAAAACGCTGAGCTACCGTGTCGGCGTAACTAAACTATCGAAACGCTGCTCTCAGCAGGTCTCTCATATCGCATGACTGGTCGCTGAGTCTCGTAACGCACCGTAAAACGTAAGTACAGTTGTATACAGCGTACGTCATCGAGGTGGGAGGTGAATGTCAAGTGAATGTGTGTTGTTCTCATCATTTCATCATCATTCCTGAAACTGGCGAGTTTGGACTGAGCAAAGGTTGGGAATTTGTACGGGCCCTGACAACCGCGCAGTTGAGCGCCCCACCAACCAAACATCGTCATAATCATGGTTCAAATGGTTCAAATGGCTCTGAGCACTATGGGACTCAACTGCTGAGGTCATTAGTCCCCTAGAACTTAGAACTAGTTAAACCTAACTAACCTAAGGACATCACAAACATCCATGCCCGAGGCAGGATTCGAACCTGCGACCGTAGCGGTCTTGCGGTTCCAGACTGCAGCGCCTTTAACCGCACGGCCACTTCGGCCGGCTTCGTCATAATCATCATCAAGTGAATTTAGCGGGTCTATTTAGGGCCATATGCGGAAATATATGCAGTCTCAGAGGGTTGCCAAGCATTTACGACGCTGTCGCCAATTCTTAGCTGTGCTAGAAGCAGCAGGCGTGGAAAAGGGACTGTTAAGCCCGGTGTTACATAGGATCTGTGTAGGGATATCAAAGCAAGTGATATCAGTTTCGCTCATACAAGATCTGGCAAGCAAAGTATAGAGGTATATAATTTTCCATCACAATTAAAATTGCCCCAGAATACAAACTAGTAAAACACTTGTACTGATAATACAAAATGTAGACTGGCAATGGCAAGGAAAGCGTTTCTGAAGAAGAGAAGTCTGTTAACATCGAGTATAGATTTGAGTGTCAGGAAGTTGTTTCTGAAAGTATTTGTATGGAGTGCAGCCATGTATGAAAATGAAACGAAGATAAATAGTTTAGACAAGAAGAGTATAGAAGCTTTCGAAAAGTGGTGCTACAGTATAATGCTGAAGATTAGATGGGTAGATCACATAACTAAAGAGGAGGTATTGAATAGAATTGGGGAGAAGAGAAATTTGTGGCAGAACTTGACTACAAGAAGTGATCGGTTGGTAGGACACGTTTGAGGCATCAAGGAATCACCAATTTAGTACTGGAGGGCAGCGAGGAGGGTAAAAATCATAGACAGAGACCATGAGATGAATACACTAAGCAGATTCAGAAGGATGTAGGTTGCAGTAGGTACTGGGAGATGAAGAAGCTTGCACAGGATAGAGTAGCATGGAGAGCTGCATCAAACCAGTCTCTGGACTGAAGACCATAACAACAACAGCTGACAATTTGCAGCGAAGCTGATTTCAATAGATTAAAAAGTATCTGGATATCAACCTTTCCTCACTTGTCACGAAATAATAAGATACCGAATATCTTTGCACTCTAATGCATGTTGGCGGGGATGGAAGCATTAAGAAACGCAGTTAATTAATTATTCGATATCATGCACAAATCAAAACCCCACTTATAACCGGAATTTAAATAATACTTTACACAGGTCTGCAAATAATAGTAAGAAGAAACTCTGTTACAGATGGTGGGAACAGCTGAGTTTCCGGGAGTACATACTAGACAGTCACGCCTCCTATATGAAAGACGATTAAAGCATACTGAGCAGGTCAGAGGGAAGGCTGCAAACCGACAGCAATTACACCATTGAAAAATAAAAATTAAATTGCACACTTAAACTGTCCTGTAATTGAGCGCAAATGTACCGTATCGAAACTGTCTAGAAAGCGTAAGATACCTCACAGTGTTGTCCTCAAATGGGCTGTACTACGTCCGGTCATGTATCATATATAACTATAGTTCAATTCTTTTATCTTGGCGGCTGGCGCATGCCCTCCCAGACGCGAGAGATTGCTGCGTTGCCAGTTACAAACGACGCACGCGCCAAGAGAAGCAGCGTCATAGTATAGTATAGTTCGCAAACTTACGTTTAGGGGGGAACGCGCAGTTTATGAAGTGAAGCCGCCACGGCCGCATTAACCCTTTCACTGCTACAGAGACGCGCTCCCCGCATTCCGCGCTGTGCGCGAATTTGTCATCACTGCATTGCTCGCCTGTGCAGACACATGGTGTTCCGACTGCTTTGACACACTTATCATTCGATTTCACAAAAACTATTTGGCCCAAAAATTTGATTTTTACACGTCTTCTTGACTGATTCCTTCCCCCCCATAAATGACTTAATTTTGTTTCTATGTTCAACGCAGTTAGTGTGCAGCATTAAATGTAGTAAACCATTGCACGAAATTTTGAAAAGTTTGCAGAGGTAAAAGTCCATAGCGTATATTTTCCGTATAGTCGATTTTAGTTGCCACAATGTTGAGAATGAAATGTGGACAAGATACCTAAATTTCATATAAAATTTGCTGTATAACAATATCTCATTTAATATAAGTACCAGATAGGTGTCGTATGTAATATTGAGAAATAATCCGTTTTTCGCGACTGTAATAAAAGTTTTATTTACACCGGGCGCGTTTGGCTTTATTTTAAAGCACTTCAATCAATCAAAAGAAAGTAGGCAAAATACATTAAACAAAACTACGAGACGTCCAATGATACCAAATCCGACGATTTAGTGATCAAATGTGTTATAATTGGATGTCCCCTTCCGAGAGGAACTAATTTTCATTAGGATTTCTTTTGACTCTGTATGTCGTTTTCAAGAGATTACAGTGTCCCCACTTAAAATGAACACCCTTTATACCATAAACAGCGACTGTAATAAAACTTTTATTTATACCAGAGTCATTTCGCTTTTTTCTAAAACGTTCTGATTAAAACAAAGTTGGCGAAGTACACAAAACTGAATTGTGGACGTAATAAAACATAGAAACTAAAATATATTATCAGTCAGGTGCAGTGCGCAAACAAGTTGTGTTTCTCACAACAGACAGCAAATGGTTCAAATGGCTCTGAGCACTATGGGACTTAACATCTAAGGTCATCAGTCCCCTAGAACTTAGAACTACTTAAACCTAACTAACCTAAGGACATCACACAACACCCAGTCATCACGAGGCAGAGAAAATCCCTGACCCCGCCGGGAATCGAACCCGGGAACCCGGGCGTGGGAAGCGAGAACGCTACCGCACGACCACGAGCTGCGGACCGGACAGCAAATACTTGCCAAAACATAGATCAGTCGATGAAAACATTAAATATGATGCTGCCAAAACAGCGAAGCAAGGAATAGCGCCAATCAAGTAGCTCGGCAACGCACGAGCCGAAATTCTTCTCTAAATAATACTTTTAATACTGTCGCAAAAGAATATATGTCAACATGAATAGTAAAACAGAGACTGCGGAAGAGAAGATATACAAACAAAATAGATAACATGAATATTGTATGTGTGCCTTTTCATTGTTTTTAATTGCCGTGAAAAGAAATATTGGAGGACAAAATTAGAAAAACCGAAAAATTATTATGATTATAATGAAGAGACAAAGCACTAGAAATTTCTAAAAATTGCATTCAAACGAATAAAATTCATGAAGTAAGACACTTCGATACTGTTTTTAAATAAAGAAAATATTGAGTACCGATCGAGATCAGAACCTTTCATGCAGCAGCCAAACACCTTAACCATTACGCTAACGCAGACTCTAAAATATCACCCAAAATACCGACACATACTGTTGGTATGACTATGAATTACGATTCGTCGAAATACAATAGCAGATAATCAATTACCGCTGTTCTTTATTGCGAAAAAGTGGTTCGTGAGAATGATACAAACACCTTTCCTTGCTATCGCCTGAATTAGGAGGCTTATTGCCTGTTTGGTTTAATTAATTAATAGAATATGAAGCAATTGGTATAAAGAATGCTTTTTCCAAACTTTCTATAAAAGAAAGTCTGCTATCAAGACATTTCTTTTGTTCAATTATTTTATTTATGACTGAACGTTTCTCAGACTGAAGACACTTGTCCCTGCTCTGCACTGTAGCCGAGCTATGGCAACGTCGTTCTCTGTTCATTGGCTGACTGTGTTTTGTGATGTCAGATGCGCAGAACGAACCTAAACTCGGTCGCTGTCGAAAATGACGTGGACTATAGCGTTTCAGAATCACCACTAAGATGTGGAGATATTGTTGATAAGATACTAATATTGTGGTATGAGGGCGAAATAAATCAATTGAAAAAATTAATCTATCACTGCTGAAGCAGGATTAGAAGCAGACGTTGATGTGCAGCTGTGCACTGTCATATGTTTTTCGCTTCCATACCGACCACCGATAATGCATACTAACAAGGTAGTTCAGTGCTTGCGTAATTTTTTCCGTTTTGTTTGATACTGAGATGAACGAAGTATTAATTCCAGAGACATGACGTAATAGATATTAAGATGCGTTAAAAACTGCCGCGTCGAGCGTGACGTTCTGCTTTGTTACTACTTCGCTACTAAGGCTATTCGGAAACCCTTTTTGCAAACGTATTAAAAAAGATTATCTAAAACCACAGGTATGTTCCAGTGCAACGTTCTGTCAAAATTTAAAACCAATCGGTCAAGAACTTTCCGAGATCGGCTGCTGTGAAAATATTAGGCTCTGCTTTCTTTCTCGCAGATCTGCTAATACAACATCTGGCACCTGCACACGGGCCGTGGTGGCCGTGCGGTTCTAGGCGCTCAGTCCGGAACCGCGTGACTGCTACGGTCGCAGGTTCGAATCCTGCCTCCGGCATGGACGTGTGTGATGTCCTTAGGTTAGTTAGGTTTAAGTAGTTCTAAGTTCTAGGGGACTGATGACCACAGATGTTAAGTCCCATAGTGCTCAGAGCCATTTGAACCATTTTTGCACCTGCACAATTTCCGTAACGGACTATTCGACTTCTAAATCTGATCTTTCGAGGAAGAATCTAACCTGACTAGTCCTACATTCAAACACTGTCTGAAGCAGAAAACCTAGGCCTGAAGGACTCACTGTAAGCAGTTAGTCGGTATTACAGAAAACTTTTGGATCTACTGTGGGCCTGCATTCACTATTCAGGTTCTGACAATTATGTTATTCCTCTCCGGGCCATCAGTGGGAAGGAAAATAAATATACTTTTGTACTGTATGTTACCGGGGTCCCAGAAACTGCCGCAGCCGCAGTGGTCCACAACCCCACGACGACTACCGCAGTCGACTTCACTCCTCCGCCGCCCCACACCGAACCACTCTTTCAGGGTTATTGTGTGGTCCCCCCCACCAGGGAAGCGTTCATTGAATTCGAAAGTGAAATTCTATGTACCGACTTGACAGAAAATCCTAGGAAGTTCTGGTCTTACGTTAAATCAGTAAGTGGCTCGAAACAGCATATCCAGACACTACGGGATGATGATGGCATTGAAACAGAGGATGACACGCGTAAAGCTGAAATACTAAACACCTTTTTCCAAAGCTGTTTCACAGAGGAAGACCGCACTGCACTCTAAATCCTCGCACAAACGAAAAAATGGCTGACATCGAAATAAGTGTCCAAGGAATAGAAAAGCAACTGGAATCACTCAATAGAGGAAAGTCCACTGGGCCTGACGGGATACCAATTCGATTCTACACAGAGTACGCGAAAGAACTTGCCCCCCTTCTAACAGCCGTGTACCGCAAGTCTCTAGAGGAACGGAGGGTTCCAAATGATTGGAAAAGAGCACAGATAGTCCCAGTCTTCAAGAAGGGTCGTCGAGCAGATGCGCAAAACTATAGACCTATATCTCTTACGTCGATCTCTTGTAGAATTTTAGAACATGTTTTTTGCTCGCGTATCATGTCATTTCTGGAAACCCAGAATCCACTATGTAGGAATCAACATGGATTCCGGAAACAGCGATCGTGTGAGACCCAACACGTCTTATTTGTTCATGAGACCCAGAAAATATTAGATACAGGCTCCCAGGTAGATGCTATTTTTCTTGACTTCCGGAAGGCGTTCGATACAGTTCCGCACTGTCGCCTGATAAACAAAGTAAGAGCCTACGGAATATCAGACCAGCTGTGTGGCTGGATTGAAGAGTTTTTAGCAAACAGAACACAGCATGTTGTTATCAATGGAGAGACGTCTACAGACGTTAAAGTAACCTCTGGCGTGCCACAGGGGAGTGTTATGGGACCATTGCTTTTCACAATATATATAAATGACTTAGTAGATAGTGTCGGAAGTTCCATGCGGCTTTTCGCGGATGATGCTGTAGTATACAGAGAAGTTGCAGCATTAGAAAATTGTAGCGAAATGCAGGAAGATCTGCAGCGGATAGGCACTTGGTGCAGGGAGTGGCAACTGACCCTTAACATAGACAAATGTAATGTATTGCGAATACATAGAAAGAAGGATCCTTTATTGTATGATTATATGATAGCGGAACAAACACTGGTAGCAGTTACTTCTGTAAAATATCTGGGAGTATGCGTGCGGAACGATTTGAAGTGGAATGATCATATAAAATTAATTGTTGGTAAGGCGGGTACCAGGTTGAGATTCATTGGGAGAGTGCTTAGAAAATGTAGTCCATCAACAAAGGAGGTGGCTTACAAAACACTCGTTCGACCTATACTTGAGTATTGCTCATCAGTGTGGGACCCGTACCAGATCGGTCTGACGGAGGAGATAGAGAAGATCCAAAGAAGAGCGGCGCGTTTCGTCACAGGGTTATTTGGTAACCGTGATAGCGTTACGGAGATGTTTAATAAACTCAAGTGGCAGACTCTGCAAGAGAGGCGGTCTGCATCGCGGTGTAGCTTTCTCGCCAGGTTTCGAGAGGGTGCGTTTCTGGATGAGGTATCGAATATATTGCTTCCCCCTACTTATACCTCCCGAGGAGATCACGAATGTAAAATTAGAGAGATTAGAGCGCGCACGGAGGCTTTCAGACAGTCGTTCTTCCCGCGAACCATACGCGACTGGAACAGGAAAGGGAGGTAATGACAGTGGCACGTAAAGTGCCCTCCGCCACACACCGTTGGGTGGCTTGCGGAGTATCAATGTAGATGTAGATGTAGAACGTCTCGCACCAGACGAGTTTAACCCCTATGTTTGGGTAGTAGAGTAATGGTTGTGGTCACATACATGGAGAATATGTTTGTGCAACAGTCTGCGACATAGTGTAACTGAGACAGAATAAGGGGTACCAGTTCGCATTCGCCGAGGCAGATGGTAAACCGCCTAAAAACCATCCACAGACTGGCCGGCTCACCGGACCTCGACACAAGTCCGCCGGGCGGATTCGTTCCGGGGACGAGGCGCTCCTTCCCATCCACAAAGCCGTGCGCTAGACCGCACGGCTAACCGGGCGGGCCCAAGAAACTATTAATAGGTCCTAATCTGTACACTATGCACTTAAATTCTGTGCTGCTATGTAAATTGCATTGGTTATTATATTCTTTACATTCAACAGAGTATCAGTTTTAGTCCCAGGGATGACAAAAAATTTCAGTCAATCCCAGAATGGGGAAAGTGGCATATCGACTATGGCTTCTCACCATCATCAATAGTTCCTACCAGTTGTGTTTTACATATTTTTTTCGTTTTTGAGCTTCACCACCTTTTACGGACCAGTCTGCTCTTTCCACAATGTCTTTTTCGAATTTCTTCTTCATCTGTATTACAAGTACACATTGGTTCAACATACAAACTGTTAAGTAGTGTATTCCCTAAATAAAAAACATCTATTTAGTTCTTATATCTCGAAACTTAATACTGCCCTCTTTCATTGAAATAATGCGCAATAATACAATTTTATATTAGAATGTCAAACCACACTGGAAACGCTGTAAATGAAATAAACTCGAAGTCATGTCTTTTCTTTTGGAAAACTTGTTGATCTTCCGGCGAACGTCGGCACCTCTCAGAATGTTTATCGCAGTTGCTGTGTAGCCTATGGTGAAACGCGTTGGGTCTTGTGGGGTAATACCGCCGTCACAAACTAAAATCTCATATATAAGTAAATAAAAAATATTCCTCTGTTAATGCTGCCGAGAATCGCGTATAACCGCCTTCTGCTTTCACAGACACTCGAAGTCTATTTGGAATTTTTGTTTCTTTTTTCTGGGCCTTCTTACCTCCCCTTCTAGTCTGACCTTCGCTCTCCAACTACACATTCATCGGCGAGATTCTCCGCTATTTTTTTGATTATTGCTGGACTTTTTTTCTCTTTTTGCATGTCTATGTATTTTTAACGATTGGATAAATATAGAAAATAAGGACTACTCTTGGCAAATTAAACATTACATATGCTGCAGAAAATTAAATTGCTCGTCCAGTTTAAACTTGCAGCTTTTCCTTAAAACGATATGAAATTTTACTTCTTCATAAAAATAAATTAGAGACATCTTATGAATCTGGTTAGTTAACAAAAATAACTCCTCTGCTAATGCTGCTCATTATTGTGTGCAGCATTCTTCTGCTTCCACAACGGCTCGAAGTCTGTTGGACATTGAGCCCACAAATCTAGCCACGTAACTTGAAAATTCAAGTAATTCGTTCCAAGCGTCCTGAATCGCATCAGAAAGCTGCCTGCGAGTGGACAGTGATCATCCTTTTTCCTTTTTAATTCTAACTATTTCTACCTAAATATTCTCAACTGAATTCATGTCAGCTCCTTTAGGTGGCCATTCCAAAACAAGAGTCTATCTTTGGTCGTTGAACTACCGGTTAACCATATGTGACATATGAACAGGTGATTGGTCGTATTCGAACATTATCTGATCATTGCGAAATTTGTCGGTCTCAGAGGGCAACATGACATTCTTCAAAATTGAAAAATACTTGCGCGCATCCAGTTTTCCTTCTAGTTCCCACAGGAGCCCACATCCTTCAGCCGATATCCATGTCCATACTGTTACTGATTCCCTACCAATTTTTTTGCAACTGTCACTATATTTTGGATCATACATAGCAACTTTTGGCCGGTAAAGAATTACTCTTCCTGTCGAGGCCATGCAGAAGGCTTTTTCGTCTTTAAAAACCACCCGCCTCCACAACTGGACAGATCTACCGCCATTTGCAGCAGCAAAAGCAAGACGGGCTTATGCTCTTCACGGGTATGCTGCCGGATGTGATAGTCTTCACTACACGATATTTCGGCGATCCATCTAGCCGCCATCTTCAGGTGCGATCGCTGAGTACACAATCACGCCGGAAGTGAATGAACATCAGAAACGGCGGCTCCTCTATACCTCGGGTCCAGGCCACTGCGCCTGCGCGAGAAACGGAAGAGCTGCCCCCTGTGAAGCGATGAATTGCAGCGCCGCCGGCGGTAGAAACTGGCGAAGGAGATAAATCGCAAATTGAGATGTAGCGGGTCGAAAACCAGACCGTTGTTGTTTTATATCAGATAAAATAGGGTTCCATCATCTTTAACAGATCCAAACACGGCTCTAGTCTTGACCAAAGGCAAAAGAACACTTTTAATATCATATTTCCTGAGAATTCTAGAAATTTTCGAAGAAATACTTCCAGCAAAGGGTAGAAAAGCAACTGATTTACTAGTAACCGGCGCTGGCTCTCTCGACAGTAAAAACTGAAAAGCACGATTAATTTAATGATCGATATATCCGTTGAGCTTGAAGACAGCGTTAAGATGAGCCAGTTCCTATGCCAAATTTTCGGAATCAGAAATGGCATAAGCTCTCTTGACCAATATACGTTGCCGGCCGAAGTGGTCGTGCGGTTCTAGGCGCTACAGTCTGGAGCCGAGCGACCGCTACGGTCGCAGGTTCGAATCCTGCCTCGGGCATGGATGTGTGTGATGTCTTTAGGTTAGTTAGGTTTAATTAGTTCTAAGTTCTAGGCGACTGATGCCCTCAGACGTTAAGTCGCATAGTGCTCAGAGCCATTTGAACCAATATACGTTGAACTCCCATGCGCTGATGTGGTGGATGACAGCTCGTAGAATGAAGATAGTGGTCGGTATGTGCGGGAGTATAGTATACGCCATGTACTAAGGTATCATTTTCTTTTTTGTGTACTACAACATCCAAAAAAGGTAATTTGCCATGTTTTTCAATTTCAGTCGAAAATTTGAGGCGTGGATGAAGACAGTTAAAATTAACTAAAAACCGATTAAGAGCTTGCATTCCATGTGGCCAAACAATGAAAATATCATCCACGTATCTCCGAAAACAAGTAGGTTGAAGAGAAGAAGTCCTGAGTGCGATATATTTAAAATCTTCCATAAAAAGATTGACGGCAATAGGGGAAAGCTGTGCTGCTGATTTGGGGAGGAAATAATTGACTTGATTCGATCCCACGTCGTTCCGAGACGGTTCAGCTAACAAGTTTGTGTCTGAATTACGGGCGATTTTCTACACTCATTAGGCGAATGGTGGCATAAATGATTACACAATCTCTATTGTAGAGCTAAAATGAAGAGCCATTTTTAATACACATCTATGGACTAGTCGAAATAACCGTAAGTAACATTTATTGTATAAATCATGGGCGTTTACACCAATAGAGTCAAATTATACTACCACCAAGTCAAATTATTGTCTTTGCTGACAGAAGACATGAAACAGATAACTTAATTTATGAAAACTGATTTTCTTATATATATTTTCATTATTTTGATATTATTTTGATTTGAGTGAATATTTATTTTAAAAATAAATTCAATATCTTAACTTCCACAATCTATCGATTGTCCTTGTGCCTATCAGAGGACTTCAATAGTATGTATCATATAGAAAAATCTGACTTACTCAAGGTATATTCATCCGAAACTGACAGCGAAACCTTTGTTCAAATGTGTGTGAAATCTTATGGGACTTAACTGCTAAGGTCATCAGTCCCTAAGCTTACACACTACTTAACCTAAATTATCCTAAGGACAGACACACACACCCATGCCCGAGGGAGGACTCGAACCTCCGCCGGGACCAGCCGCACACTACATGACTGCAGCGCCTTATACCGCTCGGCTAATCCCGCGCGGTGTGAAACCTTTTGCAGGACGTATATCAGCATAATATTTCCGGTCTATGATGGTAAACTTTAATCGCTATCAACTCTGATATTTACATCACGAAACTTCTACGAGATTACATTCGTCTTCTGTTCGAATCCTTCTGCAGTGTCGCCTTCTAAACACGATAAGAAAATCGTCTGCAGTATCCACTTCTGAAGACGCTGACAGACACAGAGGTACTATAACAAATAGCTCCAGACTTATTCCTTTTTTGTTTATACGTCACACTTTCTACCAGTCTTACTTTCATGCATTTAAGTGTCTTGTCTACAGATAAAAATAATGAATTCATAAAAAGTGAGACCTGAGTTTCTCCAGCCGTACACAATTTTCAAACAACTTACTGGAATTCAGCCCGGTAATATTTACAGCGACCGCCGAAATATCGGTGGTCGCTGTAAATATTACCTGGCTGAACTCCCGTAACTTGTTTGAGAATTAATAAAAAATAAAACCAGCAAGCAATCTTGACGTTCAAAAAATATCTAACTGACGTGATTTAATTACCATATAATTTCCTTAAAGTTGTTACTGGCTGCCGGTCGGGGTGGCCGAGCGGTTCTACGCGCTACAGTCTGGAACCGCGACCGCTACGGACGCAGGTTCGAATCCTGCTTCGGGCATGGATGTATATGATGTCCTTAGGTTAGTTAGGTTTAAGTAGTTCTAAGTTCTCGGGGATTGATGACCTCAGAAGTTAAGTCCCATAGTGCTCAGAGCCATTTTTGCTACTGGCTGCAGCTTTCGTGTTTAATGTATTCCACATTGAACAAAATAGAATTTTAGTGCACCACACATAACATTATTAAAGCATAACGACTTGTTACTTACGTTACCAAGTTAAAGGGGTTATTCACAACATGTCGTTTAATAACGAAAGAATTATCACGGAATATGGCAACTAATAAGCAGGCTATCCGAAAATAGCCAAACGTACAATTTCGGTTTCGATGGTTGCAGTAGACTCATTACATAATAATATGAAGCAGGTGTAGAGTCCATTGGTAAATCGTTATCGTGGAAACCAGGTCTAATACTGCAAAATTTCTGTAAAGGAAAGGACATTTCCAAGCGTATCTGTGGAAATCGAGCACGGCAAAGCTTCTATACTCTGTTTAATCAAAGCGCATGTCGCATAGTCGAATCGGTCCTTAAAGCCAGTGAGAGCTATGCATGAGAGTAAACTGTGATGTTTGACAACACGGTGAGTGGGCATAAAAAAAATTTGCTTCTTACAGGGCAACCTACTGCAGTTAAAGTTCGTGGAATAAGCTTTTGTTTGCTTCTCACTTTATGTCTACCAGTCATATAAAACTGTTAAATGATAGCTCAGAAGGGACTGATGACCTTAGCAGCTAAGTCCCATAAGATTTCACACACATTTGATAGCTCAGAGTGCCATAATATCTGAAATATTTTCTGTGATAACTTAATACATACCCTTTATAAATAAATAATTCTCCTGTTGTCATTACAGTCGAAGAAAATGCAGTACCTCGTGATAGAATGAACATATCGACGTATCAAGATCTTACTTGTTGGTGTTTTGAAACGCGACTGGTCTATGGGGCGTAGAACTTCTTGTCCTACGTATTCCACAAAGCTACTCTCCAGTTAATGCATGTGCCTTTCGACTATAGCTAAATTTTCAATCACGAGACAGAGTACCTTGAAAACATGCTAATATTAAAAATTTAGATTTATAACTATTTGGTAAAATCGGCATTGTTAGATATAGTACAATAATTTCATCTTTACGAATTTGTGGAGTCGAATGTCTTATTCCCACAATTATGTGGCTGAAGCTACCAATATAAAGGTGACCTTGGATTTCGCTATCCCAACACGTCGCTGTCAGCGTGCACTACAACGAAGAGATTCTCACTCACTGAATTACTGAGAATTCCAATACACAAAAGAATAGAGGGCCATTCTAAGCCCCTGTCGAGATAACAACGTTCAAAATTTGATGGTACAGGTCTTTCACACTTCGTATGTGCTTGTCACTCCGTGCCAGTAGAGGCTCGACAGTAACCGCACTGCCCGTGCGTGAGGAATCGAAGTTATGAGTTCACATACATCCATATTTTTACGGGTTGTACTCATCTGAGCTAATGTATTATCTTTACTGTTGTATTTGATATTTATAAATGCATACAACACGTTATGTGTCCTGAAACATCTGTCTAAGGAAATCCTTAATGCAGAAATATGATTTTCCGTGGAACACATTCACACTATGTTTCATAGAATCTCTGTTTCATTCTGTCAGGGGCATTGATGATTTACTCACAACATCTGCACGGAAGCATATTTTCCATTTATAATGAGGAATGAACTAAGGACACAACTTCATCCAGCGCTTGGAAAAAATATTTTGGTTAGTTATCCAACATCTCTCACAGTAATTACGCGAATATGAATCATCATACGAGCACGTTGAGTAGACAGTTCAACATTTTACGTATGATATTCCCTTAAAAATGTACTAGGAACTTGTTGAATGGACAGTTCAAATTTTTGGATACTATCTTCCCTTAAAAAGTGGTTGTTCGCCACATAACTTGCGTATTTCTGAATATCAAATATATGGAGAGAAAACTTTTTATTCGCACGAATGTCTGAACGTATTACGTATTGCGGACAACATCGATAAGTTCTGAATCCGATATTCTCATTACATAATAATATGAAGCAGGCGTAGAGTCCATTGGTAAATCGTTATCGTGGAAACCAGGTTACGTTACGGATTTTCGAACTTCTGCATGAACACACTATTTATGCGGAAGTGACATACGCCATCCGGAAACCATCCACTCTTCGACTGCTGAAGAGAAACTGTGGTTTTGTGTTCTACATACTAACTGAGACCAATCATAGTATAATACTGTACTTCGATATCATCGTTCGTAAATATGTGTGTGTGTGTGTGTGTGTGTGTGTGTGTGTGTGTGTGTGTGTGTGGACGCCGGGTTCCACTTTCATTACTAATTCTCATGAGATGTGATGTCCTCCCCCTACTACCGAATGGACCGTAATCGGCTTACAAGAGGAGGGTCTGACGTGTGGGTTACCGATTTTGATGAAGTCTTGCAAGAATTTTCCACACTGGAAATAAAGAGACACGTGTTCCGGATTTTTGTTAGACACTCCCGAGTTATTGAAAAAAAATCGAGGTTAAAGATGATGACAGTAAAACGTGTTTTCACGTTGTAGCTTGCGTGCACGTAAGTATACGCGTGAAACCAAGCGAGGTCGGCAGTCGAGGCATTAGACCACAAAACCCGTAGTTCGTGCTCGTAACTTTCTTTTTGATTCGATATTTTTTGCGATAATATTCAAATAATCGGACTACGTTTCTTTGCCCCTCTGCATCGGGCGGTGCATTTAACAACCTGAATCAGGTGTGTTTCCCACGAGCAATGCGGCGAGATTTAGTTCGTGTGTTGCGTATGGTGCGAGAACTATTTATGTTTTGCCTGTTTCTGTGATAAGTTTCGTCGCACTCATTGTGAAAACCCTCACAAATAGACGATCAGGTGGGATTACGCAATAACTTACTTACGGTGTATTTTTGTTCTTTATATACAATAAAAATAACTTTAAATATATAAACTTATTTGATTATCAATCACACCTCCCGATGTTTTACTTCAGTAAAAGGAAAAGAAAAGTACTCTGATTATCAGAATATTAGATACACCGGATAAAATGCGGAATGAACACCTATCCGCAGTTTGTTAGTCTAACACCTCGAAAAACTTTTTTTTTTTTTTTTTTTTTTTTTTTTTTTTTTTTTTTTTTTTTTTTTTTTTTTTTGTCGGAGAGAACTTCGTATGACATCTGTTCTAGTTGATCGTTGAATATTTCACTCATTTGTTTTCTTTATTACAGAGGGTATGTAGGCCTCTGACCAAACAGAGCTACCGTGCCGTCGGCCTAGCTTTCCTATACGCGAAGAATTACAGCAACAAGGCTGAGGCATGAAAACAAGAGTTTCCGTCATTAATTTTGAATTCAATTTTTTCAAAAACTAGGGAGTGCCTAGCAAAGAGACGAAACAAGTGTCTTTATTTTCAATACAGAAAGCCCTTGCAAAACTTTATCAAAACCGGTGACCCAAATCGTCAGACCCTCCCTTCTTGGATTAGGTAATGACAGGAGCGAATGGTGGAGCCTTTTAAAATTCTTAATGTTGCTTACTCACAAAATGTACTTTGTTTTATTATTGAAAAACTGGAAATAAGACCATCATTATTTTTTAGGTACGATGGCTTCAAGAAATTCGTTAGTTCCAACTCTGGTCTCTGTTGCACATGATCCTTTTCTTGCTACTTAGTCTTTTGAAGGATGTGGAACGTGACTGTGAACAACAACAATAATTACGTCACAATGTTTGCGGTACTCATTACCATTAAACTTATATATGAGTTTGAATTTGTGATAAGGAAAAATATGTTCTATATGTAGAAATGCAAGAAAAATCTGATAAAGAGGATACTCGAGCCTGCGGATTGGTCTCATCCCCATTAAACAATCAGTTCACCTACCTGGATAGGTTTCAGGTCGTCTGCCCCTTCACTCTGCGATGGTAGATACTGGTTTAGCCGACAAGAGCAGCGTTGACGAGAGTTCGACAAAATACCAACCACGCAAAGGCCACATAACTCCAGTCCACGAGCAGCAACTGAAAGTTAATTAAACTATCGAGTATTCTGGATTATTGCATGACTCTTTTTTAAAAAAAAATGTCTAAAATATCGTTTAAATTGTTTTATTGTCTTTAAAAGACAGAAAATGGCTCTCAAGTCCGTATTTAATATCCCGACATCAATTTTGTAATGTCACTGATTGTCTCTGTAACATGTTCACACCCAAAAGCAATCAGAAGGTATTTAGTCCGATCCGATATCTAAAACGTCCTAAACAGTCATTAGGCCACGAGTACTTGCGAGTTAAAACCGTCAGTCTAGTAGGCGTCTTGTTAAGAAGTACTCGGCTTTATGGCTCGTTATCTACACGAAACACGCAATGCGGAGTTTACAGACGACGTGAAATGTTCACAGGCCAGTATCTCCTTAAACAAATGACTCACAAAGCTAAAACTTCCACAAAATACTCATTACCATAGTCGCTTTTCGTCAACGACATGAGAACCAATTAAAATGCGCTAATTTCTTCATTTTGGTACAGATCTTATCAGCTTGGTTTAACATAGGTATTCACCAAAAGATGACTCCCGAGGGACTACATTATATCGACTCATGGGTCTGAGGCACAAAGCGTTACTCAGACGCGCGGGATATTCTGAATTCCTTTGCGCTAGCATGTGAAACAGCCAAGCAGATCATTTGGAGCACTTTTATACTCGTGGTATTTCGAATGTCAGTGATTCGGTTTACCACAAGTAATTTTGACTAGAAATCTCGTAATTCCAAAACAAAATAAAATTTAAGGAAAACAAAATAACTTTTCTTTCCAAAAACAAATTACTACTAAATTTAATACTCAGCGCCCGTTCTTGCTGCCTTTTACAACATCAAACTCACTCGGACATACGTCACAAATTCCCCTATTGCAGAACAACTTTCTTATGCATACATTTACACCGGGATGGTTCCTTTGAAAGGGCACGACCGACTTCCTTCCCTATCCTTCCCTAATACAATGGGACTGATGACCTCGCTGTTTGCTCCCTTCTCCCAAATCAACCAATCAACCAATACATTTATATTGTTTTAATGAAGTATCGTATTCTCACTTTACGTATGTGCTCCATTCACTCTCTCAGTCTCTCCAAAACACTCACACAATCAAAACACGATGAAATAATAATTTTCCACAGTTTTATTTACGTCAGAAATCTGTGGCAATGAAATTAAAGAAAATTTCAGAAAATCTGATTATGTGAACCTACCCTCTTGGTTGTAGTTTTATTGATACTATGGAGGAAAAAATTACAGTCCCTAACCCATATATGAGAATGCAAACTTTCTCGGCGAATCTCGATGCTAAAATCTTCTCAGGTCGACAGCCGAACCAATGCGTTGTTCTTCGGTAACGTTTCAGAAAGTTTGTTAATTGCCATGTTCAGGTGTAGGTTCGGGTTCATGTCTCGTCCAGATCTTTGTAGCAGCTGGACCACAGCCTTCTCTGAATCCTCGGCGCCGGTCGGGCCAATCAGGCGCGAGTGGAATCGGCGCAGCGACGCTTGGGTAGGGGGCGAGGGGGGGGGGGGGGGGGAGGGAGCCACGGGCGCCGGGTCCTGGCGTCTCGTCTCGGTGCGGCCTGTTTATTCCATCGCCACCATCGACCGCCCTCCACTGTTTAGCTCTCGTGTTATTCTTGCTAATGTTGTGTTCCACGTGGTGCTGAGTTGGAAGCCGCTATCCCGGTTGACCAGGTCATCACTGACCCATATCTCCACTGCCTCTTTAATAGTACAGTCCCAGAAACCTTTCGCTCTACAAAGTCTCAAATTGAATCGTGTGTTCTTCACTGAGGCTGTGATCCGCTACCGCGGGTTTTTCCTTTTGTCTGAGCCGAACGCTTCTCACTTATTCAGAGATGCGTTGCGTGATGCAACGCTGCGTCTGTCCCATAATTTTTTTTCCGCATACACAGAAAATGCTGTAGACACCCGGTGTTCTTAGACCCATGTTGTCCTTCATTGAGCCCAGTATATTCCTGAATTTTGCTGGAGGACGGAAGATGGTTTTTATCTTGTTCTTCTCCAGTATCCTAGCAATCTTTGCCGTGGGCGGCCCTACATACGAGAGGAATGCCAGACTTTTGTTGTTTCCTTCTTCCTGAAGGTCCTTCTTCTTCTTGCTCATCTTGCGAGCGCGTCTAATCTGCGTTTCGGTGTAGCCATCCTAGAATGACTACACAGAAACGCAGATTAGACGCGCTCTCAAAATGAGCGGGAAGAAGGAGCAGGAATAAGACGAAAGCGCACCGATGAAGGCAGGTTGGTGACGGCGGTTGGAATAAACAGGCCGCACCGAGACGAGACGGCAGGACCCGGCGCCCGCGGCTTCCCCACACCCCGCGCCGCTGCATCGATTCCGCTCGCGCTGATTGGTCCGACCGGCGCCGAGAATGCAAATAAGCCTGTGGTCCAGCTGCTATAACGATCCGGGCGAGATGTCCACCCGACCAGCTCCCTTCCCTGCTCTGTAGGAGTGAATGTGCATCAGGGACTTACACTGCCGGTAATGGAGTATGCATATCCCGTCTGGGGATGTGCGGCGAAGCAGCATCTGGACAAACTCCAGAGGCTGCAGAAACGCACTCTCAGAAGGGCACTACATCTACCTCTGGGATTCTCCACTAATGATCTACACGCCGCAGCTGAAATCCTCTTCCTGAAAGAGCATTCCCATGAACTGGCAAGGGCCTTCTATGAGAGCACTTTCAGATCTCGAAATTACCTCATCCGCTCTCTAGGTCGGTATGGCATGTCCCGCGACAAGCACAAACGCCCAACGACCGATCTTTGACGATTAAGTCGAAGGGAAAATCCCTATCTCCAATTCCCAATCTTATGCTCTCCTCCCTAAAATCAATCACCTGGCCAACCTCAGGCAAGTACCAGACACTCAGAACATTCATCACGCTACACAGACATCCAAAAATCATAGAAAACCATCACACACACAAGCAAACACGTGGAGTAAAAGCCAAAAGGCTGCAAACTCCTCAACGCACTTCCCCAAAGAGGAGAAAGTATCAGATGAGAGTGAGTGAGTAGAACCCAACACTTTGCCTGAAGATGGTAAGTATGAAACTTGCTGAAACGTTGCCAGAGAACAAAACATTGAGTCGGCTGTCAACGCGAGAAGATTTTATCAGTCCCTAACTCAGTTTCACAATGACAGCACGGTTATTACATGTTTTAGGTAAAAATATCTTCGAAAGTACTGAAGTCCCTGATTTGAAATTTTAACAGTATGGTTGTGTTATCCATATAATTTGGTATACTAAGTATGAAAAAGATCGATTAATATTCAATAGTACTTCATCACATTCATAGCGAGAATGTGTAACACATTGAACGCAACGTTAGGCATGTACACTGCTCGCTCGGTCCTGTAGACAAAACAAAAATCTGCTGTACTTCCGGCTGCACGACAGGCTACGCTTTCAGTCCAAGAGGACAACTCGTAATAATTTGCTACGTTACAAACCCCCTAAGAACCGAAAATTACTTTGAAGTACATTTGAGGATATAACAGCAAAATTATTACACAATGTAATTTTAACCAAACTGATGAAAACTAATTATTAAATTTTTTGAATGCCAAAAAGTTTATTGGAAAGTGAAAATTTACTCTGTTGCAGAAACATATCGAACTTTCTTTTCGGCTTAGACTTGATAGCAGTGTATCAAAATTATTTAAAATATTTTTACAAGAGTTATGTTTTTTACAAAACTCATATCTTCTGATTATTTTCAGCAAAACAAATGTTCACTTCATAAAAATTATTACAACCGATTATTTCAAACTCCATTCACATGAAGACTTTACTTTCTCATTTTCATTGCAAAAAGGATTTTTCGTAATGAAAAAGCTACTAAATCAATTCGCTGAAACCATCTTTATATAAAAGACGCTTGGTTGTGTGTTCTTCGTTACCAATGTAAGCTCTTTCTTTTTGAACATTATGTAATCTACACTATGGAAAGGTACTATAGAGGGCTTCTCTCTTTTATCTAAGTACACTTATCCATAGACTTCACATAAAAAAGCTATTGTTGGCATCCTTGTCCTATTCGACAACAGTGTGAAATGGTGACCAATTCCTATCTTTCACAAAAATTTTTCAGTGTGATGAGCGTCTGTACAAAAATGATATATTTTCAGCACCTATCTTTCGATGAAACAGCATGGGAACTTCTTTTGACATTCACTCTTACACCAATTCTACACTCTGATACTTCATGAATATCAACGTCCACGCACCTGTCTCAAGTGAGTCTCATATCCAGTTTCCATAATGGGTGCACCTGCAAAATACACTACGTCTAAGTCAAACAATCATTACTTTGCTTCCTGCAAAGAAAAATCTTATACATGTTTCTTCCAAATACATACACTATTTATTTCCTGTCATAATCGGTACATTTATAAAGACAATTTTCTGAATTTCATTTATGTTACATAGCCAGTAGTAACATTACTCCACTAAAGTATTATTCAGTATAAACTCCTCTTCATAAAAAAGGGAACTCACCTCTACTAATCAAAAGTAAATGGTACTCTTACTGCCGCTATCTTTACCCAACTCAAATTCCAAAACAGCAATCATTAATAGCACTTAAGACTCAAATTCATTCAAGCAAGTTACGGCAGAAAAACATCTCTCTTCACTATGCGAGTTCTTGGCTTATGATCAAAATTTACATTGTACATAATGTTCTTCTACAAAACTTTCACGTGTTCTCCTCACTCATTTCTCATCCACTATTTAGTATGTCAGTAGTTTTTAGTATCGGAATTTGTTCAAAAATGGTTTGTCAGTAACCCTTATATCCTACAAAACACTATGTATACTATGTGTACAAGATAGTAAAGAAAGAAGAGATTATAATCAAAAGCTTTGAACGATGAAGGGGTAGGATGACAAGACGAAAATGAAAAGGATATAATATTGCCAAGAACTTGGGATGCCTGGTGTTCGTCAAACACCTGACTTCCCAAGGAATCCGAGTCCCCTGAGGCCAGTTAGTTACTACTGCCCCCATAATTTTCCTGTATTTCTGTCAAATCCGATAACTCCTCTAATTTTTCTTCAGTTCTGATCCTGATGTTTTCTATTTCATTGGTACCTATGTCCTTCCTTTCTCCATATTCATCGTACTCCACGGTATCCTCTTTTTTCCTGCAGCAACGTATAGGTATATCACATTGCTCACCTGCCGGATATCGCTTTCTTCCTGCAAATAGCACTGTCAAGCACTTTCCACGCACGGTAATGACAGCCTCGTTAGTCCCAAAATCGATCTTCCCTTTGTATTTTTGCAGAAAGTTTGCCCCAACAACATCTCCGCAATTGACCCGAAAATTATTAGGGAGTTGTGGTACCGTTGTTCACCCTGAATCTTTACAGATATCATGACTTGGTGAGCTACTGTTTTTTTTTTTTTTTTTTTTTACCTTTACGACTACTACAGTGTTTATTCTGGAGACGAGCATATTAACTATTTCTTTCTGATTTGGAGTAGCATCAATATTTTTGGCACTGCAGATACATCTAAACTACTATCAACTAAGCAAGGAATTTTTCACCAAATACTGCAACCTCTTATTATCGGTTATCGTAAAGATTGTTCAACAGTTTCAGGATCTGGTTCTTCCAACAAATGCCTCACTACCTCACATCTGTCGTATCCTATACCTTCTGCTGAAATAATACACCTATTTATGGGGGTCTTCTTCCTCTAATTGTGTTAGCAGTAATTAATCTCTCTATCAGTGACAAGTCAAAACATTACTTCAGATGTCCACCTTTTCTAATCCGCTCAGATTCTGCAACACTTCCTTCTATAGTGTCAGAATTTTCAAAATAACTGTCACCATCATCTACACCTGTAGCTGCATAACTATGTAGTGAGCTTTCTACCACTCTACTTACATGTTCTTCGACATCTGAAACTGCTCCATCACTATCAGACAGACTCTCCTCTATTCCATCTAAAACTTCATCTACCGGTATATCTTCCTTCTCTGCCACACTTTCCCTATGTACAGCGCTTTCTTCCATGTTCCCCATATGATCCTCTTTAGCATTGCAGTGCTCAGCTGGATTAATATCCTGCTTCACAATCCCATCAGATGACTGCTTCCTTGCTAAGTTGGTTTCTAGATTCACGATTTCCATCCAATCGTTCACAAAATTCTGCCACGTTTCCTTGAATAGTGAATTTTTCAGTTTCTCCCTTTCCTCCTTTAGGTTTATAGTACCCTACCACTACTGTGTTGTGTTGGTTGCTGGCTTTCAAAGGGCGTTGCTAGTTGATTTAACCTACTTTGTGGCAGTCTGCAAACGGTAGAATCCTTACAGACTGCCAATAGTTTTTCTCGTCACCTACTCTGGCCATTAGCCATAGCGTTCCGTTCATTCAGCTGTCTGGAATGCTGTTCTGTTCTCTCAGCTGATTGCTGATTTAGATGACTGTCATTCCTATTTCCAGTAAAACCGAGTCGTTTTCTGGACCTTCCTATGTAATGTTCGATCTCTGCGCACCTATTCTGTTTACTTGAACTTCATTTTGCCCAGTAGGAGCACTATAATCTCTATTGTTATTTTCCTCTTCTTTCAAAAGATTCTCTACCCTTTCCAAGCAACCAATGAACTTGTTAATGTCCTCTCTGGGTGCACAAATTATTTTATTTCACCAGTACAAAGGCAACTTGCTTTCTAATCCCATTACAAATTGTTCTGTTTCTATATTAGACCTGAGTTTCTCCTGGCGTATACAATTTTCAAACAGCTTACGGGAATTCAGCCAGGAATTATTCACAGCGACCGCCGCTATTTTAGTCTGTGCCTTGAAAAGGGCGGGGTGTATTCCCACCGAAATATCGGCAGTCGCTGCAAATATTACCTGGCTCAATTCCCGTAAGTTGTTTGAAAGTTCTGTTTCAAATTTGATAGTCATGTAAGGCAAAGTAGTTACCCACTCCTGCACAAACCTCTTAACAGTCTTTCTTTGGGTTAAACTTTTTACCTGACCAAAAGCTATTGAAAATTTCCATCTGTTTTCTTTCCCCCAGTATACCCCAAAGAAAATCTGTTTAAAACTTTCCACTGTGTCATACTTATCTACAGCTAAATGTCCCCAAACAAGAGTATTTCCCATAAGATTAGATACCACAAAGCGTATTTTCTGTCTGTTATTCCATGACCTAGGTAAGACATCCTCAAAATCACTCCAGAACTCTTGGGGATCAAACCTCAAAACCTGGCTCTGGTTAACATACACAATATCAGATGATTCTGCAACACTGTTTATTATTACATGACAACTAGTGTAAGTAATTCTCTGTTCTACATTTGTTAAGCTATTTCATGCTCTTGTAGGTTACACTTGCACTGAATTCTGACGAGTTGGTTTGTAAATTTAGTATTTTTGCACACATTTGGCCTCCACACAGTTTACATTTGTCTCTTTCCTCTTTAATTTTAGTAACCAGAATTTTACACTGTATTTACACATTATCCATTTGCGCCTGTATTTTGTTCTAGTCAGTACTTAACTGTTCACCTAGCTGAAACTTCCTGGCAGATTAAAACTTTGTGCCGGACTGAGACTCGAACTCGGGACCTTTGCCTTTCACGGGCAAGTGCTCTGCCAACTGAGCTACCCAAGCACGACTCACAGCCCGTCCTCACAGCTCTACGTCTGCCAGTACCTCGTCTCCTAGCTTCCAAACTTAACAGAAGCTCACCTGGAAACCTGCAAAACTAGCACTCCTGAAAAAAAGGAGAGCTTCTGTTAAGTTTGGAAGGTAGGAGACGAGGTATTGGCAGAAGTAGAGCTGTGAGGAGGGGATGTGAGTCATGCTTGGGTAGGTCAGTCAGTAGAGCACTTGCCCGCGAAAGGCAAAGGGTTCGAGTCTCGTTCCGGCACACAGTTTCAATCTGCTAGGAAGTTTCATATCAGCGCACACTCCGCTGCAGAGTGAGAATCTCATTCTGTTCACCTAGCTGTTTACCACGTTCAGCAACTTACTCTATATCGGTAATTAGCTCACCTTTTACTGTTACGACATCCTTCTTACATTCTTTTTTCGCATAGCAAATTTGACCTTTCACGGTTGAAGCTGGGATATCTCATTTTCTTACAGAGTCAATTAAGACTGAAATTTTGAGATCAATTACTCCCTGAATTTCCTCTTTAAAATTTTTGAATTTATTATCAAACTGTTATAACTTTTTTATAAACCCCTGATTAATTTCCAAAGAAACAAATCCTCTTATTTTACTATACACATGAGACCAACGTTCATTTATTTTTGTATTCATATTACTTACATCTGTACCAAACCTACTTATTGTTCTATCCACATCAGACCCAAGTTCATTTGTTTTTGTATTCATTCCATTCATTATACTGCTCGTTACCCTCATTTGGTTCATAAGGTTTTGGAACATGGTTGCAAAGCTAACTTTCTGCTCGCCAGCTTCCAATACTGGTACTATTTTCGCTTCAGTGACAGAAAATGGTACTAATTTAACATTACAGTCAAGTGTCTGTTCCATACTTACTTCCTGAATAGGAGTACTCATATTTTTATCAACTTCAAAGACTTACACCCTATTTATTTCCTTCGCAAGACGTGGTGTGAACTTAACACCAGCTACCACGGTGTGTTGCTCATTAATTGACCTGTAAGTATCAGATACTGAATTTGAATAACCACTGTCATTAATCTGAGACACACACCAAAACTAAAATTTCCTCTCATATTATCGTCTCCAAATACTGAATCATAAAAATCTACACCCTCCTTCCATTCACTTATTACAGGCTTATTACTTTGCTTTCAAAGGCTACCAGCTACGGTCCAGTTTCTTGAATCCCACAGCACCGTCCACAATTGACAACTACTCTTGCTGCCGATCTACTGCTTGCTACTCCCAGCTGCTTCCGTCGACGTTCCTATATAGCTCGCTGTCCTCCCTGCCTGCTGTGTGCTGTCCCTCCGCTAACGTTGTTCGCAGTATCTGCTCTGGGTTTAATTCTTCTTCCATCGGTTCAGTTCAATAGATTATCTACACACGCTTTGGTCTTCCTAGCACTGCTGCTTTTAAAGTTCATTCGATACTGAACTTTACTTTTCCTGGCCGCTAAATGCACGAAATACGGCGAGGTGGGTTAGTATCTCACTGCCCATTAAACAATCACTCCACCTACCTGGATAGGTTTCAGGTTGTCTGCCCCATAACTCTGCGATGGTAGATACTGGTTTAGCCGGCAAAAGCAGCGTTGACGAGGATTCGACTTCATACCATCCACGCAAAGGCCACATAAGTCCAGTCAACGAGCGGCGACTGAAAGTTAGTTAAACTATCGAGATTTCGGGATTCTTGCATGACATTATTGAAAAAATGTCTAAAATATCCTTTAAGCTGTTTTATTGTCTTTAAAAAACCGAAAAAGGTTATCAAGTCGACATCAATTACGTAATGTCACTGATTTGTCTCTTTTCACACCTAAAAGTAACCAGAAGATATTTAGTCCGATCGGATATTTTAAACCTCCTAAACAGTCAAGAGTGAATTTCTTCATTTTGGTACAAATTTTATCAGGCTCGGATTAACATAGGTGTTCATCAAAAGACGGCTCCCGAGGGACTATGTCGACTCACACGTCTGAGGCATAAAGTCCCATTGAAAAGCGCGGGAAATGCTAAATTCCTATTGGCTAGTATATTAAACATCAACAAGATCCAGAATGAGATTTTCACTCTGCAGCGGAGTGTGCGCTGATATGAAACTTCCTGGCAGATTAAAACTGTGTGCCGGACCGAGACTCGAACACGAGACCTTTGCCTTCCGCGGGCAAGTGCTCTACCATCTGAGCTACCCAAGAACGACTCACGCCCTATCCTCACAGCTCTATTTCTGCCAGTTTCTCGTCTCCTACCTGCAAGGTTCGCTGGAGAGCTTCTGTAAAGTTTGGAAGGTAGGAGACGAGATACTGGCAGAAGTAGAGCTGTGAGGACGGGGTGTGAGTCGTGCTTGGGTAGCTCAGTTGGTAGAGCACTTCCCCGCGAAAGGCAAAGTTACCGAGTTCGAGTCTCGGTCGGGCACACAGTTTTAATCTGCCAGGAAGTTTCATATCAGCGCACACCCCGCTGCAGAGTGAAAATCTCATTCTGGAAACGTTCCCCAGGCTGTGGCTAAGCCATGTCTCCGCAATATCCTTTCTTTCAGGAGTGCTATTTCTGCAAGGTTCGCTGGAGAGCTTCTGTAAAGTTTGGAAGGTAGGAGACGAGATACTGGCAGAAGTAAAGCTGTGAGGACGACGAGTCAGTCGTGCTTGGGTAGCTCAGTTAGTAGAGCACTTGCCCGCGAAAGGCAAAGGTCCCGAGTTCAAGTCTCAGTCTGGCGCACAGTTTTAATCTGCCAGGAAGTATCAATCAGATCACTTCGAGCACTTCCATACTCACGGTATTTATAATGTCAGTCAATCGGATTACCACAATTAATTTAGACTAGAAATCTCTTAATTCCGAAGCTAAATACAATGTAGTGAAAACAAAATAATTTTCCTTTCCACAAAATAAGTTAGTAATAAATTTAATACTCGACAGCCCTTCGGGTTGCCTTTTACAACATTAAGCTCACTCTGACATACGCCACACAGTCCCTTATTGCACAATAACTTTCTCATGCATACATTTACACCGGAATGGTTCCTTTGAAAGGGCACGGCCGACTTTCTTCCCTATCCATTCCTAAACTGAAGGGACCGATGACCTCCCCGTTTGGTCCCTTTCCACAAATAAGCCAATCCACCCATACATTTACATAGTTTGAATAAAATATCGCTTCCTCATTTTACGTATGTCCTCCATTCAGTCTCTCAGTCTCTCCAAAACACTCACACAACCAAAACACGATGAAATAGTAATTTTACAAAGTACTTCTAATTACGTCAGAAATCTGTGGTAATGAAACTAAAGAAAATTCCAGAAAATCTGATAATGTGAAACTAACCTTCTTGTTGTAGTTTTATTGAAACTGTAGATGCATACATTACAGTTCCTAACGCAGTTTCACAATGCCAGCACGGTTCTTATGTGTTTTAGGTAAAGGTTTATATTCTCGAAAGTATTGAAATAATTGATTTGAAGTTTTAACAGTATAATTGTGTGCATTAAACCCCAACAGATGAATGTTAATTATTTTTATAAGACACCGACTTTGGATGATTTAGCTGCAGCTGTAAAGGTTCACTATCGATTGCAGACATTTGTCGTTTCCTATAGGAATTGTAAACAAGAAGTGGGCTTACATCTGACACTGTATTTCGAGTAATCTTTTATAATATGTGCACTTATGACACACAACTAATAAGATTAATAACCACTCTATCCCGCAAGTCAATGTTTAATTTTTCTTTGGGTGCAGGTAGAGCTTTTCTTTCGAGATCGATCCATGACAGTCGGTAGCTTTTTATATTAATTACGTATCTATCGAGGGAACTGTCACTTGTGGTAACACAGCTTGTTTATATTTGTTAGATGTTCAAATGTTCAAATGGCTCTGAGGACTATGGGACTTAACTTCTGAGGTCATCAGTCCCCTAGAACTTAGAACTACTTAAACCTAACTAACCTAAGGACATTACACACATCCATGCCCGAGGCAGGATTCGAACCTGCGACCGTAGCGGTCGCGCGGTTCCAGACTGTAGCGCCTACAACCGCTCGGCCACTCCGGCCGGCTGTTAGATTTGCACTAATATTTCCGTTACATTCTCAATGGAATACGTTGAAACCAGTAGGCGAGATCATCAGAAAGAAATCTTCACTCTTGAGATACGCCACGCCAAACAATTGTCACCATTCTATCGACTAAAAAAGCTGGTATGCGGAAACAGTCGCAAGGCCTCTCCGAAGATCGTAGTGCAGTGTGGGTCCCAGCGATTCGTAACAAAGGATGTACAAAAAGATCTCTTTTTGTGTGCCCCTTCAACGAATGAGTGTGCCCTTGTAGTTCCAACTAAACGTATATCGACTCGATCTGGTGGATTCAAGGCTACTTTAAGTGGTACATTACTCCTTTCCGTCGTCTAATTCACGTAATTCCATGTTTTGTTAGCACCTTTTCCATTCTAATGTGTCAGAAATTTCAGAATATTGTTGCCCCAGTTGTAGCATCTGAACTCTTATTTCTATCTTCATTCACTGAAACTACGACAAAAGGGATGGATAAAAAACTCTGTCATTCGTGGATAGCTTAGTGTGTAACAAGCGTGGTGAAACGTGCAAAGCGGTTTGAAAATCCGTTTGCTATGTCCACTCCAAACGACAATAAATAAATAAATAAAAATAAAAAAGATTGCGTGAGTTGTTTTTCTGGTTGTGATCGCCGTAGATAACTGTTTTCCTCTCAATTTTCGTTTCATGTGCGATTTACTAGTTGTTGATAGCATTCTGTCTCCTAACCCGTTAGGAAACCGGAAAAGAAAGCTTTGCACTTGAGCGTAACGAATAAGCGAGAGATCTCGCGAATTCTGTCACCGACTGTACCATCCATCGACATTTTTCGTTTTTATTGTGCACTAAATTTCATTCGTACTGAAAAATGCACTTAATACTACGTAACACTTCAGATAATAATTTTAACAGAGACGGTAAATAACACCAGCATAACAAATCTTGAAGTTGCAGTATTGAGTGACTATATTATGTCTGCTGTAGAGCAGACGTTAGATAGTGTAGTACTGTTTAGGAGAAATACCATCAATAATAGCTCGTCAACATCCTAGAAAAGTTCCCACATCATTGGATGCTGTGTGGAGAATACTGGCGCTGCAGCATTTGCCCGTTTATCAGACACAACACATAGAAGCAATTCAGGCATAGATCAGTTCGACTCAGTACAGAACATTCTACAGTTAATACGGTGTTCCAGTTGCTCCGAGTTTTAAGTAACTTCCGTGAGGTGTAAATAGAGCATAGGATTAGAGCTAAATATGCATTTCCAGACACGAACTTGTCCTATCAGATAACGTAAATTGGAACTTCTACCATCTGCATTATTTGTGTCTCAGTCAAAACATAGAATGTAAATTGTCTCTGCGGTTTGTGCAGATATCTGCAATTCTTTTACTGCAATTTTTAGGCTGTGTCAGCACAAGCACATAATTCTTACCATGTGTTTCATGTGACGCATGGTGTCAGTGCAGATATCTGCAATTCTTTTACTGCAATTTTTAGGCTGTGTCAGCACAAGCACATAATTCTTACCATATGTTTCATGTGACGCATGGTGTCAGTGGAATTTCTTGGTTTGTTTCTCGTAACAGATATAATGCCGTCTGCACAGAGCAAATCCCAAGTTGAAATTGTTTGCCGAAACATCAGAGAAAATACATCTAACAACTTTCAGTAGAGACACGGTGGATGAACCAGGCGTCTCTGCCATGGGTCGTCAGGCGTATTTTTTCTGACGTTTCGGCACATATTTGGAATTTCTTTTCTGCAACGTGTAAATGGAGTCAACTGAAATAAATACCGCTGATCACGTCCTTCATACGTCGCCCATAGTCCATGGAAAGCGTCGGTTTGTTTCCTGTTACAAACAAAATCATTTTTAAATCGTAATTTTACGTGGCCATTCGATAGACTGGTCCCAAATTACACTAGTGCGATATTCGGTTTATCGACCTATATTAAAAGGGACAGTAACACACGAAGAATAATCAGTGACTGAGCAGCGCTTCTGCAAGGCGGTAGAAGTTAGTGCGGGCCAGGGTGCTGCTGTGCTTTACTGTCCTTGTTATTACATATATCTATAGCAAATATCGCACTAGACTAATTTGGGGCTGTTCTGTTGAATGGGCACGCAATATCCTCTTTGGAAATCATTTTATTTGTAATGGGAAACAAACCGACGCCTTCCATTGATGCTGGGCATCGCATGCACATGATGAGCAAGATTGGTTTGGGCTGACTTCAACTACACGATGCGAGAACGATATCGCAAATATCTGCCGAAATACGAGAGAAAATGCTATCGACGACTCGTAGGGCAGACAGCATGGATACGGTACATGTTCGATGCACACATCAGCCAGGCGAAAGTAGAGTTAACCCACAGATGAATATTTGGCTTCATGTTTTCGTTTGACCAACGGTTTAGTCAATAAAAAACTTCAAAGTTTTTTTTTACCTACAGAAGTTTCTCAAAAACTATATGTTGCTGGAACAGACAGCCACGCGAGGGTAACAGAATAAGCAAGGTCTGGAGACTTTTTGGTTCGTGTTGGCTATGCGTGGTGGATAACTCATAAAAAGTATTGGCTCGTAAGAAATATTGGCTCGGAGGTTGTGGCCATATAGCGCTGCCAGCCATATTCTCAGAAAGTACGGTGCTTCCGAACTAAAGACCATATTTCTGTTGGTTTGTTACTGAAAACGTTCGTCTACACAAAGCTTCTCCACGAAATCTGTATAATGTTGTCATTTTACGTAAAACTTAATATTATGTCATTATCACTTGTCGCTTGTGAGATAGAGAAAAGCTGCGATAGTTTCACGAATATTACATTGCGTTAAAATGGTTCGCACCTTTTCGATTCCTTTCAACGTTAACTGCATGCTGTTTGATTTGCAAACCACATCGAAAAGTCACCCTGAATACTGAAGGTTAATTATTATATCATCTGGATGGAGAATAGACAGGTTCACCATGAGCTGTATACACCGATGGCACTACGTTGATATGAGATGTGGTGTCAAGCAGCAAGAAATACGTGAAGGTTTGTGCGGATGTTAGGTTTGTTGTGAGAGCAGCGAGAATACGCTGTGCTTGCAGGTGCTGGTAGCAGGGATCGTGCTGGGGGCAGAGATGCAGAAGCAGCAGCAGCAGCAGGAGCCTGACCCGCGCAGGCCTCGCCCGCCGCCTCCGGCCCCACCACGGCCGAGGCCGCCTCCACCGCCCCCGCAGCCTCCGCAACCGCCCCCAGCACCAGGTGGCTCACAGGTGGCGGTTACCAGTATTCAGGTGGTCGATCTGGAAACCTCCGACTCCGAATCGTAAGTATTTTTTTCGTCATGTTCGCTAAAATTAGTTTATACGCATTATTTTCCCATAATTTGCTTATATATTGCACAATGTATGTATCACACCGAGATAGAACATAACATAGACTCAGATAGATACTCTGCAATCCAGTGATCGGTTCCATAGCGCATTTTATTTACCTTTAACACTTTACATAATTTGTAGCAGTTCTAACATTTGCCTCCGCATTCTCATTCCTAACGTACAAAATAGCATCGACGTTATAACCAAAGATCGTTACTCGCGACCAGCCGGTGAACAAATCTCTCTGCAACACCAGTGGTAGTGCAAACACTGACACCACTATATATACATGTGACTGAAGTATATTTTATAACGCAGATAAGATATGTAATAACATACGGACTATTACGCTTTCATAAGTGTGCATGAATCCCTATTTCGAAAATCAATATGTATAGTGTCCTTGTACGTAGTAATAAGTAGCTATAAATAATGGGCGACCTAGCTTTCAGGGCGGAACTAGTAAGGCGTAGAGGTGAGAGAGGCCAAAAAAAGAACAAGTACGTTGAAATAACGAGCATTGTGCTCGTACACTGACATCGTAAGATCTGCAGTTATACTCCGCAAGCCAACTGAAGGTTATATCTGATACAGCTACCTGATCACACATTCTCTGTTCCTTTGTGGACCCGAAAAATTATTTTCGGTAGACCTCCGTATTACCTCTTAATATCTCGTATTTTCTCGTTGTGGTCATTTCGAGAGACGCGTATAGGAGGAAGTAATATGTTGTCCAACTTTTCTCGGAACTTGCTCTCTTGGAATTTTAGTAGTATATCTCTCCATGATGCACAACTACTGTCATGTCACGTCAGCCACTGGAATTTTTTGAGCATTTCCTCAACATTCTCGCTCCGACTCAACGATTTCGTAACGACACGCGCCGCTCTTCCTCGGATAATGTGGTTTATAAATGGTTTTCCCCACTTGTCTAGCTTGTGGGCTGGTTTCTTCCTATCGTTTCAGAAACACAACACGCGGAAAGGTGTAGCAAGGCCAGATAAATGTTCATACGATCTCCATACACATGCCCCGTTTGCGTAAATGATGAATGTGACTAAAGTAAAATATTCAAGCCATAAAACAACTGAAAATAAATTCCTAATCGTGGAGAGGGGAATGTCAGTTGTAAACGAATACTATCACAGGTGGGACCCAAGCTGAACAGGTAGCTGTAATTGCCTCCTTGAAGCGAAGAAAGGCTCCTCAATGGAGTTAGTATGCAGGCGTTCCGAAACTATTCGTTCAAATTAATACAGGAACATCGAAACAAGGAACATATAGACTCTGAAGTTGACATCTAATGTTGAGGAACATTTTGTTACTGGTGCTGTCGTGTGCTGTTGTGTCGGTGTCCCCGACTGGCAATGTGTACTGACATTAAAAACGGCTCTCTGTGTGGATGGTTGGCTCTAACCAGAACATTACGGATATTTTACTCAAAAAATCTGCGTCTGCGAACATTATGAAGAGAGAAATCTTTGTTTGAGAGGAACTTGGAACGTATAGATCGAAACAATGAACAGGTGCCAACTTCGAGTAACTTAGTGAGATTTACACCGATATTGGTTGTATTAGCGCACTTTTTTCGAAATGTTTCGCTGCCCGGTCACGCAAATTACTCTTAATGGTCACAGATGTTTAAACTTTTATTTACAAGCTCAGATCTGCAATCAAATACCCCTTTTCAAGTAAATAATGGAATATTTCCACGAATTAAGTGCATTTGAATCCACAGTCGTCCACGCAGCTTCCATCTGGATTCCCTCTACCGCAACAGCGCTTTCACACGCCTACGCTTCTGACAGCAATGTCTGCTTATTTGGGGGCCACATTTAGCCAGTAACTGCCACTAGGGGAGTGTTATGCCCATAAAACACATTGACGAATACATGCCGCACTGCCGTTCCAAAGTCTACCAACACTTTCACGTTGATTCTCCCGAGATGAACGTAGAAATACGTTGACTCCCTGACACTCGATCTCATGCGCACTTCGTCTGTAAGCGCGCCACGTATGCGGGTTGCGTTTACGCAGTGCGGTCCCCATTTGCTAAACAACATGTCTGACTGTCGCACTGACCACTCAGCCACCAGGGATGGACTATAGTTCATACATACAGTGTGAGTGAATTGTAGCACCATGTTTGTGTTTTTGAAAAGTATGGAAGTAAAAGAAAGGGAGGAAAATCAGATGTAAAGCAAGCAGCAAGCAGTCCGCCGATGCTCATATACCCATCTGAAGTACCGGTCACCGTCGAGCGTCAGAACCTCTTACTTCACGAAATGATGTAGAGGTGATGGGTTTAAAACCAGAGCAACTGGCCGTGGGTTGGTCATAACGAGTGACATGTCATCTGGTTTCCTCCTCTCGTAAGATAAAAATGTCTTGCACCACGATGGATGGACTCACTTTACCAGATGTTGAGTGTCACTACGTTACCCTGAAATACCTTCCTCGGATATGATGGTCAACATAGTGCCGCAGAAGACTGATCAGACTACATCATGCCACTTATCAAATTGAACAAACGCTATGGGAGCTACAACCTTGTAAAATGCTACCCGACAACACTGTTTCGAATGCAACAAATTGTGTTGGACATACACTAATGGCCATTAAAATTGCTATACCACGAAGATGACGTGCTACAGACACGAAATTTAACCGACAGGAAGAAGATGCTGTGATATGCAAATGATTAGGTTTTCAGAGCATTCACACAAGCTTGGCGCCGGTGGCGACACCTACAACGTGCTGACATGAGGAAAGTTTCCAACCGATTTCTCATACACAAACAGCAGTTGACCGGGGTAGTCTGGTGAAACATTGTTGTGATGCCTGGTGTAAGGAGGAGAAATGTGTATCATCATGTTTCCAACTAGGATAAAGGTCGGATTGTAGCCTATCGCGATTGCGGTTATCGTATCGCGACATTGCTGCTCGCATTGGTCGAGATCCAATGACTGTTAGCTGAATATGGAATCGATGGGTTCAGGAGGGTAATACGGAACGCCGTGCTGGATCCCAACGGCCTCGTATCACTAGCAGTCGAGATGACAGGCATCTTATTCGCATGGCTGTAACGGACCGTGCAGCCACGTCTCAATACCTGAGTCAACAGATGGGGACGTTTGCAAGACAACAACCATCTGCACGAATAGTTCGACGACGTTTGCAGCAGCATGGACTATCAGCTCGGAGACCATGGCTGCGCTTACCTTTGACGCTGCATCACAGACAGGAGCGCCTACGATGGTGTACTCAACGACGAACCTGGGTGCACGAATGGCAAAACGTCATTTTTTCGGATGAATCCATGTTCTGTTTACAGCTTCATGATAGTCGCATCCGTGTTGGGTGACATCGCGGTGAACGCACATTGGAAGAGTGTATTCGTCTTCGCCATACTGGCGTATCACCCAGTGTGATGGTATGGGGTGCCATTTGTTACACGTTTCAGTCACCTCATATTCACATTGACGGAACTTTGAGCAGTGGGCGTTACATTTCAGATGTGTTACGACCCGTGGCTCTACCCTTCATTCGATCCCTGCGAAACTCTACATTTCAGCAGGATAATGCACGACCGCATGTTGCAGGTCCTGTACGGGCCTTTCTGGATACAGAAAAAGTTCGACTGCTGCCCTGGCCAGCACATTCTCCAGATCTCTCACCAACTGAAAACGTCTGGTCAATGGTGGCCGAGCAACTGGCTCATCACAATGCGCCAGTCCCTACTCTTGATGAAGTGTGGTATCTTGTTGAAGCTGCATGGGCAGCTGTACCTGTACACGCCATCCAAGCTCTGTTTGACTCAATGCCCAGGCGTATCAAGGCCGTTATTACGGCCAGAAGTGGTTGTTCCGGGTACTGATTTCTCAGGACCTATGCACCAAAACTGCGTGAAAATGTTATCACATATCAGTACTAGTATAATACATTTGTCCAATGAATACCCGTTTATCATCTGCATTTCTTCTTGGTGTAGCAATTTTAATGTCCAGTAGTGTATATTAGAGATTTCAGTACTTCTAGTCTTTTACATAGAGCGTTGGGCTAATGGTTTCATAGATTCACCACACGCTTCAGCAGGCGTCGGTTTTTCTTCTATAAGAATTCAACAAAAGTTATGAAGCCTGCAAAATTTTTATCGGACTTCATGACGGAAGTCGATACGTCGGTTGAGAACAGTATCAATGTATCTACACTGTGTAAGTTGCGTGTAGTGTAAAAAGAAGTGAACTACTCCCATAGGTAGTTATAGTTAAATCCTGAACCTCTGAACTATGCAATAAGTATAAGTTTTGTGGCTTAGAAGACAATTTGGAAACGCATAGCACCCGCAATGGTTAATAGAAATAGACGCACACACACACTATCAAACGTAACTGAAATATGAGTTTGGCATAGCTATCATTTAAACATTTATCAGTGAATAGTGATTCATCCAGAAAGTGATCTTGAACTGAATGAGTGTTTACCTTCTGTTTATAGCATCCAGCAGTGCTAATGAAGACGTTTTCTCAGTTCCGTTATCATTGAGCTTGCACATAAAAAAGTTACTAATCCGTCGTATTCAGCACACAGTTTATGAATATCATTTCCACGTAGCATAACAGTAATGAACGAGATTAATTCGCAGCCCATTCAGCAAGCAGTGACTGTCCAAGGTGCACTAGTTGGCATACTTTGGCTGCATCTGTAACCTGATAGCATGCAACGAGAAACTGCTCTTTATTAATGTTTTGAGACAGCAGTTCAATATGGGCATATTCAGCACACAGTTTCTGAATATCATTTCCACGTAGCATAACAGTAATGAACGAGATTAATTCGCAGCCCATTCAGCAAGCAGTGACTGTCCAAGGTGCACTAGTTGACATACTTTGGCTGCATCCGTAACCTGATAGCATGCAACGAGAAA
Source organism: Schistocerca americana (assembly GCF_021461395.2). Classification (NCBI taxonomy): domain Eukaryota; kingdom Metazoa; phylum Arthropoda; class Insecta; order Orthoptera; family Acrididae; genus Schistocerca; species Schistocerca americana. Next base: position 336,282,488 of record NC_060130.1, read on the forward strand.
CTGCTCTTTATTAATGTTTTGAGACAGCAGTTCAATATGGGGTCGCTGATTCATCCTAATATTTATGAGGCCCAAATCAAATCCATAAGCTATAACAAGATATAAAATTCAGTTTTACAATGAATGATCGAAATATTAAATTCTCAGTACACGACGTAAACAGGGTAATAACTCTTTCGTAATTCTGCAGAGGAAGATGACTTCGAATCTACAGCAGGACGGACTGAGAGAGCCACCTGGCAAGGTCCGTCTTCTTCCCAAGCCAGAACAGAGTGAAAGGCGACAGTCAATCCAACTTTCATATGATGTTTTAAATTTATTGAGTTCTGAGGCTTATCTTTCCTCTGAATGTATTTTTTCAGATTTTTTATCATGCCAGAGGGAAAGATCACGCTGGGAACCGATCTCTTTTATTTTTATTTTCGTTTTTTTACTCTTGGTGCTCAGCATCCCATGTATCTTTACCCAAATTTCCTAAACATGGATGACTGCTTGACTGTATGAATGTGAATGTAATTGCAAGCACTTATACATTAGTAAATTCAGGTGGACTTTCTTGGTTTCGCCTTGTTCCAGGGCAGGGGAAACGGACGCTTGGTTGAAGTCTCCAAGGCTAGCTTTCGCAGTCATTTTGGTGGGACGTCTGTCTGCTCGTCGTTTCTTAATACGTGGCCTCGCGATTGTTTCTTTCAGGCCCAGAAACAAGGAAAACGGTTGCTTAAATTTTGGACGCCGATTCGTGTGTTGGGTCTGCTGTCCCGTAACTGTAGGATACGCTTGGGACTACTGCTGTCCGCAGCTCGTGGTCGTGCGGTAGCGTCCTCGCTTCCCGCGCCCGGGTTCCCGGGTTCGATTCCTGGCGGGGTCAGGGATTTTCTCTGCCTCGTGATGACTGGGTGTTGTGTGATGTCCTTAGGTCAGTCAGGTTTAAGTAGTTCTAAGTTCTGAGGGCCTGGTGACCATAGATGTTAAGTCCCATAGTGCTCAGAGCCGTTTGAACCATTTGAACTACTGCTGAGTCGGTTTTTCGACTGGCCAATTTGCTACCACCAAGTTTCGTCCTGTATCTATACACGGATATCGGACATGCCGAAGTTTGTGCGGAAATAGGAGTCGCTGTTAGAGACTCTGGTGAGTGTAACGTGTCACTGCTATATGCACTAGGAATATGATTTTGGATGGAGTTAGTCACTTTTGCTTCTTAGGAAGTTTCCTTAATTGTTAATTCTTTTGTCGGAAGCCTTTTTATAAAGGAATCGTGCTAGAGATGATTCTGCTGTTGTTTAATCAGATTCACTTATGACCGAATTTGTTCCTTAGCTGCTCATAATTCACTTCATACATCATGATCGCGATTTAGTTCCTGATGTCTTTCTGCTGTGGTTCGTAAGCCTGTTATCTAAAAATGCGTGGTTTCTGTTCTCTCAGACATGTCTTCTTCAGAGCGGATGCACAAGTACGTTCTGCCATCTGTGGGAATCTCAGAGTACCGAGCATGGGGGAAATAGACAGCGACTGCGGATAGGTAGTACTCGGTGGGAATGTGGGTCGGCCCTGGTTGCCAGAGTGGTTAACGCACCTACCTAGCAAGCAGCTGATCCTGCGTTCGATTTTCGATTTGGTACTCATTTTCGCTCGTCGCTGCTGATTCCGCGTAATGTCTCGATGCAACTGACATCTTAATCCTTTCCTTTCGGCCGCCCTCCACCTTCAGTTTACATAGAAACCATGTTTTCACAACTCGAGTTCCACTAGAGATGATGAACTTTGCCTTTAGTTATCTTTGAGTATCTGAATTTATGTAGAAATTGAGTTTCCATGTTGTTTTATTCACTTATCGAATCGTCGCTTAATACTTTGTGGGAAACATGTACCCCTTAAAGAATTACACTGATAAGATTTTCAACGTATAAAATGTTACTGAACTTCAGGAGCTCACTCCTTTTTATGCATAAATGTAACTTGGAATCAACTTAGTTCGCTAAATTTCTTCCTAATATTCACTGCAGCCAGTGAAGCAGTCTAAATCCTGATAGAGGCAACAGTAGTGACAACAAAAAGAGAATATGTACATTAATCTCTTCACATTTATTTTCCAGAATAGAGGACGCAAAGTAGAGTAAGTCTACCAGTAGTCCTCCATAATCAGGGGGTTACACGTTTGCCCCTGAAGATCCCCTGAAGATGTCCCGTCTATCTGTCTATAAAGGAGGCCTCATCTACGATGCTTGTGCGATCTTGTCTTCAGTACTGCTGGAGTGTTTAAGATCCACACCAGGTCAGATTTAAGGACGATATCGAATCATTGCAGAGGCGGGCTGCTAGTTTTGTTAGCGGTAGATTCGAACAACACGCCAGTGTTACGGAATGTAAAGGTGATCGCGTATAGAACACTTGTGCGAGAGTGAATTTCGACCTCAATAGAAAAAATATTTTTTCTAACTGCAGTCAACACTCTCTGTCCAATGGCCTTTGATCTGTCTTTTCGATATGTGCTCCATGAATCGCTAATTATCTCAGACTTTTCTACTTCGGCTTTCAGCCAACTCTCAGTTCCGATTCCATATTCCTAGATTTCCGGAAAGTGTTTGATACCATGCCCCACAGCTGACACTGTTCAAATACGTCATTGGTATTGTTCTGCTAGACACAGACATGTCGCTTAAGGGTTTAGGCGTAACTTCGCAAAGCAACATGAGATGGAAAGAGCACGAAGAGGAGGTAGTAGGGAAGGCGAACGATCGACCTCGGTTTATTGGGAGAATTTTAAGAAAGTTTGACTCATCTATAAAGGAAACTACATATATAACACAAATGTGTCCCATTCTTAAGTGCTGATGGAGTGTTTGGGGTCCACACCAGGTCGCGTTAAAGAAAGACATAGAAGGAAATCGGAAGCGAAACGCTGGATATGTTACTAGCACGCGTATATTATGGAAATTCTTCGTGACCTCAAATGGGAATCTCCGTAGGAAAACAACGTTCTTTTCGCGGAACGCTACTCACAAAGTTAGAGAACCGGAACTTGAAACTGACTGGACAACGATTCTACTGCCGCCAACGTACATTTCACATAAAGACCACGGAAATAAAATAAGATAAAATAGGGCTCGTGTTGAGGCATATAGACAGCCTTTTTCCCTCGGTCTATTTACGAGTGGAACAGTAAAGGAAACGACTAGGAGCAGTGCAAGGTACCTTCCGCCATGCATCATACGGTGGCTTCTGGAGCAGGTATGTAGATGATGTATAATGTAGCAGTGACACGTAAAGAATTGCAGCGGATATTGCCGTGACCTACTAAAAGCAAGTCCGCAGCTCGTGGTCGTGCGGTAGCGTTCTCGCTTCCCGCGCCCGGGTTCCCGGGTTCGATTCCCGGCGGGGTCAGGGATTTTCTCTGCCTCGTGATGACTGGGTGTTGTGTGATGTCCTCAGGTTAGTTAGGTTTAAGTAATTCTAAGTTCTAGGGGACTGATGACCATAGATGTTAAGTCCCATAGTGCTCAGAGCCATTTGAACCATTTTTTTTACTAAAAGCAAAACATAGTAGAAAGAAATGAAATGTCAGAAAAAACCTTCAGCTTTAAACTGCTGACCTTAAAAATTGCAACAGTATGAAGACAGAATGTAATAATGTCAAACCGTCATGGAGTTTCCTATGGGGTCCCCAAAGACAACACTAGATACAGGATTGGCAACACGCAGACTTTTCAGTTGAGCCCCATTCTACTATAGCAGCACAGTAGACATTACAGTGTGTGGTGGCTCCGCAGGGAACGAATGGGACCAGATTTCATTTGTCATCGTCATATGGACTCAGCACTTCGTGTGACGGTAGCGGCTGCCTTTGAGTACAGTACACAGTCACCCCTGGATCGCACAGCCAGTAACTAGAACAGCAGTCGCTACTTGTCTTATTTGGCTGTACCCTAAATTCGAAAACACCGTGAGATTACGTTTCAGTAAGGTAATGCTAGACCACATGTTGTCATTGCTGTTCTGAACTACCTCGATACAGATGATGTTTGATTGTGTTTACCAGAGTGTTGCTTACCACTTTATTGTTCACCACATTCTTCACTCATTGCAACAATATGGTCATAGAATACCAAGAGCAGATGTAACATCTTTTGACAGCTACTAAGAATGATGAACTCTGCCGCAGAGTTGAAGCAGGATGAAGTGACGTACCCATATCTTTTATCCAAATTCAATTCGACATCCGGGGTACAGACTTCGCTGCAGCGACAGGTGGCAGATGTGGTACTAAATTTCGCAGCCTGCGATTCCCGAAATCCTCTACAATTGTAATTCACTGTATACGGACAGTTTTACAATTTGATGACCAGCAGTATATATGACGTGTAGGGTGTGTCCCCTAAAGCTGAGTAGGAGCTGCAACAGTCTGGTAGTGCACCTAGCCGGGTCACGTCACTAAGGTCGCAGAATTCCAGGAAGCCACTTTGATATCACTTTCACCCGCAACGTAGAAATTGCCGCCCTTTTTTAAGGCGTTTTGGGACAGCCTCAATTCCTCAATGAGACACGCTGATGCTCTTTACCACTTTAATAACATTGTTTCGCTGCACTGTTGCAGATGAACTGTGCTTGAAAAGGACCAAAGGACCATTATGTACTACCCACACCAGAACTTTTAGTTCGGTTACCCTTCGCTATCACCAACACGAAACTCAGGAACTTAAAACGCTTGTGCCTTGGTTCTGTTGCGGCGTGCTCCAGTATCAACGTTCTAGTCGGATGTAGATAGACGACTTTTCTGTACACGTTGCCGTCTCGGACTCGTATTGCTGATTAGAACTCCGAAACATAACTAACCTTCACGTATATTTATTATTTCACGCCCCTTTTTAGTGATGATCTGTTTTTCATTTACTTATGTATATTAGACACCAAACTTTCCCAAGTACTTTGTGAAAGTATACTACCGACAATATCCGCAAGAATTGATAGCTTACTTTTTTCGCAGGGAGTATGTTCTGGATGTGGATCCAGACACTCCAGAACCTGGAATTCCTGGCACTGAAACCAGGAAATTTATCTCCAGTGACAGAAAACCTACCGTTTCCGTTGGAATGATTGCTGGCTGCCCGGAAGGAAAACAGCAGTATCAGGATAAGCGCCATCGTCACGTTACAGACCAAGGTGATGCCGCGACTAAACGTCCAAAGCTAAACGACGAGTCACAGCAAGCGACAGAGGGTCAGGAGGAGAACAGATTCCCTCCAGTACAGGTGTGTGCTACTGAAAACTGTGACACTTACTATGATGAGTACAAAAGAGCGTTGGTAAGTACTGCTGCTTCGTCAAGATTCACTACCTGTGACGGAAATCCAGAAACATCAGTCCTTTCAGCATGTGATGCTTTGCATACACATTTCGAATTTGACACTGTTCTTGTTATGGTCTTCAGTCCGAAGATTTGTTTGATTTAGCTCTCCATGCTTGTCTATACTCTTCATCTATGTGTAACTACCGTAATCTACATCTATTTGAACCCGCTTACTGTGTTCAAACCTTGGAGTCTATCTACAATTTTTAGCTTCTCGCACTTCCTTCTGTTACTAAACTGACAATATTTTTATGCCTCAGGATCTGTCCTGTCAACCAATTCCTTCTTTTAGTCAAGTTCTGTCATAAATTTCTTTTTCTCCAATTCGATACAGTACTCTTTCATTTGTCATTCCATCTATCCGTTTAATCCTGACAAATCTGATATAGCACCACATTTCTAAAGCTTCTATCTTCTTCATGTCTGAATTGCTTATTGTTCACGTTTCACGTCCATACAAGGCTATACTTTAGATAAATATCTTCAAAAAATACTTCGTAATATGTAATTTATATTAGTTGTTAACATATTCTTTTTAATGCTTTTCTAACTATTTTCAGTTTGCATTTTACATCTTCACTACCTCGGCCATCGTCAATAATTTTGCTACCCAAATAATAAAATTTAGCTACAACTTTTAGTGCCTCTTATGTAAACTCCTCAGCATTGCCGGATTTCCTTCAACTACATTCCATTAATCTTGTTTTACTTTTACTGACATTGATCTTGTAGTCTCATTTCAAGACACTATCCATTTCATTCAACTGGTCTTACAAGTCCTAAACCGTTTCTGACTCAATTATGTGATTGGTTAAACGCGAAGTGTTTAATTCTTCTGCCTGAACATTAATACGTTTTCTAAACTTCTCCTTGATTTCCTCCACAGCTTGTTCGGTTACATACTGAATAACGTGGGGATAGGCGACAACACTGTCTCATTCCCTCCTCAACCACTGCTTCCCTTTCATGTCCTTCGATACTTATAACTGCAATGAGGTATCTCTACAGTTTGTAAATAACCTTTCAGACCCTGTATATTCCCCCTACTAGCTTCTCAACTTCAAACAGTTTAGAACACTCCACATTGCCACAAGCCTTCTTAAATATACAAATGGTAAAAAAATAGGTTTGCTTTTATTCGACCTATGTTTTAAGATAAACCTTACGGTCAGTTTGCCTCGTGCGTTCCTACCTTTCTTCGGTACCCAAACTGACCTTCCTCATTGTCAGGCTCTATAGTTTTGACACTACACTACACAAAATAATAGGACCAGTGACGTGGCAGGTACACCTATTTTTTCCTCTTTCACAACAGTGCAACGTTAGGTCATTTATTTTTCCATGTCCTTTATGTCTGATAAAATTCAGATGGACAAGTTTCCTAACCAGAATAAAGTACTGATGAACGTCGTAACACACATATTACACTGATACTTGAACTAATGGTAAATCATAAAGTTAACATCTGAAAATTATGACAACAACATGGCAAGATACAAAGAAAACACGAAATTAATTTTTCCATTTATGAAATACCTGTATATGTTTGGATTTAAAACATTTTGGCAGTTGTATCCGTGGCTGTGTCCATTTAGTACAAAACCAGCTAATTTCAACTAAATATGAATGTCTATCAGATCCTTGGGCAATGATTGAAATTCTTGTAAAGGTTTACTAACTGTAGTAAGGGCCTGTAGACGAATACTTTTGGAAGCTAAACGCCTATGGATACCATGCCAGACCATTTCTATAGCATCAAGAGCGTTAGAGCTGTCCACTTCATGCGGTTCGCCGTTGAAAATATTTGTCCAAGGGACTAGCACTTGGTGATCAAGTTTTGTTGTCTCTATGGGTGAAATCATTGCCTACTGCTTTGACAATTACAAGTATTAAGGATATTCCATTGCCCTACATAGCGACAATTCAACGCAAAAAGACAAAGAGGTCAGTGCATTGATAGATTACCAAGAACTGTGAACTCTCTTCCAAGTTGCTTAACGGATGAAAACAGTTTCTGGAACTTAGACACCTACTGCTGAAAAAGTGGTGTCCTAGTGATATGCATAATTGTGTAAATCTTCGTATGTTAGTTTCATAAACTGCCTTACTAGAAGAGAGTAAAAAGCTTATCGCCTCACTTTCGAGGTCGGTACATTGCAGTTTCCACCAGTATCGAGAAGTTGTTGTTGGTAGAGCATTTTGAACAATAAATGCATAATCAGTTCACAAAGAACTGTCAAAATTCATCAGATCCCTACGTAGGAAATATAACCGTAAATCCTCGGGTGAAGTAACAATGGTCCTTTCGAACCATTTTTTTGTCATGTAGTTCCATCATCTTCAAAGGAGTTCACCAGTGAGGAAAATTACCGAGGGCATCTATGCTGTCCATTCTCAGGTACATCATGAATGTCCTTCCTTGTTAACTTACATAGTACGTTTCGGCTTGAATACCGTGAATATACCCATGTTTAAACTTTCAATTTTTGTTCCACCCTGTAGAACAGGAAGCAATCACATCAGTTATTATGTTGACTGATGACTTTGTGCAGATGGTACAGGAAGTCGCTGAGGGGATTTTCCCATTTTGAGCTGTCGTTGAGGGCACTCCCACTGAGCTGCTGCCACATCCTTCCAGCAAACGTTACGGTACTCATCGCATTGGATTATCTTGTTATCTTTTCTTATTTGTCACAGGTGTGAAGTCTTGCAATGTCACCGGTATGTTACTACGGACAAAACGACCCGTAAAGAAGTGCCTGGGCTGTTCATAGTGGAAGTAAGACCCTTAAGCGGCAACTTGCAGTACTGCTTTCACTCTGCAGAAAGAAGGCTGTTAATATTCCGAGGAGCTGAAATATTATATGGGTCGCACTCCATGATAATGCCTTAAAATGCCAAAAATTGGCATCCTGAATTCAGTGTCACGCTAGGAGACGATGTGCTTCAGATTTCGACTAAGAAAGCTGAAAACCTACTACATATTTATAGGATGTGTTATAAAGACAGCTATTAACCACCAACATGATGACTTTTTTTCAGAAGATTTTATTTTTTTCTCGCAGTTACCCGTTACGAACATTTGGTTTGTTACCTGAAGGCTGCATTGTTTTTACAAGGTGAACTGTTAATTAGCTGTTGAATTCTTTGAATTTCGTGGCGCCAGTGGTGTCGTAGTTGTTTTGAAGGCCTGACCTCTTCCACGTAGCACGGGATATTGAATGGAAGACACTTGCCGGTATCACTATTTGGCTTTTTTTTTTTTTTTTTAATGGAGTTAAATGTGTTCTCCCATTTGCTCACATAGATGGTTTCACATCAACATCAAGTGTTCGGCATGCGCTGATAGGTAGTGAAACACAAGAATATGGAACCCAATTAGACATGTTACGAGATGTATCGTTGTTCTGCATATTTTCCACCACTGGACGCTATAATTGATTGGATAGCATAGATATTTAAGAATTTCTTTTCATATCTGGGTAACACAACGGGAGCTATAAACTGATAATGAGTAGTGTTATAAGATTTACAGTTGAAAAATTTTGATTGTCATTATACAGATGGAGAGCTCTTCGAAAAGAGAATCCCATCACTCAGCGACCACATTCAACATAGAAGGCGAAGCTACTGCATCACCGTCCAGCGATGAAATGCAAGATTATCAAAATACCGAAAGGTACGACATCGATAGTTTTTCTATCAACTCCACTTTTCTTTGCTGCTATAGGATTGATCTCTCACAGAAAATCATCTACTCGATTCTCAATCCAGTGTAACATTAAATATCACATTGTAACGTGCTGAGTTGTTTTAAGCAGGCTAACCCGTAGTTACTTTGATTTCTTTCCCAGCGATGAAGATGAGGTGGTTGCCGAAACGGACTCAGGCGACGATGATACTGTAGAAGATTCAGAACCAGATGAATTTCTGCATTCCGTCGATAACAGGTGTAGGAGCCACATGAACGCCAATGGGAAACAGTTCAGACTTTTGGAAAACATGAAAATGGTTTGGGTAACAGAAACAGATGGACATCCAGAAGAGAAATTTCAGAATATAGGGAATCCAAATACTGCTGCTCGAGCTGTTACTGTCCAGTCGCCTCATTCTGTTGTTCAGACAATGCCTACTACTGACGAAGTTAGGACAACACTCCTAGGTTTTGGCATACAACAAGCAGAACACATCCACCAGGAAGCAACTACTACTCAACGGTACAGCAGTGTCATGACTGCCAAATCAGAGTTTCCTCGAAAAAGCTGCTGTTCTGCTTCTAACTCAGACACCAGCGCATATCAGCGTCCTACACTGGGCGGTGTACATGGAAACAGCCATGCACAACCTGGAGATACACCTGTTTTGAAACCACTTAGAAAAATAGAGGATATGAAAATGAATGCAGTCAACCAGGAAGCTACTGCTCAAAGAGACTGCGCTTCCTTGAATGTAGCAACACAGTACCCTCACAGCTTCGGTTCTTCCACTTTTAAAGATGCACGCGTCTCTTTACCTCAGAGTCCTGCGCCTCAGAGTGTTGTTACATTGCCCAAAGAAGGTAAACAGCAGCTGTCAGGTCACTTACTACAGCAGCATACGGAGACATCATACACCATGAAGAAAGTTGCCCCTGTTACACAGGGGATCACCAGTCATATAGCATCTCAGATACCAGAAGCCACTGCATCAGCACCTCCTCCAATGGGTGGCGTAGGTGGCAACACGAATGTACAGTTAGGTGTTACAACTGCCAATACGCAGCAACTAGAGCCTGGTCAGCAGGCAGGTCGCCAGAAAGAACAGCAGCTATCTGGTCACCTACCACAGCAGCAAAGGGAAACATCAGACAAGATGACGAAAGCTGCACCTGTCGTACAGTGGATCAACAGTCATCTGACTTCTCAGGCACCAGGAGCCACTGTATCAGCACCTCCACCACTGGGTGGTCTTGGTGACAACACGAATGCACAGTCGGGTCCTGCAACTGCCAATACAGAACGACAAGGACCTGGTCTGCAGGCAGGTCCCCAGATGGAACAGCAACTGTCTGGGACATTAACGCAGCAGCAAAGAGAGAAATCATACACCATGAAGAAAGCTGCACCTATTTTACAGGGGGCCTATAGTAATTTTGCTTTTCAAACACCGGAAGCCACTGTATCAGCACCATCTCCACTGGATGGCGTTGGTGGCAACAGGAATTTACAGTCAGGTGCTACAACTGCCAATATGCAGCAACGAGAGCCTGGTCTCCAGAGAGAGCAGCAACTGACTGGTCAACAATCACAGCAGTCAAGTGAGACATCATTAACCACGAAGAAACCTGCACTTGTCGTCGTGGAGAGCTTCAACATTCGTCTGTCTCTAGAGATACCAGTAGACAATGCATCAACACCTCCTCCGCTGGGTGGCTTTGGTGACAATAGGAACGCACAGTCAGATGCTACAACTTCTAATATACAGCAGCGAGAACCTGTTCTGAATGATGGTCGCCAGAAAGAACAGCAGCTGTCTGGTCACCTACCCCAGAGGCAGAGAGAGACATCACCCTCCATGAAGGAAGCTGCACCTGTCGTGCAGGGCGCCAATATCAAGCTATCTTTTGAGATATTAGGAGGCGATACATCAGCACCTTCTTGTGGCATTGCTGAGACGAGGAGCGAACAGTCAGGTGCTACAGCTTCCAATACGCAGCATCGACAGCCTGTTCTGCAGACTGGTCACCAGAAACAACAGCAGCTGTCTGGTTACCTACCACAGCAGCAAAGTGGGACATCACACAACATGAAGAAAGCTGCACCTGTCTCACAGGGGGTGAACAGTCATCTGGCGTTTCAGACACCAGGAGCCATCACATCAGCACTTCCTTCGCTGGGTGGTGTAGGTGGCAACAGGAATCCACAGACAGGTGCTACAACTGCCAATATGCAGCAACAAGAGACTGGTCGCCAGAAAGAACAGCAGCTATCTGGTCACCTATCACAGCAGCAAAGAGAGACACCATTCACCATGAAGAAAGCTGCACTTCCCGCAGAGGGAGTCAACTGTAATCGGTCTTTTCAGACATCAGGAACCACTGCATCAGCACTTTCTCCACTGGGCGGTGTAGGTGGCAACAGGAATTCACAGTCAAATGCTACAACTGCTAATACGCAGCAGTGGGAGCCTGATCTGCAGGCTGGTCGCCAGAAAGAACCGCAGCTGTCTGGTTACACACCACAGCATCAGAGTGAGACATCATACAGCATGAAGAAAGCTGCACCTGCTATACAGGGAGTCAACAGTCATCTGGCGTCCCAGACACCAGGAGCCATCCCATTAGCAGCTCCATCACTAGGTTCTGTAGGTGGCCACACGAACGCAGAGCCAGGTGCCACAACTGACAATATGCAGCATCGAGAGCTTAGTCTTCAGGCATGTCGCCAGAATGAGCAACTGCAGCGGAACTTAACGTTTTCACCGATGTTTGTAGTTTCTATAGAGCCAAATGTGGTGGGATCAGACTTTGCGGCTATTTTCAACTATTATCGCTCGACTCCTGCTGGAGGTGTAGGTCAGGATGAGAATCAGCAAGCTGCTACACGAGGACTGGCTTCGCAAAATGCAGAAGCACATAACAATGCGACCATCAAAGATCCCGGACGCCAAACCTTGTCAACGTGCAGTGGAACACCTGGAAATTCGAAGAACCAGAATGGTGGGAATTTGAACAACCAGATGTCACCAACAATACAGGATAATAGTGAACCCTTGTCGACTTGCATCGGCAGTAGGTAAGAAGCGTGACATATGCTCTACTATCTAGTCAGCTGAAGCATAGCTTATATGTCTCTAGTGTATACTTCTCAGTCTTAAGAACAGTCGATTTAGAAACCGTATATTAGTCTAAGTCACGTTATTTAAATCATGCATAGAATGGTTACAACACAGAACTCAAAAGCAGGCTATGCGATGTCCAGTGGGAATATTAGTACATAAAGTAATTGTCTGGTTTCATTGATATTAGTGGTATTAGCTACTATAAGTAATGCTTCGTCAGAGCTCACATAAACGCATAAATGATGATTGTTAGTTCATACATTAGAATCGTAGATGTACCATACAGTGGGGAGTGTTTGAGAATTGTTGACCGACGATAATCAAGATTGAAAATGACTCTTTATTCCCTCTGTAAAATGTGTGCGACGATCTCTTTTGTATTCTCCGCCAGAGCAATGAGAATGGGTGAGGGCAGCTGGCTTCCAGATCACATGCCACTTGCCTTGTTTCAGTATGTGCTGAATCGGTGGCTGCTTTCTTGCTAGTCATTGTACTAATCCCGCTCACAGGATGCAGATATCACCCTTCAGTAGATGTACGAAATTTGCTGTACGTACACTGAGTACTGAGCAATCTTAAGAAAGCGCCCACTTTAGTACCATCCACGAGTTGTGTATCCTTAGATTACAATTAATTTGTCATTGAAGATTCAGCTAGTCGTTCAGCAGGGACAATTAGCCAGCCAACAGCAGCCTCTTCTCTGGCTCTACGTGCTCACTGCCGTGTCTCTCTTGTAGCTATTAAATGCGACTCCGATTAGCTGGGTGGACTCTTTATTATAAGTAGCAGATAACTGCAAATACCATCAGTACGGTCTATATTACTTAACTCAGCGCACCTAGCTTTGGAGTCTTACTTCATCATCTTGCTTTGGTCAGATTCTCTTACTGAAGATTCAAATCTTGCAACATCACTGTTACTACTTTTCTGCTACGGCAGTGATGCTGCAAGAAAAATAATTTTGCGCACACAGCCGTCACATTACGTAAAATTCAAAACAGCAGAATTTGACTAATTTTGTGACCAATATTCAGTGCAGTTATCCCGCACCTCCTCCCACCAATATTGCGCTCCCACTGAAATACACCCATTTTTTCTTAGGAGAGGTCTACAGGCGTCCATGATTACTGACATAGGAGTTCAGCGTCTTCTCCTATATTTTGATCCTTAATACTTCACTGTCGTATAAGGCGAGCAGTAATGTGTGTCATTAGTATATAAGGCGTTCTATAGTTGTGGTATTCAGTCGTAAGACTAGTTGGGTGCAGCTTTGCATGTTTGTGTATCCAGTGCAAGCCTCGTCATCTCCGTGCAAGTGACGCAACATACAACCACTTGAACTTTCTTACTATAGCCAAGCTCTTCTCTAGACTTGACAGCCTGATTCGATTCCAAACGGTTTGGTGTCACCAGGTTCGCAATGTAATCGATTCGAAAAGTTTTCGTGTCACCAAGTCCCTTCTACGTACGCAGCTTATTTCCGTGATTCATATCGTGTACATCATTCTCTGTGCAAAATTCTATCAGGTTGTCTTCCTTCTCCTTCTTTTCCTTCAGTCCATGATTTCCTTCTGTTTATTCCTTTCATGACTTTTCCTACTTTGGAATTCCAGTTGCCCATTACAAGGTAATTGCCTTTGTCCTTACTCAAAATACTTTATTCTCAATCTCTTCAACATCTTCAGCGCTATTTGGCACATAAACTTGCACTACTACGCTGGGTCTTGTCTTTGTGTGTATGTTAGCTACGATTATTCTTACAGTACCCCATTCGTGGTTGGAATAAAGATTACGAAAAACATGTCTATACCCTAATGCTTATTTCAAAAAGTTAATTCGCAGCATACAAATGTCAGCGGTCGCGCACCAGCTAGTATCTTCTCAGCCTTCGCTCCTGACACTCGCTATAGAAAGAACAGCCATCAATATTCACCCACGTCTTCTGCTTAAACACTACTTTCTTGCCCGCCTGCTTAGCTAAGAGTTGCCAGCACGGTAACTCAGCGGGTTCGGTGAGAGGGTTAGGAGGCCTGTGTAATAAAAAAACCTGAGTGAATGGATCAATAACCAAGTTGAACGGGTATCATGGGACGTCCGACTCGAACAAATACAACAAACAATAAAGAATAACAGTAAATTATCACAAAAAAGTGGTAACGGGTTTGCCTACCATGTAGCGGGCCCGGGCTCGATTCCCGGCCTGGCTGGAGATTCTCTCCGATCGTGGACTGGGTTTTGTGTTGTGCTCATCGTCATTCCATCATTATCACCAACATGCATGTCACCCAGTGTAGCGTCGACTGAAGTAAGTCTTGTAGCTTGGCGGCCGAACTTTCCCGGATGGGACCTCCCGGCTATCAGTGTCACACAATGATTTCATTTCACTACTTTGTTGACTGATCTTTCGCTATGCTGCACTAGTTTCGCATGGTAGCCCATGTTTATGTTATCTGAAACCTGGTTAGTGTAAAAAATTATCTCTACTGGGAAATTAAAACAGTCAGTAGCGTATTTCAGTTGAAGCATTGCAAGTATGTAATTCTGTACTCCTTTTAAAGTCGATAGGAACATCAACTTTAATATTACTTGCACTGAGGGTGCACCTAATTAGGACCTAAGTGCTTGTAGCATTGCAGAACATCTGCCTCCTATTAAAATTTATTTTTAACCAGCGAGCTCAGTTTCTTATATAATCTAGATAAATTTAGTATCTTCTAACGTGGAAAAGACGTCACTCGTGTGATAAACAGTTCAACCTTTTTCAGGTCACACATTTTAACTGAAGGCATAGAGAGGATTCAGGCTTCGAAAATTTTGAGAAGATTTTCAAACTGTCCTTCACAGAATAAAAGGAATTACTTTCGCATATAGAACTGAATTGGCTAAGTTTTCAGTTTATCACCAAACAAGTTCTCAAATAATACAAACAGAAAAGTATTTAGCGCCTCTACATTCAGGCTTAAGGAAAGATTAATGTTAACAGTTAATCTTTACTGATTGGTAGTTTAGCGAAAGGTATCATGGTTACAAACTGGAGGCAATTTCATAAAACATAGTAACACAATACATATCAAGTTTAAGGTTTCATATGACACACAAACTGTAATATGACGACTAAGAAAGGCGGTGGGAGGTGAGTTCAAAAGCACGTCTTTCTTGTGCTAAAACCACCTCATCATAATTAGACAATCCTGAAGAAAAAAGTAATACAGGAGTTTCATTAGGACTCTACTTACGTTGTAAGATATGACAACTAGCCGGTAAACGAAAGAGGAGGAAATTTCATTTACTGCTTAGGCGTCATTTGTGTTCACTGATGGCGCCTTAGGGGAGTTGAGCTGTACTTCATTAACATACACATTATGGATAACCCATTCGATGGTTTTCTTGATTATATTTAATTCACTCGTTTTTGTTAACAGGCATGAATCTTCGTTTACTGTAAGTTTACGGTAGAGCTACTGACTTTCGAAATGTTAACGTTCTTGATCGCCTTCCACCAGTATTACGGTTTACTTGAGCTGGCAACAGTGCGTCTGAAAATGAATATAACAACTATTTTATCCATTAACAATATATTAATTTAACTCATTACCTTATAGATACCTATTGTCTCCGCTGACCTCTCTGTCGGCGGGACATTAAACTTCCGTTTTCATCTAGTTACCTACTCAAAGGACTGACTGCCTGCATTCACGTTGTTTCAGGCCACCTGAGGAATCAAGTTCACGACCCTCTGCTCAGTATGGGTACGAGGGCGGATCTACGGAAGAACGCCAGCCTGGCAGCGCGCCAGACAGCAGCAGCCGCCAGCACGGCCGGCCAGATGCACACCCAGCCCCATAGAGGTCACGAGTACAGCCCGCTCTGCCTCTTCTGTGCCACGTTCCTGAAACTAACTGAACTCCACTAAAACCGACTTCACATGTAGTAATTAAGTTCTGTGTATATCACCACTAGCCGCGAATAGAAGACACGTGCGGTCAGCACTCCTCTCTCACGGCCATTACGTTGGCTGTTGCAACCCGTAACCGCTATGATCCTTTCAACTAGTTCTTCAGTACTCCTCCCGAGACTGACGGCAGCACGAACCGTTCCACCAAGACAAGATTTTTGGCAGTAGAAGGAACTACACTCGGGCCCACTGTATAGCAGTCAGAAACAATAACAGTTTACTTATACAGGCTGATCCTAAGATTTAGATCTAAAAACTGTAAGTGTGACATAAACAAGCAATGTGACTTTAGATGCCAATATACTGTCCGATTGCTATAACTGCCACAATATAAACTATACATCGGATATTTACTCCAAGTGATTATCAGTTATTCAACAAATACGTAAGATTACAACCGGTGTAGGAAAACATCCAGAATTGATCACTGCCCATTAGAGTGCACATTGCAGTGAAATATCTTGACAGAGAGTAAAAATGGCACAGCGTTGTATGGTAGAAAACCCTAAGGGACATGTGTATCCATCTATTTGGAAAGCTTTTCTTCTTCCAGGTTTTTAAGAGTTTTGTGTGTGGAGTGGTAGACCAGTCTGTTAACTGTAAGTGACTTTAACAGATGTGCATATAGCCTACTCCCACAGAACTGTGACAAGGGGGTCGCTGAGGGGTGGATCATCAACCGCGTCACATGAATTCTCGACACATCATAACCCTTCGCCCCTTGAGACCCTGCAGAAATGTTTGTAATTTTAATCCAGGACCTTGCTGCACAGTTTTAGATCAGAAACTTAACACCACCACCCCCATTTTCTCGGTGGTCAGATACTCGCAGTATAAACTTCTTTCTTTACCATAATTCTGACCGGCTCTCTGCAAGGCCAGAACTCCCTCACAGGCGTGCATTAACGAGCCCAGCTAGTGAAGCGGGTATCGTTCCATAATAAAACTGCGTCATGAAATAGGATTCTAACTCGGATCTTGTGTGTGGTTTGGAAACATAGAGCGGACGTACTGTGCTAACGGTGTCTTGACTTTTGTCGTTAGGCGTGCTTGGATGGTTCATGAGATTGTTCTGTTACTGTTTCAACCTGATCTGAGACACAATCCCGGT
Organism: Schistocerca americana; assembly: GCF_021461395.2. NCBI lineage: Eukaryota > Metazoa > Arthropoda > Insecta > Orthoptera > Acrididae > Schistocerca > Schistocerca americana. Next base: position 336,299,723 of record NC_060130.1, read on the forward strand.
ATGTCAAAAATTTTGTATCGGTCAGGAAGGTTCATTATGTTGTACATTCCTTTGCAGAGTGCAGTTTTCATTTTAGTAAGTAAACTCTGGATGTTGCTAAGTCATTTTACATCACATCAATTCCACAAGGAGTTTTAAGAATCAAGGAATGCAGCAGAACATCTCCCTGGTTTTGAAAAGTAAGACTGACTCCTACTTATCTCAATCTATCTTCTACGAAAGAGCATGTCTATTTTATTTATTATATCGATTTCTGGTGCATTACCTGTAGTAACTGTTGCTATGGCAGAACCTTCATAATTAAAGTTAATCATAGTTCAGATCTATTATTAATAAATGTTAGTGTCTATTAGGAATATATATGCCTTTGTGTAAACCAGTCAAGTATTTTGGTCAGTTCTCTTCTTCATCTTCTTAATACATTTCAAACAACTCTGCATGTAACATAACATATAGAAAGATTACGTCTCATTCGCGCAAAAAGAAATACAGTGGAGGAGCAATTTCTTCGGACAACAATTCAGCAATCTTAATTTAACTGGAAATGACTTCATGACACACAGTTATTATAAACAGTATAATTATTACTTACGTTAGGTATATTAATAAGAGCGTTATTTTATAGGTAAACGTTTTTGTACTCTTCCAGGTTTTTGAAGTTCCTGTCGAACACGACAGCTTTTTCCCGGCTTTTGTGCACCACTGGACGAGACGCTGCCGGCGCGAACGTTGTTCCAGGAAAGAATTATGTGTTATTTGAACCTCTGAGTCAGATTTGCGTTAGTGTGCGTTTGTCAGATTTTCTTCTTAGCGTTCCAGTGGGAAATTTGGGTGTTGCCTCTGAACTTGGCTCAGTTACGAGTGGCTATTTTCGGTTAAGCTATAGTTGCAGCTCCTAAAAGGACAGTGAAAGAGAAGCTGTACTTATTAGTGGAACAAAAAATTTACATCATTTTAGTGACAATATTTTTGTGTTTTATGCTCTGATGATAACAACAATCCATGTTGTTCAGTACACTGTGAATTTCTTTTATAAAATCTTCCAATGTAATGGTGTCAATCATCAACACAATAGCTATATGGGAATATGAACTCACATGAGTAATGGCTGGTGTTATGGTGATACAGTTGCGATGTTATGCCCATAGCGTTGGAAGGAATTCTGTTTGATGATATGAGAAGATGTGAGAACTACCATCAATAACGATATGTCATATTGAAATGCAGTAATGGTGTACCACTGTTGTATGAATATATGTTTATCAAAATAAAGAGTGTTCCACAAGTTTCCAACCAAACCTATTATTTTTTGTTGTTATATTACAAAGTCACAAACACCGCATAGATATCTAAAAATATATAATATTAATAGGGAAGATTCTGTCAGATTGAGATAAACTAATAAAAGGGAATGGTTGTTTAGTGTTTCAGAAAAGTGTCATAAAAATATTCTGCGTGAAAGTGGAGAATAACATTGTATTTAGAAGGATATTATGAGCCACGATATACTGAGAAGAAATTCAGATTCAATGACTAAAGCGATTTCCACTTTTAGTCGCCCTTTTTTGGATACAAGTGCCATCATATGTAACCTCTCTAGTTTCTTATAATGTACACTCAGTACAATACACAAACCTGAAATGCACACTTAGTGGTGAACTTGGTACATAAACTGTACGGTAGTGATGCCTGAATGGCCTTGGAATGCATATTTAATAAACGTAGAGCTCTTTAGAGTAGACAGCACACATGGCTCTGGTGTCTACGCTCCAAAGTATAACAAGGAGCCAGAGGTCAGAGCACAGTATAACACTTCAGTATAACAGTTCGTTCCATGTCATTTCCAGAAACATGTCACAACGTCTATTGAAACACTTTCTTAGTTTCTGTCTAATACAAACGAGAAACAAAAATGAAATTGTCCTCCTTTTTGCAAGATATCTGCGACAGAAATAAAAACATTTCCTTCTGTTTGAGAATGAGTTTGCTAACATGATTTTCTCGATATTTAGAGCCAAATGTAAGTCTGGGTAGGCATCTCATCAAGTTTTCTTCGTACCAAGGCGCCTCTCAGCTTTCAGCAGTCCAGGACGGCAACAGAGAAAGAGCCCAGCATTATTGTATCACATGCGAAACATTATGTTACTCCATCGGTGTTTGTCACTCAGAAAATGGTTCAAATGGCTCTGAGTACTATGGGACTTAACATCTGAGGACATCAGTCCCCTAGAACTTAAACATAACTAACCTAAGGATAACACATACATCCATGCCCGAGGCAGGATTCGAACCTGCGACCGTATTGGTCGCGGGGTTCCAGACTGAAGCGCCTAGAACCGCTCGGCCAGTCCGGCCGGCTGTCACTAAGAGCATCGAACTGTAGCAATGAGCAGATGTTGTTTGTGACACAATTAGTTATCGGAAATAACGTCTTATCTGTCATATACTGCTTATTAGAGTCATCCTAAACTTTCAGATAAGATGTGATGTATGCTGTTGCTTTACATTCTAATCAAAAGTCACAGTATTTGTGCTACATTTTTTATTACATAGAGACTAAATTATTTATTGAAATTATTGTAGCACACCAGACTGGCAACACAAGAGAACAGTTATAAATAACAAGGGAGACAGAAGAGGGGGGGATAAGGAGGGAGAGAGTTTTTAACACTAATATCTTCACTGAGAACACACAAAGGACAGGTTCGAGTCATCAGTATAGAACAGTATTAGCGGAACCATTTTAAAAGTGCAGTTTAACACAAATATTAAACACCACAGGCTATCGAAGCTAGAAGATGGTCAGATTAATATAAGCAATTCCTGACACAATTTCTTCATCATAATAGAAAGAAACAAAACAAAGATAAGAATTCACGTACAGTATCTGAAGTACACAGCATAAAGTCAGGTATTCAGTACACTACAGTGAATTATAATTGTGAAAAATGTATTTGGAGTGGACACTGGCATGAACTCGATGTCTTACACTATTGGTACACATCAAATGAAATTTAGTCGTGAAGAAAGACTATTACACAACTACACATTTCACAATGCAGTCTCAATAGAGTTGTCTGCTTATACATAGAGCATGAATTATGAAATAACACATTTTTGTAAAAGTCATTAATTAAAACAGTGATGGTGAACTCATTCTTTGAAAGGAAACATCTGAACAATTCGTCATAGCTGCCTATGACAGAAGTTGAATGACGTTATTTTAACACTGAAGACTTGTTGGCACCCTTAAATGAATATTACACCACTCTTACATTACATCAATGAGTTCATTTACGAACAGCCAAATGAAAGAGCAGAGTGTATAATACAATAACTGGTAAATTTATGAACAAAGGCAGTACTGTCAGCCATTAGTCACAGATGAAAATATTGGTTCAGAAGAAACTAACAACTTTAAGCGATATTGTGCCATTAAATCTTTTTATGCTTGGTGAATTCATGAATTCAGACTTACTAAAACTGACAACCTGCCTAAATCCTTAGAAATAGCTAAATTTTTCCGGTGGCATATTACACTATAAGAGAGCTAGGAAGTAGTGGTGGACATTGTCCCTCACTGAGGCCATCATCACGAAAACCTGAGATATTTGTGATATGGATGAGTGTGATTTGACGGTCAGATAATACTGAGATTGAGTTAAGGTTGTATTGCTTTACCTGTTCTCAGATTTGAAATCAGAAGTTGGAAAAGATACATTTTTGTGCTAAACTGATGCCAAATAATATAACTGAGCACGAACATTATAATTCTCAAAGAATGTGTGGCTTTTCCTTCTCAACAGAATGGGAAAACCTGGTTATCCTTAAGTCTATTATAATTTTTGATAAATAAATGATTTCCGAGAATGGTCTAGTAACCACAGATACTTATGAAGTTAGTAAAGGGTTCCAACAACGGATAGTTGATTATTTGCATCACACCAGATGTTGAAGCTACGTAGATTTTCCACAATGGCAATAGTTTCATACAGTCGTATTTGTTAAACACGTTTTGACAAAACAAAATCGATTTCCGTGGCCTGTCGACACCTCTCTTTGCCACATCTGACTTTGTAACGACTTTTATCCCACGATCAGGCTGTTGATAACATATGTTGGCAAAGAGCTAAAGCGTTTTCCGTTATATGCCTTTCAGTGTGCCATTACAAAGGCTGGAAATAATGCCTAAGTGGATGTGTAACTGCAAGTGGGAATATTTATGGCAGACAATTCAAGCATAAAAGCAAATTAAAACTCTTACAGGGGAGAGAGTCTCATAATATATCTGCCTCATGAAGTGCATGAGGGAATTCATTTTTTTTTATTTGAATGGAATTTACTTGTATCGTTAGTTAAATTAATTAATGCGAGTCATGTATGTACATCTTCCACTCATTGGACACTAACTCAAACAATAATAATTAAGGCGCAAATTTGATGAAAAGCAGAGCGGCCACCAAAATCATGTCATATATGCACGTAATAAGTCACAGTCGGCCCCTTAGTACGCAAACTGCAATTTAAACTAATGTGTTGTGTAATGAATACATCATACATAATTAACAAACAGTACACAACAAAAATGGCAAGTGGAGCGCTCTGTTAAGTAAATACTTTAATTTCTCTCAAGTAAATCTATCCGGCCCTTGTATAAAGACACCGTGCCATACAGCAACCCAGTAGAGACCCAAAAAACGTATGTATTGTCAAGTCTGAGATCGATAAGGGAGAAGATTATTATATGAGCAAAAAACACCTACACTAAATTCACAACGGAAAGATATTCGACATAGTATCGGAATGTAAATTATAATGAACATGAGAAGAGCAATCAGAGTATCCTAATAATACACTCTAAGACAAAAAACACGACACATCACCAAGGAATTATCCGAATGGGACGGAAGTCAGCAGATGTAATGTGGATGTACAGTAGTACTCAAAAGTATGAATTGCATTTCCCCTGATTCGCACGCAACCCACATAACGCAGCTGTCTAGCAGGTCCTCTAATCGCTCCTTGGTACAGTCGTTAAGCTATTAAAAATGGTTCCAACATGCCACCACTAGAAAACACTGCTCTGTATCGGAATAACTCAAGATGTAAAGTTATACCACGATACTAGAAATATCAGGGAACACCTTATCACAAATAAGACTGTCCTTAAGGCTTGTCAGCTCACATTTCTTGCAATAAATGAAGTACCTGAAATGTTACCACTCTCATTATTACGTCAGATTGGTAATGCACGTAGTAAGTTCGTCGTATTCGTGATTTCCTCTTCAAAGTAACATGCCGTACTTGTTATTTAACACAAAATGACGTTAAAAATTTAAGTTATTGACGAGCAGCTAGTTGAGAATATGTATGAACTTCAAATGACCCGACGAACAGTCCCGTTATGCATATGGAATTAAACCCAGGTCATGCAGACTAAGCAAAGACTTCGTGACTGTGGAAAACTAACAGTCATTCCTGACTAGGCATACAGAAAGTGATATACCTCGATTTTAGACAGTATCAGTTAGCAAATATCAACTTTAAATTACATAACGTAAACATTTTTAACGAACATTTGTTAACGAACTACGAGAGATGTTAAATATTGCTTCTTCGCAAGTAAATTACTTGAAATGCCGTGAGATAAAGCTTTGTGTTGGACAGGGATTCGAACCCAGAACCTATTCGGATTGTTATCGAAGCACAATCAACTGTGACATATCGGATTTTCTCGGCAGTAGCTAGATGTTTTAACAGAAATCACGAGACGAAACATTAATTTTTTCCTTCCCAGAACTCCAACCCGGCACCTATCGCTTTTATATTGTAGAGAAAACGATCGTTAAATATGGGTTTGTTACACCACCAGTGTCCTGTGAGCATGTTTGAACTAGAAATAATATGACGAAGAGTTCAGTGCTGACTGGGAATCGAACCCCACAAATATCGTTATTGACTACCCACAAAGAGACGTCAGCTGCCGAACTTTTCTCCGCCAGCAGCTTGGAATACCATCGTTGAACTTACAGTGATCTCTCAAATAGATCTGTGTCCCACTGGGAGTCAAAAACTTCAGATCTCGCTAGTGTTGACAACGAATGAAAATGCATTAAAAATCAAAATTATTTATTATTTATTTAGCGTATGGCTAATACAGACATATCATGAAATTACATATATATATGTACGTGTTGGCACACAAGAAACTTAAGTTTGTTTTTACAACTGAATATCCAGTCCTTCAATCCAGCGCACTGCATCTGGAGTTGCTAGCAGGAAGTCCTCTTTGGCGCCGTGATAGGCTCGAATCCTGCATTCACTGACGATGTGGTGAACAGTCTGGTATGGAGCCCCGCAGTCACAAGCTGGATCAGGCAGCTTGTTCCACTTAAAGAGAGCATCCCTGCATCGCCCATGGCTGGTACGGATTCTGTTGAGAGTAGACCACGTCTTGCGTGGTAAGTCGAGTCCACTTGGAAGTTTAGCACCTGAGAAGATGTTATGCAGGTGCACATCTGTCACTGCTTCCCACCGACCTTTCCATTCTTCAAGAGGTTTGAAATTCTTAGCCACCGTGTCAGCAGCATCGCACAGAGTTGGATGACGTGATTTCAGTCTCTTGCGTTTTAAAAGTGGCAGGTCGCTATGCACGGGTAGGTTAGAATTCCTGGAGATCTTGTGGAATTCTCTCATAAGGGCAGTACATCTGCGTAGATCAGGAGGCATTATACCAGTTAACAGTGGAAGCCAATAAACTGGAGTAGATCTGATTGTGCCAGATATTATGCGCATTGTCGTATTCAGCTGGGTATCAACAAGCCTTGTATGATGACTATTCATCCAAACTGGTGCACAATACTCAGCACTTGAGTATACCAAGCCCAGAGCTGAAGTTCGCAGGGTGGTTGCTGAAGATCCCCAGGTAGTTCCGCATAGCTTATGGAGGATGTTGTTTCGAGTCCTCAGCTTTTGAGCTAAGTTAAGAAGGTGTTGTTTGAAGCATAGTGTACGATCCAGGGTGACACCAAGATATTTTGGGTTCCAGTTGTGATGAAGAATTCTGCCTCTGAAACTTACCTCCAGTTTTACGTTCGCCAACTGGTTATTTAGATGGAAGCAACACACTTCTGTTTTACTCACACTGGGTTGGAGTCTCCAGATTTTGAAGTAATTGTCTAATGCAGACAGGTCATTGGCTAAAATCTCTTCTGTTGTCTTCATGTCCTGGTGTTTGACGGCTAGAGCCAGATCATCGACATAGCAGTATTTTCTGGACGAAGTGCAAGGTAGATCAGATAGATATAGGTTGAACAGTAAGGGTGAGAGAACTGATCCTTGAGGCAATCCGTTGTTCAGCTTCCTCTCCTTACTTATGTTGCTTCCAGTGATTACCTGGAACTTCCGATCACTTAGCATGCTGTTAATCAGTCGAGCCATTGTTCTGCAGGGTATGATGCGGAGAAATTTGTAGATAAGGCCTTCCCTCCACACAGTGTCGAAGGCGGCAGTTAGATCAACAAATGCCACAGATGTTTTCTGCTTCATTTGGTATCCTGACTCTATGAAGGATGTGAGAGACAATACTTGGTCGCAGCAGCTACGCCCTGGTCTGAAGCCTGCCTGATCAACTGGAACGTTCTCTAAGATAGCGCTACTTATTCTGTTATATATTAGCCTTTCAAAAAGCTTGTAGCAGCAGCTGAGTAGGGAAATGGGGCGATAGTTTTCTACCCTGTTGCTGGGTTTGCCAGGTTTCAGAACAGATATTATCTTCACCTTTTTAAACTCAGATGGAAGTTGACCGGTCAGCAGGATGTCAGTGAAGAATTCTGCCAGCCAATTCTTAGCTTTTCCTCCCATATGGATCAGGAATTCTGAGTGGATACCATCGAATCCAGGTGCCTTAAGAGGTTTGAGGTCCTTCAGTCCAGAGTCAATGTCTGAAACTGTGAAGGGATGGGTATACTCAGATGAGGGAGATGCCTTCTTTTTAAGGTCACGAAGCTGTCGTCTGATATGTCTTGTATGTTTCTTGTCAGGAGGTACTCTTGAGGTGGTAATGATGTGGGAAGCAATTTGGTCTGGTGTTACTTCGGAATTTTTTCTGCATGCTGGTGCACTTCCTCCCAGTTTTCTCAGAAGACTCCATGCTTTCCTGCTCGAGTGGGTAAAGTCCATAGTTTTGACTGTTTCTGCCCATTTCTGCCTCCGAGACATGTCCAAGCTGGACAATAGTTCCGTAGCTATCTCTGGGTCACCACTTTGCTGAAAGTATTGGTACAGTGTTTCACTTTCCTCATTCCATCCTGGAACATATTCTTTTCGGTATCCTCTTGGCATACACTTTTTAGCTGTTGCTGTTACTGCACCAATGAAGCGTTGATAGTTATTATGTGATGGAGGTATCCATCGAATGGTCTTATCCAGTTCCGTTGAAAACTTCATCCAGTCGGCTTTCTGGAAATTCCATCGAGCATGCGGAGTTGATCGTATGACAGGAACAGTGCAGCCAATTTGTATTATTACAGGTCTGTGTTGGCTGTGAGGAAAGGCATCTATCACTTTCCTTGTAGTGTTGATGGGAAAGCCAGTTTCGTTGCAGCTAACAAAGCATAAGTCAGGATTTGAATCCTTGTCCCAAGCAGCTGACCTGAAAGCGCCTTGATCTTTGGCATCAAACACTAGATGAAGATTATTCTCTTCGATCCATTCTGCAAGCATGCTCCCATTTTCATCGTTTTGAGAGTACTTCCAAAGTTCATGGTGACTATTGAAGTCTCCTATGTATATTGCAGGATGTTCTGCTGTGTGTAGGACAAAATCGGGCCATGTTGTTTTGGGTGGTTTGTAAACATTTGTAATAGTAATGCCGTGCAATTGTATGACAACTGTATGTATATCTGCCTCCACACTTACAGAAATCAGCGAAGCTTCGTTTATGTTGTTACGGACATACGTAGCAATTCCATACACCTCATGGTAAGTTACACCAAGTGCAGAATATCCAGGAATTCGACCTCGGCTTCGGAATATTTCTTCGCTGGAAACACCAGTTTCTTGAATGGCGATGACATCGATATTGTTGTCCAGCAAAAATTTTGACAGGTAGTCACACTTTGCCCTGCTAATGCTTTCGATATTCAGTTGAAGGCGTCTGTTTCTTGTTAATGAGCTCTGAAAAGAACTGTTTCTGCTATTTAGTTGACATGTCATTGCCAGGAGATCCTATGGATAGTCTGGCTGCCTGTAATCACTGTTGCTCAATTAGCACCACCCAGGAGGCACGTGTAGGGTATTTTAAGGTTAAACCTACGAACGTGAGCAACGCTACCTCCCAAATCAAAATTATTATCCGCCAGCAGATAGGTGTTCTCATGCTAGAGCTTGATAATACATAATGAAAACTTTAGTGCCGGGCCAGAATTCGAACTCATTCACGCGCAATATGTGGAGATGTTGAACAAACAATAAATTGTAGTCGCGTTGTATTGTCACAAAGGGATCAAATTCAGTGTTAGGGGCGGCCTGAGTTGTATTCCCTGTTACGAACCAATTTTATCGACATACAGAAGCTGAAATAAAAGATGGAATAAGTGTCCTGTGACCCCACATAGCGTTTGCTTCGTCACTAAAGATAAATAACTAGTATAAGAAAGGTTCCTACATTTCGACACTCCTGACTTTATTGTGGTTCAACCTAACATCTACTTGGCAGAGAAGGAGTATCATGTTTAGTGTGAATTTGAGACCACAATCCCATTATACCTTCTTCACTTGGCGTAGCCCGAAGAGAATAGACTGTGTCTCTCCCTATTAAAAATCATCGGCAGAAGTTGGGAGAGAACCCAGACCATAAGTATATGACCCTATCATTAATCCAATAGACCACCAAATCCTCTGATCTGTATCTCATTTTTCTATCATAACGACGTTGCGCCACACTGGATGAGAATTTTGACACACAGGCTCCCTGTAGTGGTTTGCAGCATGTTCAGTACATTCATTTACTTGGTTGATCGAATCGCCATGAACTAGCTGCCTCGGCTACCGAGTACATACTTTCGACCCTGTTTTGCAATCACCGAAATAAAATCACGTAACTGCCACCTACACATAACCACCAACAGTTTAGGATGCAGAAATTTAAATAGGAAGTGTTCCTTTCCACTTGAGCTACTCTATTGCACTATCTGTTTGTTAAAAACGTCATGAAGCGCAAAAGAAAAGGTGTAACTGTCTGTATCTCAGAAGTCTAGATCTGGCCATATGCATTATCTCACAGCACTGTGGAATGCAGAAGTTCTGGAGGAACTGTTGTTGACATCTAGAGCTGCTGTAAGTGTATGGTAGCTGTGCCAGCACGGTAGCTCAGCGTGTTCGGTCAGAGGGTTAGCTGCCCTCTGTAATAAAAAAACTGAGTTAATCGATCAACAACGAATTTAAAAGGATGTCTTACGACATCTGCACCGAGCAGATGCAACGAAGAAAAAGGCATTTATAAGAAAAAAATAAAAGGTAAGTGTTGCGCACTATCGATCACACGTTGCGAGTTCTATTAGATTCGCTGCTAGATTTTTTTAAACGCAATTCTGCTGTCTGCTAAAGTTATCAATTTAATGGAACTTTGAACATAATTCCCTTCACTTCTCAACCCAAAATAGCCACATGTGTAAAAAGGTCTAACTTCTGCGACATTTTGTTCTTTTCAGGTTTAATAGACGGCCAGGCAGCAGATGCATCTCGAAGCTTTTGTATTATGTATGGGGAGAGAGCAGCGTGCCAGAATAGGCAGAAAAGTATTTTCTACATTAGCTGTCGTCTGGTAGTGGCATTTTATTCTTCTTCAAACCTTTTTTGACAGCTTTCACTCAGAACAAGTTTTCTACATGCATGTAATCAATAAACTGCATATGCATTGTCAGACTGTTATAGATAACGTCAGAGAATTTGCATATATCGTTGATGATTAATTTCTCTCTCAGGTTTACTATTGTTTTAACAAGACTAAAAGAAACCTTACGAAAACTGTGCACTGTATTATAAGAAATGAAATAAAACTACCCAAGGTAGCCTTATGACGAAACTCTGTTTTAGTAAAACTGGGTATCTGTACCCAAGCGTGCCTCTACCGGCACGAATTAGTAAAATACCACTCACTTAGCTTTCGATTGGGTCTGTGTTCAATTGGTAAGCTGTGTCATACTCAACTCGTATGTAAATGTGGCATTTCATAAATAAAGTTATTTTCGATTTCCCCGTGCAACGATTTTCCTGGGCTGAAAACTGTAAATTTACAATCTTTTGTTACACCTCAAGCGATGATAACACAGATTATTCAATGGAAATGACAGGAAAAATCAAGTGAACTTCGAGGCTAAATTCCGTACACACCAGGAAGTAACTCGTCGATCACAAAGTTGCCAAACATACATTGCCTTGTTGCACAAATCTCAGTTACAGAGAGAGAGAAGCAGAGAGAAGGGAAGAGACAGAGAGAGAGAGAGAGAGAGAGAGAGAGAGAGAGAGAGAGAGAGGGGGGGGGGAGAGAGGGAAATAAAAAAGAACGAGAGAGAGAGAGAGTAAATAATTGTTGTAAAGAAATTGAATACTGGTATGTAAAGATATATTCCATTAAAACAACATGTTCCACATCATTACGAAATTTCGTATTCATGATCTATGGAACAAGTATTAATCTAATCAAATCTAATCTAATCTAATCATATCATACTGATGACTATCCATGAAGAGGCATGAATTAACGAAATTTTCGCCAGTATCAGTTACGAAATCTAAACTTTGAAAATAAAAGACGACAGTTTTTGTAATAAACCGGGACTCCTATCAAGACCCTTTCATCCCTGTTAACTAACCACGAAAGATGTCTGATATAGCTGCATTCAGAAGCAACAAAGTGTGTATGCATTTAAAGATGAAGGGCATGATGTGAAGTTCTGTGATGGGGATACGAACCCAACACGTAGTCGGATTGTTAACTAAGTAAAATCAAATGTTACGTTTCGGTTTTCCTTACCAGCTGCTAGGTGTTTGAATCTAAAATAATGATACAAATTTTTTTTGCCTGAGCGACGACCGAAACGCACTCCTATCTTACTTCTTTCTCGTCCACGAATATAGTTTAAGTATCAGTTGCTTACTCACCAGCAGTAAGATGTATGCGTGTTTGACCAAAACTTGTTGGTAACACATGAACAGACATTAAAAATGCATGTTAATTTTCACTAGCAGGCCGGTGTGCACGTGTTAGGCCTTCCATTGAAATTATGAATATTTTTGTACTGGATGAGGATTCGGACCCACATACTTACCTTTGGAGGAGACTTAGAGAAGATTACAGTCTTGGAAAAAGGAACGAAATGATTGAACTATACTGTTCCGAGAGATTCAGATCCTTGAAAGATGAGATACGAATTCGAATCAAGCCCAGCACCAAATAATTCAACGTCTCTAGTTTAATCAAGTACAAGTAAAACAAGAGCCCTATTCCTTTAAATGGCTATCCGTTCATCAAATAAAATAAAATTTTATAATGTAAGTAAGCTTACTGGCGACAGTATATCTGTTTATCATGACCTTCACCTATGTCATTACGCAAAATAACCCGGCTCTGTCCAGTTGGGAATGAAGGAACGTGAAGTTTGATACGGATTCTGGATTATAACGTCTTTCTCTTGAGGTTACCACAGGTAAAGGAAATCTGTTTGTGCCTGTTAAAAGTAAATGCCTGAACCCAAACATTGCACTTGTGATAGTTCGTTCCACCAGACCATTGTGGCCACATTTCCCAGCCCCAATAGCGTGCTGTAACGGACGATGTGCTTAGCTTACAAAATTAGATACGGTGGAAAAGATAGGTGTCTATGAAATTGTTAAGAAGAAGCAAGCTTCTGATGCGGAGATTATGCTATTATCACGTCAGCAGGATGTAAAGACTCTTCTAGGCATCATAGCTTCGATGTGAAGCCATTTTGAAAATTTCACTAATTATGGAAATTTCTTAGTTCGAGAAAATCCACGCTGAAGTGTGAAGTTACCGGATAATTCGATTATTACGGTCATTATTATTATCATTTTCTTCATACCGCTGCTGGAACACATGTACCTGAAGATCATTTAAGGCTTTTTGGTCATTATAGAAGTAGTTGCCCAAGAACAGGTTCTTTCCCTGTCTACGGAATCAAACATCAGCAATTACCTGTAGATTACATTAAAACTATAGTAATTGCTGAAGACGTTATTTGATAACGTCTTCATTTACTTGCGCCTATAAATGGCTGTCGAATACTGTCAAACTAAAAGCCAAGGTATCTTACTGCCTTCCTATATACGTCGCTGTCGGTTCTTCCATATGATTTGGTCGACGTGCCCTGTTTCAGGTTGTGTATGACAGAGATTGTTTTAGAAAAAAAATTGTTTTCCTTTGCAATAAAGAGAAAGATTTTTATTCTAAGCTATCCAAGTTCAAAATTTCCGCAATAATAGTTCAAATTTAATATTCGCTTCTATAATGTAGGAAAGTATTTCACAGCTGTAAAACCCGCATCCGACTCATTGTCCTTACACTTAGTCGCTGACCATAAATTCTAGCTCAAAGTGACACCAGTTTAAGTAACCTAATGTAGCGAAGACTGTTTGCCAGTGCTCTTCCTCACCGGAAAACATGCAATTCACTCATTTGGCTCCATAAGTACACTATAACAGTAATTTCTGAGTGTATGCAATGCATACGGATTGTAGAATTTAGTGGTGCTCTCTCTTCCACTCCCGTATACAATATACCTGACCTAAACGGGCCCTTTATCATTACAGGCTGTGGGCAGTGCAACAACATACTGACAACTGTAATGTGCTTATACTGACAATCTCACTGTTCGTTTTAGCTGATTTTGTAATCATTTAAATAAAACAACATGACCTTCCAGTGGGAGATATTTCGTCCCCCTTTTCCTTCTGTGAAATTTGTCAGTAAGCTTTTTGGCACCCAGCCAGCGAAATGCGGCAGAGTATGGCCGGTAAACGATTCACAAACCACGATTTAGTGCCGTTAAGATGATTTCTTTGAACATTGTCGTAGCTGAAGGAATTTAGTTTCTTTTTAAATCGTCTTATGCAGCAACGTTCACGGATATCTAAAATAGGAAAAGCTCTTTAACTAGGTACGAATGTTGTAAAACAAACTTCCCATAGTTTGTGTCAGGTTGATCTTTTCGTCTGATAGTACTGCGTAGGTATTTTGTCTAAGAGGTATCACAAGTAGTGGTCCTGTAGCTGTGGGAATCATTGGTTGAAAACGAGTTTAACACCAGTGGGTACAGCACTGCTAAATATTCAAAGTGATTACCAGCCTAAGTCTGAGTTCATCCACAAACTGAGGCGTATTTATTATATTGAAGCTAGGCTGTTTATTCTTATCTTCCTTGAGTGCGCATCGGAAGGCGTTTACACATACATATACGAGGGTAATCCCAAATGTAAAGTCTCCTAAGGGATACGGAAGTGCCAACTCAGGCACAAACGAGAGATCCTTGATATCAATGCCAAGCAAAAACGGCAGCATCAGCTGCATGGTGGCAAAGTGATAACGAGAAAGACCACGGATGCGAAGGCGTCAGGTTCAATCCCTCGTCAGGCTCACGATTTTTATGTGCCATTTTACACTTATTTCCCCTCGGGCAGTGTTCGTTGATGTATAAAATGCCGAATTGCACTGTGATCCGAAAGCGACGTTAAACTGTAGGTTCCCCTATTAACTGGCTAGGTAAGTCAACTCAAAGGTCGGAGGAAAGCAACGGCATATCACCTCAAACGAGGTCTGTCTATGGGTTCCAAAGTTAATGATCTTCGGGTTATTAACATTTTTGTGCTTTCATGCTGTAGCTTTGATAGCAGCAAACGTCAGTAACCAGCCGAGCACTGTCACTGTTCGAGTTGTCAAAGTGGTAGACGACGATGCTCTCGACCCCAGTTACAATCTTGGTCATGGCTATGTGACTTTCTGCGTATTTAAAGATAAACTTTTATACACTTGGTACGCATCCAAATTGATATCTGATAGAGCTGTATGTAGCAACATGAATCAGATATGATTTCCGAGCAATATATTGGACAACACGTCAGTGCACCGAGATTTCGTTTGTGTGTTGCGCATGGTACAAGAAATATTTGTGTTTTGCTTGCTTCTGTGATAGGTTTCAAAATGGTTCAAATGGCTCTGAGCACTATGGGACTTAACTGCTGAGGTCATCAGTCCCCTAGAACTTAGAACTACTTAAAATTAACTAACCTAAGGACATCACACACATCCATGCCCGAGGCAGGATTCGAACCTGCGACCGTAGTAGTCGCGCGGTTCCGGACTGCGCGCCTAGAACCGCTAGACCACAAAACAGGTAGACTATACAGTTATCGTTGATATGTAAATGCTGTGACGTTCCCGTCTCATGTCGTTATGTGACGCTTAACAATTCTATTTCCATATTTCTTCAATATGCACAAGGACAGGTATGTGGCTACCTGGTCTCAGCGGCAAAGCCATCATTTTGCCTCGAAAGAAACGCAGACCGCAGCTGCACGAAAAAGCTTGGATGGTTCTAAATTAGGACTCCAATAAACACTTGTCCTCAAGGGAGAAGGGCGTATTCATAGAATCAAGCATGTAGGTGTGCGTTTCTAGTTACGTCGGAAGGGTACCGTTAGTCTTTGAAGCCTATTCCCCATACCGTGGTGATTCCCTGGGTTGTTGTGGAGCACAGCGAATCGCGAGATGCTGCTAGAACATTGAAATCCGTTTTTTTTTTAATTCCCTACGTAAACCTATGGTACTGGCAGACTGCTGGTAGCACTAAACTTGGATGATAACAGTCAATAAAGAAGAGAACAGAAGTATTTGAAATATGGTTCTATAACAGAATTCTGACGATTGGATTTCTAACAACTGATGAGGATGTACTGAATAGATTTGGGGAAAAATTTGCCGCAGCATGACTTAAGGAATTGATCACTTGATAGGACACATCCGGAGTCATCAACGAATCTTCGGCTGGGTAATCGACGGAAATGTGTGAGTGCTCTGGTGTGGGCGGGTTGCCTACAGCAAGCAGGTTCCCACGGATGAAGGTAGCGGTAGTTACGCAGACATGAAGTCTTGCGTAGTATAGACAAGCGTGGAGAGATGCATCAAACTATTCCGTGACACGAAGGCTGAAACATAATTTTAGAATGGCGAATATCGAAGTATGCAGTGAATCACCTGTAAAATTACAATAAATGTTGTTAACATTAAATTGATCGTACTGGCATTGTTCGTTTCAACATTTGCCGTATGGTTGATCCTTTTTTCCCCATTTAAGCGATTTTCCATTGTGTAGTCCATTTTGACTTCGATCTCTCCATTTCCACATTTATTGTTATTGCCATGGTAAGTGGCGTCTCGTCGAGGACTGAAATTCATAACCACAAGAAGAAAGAGATCTTAACGATTACCTTAAATAACAGCGTTTAATTAGCGTTCAGACTGAACATACTCTACGTAATGAATATTTTCCGGACATTTGATAATGGACACTAATATTTGGATGTGACCACCCTTAGTTTTTACAATGGCTTTAACTCCACTTGGGACGCTTCGATTGAAGTGTGTGAATGTTTGTGGATGAAAGGCAGCGTATAGTTCCTCAAGCCCCGAGGCTAGTATAGGTAGAGATGTTGGACGGAGGGTTCTTAAGCTAAGTCGACATTCGAACTCACGGGGAGGATTTTCAAGTGCATGCAGTACAGGATGCTTGCCAGGCCAGTCCATATAAAGACTGTTACTGTCCACAAAGCAAATGTCTCAAACGTTATGGGTTATTATACTGTGCACTGTAATGCTGATACAAGCAATTATCATCTCCGAACTGTACGTCTACTGCGCGCATTACAGAATGCAGTAAATTGTATTCATACCCTCACTCATTTCGAGTTTTCGTAAGCGCTGTAAGGGGACTATGCATTAATCACGAAAGACACTTCCACACCCCGATATCTCAGTCGATGCAGGCAACGTTGTCCAGGTATTCGCCAAATCCCAATTCTTCTGTCAGATTCACACAGAGTATAGCGTGATTCACCAGTGTAAATCACTCGTTTTCAGTCATGAACAGTTCACGGTAGTCACTCTTTACACTACCTCAAGTGTTGCTTGTGACTGACTACAGGAATGTGTGTCTTACGAGAAGCTGCTCGAACCTTGAAACTCATTCTCTTTATCTCCCTGCATACAAATATTGTGTTACCAGACTGCTGGAAGTATTGTAGAAAAAAAATGGCTCTGAGCACTATGGGACTCAACTGCTGAGGTCATTAGTCCCCTAGAACTTAGAACTAGTTAAACCTAACTAACCTAAGGACATCACAAACATCCATGCCCGAGGCAGGATTCGAACCTGCGACCGTAGCGGTCTAGCGGTTCCAGACTGCAGCGCCTTGAACCGCACGGCCACTTCGGCCGGCGAAGTATTGTAGAATTCATGAGTGATATCTTCTGCTGATTTCAAGCAAATTATTACAACCATCCACCTGAATAGTGGACGGTCCCTGTCTGTCATCACACGTGCTCTACCTGGTCTTGCTTTAGCGCATGGTTATTTCTTTGCGGATCCACATCACAAGCACGTAACCAACAATGGACTTGGGCCGTTTCGAAAGGATTGAACAGCTATTGATGGATTTGTTAGTCAGGTGATATGCAATGAGTAGAGCACATTCTAAGTGAGTGAGCTCACCTGACTTTTCAAACTCGTCTCCTGCCATCCTGATTTATGTTTCCCGTGATTTGCCTAAATCATTTCAGGCAAATGAGAGCATGGCTCCTTTCAAAGGGCATGGCCGATTTCCTTCTCCTTCCCTCCCTAATCCGAGCTTGTGCTCCGTCTCCAATGACCTCGTTGTCGACGGGAAGTTAAACACTAATCTCCTCCTCAACTCTGAGCTCTCCTGATCGACTCATTCCGATGTTACTGTTTCTCTACTGGAAACAAAATACTCCCTCTCCTCCTTTTATACTGGTCTGCATAGCAGAGTCATATCGTGTTCCAGTTCCAGCTGCCAGCGATATCATTATTCTGGAGTACATTGCACATTCGAAGTAACGAACAACGATGTGTAGTCTGCTGCAGCAATGCTACACGTAAATCACTAGAATTTCAACGCAAGAGCTCGAAGCTGGAGTGTGTAGGAGTAACGCTGTGTCCATTCTGTATATGAGGAAGGATTACACAGCGTGTTATCATGCAGAAAACCCATTTGAGGGTTTTTGTTTGTGCGAAGATGGTTCTATGGACGGGGAAACGCCCACCAGCACATGTCTGAATTCGGCAGCGGCCAAATCGTGGCCTACTGAGGCTGTAGTTTATCGTTCCGCGGTATCGCAGTCACGTTTATCAGTATCCCACGGTATTTCATGCAGGATCTAAACCTCCCAACGCATCTAGCACCCTAGAGGAAGAAATATTTTGCACTTGGCTGCGATGGAATGTAGAGCCATTTCCGCAACGGAATGGGCTTGTTTGCCGCAAGCAAGTATCCACAGTAACAGTGCGGCGACGTTTTGAGCACAACAGACTCTTTGCACAGTGACCATTGCTATTGCTTTCTTTGTGAAGTTAGCAGAGAGAGGCAGCCGACAGGGGTCCGCCCTACGACACTGGAAACATGAGTGGCAATACGTCGTCTTCGCAGCCGAGACCCAGTTCCAGTTACATATTGCGATGGATGTAACGCTGTTCATAAGATATGTAAACGTTTTTTTAAATTACCGCCACCAGTCACAAACTTTGTCACCTATTGTATTACTTCATTACATGTTATGGCTATTGTATTACTTATTTATTTCGCGACATGTTTCGATTTAATACCTCCTCATCAGGCTAAATGGTAATACAAAACAACTTTAAAATAAGGGCATACAGATATTACGTAGTCTTTTCGTAAATGCTGTAGTCCTTTCTTTCGTCTGGCGTGGCAGTCTCGTAGTGATGCGCTCTGTTGCCTCCATTTCCGTGGCTCTCCTTGGAAACACGGTTACAAACAGTTCTACGCTACACTATGTTTGCGTGGTAGTGTAATGGTGATGTACGCGTTCGTGGAGAAATTGTTTGCGAAGCAATCGCTGATATAGTGTAGCTGAGGCGAAATAAGGGGAACCAGCCCGCATTCGCGTTAGATCGCACGGCTAACCGGTTGGGCATCTCCTTGTTTACTTGCGATACAATTTGCGGAAAATAAATATCTAATTTTGGAATCATAACACAATTTTTCCTGTCATGATTACATGTCAGGCCTGGATTTTCCTAATCAGATCAAATACCGTTTCCGAGAGTCACTTGTCTGTAACGAATGGATTACCTAAATCCACTCTTCCGATTGTCAATTCTGTGAAGTGATATTTTTGGCGCCTTCATATCTCACTTTTTTGAAGAAGAGAAGCTTATGACTCTTACCCACATGCCGCTGTTGTGTTATTACCGCCAGATCATTGTGGAAAATGACTGCGAAGTGATCACTCGTTTTGTATTATCGTAATGAAATATTTTGGACACGTGCAGTAGCTAGGAATATCAGAATGAGTAAAGACATTACGAGTAAAAAATAAATACTTTGTATTTATGTACTACAACATTAAAATTGAAGGCACTAATCAGAGAAGTGGCACCTATTAGAGGTCAAACTAATTCGTTACAGGCAAAGGGATATATTTTCGAAACTCTTCAACTTCTTACATCTTTTTTTGCTGTGTATCGAACTGACTTTATTCACTGCTTATATTCAATTAACTGTATTATTTTATTTCTTATACTCAGTCCCTCCGTTTTCGTCATCGTACGCAAAATATAGAATAAGAAATCCTTATAATCGAACATCACACCTGGATATCCAGAGAACCTTGCAGTTTTTATCTCGGTTCTTGTGAACCGCACGGGTGGTTTAAATAGGCCTGTATCAACCCACTCCTTGTGAGGTACTGAAAGTCCTGTCGCCAGAAAATGACTGTGGACGTGAAAGTTTGCCAGTACCACGAAGAAGGTACAACAACTTTCAAAACAAATTGCTAGAAAGAACAACACGGTTGTCTCCAATTGGTTTTCTTTTGTCAGTACAGAAGACATTTCTGCACTGATTGTGTTGCTTCATTCTTGCATAAAAACCAAATGTGGTATGACCTTTTTGCAATTACGTCTACTCCTTCACACATAATAGCGGTTTACTTTGGCGTCTTTTAAAACATTATTTCTAAAAGTTTCGTTGCTAGCCTTGAAGTTCGGTTCACTGCTGAATAACCCGTTTGAGCAAAACGTACTGTTACTCGACTACAGCATTCTGGCTGCACGATCCGTCGGTAGCTCAGCTGCCTTGATAAATCCTTTCGCTTTCTCATTTTCCCCCGCCAGAGGTTCGAGTCCGCCCTCGGGCATGGGTGTGTGTGTTGTCCTTAGCGTAAGTTCGTTTAAATTAGGGTAAGCAGTGTGTAAGCTTAGGGACCGATGACCTCAGCAGTAAGCTCCCATAAGGCCTTACCACAAATTTCCAATTTCTTTCTCATTGTCAATAAATTTAATCGCGTTAACCGCAAGCCGTTGTCATGCCGCCTAGATATTTTTTGCACCCACCTTCCACGTTCGCTCTGCGATGTAATAACGTGCACTACTTTAACCAGAGCGTCTCTGTATCATGCCACGCAACCAAGATATTTCCAGATATGCTCGCATTACCACTTCGCTTTTCTGGGTAATATGGACAATATACACTAATGAGACAAATATCAAGGGAACCCACCAAATATCATGTCAGACCTCCTTTTGCCTGGCTTAGTGCATCAACACGGCACGACATAGGCTCAATACATCGTTGGGAGCCCCTTTAGAGACCTCCTTTTCCCTGGCGTAGTGCATCAACACAGCACGACATAGGCTCAATACCTCGTTGGAAGCCCTTTCCGAAAAATTAAGTTATACTGCCACTATATGATGCACTGTCATCCACAAAAATTGCATCATTGTTTGGAAATATGATGTCCATGAATGGCTGAAAATGGTCTCCCAGTAGGCGAACGCAACCATTTCCAAGCAACGATCGGTTCAGCTGGAGCAGAGGACACAGACCATTCCATGTAAAGAAGCTCTCACCATTATGGAGCCACCACCAGCTGGCACAGTGGTTTGTTGACTACCTGGGTCCTTGGTCTCGTGTGGTCTTGTCACACTCGAAGCCTACTTTCAGCGCACCAACTGATATCTGAACTCATCTGATTAGGCATGCATCTACGTTAGAGAGATGCAAAATTATTCTGATAAGTTGGTTCAAACAGAGAAATTGTTAGAGAATTTTACTCGATTTAGTAACCTGTTAAATGACAAAAAATATACTTTAGAGCTGGAACAATTTGTACTACTTGTAATTGCTGTCAGCCTTAACAGTATTTTAATTTGTGGCGCTACAGTGCCCGTTACGGCATTACGCTTGCTGTTGTGTACCTATCTTTAGTTTTTCTAATGCAGCTGGAACAACACATTAGGGCTCAGAAGAAGGTGGAACACGAAGTACCAGCTGGTCGCACAGGGGATATAAAAATCAAAGCTAAACTTTCTCTCGCTGACACTGAAAGGAAAACAATATGGCTGTTTTTCTTGCAAGAACTTATATGACTAGATGGCACATAAAAACTCACACACTAGCGTAGTTTCCAGTGCTTCTCTTCCCTGCAGATTTTTTATGAGCTAACCGTCATTAATTTTTCATTCGATGGTACTTTTGTGCAACACAAGATTGGGAGGCTACACTTTCCAAAATAGTATTCGCGTGTTATATTGTGTCGTAAGTATTCATTGCTTTGTACTTGAAGAATTACGACAACGCTAGATTACTAACGTGTCTCAAACGCGGGAGTCAGCTATCGATCGTGTGGTTTCGGATGTCTTCGGCCTTTTTCGCGTAGCCTCGTGGGTAGCTCAATCGCGTGGCCCAGTGTTAGGAGAACATAATATCAGAGAAGGTCTACGGCTGTAACCTCCGCCCACACCACGCCCTGTCCCGCCCACAATATAGGGTGGTGAATAAGGACATCTCATTGGATGAGACGCTCGTCTCCGTCCGTCTGCCTGCCCGGTGCCAAGGGAGCAGAAGGCCGTAGGAGGTAGGTAATCCCGGCGGCTGAATTATCGAAGCTCTGTTACGTTGCCTTCAACTCTATTCGATGTTTCGCAGCCACTGAGATCGTCATTTTCAAGTAGGTTTCTCCAGTCAGTCTTAAATATCAGCAGTAAGGCAAGGACTGATTTTAAACAAGATTTGTCAGAATCGATCGCTGACATTTGCAACCAGTTTCGCATAAAACAATTATCTCAAATTAATTATTAATTTATTATTTATAATTAATAATTCACTAGTTTTCAGAGAAGCGGCACACTAACAAGAAAAGTTTAATATGTAAGATTAAGAATAATACACAGTTACCTATTAGTGAGTCAAATATCACACGTGAGACCACCTGTGACTGTGTATGTACAAGACTTATCTATATGTTCACAAAATACTGAGAGTAAAATTGGAAGCATTGGCTCTGCTTTTTATCGAAAACATACGTTACTGTAACCCTCACATTGCATTGCGATGTGAAGTTATTTAATTTGTTTCTCATTGTTCATTTAACTGACAGGGCTTGAAGGCCACGTCCTAAATTACAAAAGGTAGATTTTATTGCTCAAGGTATTTAAACTGAAAGGACAGTTCGGGATTTCATAGCGTTTCTACAATTCGAACTAAAGCGGTGAGAAATAAGATGAGGCATTACTGCACTGTTGGAGGTAGAGTTGGGAGTGGGGTCGTGTTACGTGTCGGAGGCGGGGGATTGGTGCGAAGAACGGAACGGTTGGGCTTGTCGTGTGATCAGGAAGTGGTTAGGCTTGTACTGACAGTAGGTGTCGGAATCAAGCGCGATATAATTGCTTTTTATCGTGGCCTGATCCTGGGTACTTTACGCGTGAGACTCATGTCGGACTATTGTAGGCGCTAAGGTTTTCATATTCATTGTATTAAAGGTGAAATGTCAGTTCTTCGATTCGGGGAAAACAGTCGTTACCAGAATTGAATACATTTTCATAACATGGTCGCTGTCGGCAATTGCGGCTTCTTATAGTGGATAGACAGATCATAACGCAGAAAGTCACGCCTCAATTTCAGCTGACGAGCCACAGGGACAAAGCACACTGCCATCCAGAACAACCTCATCTTTACTTTATTCAAACGCTACTGTAGCCAAGTGAAGCTCTCTTTCCGGTACTGCACAGGGCGTAGAAATTAAAACAGTCTCAGATGCATTCGCAGGATAATGCCACCTAAAAAAACATAAGTCCTGGTACGATGTGGTGTCACCGATGGTGAGGTAGGTGTATGACGATAACTATAGCAGGTAATGAATTCGTTTGTCAACAGGGCAAGTTTAGACCGAGGCTGGAGGCTGGAGCCATTTTCCTGGCCTGGGGGTGGGAGGGGGAGTGGAGGGAATGACACTGCTGGAACCCCGTATCAGCAACAAATTGCCTAACTAAAGAATTCCAGAGGGAACAAAATATTTATTTTCACTATTTCGCATACTTATTGACGGAATTTAAGCATTTAAAATAATTGTCAAGATCTAGTCAATAAGAAATATGTTATTATGTTATAAACATAACACAATAAGTCTAGTATCACTGTTGCATGTTTGTCTTGAGGCAGCGTAAGGGATGGCGTGTAAATACCCAGGTTTCATTCAGCCATTATTTCAAAATTAAAGCCCTTCGTGAGTTCGAAGAAACCTTACACATGATTTTTGACCTTTACAGTAGTTCTTCTCGCTGACACTTTCACAAAACGATGAAAGAAAAAAAGTTTATCCTATACTGCATTTTCGCCGTTCATGCAGTAAGACTTCAGTATCAGATATGACGTTTTAAAATATTACTTCTTTACTATGAAGTATGTTCGCAAAAAGTCTGCAAACAATATCCACATATAATACTTGCAAAATTATATCACTATAAGACACATAGTTCAGATGATATGACGTCACAGACTTTTGTATGCCTGAAAAATTAACTTCCCTTCCAAATGTCGTGCATTATAACTTGAACGTCAGTCATGACTTTTAAATTTATTACTTCTTTATTACTAACATTATTTGAAACACACTTTGCAGACAAAGTATCTACATGCATCAATGTATGTACAGTCGTGCTCAAAGTATCCGAACGACCTGAATTGCATTCCACCTAATTCGCAGCCGGCCGCGGCGGCCGTGCGGTTCTGGCGCTGCAGTCCGGAACCGCGGGACTGCTACGGTCGCAGGTTCGAATCCTGCCTCGGACATGGGTGTGTGTGATGTCCTTAGGTTAGTTAGGTTTAAGTAGTTCTAAGTTCTAGGGGACTTATGACCTAAGATGTTGAGTCCCATAGTGCTCAGAGCCATTTGAACCATTTTTTGAACCTAATTCGCATACAATCCTCATAACACAGCTGTCTAGCAGGTCCTCTAATCGCTCCTCGGTACAGTCGTTTGACTATTGAAAACGGTTCCAACAAATCATTACTAGAAAACACTGCTCTGTATCGCAATAACTCAAGATGTAAAGTAATACCACGTTACTACAAATATCAGTGAACACCTTGGCACAGATAAGACTGTCCTTAAGGCTTGTAAGCTCACATTTATTACAATAAATGACATACCGGTATCTAAAATGTATCCACTCTCATTATCACGGCAGTTTGATAATGCACGTAGTAAGTCCGTCGTATTCATGATTTCCTCCTCAAAGTAACATACCGTACTTATTATTTAACACAAAATAACATTAAAAATTTAAGTCATTCAGGAGCTGCTAGTTGAGAATAAGTATGAACCTCAAATGACAGGACGAACCGTCACGTTCAGCATATGGATTCAAGCCCAGGTCATGCAGCCTAAGCAAAGATTTCGTGACTGACGGAAACTTACAGTAATTCCTGACTAGGCATACAGAGAGTGATATACCTCGATTTTAGACAGTATCTGAAAGAAAATACCAACTTTAAATTACATAATATAAACATTCTTAACGGACGCGAATTCCTACCCAGCATCTATTGTCCCTGTCAACAAACTATAAGAGATGTTAACTACTGCTTCTTCACAAGTTACTTACTTGAAACACCGTGAGGTAAGGCTTTGTGTTGATCGGGGATTCGAACCCAGAACCTAATCGGATTGTTATCGAAGCGCAATCAACTGTGGTTGGTTGGTTTTGGGGAAGGAGACCAGACAGTGTGGTCATCGGTCTCATCGGATTAGGGAAGGATGGGGAAGGAAGTCGGCCGTGCCCTTTCAGAGGAACCATCCCGGCATTTGCCTGGAGTGATTTAGGGAAATCACGGAAAACCTAAATCAGGATGGCCGGACGCGGGATTGAACCGTCGTCCTCCCGAATAATCAACTGTGACAAATCGGATTTTCTCGGCAGTAGCAAGATGTTTTACCTGAAATGACGAGAAGAAACATTAATTTTTTTTCCCGGAACTCCAACCCGGCACCCATCTCTGATATATTCTACAGAAAACGAACGTTAAGTATGGGTTTGTTACACCAGCAGCGACATGTGAGCAAGTTTGACCTAGAATTAATATGACGAAGCGATCAGTGCCGACTGATAATCGAACCCCACACTTATCGTTGTTGACTGCACGCAAAGGGACGTCAGCTACCGAAATTTTCTCCACCAGCAGCTTGAAATAACATCCTTGAACTCACAGTGATCTCGCAAATAGTTCTGTGTCTCACTGGGAGTCCAAAACGTCTGATATCGTTAGAGCTGACATCGAACGAAAATACATTAAAAATCAAAATTATTATCCACCAGCAGACAGGTGTTCTCATGCTAGAGCTTGATAATACATAATGAAAAATATAGTGCTGGGCCAGGGTTCGAACCCATTACTGCGCAATATGAGGAAATATTGAGGAATCTGCAGTTTTGAACAAGCAACAAATAGTAGTTGAGCTGTATTGTCACGAAGGGATCAAATTCCACGTTAAGGGCGGTCTGAGTTGCATTCCCAGTTGAGAACCAATTTTATCGACATACAGAAGCTCATATAAAAGATGGAGTAAGTGTCCTGTGACCCTACATATCGTTTGTTTCGTTACTAGAAATGAATAACTAGTATGAGAAAGGTTACTGGTGATAGAGTTTCTGCATGTTGTCCTCCTGACCTTATTGTGGTTCAACCTAATGTCTACTTGGTAGAGAAGGAACATCATGTTTAATGTGAATTTCAGACCACAATGCCATTATACGTTCTTCACTTGGCGTAGCCAGTAGAGAAGAGAATCTGTCTCTCCCTATCAAAAATCATTAGCAGAAGTGGGAATCGAACGCAGACCATGATTATACGAATGTATCAGCAATACAACAGACCACCAAATCCTCTTCCCTATTGTACGTTTCTTTTTGTAAGGCCATCGCGCCACACTGGATAAGAATTCTGACACACAGGCTCCCTGTAGCGGTATGCAGCAAGTTCAGTAGATTCATTTACTTGGTGGAACGAATCGCCATGAACTAGCTGCTTCGGTTACCCAGTGCATACATTCGACTCTATTTTGTAGTCACTGAAATTAAATCAAGTAACTGCCACCTACACAGAACTGCCAACAGTCTAGGAGTGTAGGATGCAGAAATTTAAATATTAAGTGTTCTTTTCCTATTGAGCTACATTATTGCGCTATCTGTTTGTTGAAAACGTCGTGCAGTGCAAAAGACAAGCTATAACTGTATGTCTCTCAGAAGTCTACATCCCGCCTTATGCATTATCTCACAACACTGTGGAATGTGGAAGTTCTGGAGGAACTATTGTTGACTTTTGGAGCTATTGTAGCTATGGTTCAGATAGTAGTATAGCAATGAGAGCAGTTGGCTTTTGGCGGTCGTGGTATGCAGACCTCCGGCGTGTGCTGCGCGATGCGGTCTGCTGCGCTCCGCTCGGTAAGTCAAGCGCCTGTTTCAGTAGTTAGCTGCGTTATTTCAGACTCTTGATGGATTCATATTAGAAAGAGAGATCGATCAGCCTAATAGAAGAGAGACATTGAAATTTGTTTTTGACCAGAAAGGGCAGAGACCGATTCGTTCGAAATTGAGACATGGCTACAGGAAGTTGTCAAAATTTCGGTTGAGGACATTATAGGTATTCACCTTTCAATTGTGAGTAGCGTCGTGTCTGTTAAGCTTAAAAACGAGGAATTATGTGAGAAAATTGTTGGATGTAGTGGTGGAACATTTAAGTTCAAACATCACGATGGCAGTATTAGTGAAGTTCGTGTTACGCATGTTGGCTTTGGATTAAGGATTGTCCGTATCTTTGAGCTACCATTTGAAATCACCGCTGAGCAGATCAATTCGGTCATAGCTTGTTATGGGAGAATAATTAGCAATTTTGCAGAAAAATGGTCTCTTGCTCACAAGTTCCTCGTCTTGAATGGTGTCAGGCAATTGCAAGTTGATTTACACAAGCACATACCCTCGTATATAAATGTTTGTGGTTATCGGGCTATTGTAATATATAATGGGCAGCCAGAAACCTGCGCGTCTTGCGGCGGTACAGGCCATGTCCGCTCGCAGTGTATACATCGCCAAGTTGCCCAACTACCTGCGGGCGAAGCAGTGACACCCCCAGCCATGTTAACGTTGCCTTTAACTTATGTAGCGGCAGCCGCTGGACAACTCCATACGCGTCACGCTCCTGACGCTACTCAGGTTCAAATGGCTCTGAGCACTATGCGACTCAACTGCTGAGGTCATCAGTCGCCTAGAACTTAGAACTAATTAAACCTAACTAGCCTAAGGACAGCAGACAACACCCAGCCATCACGAGGCAGAGAAAATCCCTGACCCCGCCGGGAATCGAACCCGGGAACCCGGGGGTGGGAAGCGAGAACGCTACCGCACGACCACGAGATGCGGGCCGCTACTGAGGATGCTGCTGCTCGTGACAGTGAAGTGGTAATGGAAGTTAGCGACTCGGCAGTGACAACACAACCAAAGAGTCAAGAAAAAGTACCAAATATCTCTGTTCAAATAGAACAAACCCCTGAACCCATTATAGTCATTCAGAATGAGAAGTCTCCAGAAAAAAACAAGGAAACCGACCCATCACTTGGCAGCGGACAGGACCGAGCGCAAGAAACCCAAGAGGCAATGGAAAACGTTGAAACCTCCCCAAGAGTCAGTCCTCCAAGGAAACATAAAAGGAGGAGACTAGCTCACAAGGGCGCTGAACAACTGGCACCGCCTTTCCGAGAAAAAGCAAAGCAGATCAGCAACAAACTGCACGAAGAACAACATTGTAATCCGGTTTTGAGTATGCAGGCACCTGACCCCTTGCAAGCCAAATCAAATACACCATGCCCCATGTCAACGGACCATTCGCCACACGAGAAATTGAAGCTGCTAGTAAATTTTGATGCATACAAGGTTTTCCCTGAGACCAGGTATGCAGAAAAAGAGACATCGAAAGCTAACCAACAGAAAAACTGGGCTGATGAATTGGACGAGATGAACCAAGATGAAGAATTGAATGAAACTGGAGGAACGGGACAGACTCCTCCCCCACGAGACCAACTGAACACAATGGATACATCATTGCCGGAACATACATGTGTGAAAGGATTTTCGTCCGACAGCACTTCGTATGACGAATATTGACTTCGGTAATGAATAGGACAATAAGAACGCAGTACAAGCCTACAAAATCGCCACGTTGAATATTAATAAGATACTCTCATCCCTGCATTTACAACATCTGCAAGACTTTCTATATGAAGCTGACGTTGATGTACTACTGTTACAGGAAGTAACAGATATTAAATTAGAAAAGATACGTGGGTACAACGCCATAATAAACCCCAGTATCGGTGCAGAGCTGGGAACCGCCATTCTCACGAAAGAAGGCATCCGTGTCACACAAATAGCAAGACTTGAAAACAGTAGAGGAATTGCAGTGACTGTTAATAACGCCCGCATGATTAACGTTTATGCACCGTCAGGCAACAATAACAGGCGTGCTAGAGTGAATTTTTTAAAAAGTGGAATCGTTCATCTATTCGATACAAGTCAAGATTATTTAGTTGTCTACTTAGCCCGAAAGACCAGACACCGAATTTCAACAAGTCCTTAGAACTGGAAAGAATAGTCCACCAATTGCAGTTAACCGATACCTGGGAGCATACCCATGGCGCACAGCCCGGTTTCACATATTTTACCAGTCACTCAGCAAGCAGGCTAGGCGGAATTTACGTCTCGTCCAACCTTAAGAACCATGTACTCTAGACTGAGGTCTGGGCCACTATGTTTTCTGACCACGCCGCGTACATGACCACAGTAAATTTAGGAAAACAAGAGACTTACCGAGCGAGGGGCATATGGGAACTCAACATTACACATCTACAAGATGATGAATGTCGCGTGGCATTTACTAATGTCTGGAAAGAACGCGAGAAACAATTTCCGCTATACAATTCTGCCATAGCTTGGTGGTTACAATGTGCTAAGTCTAAAATAATAAGAATGCTGATCGATTACTCACAGCAGAAAAGCTTCTTGATTAAAAAGACGACTGAGTTTTATTTTAGCTGCCTTATGGACCTGTACACCCTGGACACACGATTAATGGAGAACTTTAGCCGGATTCAGAAAATTAAAGCAAAACTTTTAGCACTGAAGCGGCGACAGTCAGAAGGTTTTAAAGTGAGAGCTAGAATACAAAACATTGTAGAAGGGGAGGAAACACCTATTTACCACGTAATGCGTGAGAATAAGAGAGGAAACAAGAAAATACTGACAGAAGTTAAGTTACCTGATGGGACCAATCACACAAAACAGAATGAAATTCAAAACGCCGTTCATAAATATATCTCACATATGATATCCAACAAACCTACCGTCGACGAGGCGCGGCGAGATCTTGTTAGAAACATATCAGGACGAATTAATACAGAGCAATTAGAAAATCTCACCACTGAAATAGAAGAGGACGAATTGAAAGACGCAATACACAGAGTCCTAAAAATTAGTCTCCAGGACCTGATGGTATCCCCGTGGAATTCTACCAAGTGTCCTGGCCACAAATGAAAAGCAGGTTGCTATACACGTACAACGAACTCATGAATGGAAATGTTGACGTTCCCAAAGAATTTCCTGAAGGGATCATAGTTCTAATTCCTAAAAACTCACTTAGCAAAGCAATTGAAAACCTTCGCCCAGTAACATTACTCAACAGTTATTACAAAATTATGGCCCGCGTGTTAGCAAGAAGAATATAAATGGTTATTAACTCTGTAATTGGCCCGTACCAAACATGTATAGGCAAAGACAGAAACATCTATCAGAATATATGTGAATATAGGGATATAACATCAACCGCAAATGTATGCCGAATAAAATGTGCATTAGTGTCATTAGACATCGAGAAGGCGTTTGACAGAGTAGATCATAAGTATCTCCTCGGAATCATGGAAGAAATGGGATTCCCACCACGATTAGTGAGGATTATTCAACAAATTTTGAAAAACAGTGTAGCACGAATAATGATAAACGGCCAACTAAGTAAAGAGATTGAGTCGACTGGATCCGTACGACAAGGTTGCCCAATGGCAATGGCCCTTTTCGCAATAGCAATAGAACCTCTCCTCGCCACACTCACGCATCACCTGCAAGGATTGCGTATAAACGGCAAGAAAATAGTGTGCAACGCCTACGCAGATGATGTGGGCGTCCTGGTTATAAATGAAGATGAAGTGGTGATTGTACACGCGTATGAATTTGCTTCTGGCGCCCTACTAAATAAAAGGAAGTCAGGCATCATGAACGTAGGCAAAGGAACACGCATGCAAAATCGCGGGCAATTGACGGAAGTATCCACATTGAAATGTTTGGGTATTGAATTTAGGAGCAACATCCAACACACCATTGCCAACAATTACTAAAAACTACTTGCAAGCATACGAGCATATGTACAAGGAAACAGTATGAGGCAACTGGACGAGATACAGAACACCACTCTAGTAAATGTGTATATAACATCCAAACTTAACTATCTTGTACAAGCTTTCCCGATGCCATTAGAAACAGCCAGAAGAATTTTGTCCGCGATAGTAAGCTTTGTAAGCCAAGGCAACATTTTCAAAGTGAAGTTCAGTACACTAACACTCTCAAAAAGGAAAGGAGGTTTAAACCTCGTTGATGTCAGTTACAGGTCACGAGCGTTATATGTGTGCCGAATGTACAAACAATGGAAACAGTTTACGGACAGCTTAACGGCCCACTTGCTGAATCAAATTGCTCCTGCAAGCATGTAGCCGCCAATAGATGTGCGGCATATACCAGCTGGTCTTCGTCACCTAAAAAATTTTCTCGTTGAGTACAGTAATATCTCATCGAGGCTCTCAGAACAGCAGTTGACAACAGTAAAGGACATCTATACATATTTGATGGAAGCTAAGGAAGGAAATTTTATTGAAAGAAAATAACCCAACAGCGACTGGAAAAATATCCACGACCGGAACTTACCCTCTAAGGTGAAAGCAACTTGGTACAATGCAGTCAACAGGAAAATATCAACTAATTCCAAATTCCATGCTATGCATCTCACAAATTCGCCCTTGTGCGCGTCATGCAACCTCCTCGACACTGAAGAACACCGATTCGTGTGTGAAAGAGTAAGAGACATATGGCATATAGTTACGCAGAAATTAGCGACCGTTAACAGAACATCTCCAACAGTTTTCACCGCCGCAGATTTTCTGACTCCAGACGCAGTGCCATATTCTAATATGAAAAGAAATGCTGTTAACTGGATAAAAGGGCACACGCTGCACTATGTCTTGAAGGCAGAAAATAAAAGCAAAGAAGATTACTGGGTGCATCTGACGACTCAGCATCATCATCTCATGAGGACAAAAGACTACAAAAAAATTACGCATGCTTCCTAAATAGGATAATGGAATAAAATTATACAGAGAACAATAATAGATTAAGATTGGTACGGAATTCAGAGATGTCAGCCTTGCACGATTACAGATAACTGTTACCAGAACGTCTTCGATCCTTTCACGAGACACAACAGAAAAGAAATCAAGTCCGTGGCAAGACGCACCGGACTACAGCCTTATGAAGAAATTTTCTACATGCATGTAATCAATAAATTGCATGTTATAGATACCAACGGAAAATTCGCATATATCGTTGATGATTAATTTCTCTCTCATGTTCACTGTTGTTTAAACAACACTACAAGAAACCCTAGGAAAATTGTGAATTGTATTATAAGAAATGAAATAAAACTACCCACGATATCCTTACGACGAAAGTCAGTTTTAATAAAGCTGAGTATCTGTACACAAGCGTGCCTCTATTGAACCGAATTAGTAAAATACTACACACTTAGATTTCGATTGGGCCTGTTTTTAATTGGTATGCTGTGTCATACTCAAGAGGTATGCAAATTTAGCATTTCATAAATAAAGTTATGTATTCCTAGAAACCCAAAATTTGCTTGTCAGCAACGGGAAGAGGCAGCATTGTAAGTTTTTCACCATTGCACTATGAGCCGAAAGTATTTTCTTGCGTTTTCCTTATCGGTGTTTGATCTGACTGCTTGTAGTTCTTTCACAGAAGGGATGAAAACGTCACACTGTGCGGCTGGTCCTCCTTCGGGCATGGGCGTGTGTGTTTGTCCTTAGGATAATTTAGGTTAAATAGTGTGTAAACTTAGGGACTGATGACCTTAGCAGTTAAGTCCCATAAGATTTCACACATATTTGAACTTTTTTTTTTTTTTTTGAGACTGGAACCGCAAATCAGAACATACACTTTTTTACAGGTCAGCATGTTACCACATGCTGCTAATGCACATGCAGTTTATTGGTTACATGCATGTAGAAAACTTGTTCTGAGTTAAAGTTGGTAAACAAGGTTTGAAGAAAAATAAAATTCCAGTACCACAGGGTAGCTAATGTGGAAAATATTTTTCTGACGTCTTTGGGCACTATGCGATCTCCCCAAACATAATACAAAAGTTTCGAGATGCAACTACTGCCTGGCCGTCTATTAAACCTGAAAAGAACAAAATGTCGCAGTAGTAGGCCCTTCTTCCACGTGCGACTATTTTGGGTTGAGAAGTGAAGGGAATTATGTTCAAAGTTTCATTAGATTGACAACTTCAGCAGACAGCAGGATTGCGTTTTAAAAAATGAAGCAGTGTATGTATTTGAACACACGACGTTTCGTCTACAGTTCACTACACTTACAGTCACCCTACTAGATGAACCGTAAGTGAAACACTTCCTCCAGAACTTCCGCATTCCGCAGTGTTGTGAGATAATACATAAGGCCGGATAGGGACTTCTGATAGACATACAGTTACAGGTTTTCTTTTGCACTGCGCGACGTTTTCAACAAACAGATAGCACAATAGAGTAGCTCAAGTGGAAAGGAACACTTCCTATTTACATTACTGCATCCTACACTGTTGGTTGTTCTGTGTAGGTGGCAGTTACGTGACTTTATTTCGGTGATTACAGAATAGAATCGAATGTGTGCACTGGGTAACTGAGGCATCTAGTTCATGGCGATTCGTTCAACCAAGTAAATGAATGTACTGAACATGCTGCAAACCACTACAGGGAGCCTGCGTGTCAGAATTCTCATCCAGTGTGGAGCAACGCGTTACAATAGAAAAATGTGCCACAGAAAAGAGGATTTGGTGGTCTGTTGGAATGCTGATAGATTCATATAATCATGGTCTGTGTTCGATTCCACCTTCTGCCGATGACTTTGACAGGGAGAGACAGATTCTCTTCTCTACTGGCTACGCCAAGTGAAAAAGGTATAATGGCATTGTGGTCTGAAATTAAACATTAAACGTGATATTCCTTGTCTATCAAGTAGACATTAGGTTGAACCACAATAAAGTTAGGAGTGGCGACATGTAGAAACTCTATCACCAGTAACCTTTCTCATACTAGTTATTTATTTCTAGTGATGAAACAGACGCTATGTAGGGTCACAGGACACTTATTTTATCTTTTATTTGAGCTTCTGAATGTCGAAAAAACTGGTTCTCTACTGGGAATGCACCTCAGACCGCCCTTAACGCAGAATTTGATCCCTTCGTGACAATATAGCTCGACTACAATTTTTTGTTTGCTCAAAACTGAAGATTCCTCAACATCTCCACATATTGCGCGTGAATGGGCTCTGATCCTGGACCGGCACTATAGTTTTCATTATGTATTATCAAGCTATAGCATGAGAACACCTATCTGCTCGTGGATAATAATTTTGATTTTTAATGTAATTTCATTCGTTGTCAAAAATAACGATATCCGACGTTTTTAACTCCCAGTGAGACACAGAACTATTTGCGAGATCACTGTGAGTTCAAGGATGTAATTGCAAGATGCTGGTGGAGAAAAATTCGGTACCTGACGTCTTTTTGTTTGTAGTTAACAACGATATGTGTGGGATTCGATTATCAGTCAGCACTGAACTCTTCATCATATTATTTCTAGTTCAAACATGCTCACATGTCGCTGCTGGTGTAACAAACCCATATTTAACGTTCGTTTTCTGTTGATTATAACAGCGATAGGTGCCTAGCTGGATTCCCAGGAAGGAAAAAATTAATGTTTCTTCTCGTCATTTCAGCTAAAATATCTTGCTACTGCCGAGAAAATCCGATATGTCACAGTTGATTGTGCTTCGATAACAATACGATTAGGTTCTGGGTTCGAATCCCTGTCGAACACAAAGTCTTACCTCACGGCATTTCAAGTAAGTTACTTGTGAAGAACCAATATTTAACATCTCTAGTAGTTTGTTAACAGGGACAATAGATGCTGGGTAGCAATTCGCGTCCGTTAACAATGTTTACATTATGTAATTTGAAGTTGATATTTCGTAACTGATACTGTCTAGAATCAAGGTATATACCTAGTCATGAATGACTGTTAGTTTCCGTCAGTCACGAAATCTTTGCTTAGTCTGCATGACCTGGGTTTGAATCCATATGCAGAACGAGACGGTTCGTGGTGTCATTTGAAGTTCATACATATTCTCAACTAGCAGCTCGTGAACAACTTCAATTTTTAACGTCATTTTGTGTTAAATAATAAGTTCGGTATGTTACTTTGAAGAGGAAATCGCGAATACGACGAATTTACTACGTGCAATACCTATCTGACGTAATAATTGGAGTGGTAACGTTTCAGGTATCGGTAATAATAATAATGGCGTGTGACGTGGGCCTCCCGTTGGGTAGACCGCTCGCCTGGTGTATGTCACTTACGGTAATAAATGTGAGCTTACAAGCCTTAAGGACAGTCTTATCTTTGATGAGGTGTTCCCTTATATTAGTAATATCGTGGTATTACTTTATACCTTGAGTTATTGCGATAAAGATCAGTGTTTTCTAGTGGTGATTTGTTGGAACCATTTTCAATAGTCAAACGACTGTACCGAGGAGCGGTTAGAGGACGCGCTAGACAGCTGCGTTATGAGTGTTGTATGCGAATCAGGCGAAATGCAATTCAGGTCGTTCGGATGCTTCTCAGCACGACTGTACATGTAAACGAATATCATTATAAGACTCATAGTTCAGGAGATATGACATCATAAACATTGGAATTCGTGAAAAACTACGTTTTGCTTAAAATGTAGATAAAGTTACAAAGACCACATTCACCCAGTGATTCATAATGAGAGCACCTGACAGCTTCCAACAAACTGTTCAAAGACTGCTCGGTTAGCCATACGGTCTAGCGCACTGTTTTTCGGCTTGGTGGGCATGTCGGTCCGCCGCACGAATCCAGCCGGCGGATTAGTGTTGAGGTCCGGCGTGCCGGCGAGTCTGTGGATGGTTTTTAAGGCGGTTTTCCATCTGCCTCGGCGAATGTGGGTGGGTTCCTCTTATTCCCCTTTAGTTACACTATGTCAGCGATTGCTGTGCAAACACGTTCTCCACGTTTGTGAGCACCATAATTACTCTACCACGCCAACATTGCGTGGGGCGGTCCACTGAGGCCGAACCGCACAGTAACGCTGAGTTCGCTGTGGGGCAGCGGTGGGGTGAGTGGACTGCTGTAGCCTGTTGTGTGGTTGTGAACCGCTGAGGGCTATGGCGGGGAGGATGCCTTTCCGTCGTTTCTAGGTCCCCAGTTCCATTCAATACAATACAATACTACTTGTCAAACACTTAATTATAATATTAACACATTAATTCATTTTTAAAGTAATCAGATGTTTGAAGCCGCTGTATGCAAGGAACTTCAATTCTGTAAAGAATCGGTGAAGTACTGATATTGTAGAATCCGTCGCAATAGCGCTTTTTGTATGGGATTTATTTACAGGCACATCGTACTTTCCCGTAAAACGTCTGACAAATTTAAGTCTTCCACATCGCTTGTTAGTAATACGTTGTAGTTATAATATATGATATGTTGAAAGTATTCTTCACTGATCTTGTAATCAGCTACTATCGAAATATTTCCCTTTGTAACTGGTATCGTCGTACACATATCCACTCTTAAAGACAGCTCCTATTTAATGCATGGAGTAGATATTTTTGTCAAGCCTTTCTGCGTTTCATTACGATTGTGCAGAGAGGATTCTTCCCTGCATGCAATAGTGTCGACAGATATCAATCGCGCAGTGCTGCTGAAATTTGACTGGTAACTCGATTATCTGCTTTGTTACTTACATACTGCAGAACATTCTCCGTCCAAAATAAAATTCCGAGCCATATTAATCAAATAATAACTGAGTTCATCTCATATTTATAAAAGTACTCCATTTGATTATACTTCGGCCAGTGCCCCTCCGTCTTGGAAGAGAGAGTCAACCTGCTGCTCCGCATCTGTTCCTTACTGTGTGCCATGTATGGGTAAATCTAGCTTTGTTTCATATGATTCGTTTTTCCTGAATGTGTGCTAATGATCTGATATTAGATGCTTTTCCTCCAGGAACGTCATATCCGTATTATTTAATAATAAATTGTTCTTCAGGGACCTGTAACAGTCAGATGTTAGCGTTATTGGTCTGCAATTCTGTCTGTCCGATCATTTACCGTTTTTGTAAAGAGGGGTGGTCTGCACACATTGCCAATGATGCAGGACTATTCTCTGCGTATGTAGCACAAACTACGCTTTAATACGGAGAAGGAATAACTGCTAAAATATATGTTCTGGTTCTTTTAAATGTACGTCTACACTGTCCAGCCAGAACATCATGACCACCGGCCAGCTATCCATATAAGACCGTCCAGGCGATAGCAGCGTCACCTGGCGAGGAATGACTGCGAAGCACACAAATGCGCGGTGAATTTATTGTCAGTTAGCGTGCTGTCCGTCTGTAGAATGTGGAAGACGAGCAATCTATCTGAGTTTGACCGAGGGCAGATTGTGATGATCCTCAGGCTCGGCAAGAGCATTTTACAGACTTCGTGGGGTTGGGCGGCCATCCCTTGTTACAGATCTCAGACTGCATGTGACAATGTTAACATTACGAGAGCGGCAACTACTATTGAACTTGTCACGTGACCATCGGCAATGGACGTTGGGGCAGTGGCAGTACGTTTCGTAGTCTAATGACTCCCGATACCTTCTTCGTCACTCCGAACGGAGGGCGTGAACCTATCGTCTTTCAGGGAAACAACCCCTTGAGTCTTACACTACGGGACAGAGACAATCTGGCGGCGGCGCCATTATGCTAATGCTATGGGGAACATTCAAATGGGCATCCATGGTTCCAGTGGAGCCTGGGCAATGCACCATCATGTCCAGTGGGTATGGTACCATACCACATTACCGGTTTATGAAGATCATGTTTCCCGAAAAGTAGTGGCATTTTGCAACAAGATAGTGCCCTTTGTCACAAGGCCAGGAGCGTGACGGAGTGGTTCGAGAAACATAGTGGAGATTTCCAGTTGATGTGCTGCCCCCATCTTGCCAGATCTGAACCCAATCGAACGCATGTGTGACATTATTGTACTTGGCATCAGAGCTCATCACCCCCTACATGGAATTTACGGTAATCAGGTGGCTTCTGTGTACAGATATAGAACCAAGTTCCTCTAGATACCTATCAAGACCTCATTGCTTCCGTGCCACTACACGTTGACGCTGTTATCCTTGCCCAAGGTAAACGTACCGGCTGTTATTCAGGTGGTCATAACGTTCTAGCTGATAAGTGTATATACACCCAATGGATGCAGCGGCAAACTCGCGAGAAGCAATGTGTTCCGTGATTAAATTACTAGATTTAATAGGTACTTCGTGTCACCTCCACCCGCACGTTCGAGGAGACACATACTTACCCGTGGTTTAATAAGCAGACCCGACAGGGTTTATGTAACGGAAGGCTTTATTAATGACTTACTTGGGTTGGAAGTATGCCTCATTAACTTCTCGTGTCACTGCACGTTTCGTATAACAGTGCAGCATAATGACCAAGAAACATTCATGGGACGGAGTGAGTGGCAGTTTAACGGATGAAGAATTGCTACAGAAGGTCAACGGTATTCGGAAGAACTGACTTTGATCGGAATCTATATACCCAATATGCACAATATAGTTGGTGCAGTCTTCAAAACGGCAGATAAAAATAATTATTTAAATAAAAATCATTTTACTGTACCACGCTCTTAAAGCAGATTAAAATGTATAGAATAATTTCTCCGAGTGCCATAAAGGATCCTAATCCTGTACAGATAGTGCTGAAATTTTGTGATCTGGATTTTAGTGGCCTTGAAAATACTCTCCAGTTCTTAAAATAGAACGTGAGTTACATGCAATAGATAATAGTAAGATGGAGATCTATTCATGTATGAACTGTATGCTTCATGTAATCAACGTTTTCGTTTAAAATGGTACTAGCGTTTTCACAGCTGTTATAAATTCACAATAACAAATTTTCAGGAATATCTATAATATGGGGTGACGATCCTCTCCCACCTCCACCGCCACAAGCCCCCGCACCCCCCCCCCCCCCCCCCCTCCGTCCTCTGCCACTCTCTCTCTGTCCATTTCCACCTGTACAGTGGGTTAAGTCAGCTCGGCGGCTAAGATGGCCCCAGGTTGTATCTCAGTTTTAATGGATCAAATGGCTCTGAGCACTATGGGACTTAACATCTATGGTCATCAGTCCCCTAGAACTTAGAACTACTTAAACCTAACTAACCTAAGGACTTCACACAACACCCAGTCATCACGAGGCAGAGAAAATACCTGACCCCGCCAGGAATCGAACCCGGGAACCCGGGCGTGGGAAGCGAGAACGCTACCGCACGACCACGAGCTGCTCAGTTTTAATACTCCAGCAGTTGACTACTCGGCAGGGCACGAAATGGTCTCTGTGGCAGACCCTTTGTTGCCGTAGACTGGTGGCTATCCTGGTGCTAACGGCTGCTCAGTGCGGTAAGAACTGCTTTACATTACTTTCAAATAAAATTTTGTGCTGTGGAAATAAGCTATAACTCAGGCAATAATGGTCTTACGAGTTATAACTGTATTCCGTTGTGTACTACTATGTATTGTCAGTCTTGTTATATATTAACACATCGGTGTTCCTACAATGCGTTTCCATGGTTTACATGTGCAGACAAAAGCGACAGTGTCTTAGTATGTATGGGACAAATTCACGTGTCGCAGGTGGGGTAAAGGGCACAGTGAATAATCATATTCCATCCGTTATAATTATCAGCTTTTTCGTTGATATGGAGCTAGAAACGTTTATGAACGTTAAAGGTGGATATTGTACACCGATAGTAGTATTCAAAGAGCCATTTCTTCTGTTTTAGCGGCTTCAAAGTGGAAACCGAACGGAACTTATGCAGTCCACAGGTGCTCGAAGCTGCAAAAGAGGGCTTGAGTAAGGGGAAGTCTAAACGTCAGGTAGTGAGGGAGCTTTGACTAAGTGAAGTTGCCCTCAGAAATTGCACAAAAGAGGTACGAAGCCCTTTCAAGGGTACTTTTATCTCTATGTTTTTTATTTTGGAGACTGCTGCCTAGGTAAAGATAAGCTTAAAATTAACACCGCTCTCCCCACTTCTTCAAGATTATGGGTTAAACGAACATGGAAGGTTGAGAAAAACTCTTAATGATGCGTAGGAACTGGAACTTGCCGAATACTACAGATCTTTGGAGAGATGCTATTATGGTATGATACAAAATGATTTCAGAAGATTAGTTCATGACTACTCTGAAGGAATAATGTAACAACAAAATTTGACAAAATTTTATGATGGTCCGAAAAGACTGAGCTTATAATTTAATGCAGAGATGAAATCTTAGCCTTCGGATACCATAGAGAACTAACCTTGGACTGTCGATAGGGTTCAACAAACAGCTAACAAGCATCTTCTTTGACAATCTCTCTTCGCTAATGGATAGATATACATTTGGACTTCATAATATATTTTCCGTGAATGAGTCAAAGATTATAACAGTTACTAACAAAGTTCCGACATTGATTGCAACATTCAGCAAGAAGCACATGAACAAAATTGCATTTGGATAAAGTGGAAAGAGGTCAGCTGATAACGGCTGTATGTTATGTGAGAGCATCAAGTGAGGAAGGGGGGATGGGTTATAATACCTGCAGGAATTTTGCCTCAGAAAAGGATGAAGGGGAGTTTGAAGAATGGCGCCCCTCCTGGGTCACAAATGATGTGCTCGGACACTGGGTGCATCAACTCAGGTCTCTATCCCACATGGCTGCAACGTTTTGTGAAACATATACAGCCAACAGAATAATATCCAGTGTTGTTAATTTTTGGACGATCACGCGTCACATTTGCGTCTGAGTGCTGTCCTTTATTGCAGAGACCGTAATATTCTTTAACTTAAAATGCCTCCAAACTGGAGTCACAAATTACAGCAAGTGGATCACTGCTT
Organism: Schistocerca americana; assembly: GCF_021461395.2. Classification (NCBI taxonomy): domain Eukaryota; kingdom Metazoa; phylum Arthropoda; class Insecta; order Orthoptera; family Acrididae; genus Schistocerca; species Schistocerca americana. The sequence continues at coordinate 336,340,737 of NC_060130.1, forward strand.
TTCAAGCCGCACCAGAATGCGAGCAGTGGCCCACCCTGCATACGTAAATTCGCAAGATTTTATGGCTGAACTGTTTGGAAATGCGTATGAAGGACGGCCACAATGAAGAAGGCAACAAAGGCGTGCAAGGTATGCGGCAGTTATGAAATCGATCGTCACATATTCACCGAGGAAGACTTCTTGTCTTCGATTGTTACAGACAAAAGTGACAAATTTAATGGTGCTTCCAAAGTTGAATCTGTATCTCTCCGAAGCCATTGTTCACAGACATCTACAAATGAATCATAACCCTGAATAAGTACTTACGTTTCCCAAAAGAAATAATTCCAATGCCAAGAACAAAAGATTGCCAAAATAGACCGGAGAAAGGGGAGGAAATCAGAAATATTATACGGGGCTCCATTCAAGAAGCAACAGGAATCCCAATCAACAGAACAAGAAATGAAGAAACCGAAGAGGAAACTGTTCGATTCAGATCAAGCAAAGAAAAAGAAAGCAAAGCAAAACTTAAATACGTCGACGATAAATTTACAATCTTTTCACTGCCCAGGCTGTACTGAAAAGAACAAACATCCATCAACAGAATACTGGATTCATTGTCTCAACTGCGAGGAGTCCTTGCACGAATCCTGTCCTCGATATGAATGTCCTCGACACTTTATCTGTGTTCTCTGTTAAACAGCTCTTGGTCCGATTGGAATATTTTTGCATGATTTTGCTCAGAGGCCGCAGAATTGTTCATTAAAAACAATATTGTACCAAAAGTAACTGTTATAAGCTGAGAAACAATGCATATTTTGTTTATGTGCTCTATAAATTAAATAAAGAAGGAGAACTGAATGACACATATGTTTTTCACATTTAATAATAACGCGCAGATATACCCCACTAGAAACATACTCTTACCCCACGGTCGGGTAAGACTGCGCATTTGTATTACTCTTGTGTTTTCATTTTTTTTTTTATCTTTACTAAGAGCGAATTACAGTTTGAAGTGTACATATGACTTTCGGACGCTGTTGTGTAATAAGCAAAATTCAGATTAAGTGACAGTTGAAATATAATTGTATCTCGTGAAGTTCCCTTCGTTATATCGCTAATTAAACCTTAAGTGCGCAATCTTCCTCACTTCATTCTATGCGTATTTCCTCCCTCCCCTGTCTCTGTCTATATCATTCTACCTCCTTTCACAATTCGTCTCCTCCTTCCTCATCCTCCGACCCATTCTCGTCAACCATACCCATCTGCAGATATCCTGCTGATCAACATCCTACTTGAATAACATACCAGTCGAGCAGGGCGGATGACACTGAAACATGTCAGGCTGTAGTCAGGCTAGTGCTTCACTGTCCTTTTCACTCAGCACACTTAATCCACCAATAAGGTAAGTTTATTTAATCAGTAGGTTTCGATGTATGTGCAAAAGAGCGGTATTACACGCAGGAGTTGGCGATGTTTATAGGGGATTACCTTTAACTTCTCTTAATTATAAAGTGTTTGTTTAATTCATTCTAGTGGTTAGCGGAGCGTGAAAGCATGGTCCCTACAATTTCTGCTCCTCTTGGTCTGCATTCAGCAGAAGAGGCGGCTGACTGGACGCACGCTGGGGAATAGCGACAACCACCTGAGCCACGTGAGCGGCCGCCCGCTGTCACATTCACGGTGGCAGAGGGCGGTGGCGTGCGTCTTTGACCGAGCTAGCCATATACTGGAAAGAAGGCATTTGTGCGCTTTCACAATCTCGCTCTCTTTCTCTGAACGACAGACCACCCATCCAAAAGGTGTGTCCCACGCAATAACACCGCACTATTGTGCAGTAAACAGGGTGCACCACCAAAGGAAAGTCTTTTGTCTGATGCCGACTGGCCACTGACACCTTGAGCGTAAACATTGTGAAGAAAAAGTTACGGAAATTTTTTGCAAGACGGCGTTTGATAGACCGGAACTCAGAAGCATTGTGAACGGTGATGTGCCGCAGGGCAGCCCTGGCAAGTTGTTAGAGAGAGGAATCCGGACAGGTTGGCGTTCGGAATCTTAAAAAAAAAGTTTGGAGGTTTCGGATTGGCAAAATCAAGTACACAGTCTCAGATTCGCCAGAATGGCAGTTTTGGCGCTTTCACACAGAGAAGGGGCCGGAGAGTGATGTATCAGACACTTCCACGCTGAGAGCCATAGTAAGCACTTCTTCGCCGGGAGCAATAGTAGCGGACTTGGTCACCGAGAGGCGCAGAGAACTGTCTTCTTCACCACATCAGGATAAGGCAATTCACGAGCAGATGGGTCGTGCCGTGCTAGCGTCCGACCCTGCCTGGCATCTCACTGCACCTCGTCTCGCAAAAATGATGTACATCTCTCTCTGCTCTCTCCTTTCCGACTGGCGTGGCGGCGCTTGAATTTCGGCCGTTAGACAGTGAACTATCAAAAAACGCCATAAATGGACTAACACAATTGAAATAAGTGTCACAGAGGCGGCGTTCGAAATTCTTGTGAGTTGATAGGCACGTAGGTTCAGATTGATCAGTCAGTCCCTGGTGGCCTTTCGACCACGATTTTAATCTCTAGGGTTCTGTGTCTCTTTACTCACCAACCTTCCGATGCAATCATCGCAAACTTTTTAGCTCAGCGATTACCAGTTAGGTAACACGATTTCATGTTTGTTCGGTGTAATTTACGAGATCTTTTCCAGTCCTTTCCCTCCGACGATTCATATTTATCACACTCTCAAAAGTGTATACACAGTCATTGTCCGGTGATGAGTATTTGACCCTTGTTGTACTGTGCAATCGTTGGAGTCCTAACAATAGATGTACGTAATCTGTAATCCTTGTTTGGTTACAGTAGCTGACAGTTACCATCACAATGCAGTAATTATTAATGTTTAATCAAAGCAAACAACTAGAGTTCACGTGTTAGGGCCAATCCTTTGCTTCCGTCTCCGTGCACACAGTTCCTTTACGTACACCTGGACCGTAGTGAGGGACTTGCATCTTGAGAGGGGATGCTCAGTGCATGTCAGTGGCAAAACACATCGACTAGGGTCTTTCCCCAGTGGCACCTTGCACCAGGTGTCATCAAACGTTTTCATTCCTAACCCCACTGCCACCACTAATAAGAAGTCCAACCAGAACCGAGTTAATATTGCACTGTCATACAGTGATAAACTGCTTGTAAATATTCAAGTCTGTAGTTAATATCAGTTGCAAACATTTTTACTAAACAGCTGGACGGACAAGAAAATTACATAAAAGAGAGTTAAAACGCATACAGTAACCCCATGGGATCAATTGCAAACAGCTCGAGTATAAAACATACTAAAGCAAAAATTGAAGCTAGAGTGCAACGATCCTTAGAGAGAAATATGTTCCGAGCGTTGACTCGGATTGAACTCATACAGTGAACTAGACGAGTATAGTATACCATCGGGGAAGCCAAGAGAGGAAAATACAAACTTCCCCGTACTCTAAACGATGCATGGAGGCAGGAATATGATTAACAAGCGGCTATCGGAAACTATGTGGTGCAATACTGTATGGAATTTTACTTTGGGCAAGTAACTGATTCGATGGCTTTTATCCTACATTCATCCCATGGCCATCTCGAGTAACAAGGCCGACCTTGTAACTAGCACCACCGACGAAGAAATACACTGCGCAACAGAATTAAAGGATAACTATGTTCAAAAAATTATCTCCCACTACAACCCAGAAGTTCTAAATTTTGCTCAAAGATGTCTACGATTTTTGTCTGTAACGATGCAAAGGCGTGGTGCCTTGCGACGTCACACTTGGGCTCAGCGACGTATCAGTCAGGAAGGTGCCAACACATGCGATAAAGACGAGAGCTCAGACGTTTATGTGAGGTATAAGGTGGGTTATAGATGTCACATAGGGAGCAGATTTGACCACAATTCTGCCTAACGCCTTCGTATACTTGTCACTCGACATAAGAGTGTCACAACCCCTCTTACACACATTTCACACATTAGTTTGATGCATTTGCTGTGTAAGTCAGAACCAAGACGCTCGGCGTTGAAATCACGCAGTTCTCTTATGGGTGGCGGAGGAAAAAATCTCAGACACAGAAACGCTTAAAATCAACAAGTACAGATCTTAGGGGATGAGATAAATGGTGCCGATGGAACCACCCTTTCCTTAGGGAAGTTGATTCCCACATGTTTCACGTTCAAACACCACAGTACAGTGAGATGAGCAACATATTGACAGTTTCTGACATCATTCGATACTGCTGACACTCCCCAGACTGTCGTTTTAGACGGTAAAATCCGTGGAATCAACGTGCCAAGGGAAGAGGTGGTTTCATTGACGCCCTTCAGTCCAACCCTCAGCCTTTCAGTGTTGATTCTGAGAGGCGGTGTGTCCCAAATGTTTCTCTAGGCCACACATAAGAAATCCATGTAATTTCAACGCTGAGCATAACAGTTCTGACCTCCACTGCTGAGGAGTCAAACGAAGGTGTGAAAAGTGGGTAAGAAGGAGTGTGACGACCTTACCATCGTGTGACCGTTCCACGACGGCGTTGGGCAGGATTATGATGAAATTTACTGCCACTGTGATTTCATTAACCTAGCTTAGGCCTCACGCCAACTTCCGAGTTCCGGCCATTACTTAGCATGTGACGACTCTTCGCTGTTTGAAGCGTCACCGAGCCTGGAGTGTGAGGTCATAGGGCGTCACATTTATTCAACACTATAGAGGAAGTCTTCTGTCACCGTTGAGCCAAATTTCAAACTTCTGCGTCGCAATGAGAGACAGTGACGAGGTTTAAAAACAGTGATCATTTAATTTTGTTGCGCACTGCACATACTACGAACAAAGACTAACTTCAAATCAATTAATTGGTTTAGATGGCTTGAACGGAGAATTTTATGCTCTCACTTGTAACGTCATAGGAACGGAGTTAACGACAATTTACAACGAATTATTGGGGGACATGGAGGTGTCACCTTAATCTATCGAATATTGGCTCTCATGATTCCGAAAAAGCACATAGTTCAACTCTACAGTATTTCCGACCCTTAATTCTTTTCAACACATGTTATAAACTCTTCACCCAAACCATAAATAATAGCATGAAGACGTAATTGTGAAAGATATTGCCCTTTATTAAATGAGTTTTGTCCGAGGAAGATCTATGACAAATTGTTTATGTGAAAACAGGTAGACTATACAGTTATCGTTGATATGTAAATGCTGTGACGTTTCCGTTTCATGTCGTTATGTGACGCTTAACAATTCTCTTTCCATATTTCTTCAATATGCACAAGGACAGGTATGTGGCTACCTGGTCTCAGCGGCAAAGCCACCATATTTCCTCGACGAAAACGCAGACCGTAGCTGCACGAAAAAGCTTGGATGGTTCTAAATTAGGACTCCAAGAAACACTTCTCCAAAAGGGAGAAGGGCGGATTCATAGAACCAAGAATGTAGGTGTGCGATTCTAGTTCTGCCGGAAGGGTACCACTAATCTTTGAAGCCTATTCCCCAAAGCGCGGTGATTCCCTGTGTTGTTGTGGAGCACAGTGAATCTCGAGAAGGTGCTACAACATTGAAATCCGTTTTTTTTAATTCCCTACGTAAACGTATAGAACTGGCAGACTGCTGGTAGCACTAAACTTGGACGATAAACAGTCAATAAAGAAGAGAACAAAAGTATTTGAAATATCGTTCGATAACAGAATTCTGACGATCGGATTTCTAACAACTGATGAGGAGGTACTGAATAGATTTAGGGAAAAAATTTGCCGCAGTATGATGTATGGAATTGATCACTTGACAACACACATCCAGAGTCATCAACGAATCTTCAGCTGGGTAATCGACGGATATGTGTGAGTGCTCTGGTGTGGGCGGGTTGGGGTGGGGTGCGGGAGAATAGAAAGAGGGGGAGACGAAGGTCTTGCCTACAGCAAGCAGGTTTCCAACGGATGAAGGTAGCGGTACTTACGCAGACATGAAGCTTTGCGTAGTATTGACAAGCGTGGAGAGATGCATCAAACTATTCCGTGACACGAAGGCTGAAACATAGTTTTAGAAAGGCGGAAATCGAAGTATGCAGCGAATCACCTGTAAAATAACAATAAATTTTGTCAACATTAAATTCATATTACTGGCATTGCTCGTTCCAAAATTAGCCTTATGCTTGATCCTTTTTTTCACTATTAACCGATTTTCCATTGTGTAGTCCATTTTGACTTCGATCTCTCCAGTTCCACATTTATTGTCATTGCTATGGTAAGTGGCGTCTCGTCGAGGACAGAAATTCATAACTACAAGAAAAGAGAGATCTTAACGATTACCTTAAATAACAGCGTTTAATTAGCATTCAGACCGCACATACACTACCTAATGAATATTTTCCGGATATTTGCTAATGGGCACTAATATTTGGGTGTGACCACCAATTACCGAGCGAGGTGGCGCAGTGGCTAGCCCACTGGACTCGCATTCGGGAGGACGACGGTTCAATCCCGCGTCCGGCCATCCTGATTTAGGTTTTCCGTGATTTCCCTAAATCACTCCAGGCAAATGCCGGGATAGTTCCTTTGTAAGGGCACGGCCGACTTCCTTCTCCGTCCTTCCCTAACCCGATGAGACCGATGACCTCGCTGTTTGGTCTCTTCCCCCAAACCAACCAACCAACCACCCTTAGTTTTTACAACGGCTTTAACTCCACTTGGGACGCTTCGATTGAAGTGTGTGAATGTTTGTGGATGAAAGGCAGCGTATAGTTCCTCAAGCCCCGAGGCTAGTATAGGTAGTGATGTTGGACGGCGGGTTATGAAGCGAAGTCGACATTTGAACTCATGGGGAGGATTTTTCAGTGCATTCAGTTCAGGATGCTTTCCAGGCCAGTCCATATAAAGACTGTTACTGTCTACAAAGCAAATGTCTCACATGTTATGGGTTATTAGATTGTGCATTGTAATGCTGATTCAAACAGTTATCGTCTCCGAACTGTACGTCTACTGCACGCAGTACAGAATTCTGTAAATTGTGTTCATACCCTCACTCATTTCGAGTTTTCCTAAGCGCCGTACGGGTACTATGCATTAATCACGAAAAACACTCCCACACCCCAACATCTCAGTCGATGCAGGCAACGTTGTCCAGGTATTCGCCAAATCCCAATGCTTCATTCAGATTCACACAAAGTATAGCGTGATTGACCAGTGTAAATCAGTCGTTTCCAGTCATGAGCAGCCGCTGGTGAAGTATCAGTGCAGCAGCAGTGCAGCAGCAGTACAGTAGCGAGTCGCATATTTAGCTTTCAAATTTGTTTTGTAGTCTGATTCTTAATTCCTTTCCGAGTGTTTGTGTGCTTGCATATTTAATTACATAAAATCCTTGCGTATTCTCGTATTTGAGAGGAGAAATATTGCTTATTGATAGCTGTAAAGTATAAATTCGCGGAGTCGTTAGTCAGTTGCTTGTTTTGGACAGCTAGTGCTTTCTGTTTATTTCGTAGAGTCAGTTAGCAGCAGACAGAGACCAGTGCAGATTCATCTGTGCTTGTTGAGTGACGTGTGTGAGCAGCAGTAGCAGAAGCTAGTCGTAAATTCAGTTTTTCGTATTAGTTCCGCAGGATTAACTCAAATTACTTTGTGTGTTTGTGTGCTTGCATGGTGTAATTTTTCGGATCTTGGCGTATTTTCGTATTAGAAAGGGGTAGTATCAAATTGTAATAACGGTAGAGTGTAGCATCGCGTAGGCGGTTGTCATTTGTACTAAGACAGGGGTAAGATCGCATTGTAATATCTGTATAGTGACGTAGTCGTGGTCATTTGATTGCTTAGTTCGTAAGTAATTGTTCACATATCGCAGTTTAATCTGGCACTGGTGACGCAACTGTGCAGTCGCATATTGCTGTTTTATTTGTCGCAACTCTATACGGCCATATATTAGCAGTAGGTTGGATTGGGTGTGTGCGTACTGTGTGCGGGCGCAGGAGGAACTGGCCGCGGTTCGCGAGCAGCTGGGCGTGCTGTTGGCCACGGGCAGCCGCCTTCAGGCTGCTGCCTCGAGGTGCAGCGACGGCGGAGGGTCTGGCGCGTCGTTTGAGATACCCCAGGTGCTGCTTGCTGCGTCCGATGACTCAGCCGCCGAGGCACCTTCTAGTTTACCCGGCGCGTTGGGGCCGTCCTCACCTTAAGGTGAGTGGCGGACTGCAACGCATTCCCGTCGCTCGAGCCGGAGGGTCAATGTGGAGGCTGGGCAGCTGGCCTCGCCCGTTCATCCTGTCAGTGGGCAGGTGGCCGCTCCTTCAGCAGGGCCCAAGCAGGCACACGGGGGCAAATACTTGCTGGTTACTGGGAGCTCCATCGTTAGGCGGGTGATGGAGCCCCTTAGAGAAATAGCGTACAGGGCTGGAAAGAATTCTAACGTGCACTCGGTTTGTCTGCCTGGGGGCCTCATCCAAGATGTGGAGGCGAACTTGCCTGTGGCTATCGAGCGTACGGAGTGCAGTCGTCTGCAAGTAGTTGCTCACGTTGGCACCAAGGATGCCTTCGCTTGGATTCTGAGGCGATCCTCAGTTTGTACAGGTGGCTGGCGGATTTGGTGAAGACCGCTGGCCTCGCACGCGAGGTGCAAGCAGAGCTCTCTATTTTCAGCATCGTTCCTAGAGTCGATCGGGGTTCTCTGGCTTGGGGCCGAGTGGAGGGTCTCAACCAGAGGCTTCGTCGACTCAGTGACGGTCTTGGCTGCAGATTTCTAGACTTGCGCTATTGGGTGGAGAATTGTAGGACGCCCCTAGATAGGTCAGGGATGCACTACACAAAGGAAGCGGCTACTCGGGTAGCAGAGTACTTGTGGCGTGCATATGGGGGTTTTTTAGGCTAGGCAGTAGTGCGAGATGTCCTGATGAACACTCCCCAGTCTACGTGCAGGCAGCGACATCAGGACGGACTCAGTGTAAAGAACCTTCAGCTATCAAGATATTAGCAGTAAATTTTCAGAGTGTTCGGAATAAAATTCCTGAATTTACTGCCATCCAGGAAGCGTGTGGCGCGCAAATTATTCTCGAGACTGAGACCTGGCTGAACCCTGAGATAGGAAGTTCTGAAATATTTAGTGAGGGTTGGAAAGTGTATCGGAAAGACAGATTAGACACCGTAGGAGGTGGTGTCTTCATTGCAGTTGACAAAAATATTGTATCTACTGAGGTCGAAGTAGAGTGTGATTGTGAAGTTATCTGGACACGTTAAACAGGGCTAGGAGAAATAATGTTAATTGTTGGGTGCCGGCCGTGGTGGCCGTGCGGTTCTAGGCGCTCCAGTCCGGAGCCGCGCTGCTGCTACGGTCGCAGGTTCGAATCCTGCCTCGGGCATGGATGTGTGTGATGCCTTTAGGTTAGTTAGGTTTAAGTAGTTCTAAGTTCTAGGGGACTGATGACCACAGCAGTTGAGTCCCATAGTTCTCAGAGCCATTTGAACCATTCTGAATTGTTGGGTGTTATTAACGGCCACCAGGTTCCACCGGGACAGTTCTAGAATCATTCAAAGGGAGTCTACACTCTGTATCGCAGAAGTACTCGGATCAAGCTATATTAGTTGGAGGCGACTTCAACCTACCTAGTATAGACTGGGATGTCTATGGATTCATTACAGGTGGTACAGACAAGCCGTCGTGTGAATTACTTTTGAACACATTATCCGAAAACTGTCTTGAGCAGCTAAATCGACAGCCAACACGTATTGGGAATATTTTAGATCTGGTAGCCACGAACAGAGAAGACCTCATCGACGGTGTCACTGTTGAGACAGGGATTAGTGATCATGATGTTGTCATTACGACTATGGTTACGGAAGTTAAAAAGTCGATCAAAAGGGCTAGGACAGTATTCTTACTAGAAAGAGCAGATAAGCAGTTGTTAGCAATCCACGTAGCAAATGAATCGACTTCATTTACTTCCGGTACGATGGACGTGGAAGAATTATCGGAAAATTTTAAACACATTGTAAATCACACATTGGAAAAGTATGTGCCGAAAAAGTGGGTTACGGACGGAAAAGACCCACCGTGGTTTAACAGCGCAATTCGGAGAATGCTCAGGAAGCAAAGACAGTTGCACTCGCGGTACAAGAAATATCGGGTGAATGTGGACAGGCAAAAGTCAGTAGAGATTCGTGTGGCTGTAAAAAGAGCGATGCGCGAAGCATACAACCACTACCACCGTCATACCCTAGCAAAAGATCTTGCTGAAAACCCAAGGATATTCTGGTATTACGTAAAATCGGTAAGCGGATCGAAGGCTTCCATCCAGTCACTCACTGATCAGTCTGGCCTGGCAACGGAAGACAACAAAACGAAAGTTGAAATTTTTAATTTAGCGTTTGAGAAAGCTTTCACGCAGGAGAATTGTACAAACATACCACCGTTTAAGTCTCGTACAGATTCCCGTATGGAGGACATAGTGATAGACATCCCTGGGGTTGTGAAGCAGCAGGATGGGTTGAAAATAAATAAGTCGCCAGGTCCTGATGGGATTGCAATTCGGTTTTACAGAGAGTACTCTACTGCATTGGCTCCTTACTTAGCTTGCATTTATCCCGAATCTCTTGCCTAACGTAAAGTCCCGGGCGACTGGAAAAAAGCGCAGGTGATGCCTGTATATAAGAAGGGTAGAAGGACTGATCCTCAAAATTACAGTGCAATATCCTTAACATCGGTTTGTTACAGGATTCTCGAATATATTCTCAGTTCGAATATAATGAATTTCCTTGAGAAAGAGAAGTAGCTTCCATGCATCAGCACGGATTTAGAAAGCATCGCTCCTGTGAAACGCAACTCGCTCCTTTTTCACATGATATCTTGCGAACCATGGATGAAGGGTATCAGACGGATGCCATATTCCATGACTTCCGGAAAGCGTTTGACTCGGTGCCCCACTGCAGACTCCTAACTAAGGTACGAGGATATGGGATTGGTTCCCAAATATGTGAGTGGCTCGAAGACTTCTTAAGTAATAGAACCCAGTACGTTGTCCTCGATGGTGAGTGTTCATCGGAGGTGAGGGTATCATCTAGAGTGCCCCAGGAAAGTGTGGTAGGTCTGCTGTTGCTTTCTATCTACATAAATGATCTTTTGGATAGGGTGGATAGCAATGTGCGGCTGTTTGCTGATGATGGTGTGGGGTACGGGAAGGTGTCGTCGTTGAGTGACTGTAGGTGTATACAAGATGACTTGGACAGGATTTGTGATAGGTGTAAAGAATGGCAGCTTACTCTAAATATAGATAAATGTAAATCAATGCCGATGAATAGGAAAAAGAATCCCGTAATGTTTGAATACTCTATTAGTAGTGTAGTGCTTGAAACAGTAACAACGATTAATTATTTGGGCGTAACATTGCAGAGCGATATGAAGTGGGACAGGTACTGGCAGTTGAGGGGAAGGCGGATAGTCGTCTTCGGTTCATTGATAGAATTTTGGAAAGATGTGGTTCATCTGTAAAAGAGACCACTTATAAAACACTAATACGACCTATTCTTGAGTACTGCTCGAGCGTTTGGGATCCCTACTAGGTCGGATTGAGGGAGGACATGCAAGAAATTCTGAGGCGAGCTGCTAGATTTGTTACTGGTAGGTTTGATCATCACGCGAGTATTATGGAAATGCTTCAGGGACTCGGGTAGGAGTCCCTGGAGGAAAGAGGCTTTCTTTTCGTGAATCTCTACTGAGGAAATTTAGAGAATCAGCATTTGTGGCTGACTGCAGTACAATTTTACTGCCGCCAACTTATATTTCGCGGAAAGACCACAAAGATAGGATAAGAGAGATTAGGGCTCGTACAGAGGCATATATACGCCGTCATTTTTCCCTCGTTCTGTTTGGGAGTGGAACAGGGAGAGAAGATGCTAGTTGTAGTACAAGGTACCCTCCGCCACGCACCGCCGACAGTGGAAACATGAGTGGCAATAAGTCGTCTTCGCAGCCGAGACCCAGTTCCAGTTACATATTGCGATGGATGTAACGCTGTTCATAAGATATGTGAACGTTTTTTTTAAATTACCGCCACCAGTCACCAACTTTGTCAACTATTGTATTACTTTATTACATGTATTACATGTTATGATTATTGGATTACTTATTTATTTCGCGACATGTTTCGATTTAATACCTCCTCATCAGGCTAAATGGTATTACCAAACAACTTTAAAATGAGGGCATGCAGATATTACGTAGTCTTTTTGTAAACGCTGTAGTCATCTTCTTTCTTCTGGCGTGGCAGTCTCGTAGTGATGCGCTCTGTTGCCTCCATTTCCGTGGCTCTCCTTGGAAACAGGTTCACAAACAGTTCTGCACTACACTATGTTTGCGTGGTAGATTAATGGTGATGTACGCGTTCGTAGAGAACTTGTTTGCGCAGCAATCACTGATATAGTGTAGCTGAGGCGACATAAGGGGAACCAGCCCGCATTCGCGTTAGACCGCATGGCTAACCGGTTGGGCATCACCTTGTTTACTTGCGATACAATTTGCGGAAAATAAATATCTAATTTTGGAATCATAACGTGATTTTTCCTGTCATGTTTACATGTCAGGCCTGAATCTATTTTCCTAATCAGATCAAATACCGTTTCCGAGAGTCATTTGTCTGTAACGAATGGATTACCTAAATCCGCTCTTCTGATTGTCAGTTCTGTGAAGTGATATTTTTGGCACCTTCATATCTTACTTTTTTGAAGAAGAGAAGCTTAAGGCTCTTACCCATATGACACTGTTGTGTTATTTCCGCCAGATCATTGTGGAAAATGATTGCGAAGTGATCGCTGGTTTTGCATTATCGTAATGAAATATTTTGGACATGTGCAGTAACTAGGAATATCAGAATGAGTAAAGACATTACGAGTAAAAAATAAATAATTTGTCTTTATGTACTACAACATTAAAATTGAAGGCACTAATCAGAGAAGTGGCACCTATTAGAGGTTAAAATAATTCGTGACAGGCAAAGGGATATATTTTCGAAACTCTTCCACTTCTTACATCTTTTTTTACATAGTATCAAACTGACTTTATTCACTACTTTTATTCAAATAACTGTATTTATTTTATTTCTAATACACTCCTGGAAATGGAAAAAAGAACACATTGACACCGGTGTGTCAGACCCACCATACTTGCTCCGGACACTGCGAGAGGGCTGTACAAGCAATGATCACACGCACGGCACAGCGGACACACCAGGAACCGCTGTGTTGGCCGTCGAATGGCGCTAGCTGCGCAGCATTCGTGCACCGCCGCCGTCAGTGTCAGCCAGTTTGCCGTGGCATACGGAGCTCCATCGCAGTCTTTAACACTGGTAGCATGCCGCGACAGCGTGGACGTGAACCGTATGTGCAGTTGACGGACTTTGAGCGAGGGCGTATAGTGGGCATGCGGGAGGCCGGGTGGACGTACCGCCGAATTGCTCAACACGTGGGGCGTGAGGTCTCCACAGTACATCGATGTTGTCGCCAGTGGTCGGCGGAAGGTGCACGTGCCCGTCGACCTGGGACCGGACCGCAGCGACGCACGAATGCACGCCAAGACCGTAGGATCCTACGCAGTGCCGTAGGGGACCGCACCGCCACTTCCGAGCAAATTAGGGACACTGTTGCTCCTGGGGTATCGGCGAGGACCATTCGCAACCGTCTCCATGAAGCTGTGCTACGGTCCCGCACACCGTTAGGCCGTCTTCCGCTCACGCCCCAACATCGTGCAGTCCGCCTCCAGTGGTGTCGCGACAGGCGTGAATGGAGGGACGAATGGAGACGTGTCGTCTTCAGCGATGAGAGTCGCTTCTGCCTTGGTGCCAATGATGGTCGTATGCGTGTTTGGCGCCGTGCAGGTGAGCGCCACAATCAGGACTGCATATGACCGAGGCACACAGGGCCAACACCCGGCATCATGGTGTGGGGAGCGATCTCCTACACTGGCCGTACACCACTGGTGATCGTCGAGGGGACACTGAATAGTGCACGGTACATCCAAACCGTCATCGAACCCATCGTTCTACCATTCCTAGACCGGCAAGGGAACTTGCTGTTCCAACAGGACAATGCACGTCCGCATGTATCCTGTGCCACCCAACGTGCTCCAGAAGGTGTAAGTCAACTACCATGGCCAGCAAGATCTCCGGATCTGTCCCCCATTGAGCATGTTTGGGACTGGATGAAGCGTCGTCTCACGCGGTCTGCACGTCCAGCACGAACGCTGGTCCAACTGAGGCGCCAGGTGGAAATGGCATGGCAAGCCATTCCACAGGACTACATCCAGCATCTCTACGATCGTCTCCATGGGAAAATAGCAGCCTGCATTGCTGCGAAAGATGGATATACACTGTACTAGTGCCGACATTGTGCATGCTCTGTTGCCTGTGTCTATGTGCCTGTGGTTCTGTCAGTGTGATCATGTGATGTATCTGACCCCAGGAATGTGTCAATAAAGTTTCCCCTTCCTGGGACAATGAATTCACGGTGTTCTTATTTCAATTTCCAGGATTGTACTTAGTCCCGCCGTTTTCGTCATCGTACACAAAATACAGAATAAGAAATCTTTATAATGGAACATCCCATCTGGATATCCAGAGAATCTTGCGGTTTTTATCTCGGTTCTTGTGAACTGCATGGTTGGTTTAAATTGGCCTATATCAACCCACCTCTTGTGAGGTACTGAGTGTCCTGTCGCCAGAAAAACACTGTAGACGGGAGAGTTTGCCAGAACCAGAATAATAATAAGAATGGCGTGTGGCGAGGGCCTCCCGTCGGGTATACAGCTCGCCTGGCGCAAGTCTTCGATTTTACGCCACTTCGGCGACTTGCGCGTCGATGGGGATGAAATGATGATGATTAGAACATCACAATACCCAGTCCCTGTGCAGGAGAAAATCTCCGACCCAGCCGGTAATCGAACCCGGGCCCTTAGCATTGACAGTCCGTCGCGCTGACCACTCAGCTACCGGGGGCGGTCGCCAGTACCAGGAAGAAGGTGCAACAACTTTCAAATCAAATTGCTACAAAGGACAACACGGTTTCCTCCAATTAGTTTTATTTTGTCAGTACAGAAGACATTTCGGCACTGATTGTGCTGCTTCATTCTTCCATAAAAACCGAATGTCGTATGAAGTTCTTGCAACTATGTTGTAAGACGTCGTGGTCTCCTGACCTTCATTTCTTACATATGCCACCGTCACAATCATATTCCGCACATCAAGACGCTTCATTCGAACCCAAACTCGATAAGATAATGTCAATGTTGTATGAACTCATGTAAACGATATGCAAATAGCAAGTAAGCACACCATGGTTGAAATACTAGAAGCTGGTGTACACACACACATTCAAGACACTACGGTCGCAGGGGCTTGCTTTTAGTTCGGGAGAGGCAAAAACCGTATAACAGGACGCCGGTCCCTTCAGAGGACGACTCAGCCTATCTATGTCTTTCGGTGACAGCCCGTAGAGCTGACAGCGTTGGCCTGAGTGAAAAGGGGGAATTACCCTGTGTTCGGCTTAAAAACAAATTCCGCTACATTGTGTGGGAGCGCCCAGCCTACGCATTCTTTACAATATAACACGCAGTTTCAGAGATTTTCACAGGGAGACAGCAAACACCAAACGCCAATGCTACAGATTTCCGGATTGGTCGCCGTAAACGAAACGTCATCCTCCCGTATTAGAAGAGCAATGCTCGTTGGCAGACGATATTTCTGATGCCTTGAGCTGAAGGAGTAATGGAAGAGACCGAAAGAAATTCCCTTCACGTCTGATGTGGAGAGGGGCCATTCCGTTGTCGCTCTTGGAGCGAGAACACGTAACGAGTGCGTTCGCGCTCATACGTGTACACAAAGAGCGAGGGACAAGTCTCTCCTCAGTACTTCACTGGGAGAGCACCTCTGTTGAGAGCGAATCGAAGTGCGACTCTGTACTGAGTCCTTGCGATTAAGCATTGTTCACTGTGTTGGCCTCTACACTTATTGTGCAGTGTGAACAAACAGAGTTATAGTTAAATGCCTGCAAGCGAATTTTTGAGTGGGATGGCAGTGGACTGGTTATCTGACCAGTGTACCACGCCAATAGTTAGACTGTGGGTGAATACGAGTCCTTGACTTCATCAAGGCGTAGGGAGAGTTTGATTGGCGAAGGTCAATCCAGACAGAATGAGAGTTACCTTATTTGTCCTCAGCGAGTGGCGCAGACAGCAGTCATCGCAGCTTATGGTATTGTGCCCTACAGCTATTGTGAGCCCCATATTTCCTCCACAACAGTACCCTTCACTGCATTTCACACGCGGCCGCCTCGACCGTACCTAGCAACATTCTAATGGATAATTATTCAAGTTGAGTAGGTGCGGCTCTCAGCCATTCTGCCAAGTCAATAACAATCTTAAACTTTGTATAGAAATTTCATTAGCGAATCCTATCCTTGAGAGGTAACTTCACATTCCGAAAAGAACCATGATATAACTTGCTCAATTCATAACTAGAAGTGCCATTGTAATTTCTCAAAATTTTTGCAAAATAAATAATAATTTTCGTTAGTTTCATGTTTTTCTTACACTAACTAGCACTACTCCAGTACCCAAGTATCCCACTAGTTACGTAAGAAGTTTTGTGAATTTTTGTGTCATTTCCTTACAGCGGACAACTCCAAAAAATATTTCTCTTTAGAACGTTAGGAGCGTCTGTCTGACTTCTGTAGTAGTGTGGGGGTGGAAATAGAATCTTGCAGGACCCACAGGGTAAAGGGTACATCTCAGATTAGTCCATCGTGCAGAATAACAGAGTAGCAGATCAACCCCACTCTCACAATGTCTACTCATTCACACATAACAACAGGTTTACTGTGGCGTCTTTTAAAACATTTTTCTAAAAGTTTCGTTGCTAGCCTTGGAGTTCTGTTCACTGCTGAATAACCTGTTTGAGCGAAACATACTGTTACTCAACTACAGCATTCTGGCTGCACGATCTGTCACCTGCTCAGCTGCCTTGATAAATCCTTTCTCTTTCTCATTTCCCCCTGCCAGAGGTTCGAGTCCACCCTCGGGCATGGGTGTGTGTGTTGTCCTTAGCGTAAGTTCGTTAGTTAGGTTAAGTAGTTCGTAAGCTTAGGGACCGATGACCTCAGCAGTATGATCCCATAAGGCCTTACCACAAATTTCCAGTTTCTTTCTCATTGTCAATAAATTTAATCACGTTAACCGCAAGCCATTACGCATGCTGCCTAGATATTTTTTGCACTCACCTTCCACGTTCGCTCTGCGATGTAATGACGTGCACTACTTTAACCAGAGCGTCTCTGTATCATGCCACGCAACCAAGATATTTCCAGATATGCTCGCATTACCACTTCGCTTTTCTGGGTAATATGGACAATATACACTAATGAGACAAAGGACATGGGATCCCACCAAATATCTTGTCAGACTTCCTTTTGCCTGGTGTAGTGCATCAACACGGCACGACATAGGCTCAATACATCGTTGGAAGCACCTTCCGAAAAACTGACTTATGCTGCCTCTATATGCTGCGCAGTCATCCACAAAAATTGCATCATTGTTTATTTATTTATTTATTTATGCATTTATTTTACCTGGCAAGATTAGGGCCTTCAGGCCCTCTCTTACACCTAACCAGGCATACTCAGATTCAACAAATTTCAGTTTTTACAGAACATTGAGGGCATATAACATGTTATACAGTATTAATGTTAAAGAAAAAAAATAGAGATTATAACAGTAGTTCAATGATAATTATAACAATCAAAAAATAATTATAACAATCAAGAATAATAATAATAATAATAATAATAATAATGATGATGATGATGATGATGATGATGATGATGATGACTATGTATGTGAAAGTAAACATATTTTTCTTTTATGAGTGTCAGTCCTATTCCTAGTTGGGAATTTTCTCGTTATATTCTTGCAGCTTGTGAGTTATTCTCATCAAGCAGAGACATAAGACGATGGAATGGGGTGAAAGAGATATAGAAGAGGTAGATAGGTTAGAGGAAGAGAAATAGAATGGTAAAATTCGAAGCTATGATGGAGAGGAGAAAGAAAAAGATGAGAGGGGCACAACAATGGTGGCTATACCGTCCCTAATATGTAGGTCTTAAGTTCCTTCTTGAATGTTGAGTGGTTCTGGATTAGACGCAGATCACAGGGGAGCGCGTTCCATAGTCGTATGGCTGAGATGGAGAATGACACGGAGAAAGATTTTGTGTTATGTAAAGGTACAGCCAAGATGCTAGACGTATTCGATCTGGTATTGCGATTGTGGAATGATGATAGGTGTTTAATGTGAGAAGATAAGTACTGGGGGCTCCAGTGGCTAAGAAATCGATGAAGTGAGCACATCGTGTGGAGATCACGTGCCTTATGTGGGCGTATCCAACCTAGCTGGGAGTATGAAGGACTGATATGATCATACAACCGTATATTGCATACGTATCTAACTCAAGCATTCATCACTAGCTCGAGGCATCTCGAATTTTCACTATTTGTGCCGTGTTGAACTACATCACAGTAGTAAAGATTAGCCAAGACTAGTGTTCCGACTAATTTTTGTTTAACATGGGTTGGAAATATTTTTCTAAATTTTTGAATTGCATGTAGGGAGGAGAGCAATTTCCGGCAAGCTGTGACTGTTTGTTCCTCCCAGTTTAGGTGTTCATCCAAGATTATTCCAAGGTCTTTTACTGATTTTTGTTATGGTAGTTGGGTACCATTGAGGAGTATTTGAGGGACTGTTTCGCGAAAGTACCGACTGATTAACTTTGGATGAGATATAAGTATGACCTGGGATTTCTTGGGGTTTAGTTTCAGACCTTGGTTCTGTGCCCATCGAGAAACAGAGCAAAGATCTGCGTTCATACTCGCTACTGCGTCAGCAATGTTCTTGGGGCTTGCACTTATGTACAGTTGGATGTTGTCAGCATATAGATGGTGGTTGTAGGAGTGAATTACTGAAGAAATATCATTAATGTACAGTGAGAAGAGTAATGGACCAAGGACGGAGCCTTGGGGAACCCCAGAGCGCACGTTTTTCCATAATGACTTTTCCGACCCACAAATGACTTGTTGACTTCTGTTTTTGAGGTAGCTGTCGAACCAGTGTATTGCGCTGTTTGAGAAATTCAGCTGCTTCATTTTAATTAGTAATATATCAAAGTCAACTGTATCAAAAGCCTTGCTAAAGTCAAGCAATGTTAGGATGGTAGCTTCACGTCTCTCCATAGCATGTTTAATGTCATCAGTTACTTTGATTAATGCAGTTGCTGTACTATGGTGCTTTCGAAAGCCTGACTGATATTTGTCGTGGATATTATGAGTTTTGAGGTAATCTGTCAGCTGTTCATGGACGCTGTATTCTAGGGCTTTAGATATTGCAGGAAGTATGCTGATCGGCCTGTAGTCACCTGGCGACTTAGGGTTGTCAGTATTGGGTATGGGTTGAATCAAACTTTGCTTCCACTCAGTAGGATATGTACCACTGACAAGAGACAGGTTGTAGATGTCTGTGATAACTGGAATAATAGTGTTTACGACGTTCTTAATCATGCCAATGCTCACTCCATCATTTCCTACTGCCTCGGAAGAGATTCTCATAATTGCCTTGTGTACCGTGCCGGTAGTTTAGATACACGATGTCCATGAATGGCTGAAACTGGTCTCCCAGTAGGCGAACGTAGCCATTTCCAAGCAATGATCGGTTCAGCTGGAGCAGAGGACACAGACTATTCCATGTAAAGAAGCTCTCACCATTATGGAGCCACCACCAGCTTGCACAGTGCTCTGTTGACGACCTGGGTCCTTGGTCTCAAGTGGCCTTGTCGCACTCGAAACCTACTTTCAGCGTAACAACTGATATTTGAACTCATCTGATTAGGCATGCGTCTACATTAGAGGGATTCAAAATTATTCTGATAAGTGGGTTCAAACAGAGACATTTTTAGAATATTTGACTCGATTTTGTAACCTGTTAAATGACAAAAAATATGCTTTAGAGCTGTTGTAACGTTTTGCGTTATGTAGGAGAGCGATTTGAACGTCTGGAGCTGGTATGAGGGGACGTGAAATCGTTGTATAACTGAACACTAGTGGGCGCAGAACTTATGGGTCGCCACAGCAGGTCAGGCAGAGCAAATGCTATGGTGAGTCCAAGTACATCGGCGAGCAGCTTCACCGGAAATGGTTAATTCGTGTTTGGACAAATATGATGAGCGATGCTCGCTTAAGAGGGCAGCCAATGCTCCATGAAATTCTGGAGGGTCAGACAAGCTGACGGATGGTTTCTTATAGTTTTTTGAGAATATATAACTAATTACAGTTACGTATTACTGCAAATCTGAATACACCAATGACTTCAGGAAAATGCAGCCAATGACACAACAATATTTTGGTACCCTTCAAACTATAGAAGTTAATATTTCTCAGCGAAAAACAGTTATATATTGAACCTCAGAATTAACAGCTCTTAAACATTCCATGCGATTTCAGCATAGAATAACTCAGATGATAACACCACACTAAAACTATCTTCTCTAGAAGCTACATACGCCTATCTATGTTATTTCTCGTTTTATTACGCTTTTCGTACCTTTTAATTATGCAGATTGTCAGGTCTTCTTATCCTCCACAAATACACAGCAGATGAATGCAGCATGAAGGCCTCAAGTTTTGACGTAATTCTGTATTTATTTAATAAACAGTTGCTATTTTGCCTATAACTTCTGTAAACATTAATTACAACTAGAAATTCAGAATCATGGTAATTTAATAATTGATGAGTCATATGTGACAGCTGACAGCACCTTCAAAAAGTAGTGCCAAAAGCGCTTCTGATGAGCGAGGTTAAATAATTGTTTAAAAAACATTTAATGACGATCTTCTGTTATTTATCGTGAGCAAACTTACACTAAATTCCTGGCTTATTTATTTATGGACAGACCTCTGTTTATATTCATTGTGGCTGCCGGCAGTGTGACTGAACTTATATTACATCCCCTTAAGTATTGTTGAAATATACTAGTTCAATGTTGGAAGTGGTGATGTTCAGTCAAATTATGTCTATAGAGCAGGCAGTACCAGAGCAGTAGGAAAACTGGGACCTAAAGAGTGAAGAACTAAAGTGAGCTATTCTGGACAATTGGAAGTTCATTCTGCCTGTGGGAGCACGTGGTTTTTCGTGGCGTGTATGAAAGATTGTGGGCGGTGAACAGCCGCTACCGTTCTTTAACTTCTAACTGGAAGTTATGTTTCGAGAGATCTGGATGTACTGCATTGTAGGACTCTAACTTTTTCGCTTGTATTATAGAACAGAGGATAGTTTTGTATCGTAAGTGCAGATTTCTGAATCTGAACTCTAAAATGATTTGAGCTGGTGAATGTTTCATCTATTGTGATCGTAAAATGACACAGGTTTTGCGTATCTTTGAGGACAATTTAGTTTGAGGATTTTGCTACCAGTCTTGTAAGGCTCTCAATGTAACTTTGCTTTGTTTGATAAGGAAGTATTCTATTTTCATTTACATTGAATATCGTGGGACCTTTTCCCATTCATTTGAGGTGTCTTTCCTTGAATAAGTAGTGTACAACGTGATTGTTTGTCGTCGACATAAGTAACACACTTCCTAATGAAACCCTTGTTATTAAACTATCAATTTAACTTTTATTTTGTATTTCTGTATATTTTATTAAATAGAACTGTAGCCAATGCATACATTAATTGACTGCAGAATCACAGCTACAGGTTAATATTTGCAGCGAACTACCTGTGGGGCATGAAAGCAGAAGTGCCCGGCTCGACGCTACGACTACATCGAGTTATCTTTTTGAACGGGGCCATGGATAGCTCCAGTAAGGAAAGTATGAGCAATATCAAGTAAATTCGTAACTGGTTTGCTCGTTTCAGATGCTGTTTAGGTAGAGCAGGGCCGGCCAAACGCTGCACAGTGTGCAGACTTGCGGAAGTGCTGCACATGTGCGCACGTGTGCGACAGCGAGCGACAGCGACGTCTATTATTAGACATGTGTCCTAAATGAACGGCGGAGGCTCCACTTCCCTGTTTATGTGGTACAAGCAAGACCGCAACATACCCAGTCTCGTTTACCCCTGGTGACCGTAACTTTAACAGAGAAGTACTGAGAAATGGCAGGTACTGTGAATAACCAAAGGATGGGAGGTCTATGTTCTCAGTCGTTTAAAAATGACTGGGAACTGCAATTCTTTTTTGTAGCCCTTGGCGAATACTCACATTGTTTGCTGTACCGCCGAACAATAGGCGGACAGCGTAAGTTTTCTATTGAAAGACACTACAATACGCATCACAAAGACGAGTGTAGTGTACTCAACAGTGAAGAACGGCAAGCAAAATTAAATGTCCTTAAGAAAATGGATGAGACACATCAACTCGATTTTACTGTACGTCAAAGTAACTGATTCTTCTTGAACTCTTAGTTTCTTGTGTTACACTTATGTCTATTTTGCTGTACGCTGTACAATGTACTGTTTTCAATTTTCCGGAATGACAACCACACTAAATCTTCACTGCGAGCAAGTTTTAAAATCGCATTAAGAACTGCTCAATCTGGGAAACCCTTTTCCGAAGGGGAGTTTGTGAAAGGGTGTCTGATTGATGCTGCAGAACTTGTGTGTCCCACGAACGTTAGTAGGTTTCAAGAAATCAGTCTGTCCAGACAAACAGTGGCAAGACGTATCAGTGCTACGGCCGGCGGTGTGCACAGGCAGCTAATAAATAAGGCTTTCTTTGTTGCTTTCTCTGTTGCACCCGATGAAGCAACAGATCTTACAGATACAGCCCAGGTTGTGATATACATGCGAGGTGTCGATACCGTACTTTGTGTAACAGAGGACGTTTTGGACTTAGTACCTTTGAAAGGGACTACTACAGGTTCGGACTTACTCCAAGCTGTGGAGCAAGTGATTGATGGCGTCGGTATGGACTGGAATCGGTTAGTCTCAGTGACCACATATGAAGCACCATCAATGCAAGGCAATCAGAGAGGACTCATAGCACGGGTGCGCAAAAAGCTAGGGCGCACAGACGAGACGTTGTATGGAATTCACTGCACTCTGCATCGAGAGGCGCTTTGTGAAAAATCAGTAACGTTAGCAAACATCATGCAAATTGTGCGTAGTGTAAACTATCTAAAGACACATGGGCTTACGCATCGCCAGTTTCGGCGGCTCTTGGAGGAATTAGGAGCGGAGTACGCTGGCTCAGTCGAGGTAAAATGCTGAAAATATTTTTTGATATACGTACCTATGTTGAAAGACCCTTGTTGGATATCAGACCTAGCATTTCTCGTGGACATTACGTCTCACATGAATAGCCTGAACGTCAGCTAGCAAGGTGAAAATAATTTAATTTCTGACATGTTGGAAAAAGTAAATGCCTTTGAAAGGAAGCTTGCGCTTTGGGAGAGCCAGCTATTGACAGAAAACACTGCAAACTCCCCGACTTTTGGACTGGTCCATGAAAGTGCTAGATTTCAAGAATACGTGCCAACAATTGTAAAAATTAAGGAACAATTTCGAGCACGATTTGCAGATGTTACGAGTTAGTCTTCTGTCATTCTCCTCTTTGCTCGACCGCTCTGGTCGTCAGTTGAAGATGCTCCGGATGATCTGCAGATGGAACTGATCGACCTCCAGTGCAATACAAGACTGGAGGACAAGTTCTTTGCAGTGCGAAGTACAAAAGAATTCTACGAAAATTTTTCTCAACAAGAATATCCACGCCTGTACCGAGAAGCCGCGAATGTCCATGTTCGGGTCGACATATGTTTGTGAAAGATTTTTCTCGGTGATGAAAATGAATAAATCAAGGTTTTGATCAAGCATAAGTGATGAAAATCTTCGCAACTGCTTGCGTTTATCAAAGAGCCTTGCTTTTGTGCCCGATATTAACTATATCATTTCTCATGACCAGTAATAAACGTGTTTGGATTTATTCCTTTCATAATTAAAAATTATTGTGTACTAACTGTTGATTATTGCCTCATTCTGCTCCATGTTACATTATTATCAGGAAAATTGGTCATTAAACCGATTGTTCTAATGTATACTCACATTTAGGGTTTTTCTTAATGTGTGAAGGGCTACACTCAGCTGAAGTCGATAAAACATAACATTCATCTAATTGTCGGTTATTATGCAGATTTCAGACGGAACTGATGAAAGATATAGCAATAATAGTATTGAAATAACAAGTGATCATCGAGAGGTCTGTGGTTATCATTCTGTTCAGAAGTCAGTGAGACAGAAATTATGTGGGTGTAACTGAGGGCACCGAGAATTAGTTATAGGAAATCTTGCATTAGTTTAAAGTTATTTGAAATCATGAATAAGGTTCGTTGGAAGTCGCTAAGTGCTCTCTTTCTTAAATACTAGATTAAAAACATTACGCGTATTTACGTGCCGTCAGTCAAGCTGCCTTCATAAAAACCCACGGTTGTAAACTGTATTACTTGTCTTACTGGGTTAAACTGTTAACATAAAAGTAGATGTCTCAATGAGTAGACTGTGACAGTATTTTAAATGTTTAATACGCGAAATACCTTCCCATGGTTGGCTTGCAAGCTGTGGAAAGAGCACTAGAATGCGCCGGTACAGAGTATTCCAGCAAGTGGATAAAGCGACATCTGTGCGTAGAGACATGCACTTCATGAACGCTGGCGGCTGCGGCGTGCACGCTGTGACCCGGAAGTTGCACATGTGCAGGAGCACCGCACGTGTGCAGAATTTCTGGCCGGCCCTGAGGTAGAGTAACTACATTAGCAGTATGTGTTAGGTACTGTCGCACACTGAATTTTCATTTCGTTTTCTCCTCAGTTTCTGGGTGCTTCGTTTCTGTAGTCAGGTTGTGCTTATAGATTTACAAGGTTAATATGTTGAATAATAATAAAATGTTATGTTTCAAACCCTGTCATTCCTGTTTTTAAACAGAGAATATTTAGAAAATCCTTCGTATTCCTTAAACAAGTACCGGTGATTTCTTTACTAAATAAGAATTAAAAATATTTTCCAGATAATGTACGTTCTCCTCTAGACTGACCAAACTTGCTGAAAAACAATTTTGGCTGAGTGCAACGAGTGACTCCTGCCGTATTTCATAGTCGTGTGCGGTCGCTGTGAACTGTTGCAGACAAATAGTTGTGAAAATCACTGAGACTGATGCCTATAGGTATTTTGACGAACAGATGAAGCATACGAAGCATCATTGTTTACATGCTTCAACTGGTGAATATTAGTTTGTCCCCTTCATCCTTACAGACGATATAAGTATTGAAAACTTCAAAATGCAGGTCTGCTATATGCTAAAATACAAATCATCACTTTTCGTAAGTGAGCTGATATATTTTTTCATATGTATGATGAATGAGATTCTACAGCAATTCATGTGATGCATGTTCAGCATCGCAAATAACGTCAACTAGGTAAAAGTGCTATACAGTAGACAAATGCTGTTCTGTAGGCCCACAAAAGCAGTTCCTGTCTTGTATATTAATATCCTGGACCAAAACAAGTAGAAAATAACCGTCTGATGCTTCCATTATATTTTATATGAACTACGTCTTACAACGGTCGCAGTAAATAGTAATGGGTTTCACACTGCTGTGAATGTCCTCTTACTAACATCAGAAAGCGGAGGTGGCAAGCACTCACAGACGTAAGTGCGTGCAAACTACACCACATAAAACGAATCAGTTGGTAAAAAGATTTATCAGTTTGGTAATGACTATCTTCCTGAATCTCAAAATTACAGTCCATATAAAGATCAACTGACATTTGACGTAAGGGATGAGAATATTCCACAGTGTATTTCAGATTGCAGCATTCACACAGGCTGACAACGGGACAGAACGGGATGTCAAGGATAAGGGTTCTTGTGGATAACATTTTTCTATTAAACCTGGTTTGAGAAAACGTTGTCTTTTGTTAATATTACAAATTAACCTGTTTTCGCCACACTAAATCAACTTAACGTTGTGTGTTTTCTATTTTTGAATCTTCTTATTGTTTATTTCATTATTCTCCATTGTTTTCGTGACACAGGAAAAATTATCAATACAACTTGGATTTTTTTTCCGTTGAGTTTTCATCCGCAAGGCAGGTCAGGTATCTGAAACCGAAAAATGATTTTGGTTTTACAATAACTAGACTGAAAAATGGCCTCCACTATCTGTAAATAAGAACACAAATTAATGCAGAAATTTTCGTGAAATAACTTTTCGTAACCGTGAAAGGCCTGATGCATAGAAAAAGTTGCTTCAAAATTATTTGCTACTTGGAAAAACAAAACAAATAGATAAGGTAAACATGCTCTACAGCCAGCCATTCTGCTTAGTGGGCCCTCTGACTGAGGACCTCAGTGCCAAGGAGACAAGAGAAAGACAGTGAGGAGGGTCTTACACAGGAGAATCTAGCGAAAATCTGAGATGGCCAAGCCGAGCGCTCGGAATAAGTGGGTGACGATTGAAATGCGGGAAGCCGAGCCTACAAAAAGCTGCAGCAATCCTATGCTACCGGTCGCGGTGATGGCAACCAAGAAACAGCCGTGGACGTAGCGGAGAAAGCGGAAATGAACTGTTGGGAAACGTTGACGCGATGTCTACCAGTTCCCCAGCAGGCACGTCCAGAACACCTTTTCACTTTCGCCCTTGTCATTCATGATAACGGGAAGGGTCAGTGGGCCGCGAACAGGTGACAGGTCGCCCAGAACTCGAAGCACGGCTACAGGATAAAATGCAGGTCTTGTGGTAGAGCATTGCCGCACCCGTTCCGTGACGAAGACGACTAGAACGTGAACACACAAACAGCAGCGGCCTACGTCGTCACAAAGGATCCACAGGCTGAATCAAAGTGGAAGGGAATGTTGAAATCAGTCATCCGAAAGTTCCTGTGGATGGTGGACATCACAACCATCATCATCAAAGAAAGAAGGCTAGGCTTCAAAGGCCACTTTTCTCTGAGGCAAAGGTGCAGTCAGAAAAGGGGGGTTAGTGTGGGTATTCGTGGGGCCACTGTGGCATAAGAAGAACGAAGAAATATTCCGGCTGAAAGAATATTTGGACGTAACTCTGCTGCTCCAACCAATGTCACCAAAATCCGACAACTCTCCACCATGTTTCAATTGCTAGAAGTACAGGCACCTGCCCAAGTTCTGCAACAGGAATCCTGCTAATGTGAAACGTGCTGACCAGCTGCAGGTGGTGCAGATCCTTCATGGAGATGCAATACGATCAGGAGGCGAGTAGAAGACAACTGCCAGCAAGGAGGAGAAACAAGGAGAGGAAACCAGCAAGACAGCTACATCTGGCTGTAAGGATTACAGCATCCTCCGTTTTTTATTTTTGTGTTGTCTAGATGTGCAACCGACATTGTGTGTGGACTTCTGTGTGAGAGATAGTTTGATAATTTTGTCTTTATTTATTTATCATCAGGACTGTTTGTCCTTGAGCCTTGATATTATATTAGTACATATTTAGGTGTCATATCATTTCGGAAATTCTGTGATAGAATGAGTCGCTCGAACTCTGTGCCAGTGTTCAGAGTGGACATAGCTTGTGTAATCCAGATGATGGAATTTGGGATGTAAAGCCTGTATTCTATTGATGAGTCTATGAATGGAGCAAGTGATCGAGTCCATATCGTTGGTTGATGTAGTTTGTCATGAACGTCATGAGCTCCCACCCATATCACTGCTCCTAGGATTAGGCGGAGGCTGCTTTTTTCCAGCATTTCAATCGGCTTGAGGTTTGAGGTACTCGATGTCCCCATGTCAAACAATCATAGACAATTGTTGGGATGACGGTTGCTCAACATTGTTCCACTCACTCACTCGTATTGTTAGCAAAAGTTACCTAGAACCTGATGATACCTGCTACTATAATCTAAATTTCATGTTGAACTCACTTATTTTCAATAAAAAAATTCTTATATTTCATTATGAAATTCGTGTAAAATTAAGAGGAAGAGTTGACTTCTCTTAAAAAATTGTCTTTGTTATCAAAAAAGAGAATGCAAGAAAACAAAAGCCGGATTTTATGAAATAAGGAAGACAGTTATGTATCTAAAAATTTTCTGATTTTTTTCTACTTCAGCAGCCACAAGTTTTGTATGAGCAATTCTTTGTAAAAGGTTTTTAGACAATACTTCTTTATTATTCTACTGCATTCACTTGTATCTTTTATTTTTTTGTATTTCTCAACACATTCTTTACTTGTATACCTAACATACTTGTTATCTTGATAATATCCTTCAATATTTTTTAATCCATACACTGAGTACATTTCTTGGTGTTGACAGTTTAATGATACCCCCTGCATATCAGAATGTTGCAGGACACCTGCATTGCCATACTAGGCAAGGTCCTAGTGGAGATGGTTTGCCATTACCTTAAGCCAACCCTAATGGGGATGAATCTTGATGATGATGATGAAGACGACAAAACACCCACTCATCTCAAGGTAGGTGAAAATCCTTGACCATACCAGGAATCGAACTCAGGACCCCGTGCTGGGGAAGCATGAATTTTACCACGAGAACACGAGTTATGGACTGTACATTTAAAAATAATTAAATTGAAAAAGAAAAAAATTTATGAAAATAAAGTCTACATTAATTCTTAATCATGCAGTTCATTATTTTTAACTGGTTTCCATCATTTATATTTCAATTTTCAAAAATTTGAAAATCTCAGTAACTAACTATTTTGAAATATCTATCAGTTAAAATAAATTAAATTCGTTATCGAGTTCCATATATACTTTTACTCCATATCTGGTAGGTAAATGATCACAACTGATAAAATTATGTAAGTTTTTACGTGTAACTAACTAACCTTTTTAACAATACAGTGTTGTATCATTGTTGAGCTTTTTGGGAAATATTTCCATTTATAAAGTATAATTTTTATTAGACTTCATAGAATGTTTAATGACCCTATAGCAATGTACCTATTTTACTCGTATTTTCCAAAACACATCTTTTATCATCATGAGTAGTCATGACTTTCTTGTTTATCTCAGCTGTTTGGATTTTATATTTTTCACTTTGAATCATATTAATTGTTCTGTGTTGTTCTCTATTGTTGAATAATAATCTTTTGTAGTCTGCATAAATTTACCCAGTTTTTAACAACATGTTTCTAAACACCTTTAGATTTCCTTTCTATTTTATTGCGAACATTATAAGCATTCATTTTTTGCCCTTAATCCATAAAATTCTTCGATTATTTATCCATTAAATTTGTCTTTCATGTTTCCTAAAACCTTATTGTTTACTTGTATGATACCATAAATATTATCTGATGAATATTCACTTGTATCAAAGTAATTAATCATCTATTTACTGTCTCCATAGAAATCTTCAGTCTTCATGTTGTAGATGCAATTTTCTCTATCTTGATAGCACAACTGAACATTTTCCATATATTTTGGTTTCAGTACTCTATAGTAAAAATCATACATCAGTTGTCTAAATAAATGAAGTATACTCATTACTACATATGAGTAGATGTGTTTATTAATCTTGATTTTTAGTTTACTTACACGAATAGCATTCGATTTTCACTAAAATAGATCTTCATTTAAAGTTTATTGTGCTATAAGTTTATCACAATTTTTCCATGTGATACTAATTTTATGTTTACTCTGTTACTGATATTTTTCATTGTCTTACCAAATAGTTAATTATTCATTAACTTGTGGAAAACATTTTCAGAATCACTTTTTCCTTTACTTCTCTTTTCAGTATTCAAATCTACATATTTCTATAATCAGACTGGTTAAATGTTAAGACTCTATGTATTTCTATTAATTTTATTCCTAGAGACAGATACTGTTTAAGATGTCTAATGTGAAAAAGATAATTATTTTGGTTCTCCAGAGTAGTTAGTAGTTTGCTTTATTTAGTGCTATTTACAGTTTTATTTTCTGGTGGGAGAGGTAAATCCTTCTGTAAATCATGTCATTCCTTTGTATATTCTAGATCTACTTCAAATATATACCCATGTGCCAGTTTATCTGAAATTTAAGTTATTTCTGTACAATCAAAATACTCTGGACTATTCCACTCAAATCCACCGAATGGTAAATATCGACTCACTATGTGACTACAAAGACTCTTTGCATCTAAATATGTTAAAAATTTCGATATCCTTTTAACATCATAATCTTTCATAAATTTGTTATTTGCTTTAACATATCTTTTACAACATTAGATATTAGTACTCTTAGTAATTTTTCAACAACTAAAATTTTATCATAATCATATAATAATAGTAGATAGTTAAGTTATTTCTAAATTGCATCCCATAATAAACCAGGAGCTGTAAAACACCAACATTAATCAATTTGTATGCTTTTATTCAAGTTTTTCCGAAGTTTGAGATACATACGCCCATAACAAAACATAAACTTTGAAATATAAATCATGATATTCTCCAGGATTTTTGATGTTAAATTTTCCCAAACCGTTTTTACATGTTTATTATCTGCATCACTTATTACACAGGCTTCAGTTTACTGTAAAATTCTTTCTTTGCTGGCAATAGTGTCTCTTCAAATTCCTTCTTAGAATCCATGGGATCTTATGGATAAACACCTTCTGTTGTCACTAACTAGAACAGTTCTTCAGGAAAAATTTTCTAATGTTTTCAATTTGATCTCTTTTCAAATTCGATGCAAGTTTTTGAAGTGAAGAAGCCATAAATTTAAATCTATCAATGAATCTCATCCTCATATTTGCTGTCTTCTTTCAAACCTGGTGTATCTCAAAAATGTTCAAATGTGTGTGAAGTCTTATGGGACTTAACTGCTAAGGTCATCAGTCCCTAAGCTTAAACACTACTTAACCTAACTTATCCTAGAGGACAAATACACACACCCATGCCCGAGGGAGGACTCGAACCTCCACCGCAACCAGCCGCACTGTCCATGACTCCAGTGCCTTAGACTGCTCGACTAATCCCGCGCGGCCCTGGTGTATCTATCTTCATCGTTAGGTATTAAATCTATTTCTCTTTTATCACAAACATCTTCTTTTACAAGCAGATTTGCTGAGATATCATGTAAATAAGTTGGTACAAGACTATGATGTTTTAGTTGCAATTATTACATAATGGATTTCTAAATTTTCCAGTCTATAAGCTTTATGATTTATTTTTCTGTGAGTAATGATATTTACACAGTGTACATTTTTCTGATCTTACACACCTTCGTTGTTCATCAGACTTCCATGGTTTCATTTCTTCAATTTCAGAATACATTCAATATTTTTTATTACAATTTCGTCCTCCTTATGCCACATGGACTCTATAATGTCCATTAATGTACCTGATATAACAACAGTATCCTGTTGGTACAGGTTTTTTATATTTTATTCTGTATGAATTTCCTGGTTTTGGTTGACATTTATCCATCTTGAATAGTAAACTTATAACACTACAGGCATGAGTGCTACATGTTTCCTAATAATCAAACATCAGTCTGTCACAGGAAAGCCAAGTTTAACGCAACCACAAAATGTAAAATGCTGAATATAACCTTGACCTGCAGTAAGACTAATGCTCTTGGAGGGATTTTGAAACGTTTGACCATGCATTACCCTAACGGATAGAGGTTAACGAACATGAACTTTGTATTCTTATAATTAATAGAGAGAAGTAAGGGTATAATTTTGAAAGTAATGAAAGTAGTGAAAAATTTACTTCAGTGAAACAAAAAAGAAAAAAAAACCATCGCCAGACAAATTAAGCTTAATAATGTGCAAACATTATCCTCTATGGATTTGTATTTACTCTTGCAAAAGGGACTTTAATTCATTCTTTGTTAGTAAGCGCAATGGACACCCAGAACATCCAGATGAACTACACAGTAGGTAGCAGTTGTTATCAACTGCACAAATTATCAGCCACAGTAATACTAATCAGACTTTCCCCCTATTAATAACAGTCATCACCTCAACCTTTAACTAATTCATTACAAAATTGTTCTTAAAGAAAACACGAGACTAATTGGCCCCTGAGAAGAGTTCAGATTTGACTAACACACATATACACAAAACAAATGCAATAGTATGACACTTAAATAACACATTTCGTATTCATTTCACAGTATTAATCTTTCCCATTCAGGAATAAAAGCCCAGGTAAAAAATTATTTTTCTCCTGCCATTAATTATTAAAGTAGGGGCCCTTAATCTGTTTCTTCCTTTATCAATAATTATGCACACCTTACAGAAACACATTTCATTATAATAATACTGATTTCTTATCCCACTTGATATCAATTATTTTGCAGTGCTTTATAACCATTAGCACTGACAATATACTTAATTAACGCCAAAATGATTTCACATTAAATTTCAAATGGGATCAAAATTAAGTGCCTATAACAACACTTGTGAAAGAAGTGATTTTAAGTAACCACAATTATGTTCATTAGTACTAAAAGTTTGGCATTTTGAAAGTAAAAGCCGTTCATAGCAAATTAAAGATTTTCATCAGTTCAGAATTATGTGCCTATCTTACTACTTGTGAAACAAGTACTTTTACCTAGCAATATTTATCCTCTTTAGCACTGAAATGTAGTCGAATTAAAATTTTAAAAAAATATTACTTCTTCACAAACAGGATACTCAGTCTGTGTAGCACTTTTAGGATAGGACACTACTTGGTATGATGAAGTGGATAATTTCGATGGTCAAACAGAAATTTTGCAATGCATGAATTATTGTTACAAAAACACACACAAGCACAATGGTTCATACTGGTGTACAAATCTGTTTTCCAAAGTAGTTGAAGCAGTGACGCAGTAGTGGTGGCAAGCATGTGGTGGCTATCTGGTCTCTTCTCTGGCGGTTTAATGCTCTATTTAATTTCTTCCTGGTGGCGAGTTAATCATTTTTAGAGCACTACCAAATGGGAGAGCACCATTCAACAGAAAGAATTACATCTGACACCATTGCACCATAGACTTGGTATCACAACGGAACACATAGCATTTGTGGTGTCGACAATGCAACTGCTGTCCACTGACTACCTAATGTGGTCTCTCTTTTTCGGCCCACAATGACCACCACTTCGACCTTTCCTTGCACACAAAGCACCTTCCATAGTGGAGGGTGTCCCCTATGCCTTTTACCTTACACTTATTTACATATAATTTTGTTTTAATGGACAGACATATTTAATAAAAATTTCATTATTTAAACACACTATTAAGTTCAACAAAGTATACATCATAAAGTTCCATTTTCCTCCAACAATTCAAAGATCTTTACTCGTAAAGAATACTAATACACAGCTAATTACACTGTACCAATTACTCAAAATCGATAATGGTGTTACACATGCCCCATGTTTCATTGAGTTTTCTCATCACACATCAATGAAACATCAATAACACCTAAGTGGTGTCGAGCAACCAAAATAACAAAAAAATGAATCCATCCAACCAAGGTTGTACATAAAATAATGTCACGAATTCCACACTAAGAAACAATAACTTTCAAAACAAAAGAAAACATCAATATTCATTTGCATATACACACATGACAGTCTACTCTCATTTTATAAAATGACAAGTTAAGCAATACATTATATTTCATGCATTATTAAGAATATGTATAGTATTGAAGAAACATGTAGGTACCCATATACAACAATACACATAGCAGTGGCACAAAACATTTTACACTGTACAATATATACACTTTATAACACAGTGGCGAATTTATCCATTAAGAAAGTTTTTCATGCTGCTTTCATCAATAGCAGTCCATTTCTTATTAATTACACAGACATACATACAGCTACACTGAGCCTAACATTATTTTCTATCTGACCTTAATGGAAATAGGCAGTCCATCTTTAGAAACATCTTAGAAAAATACACACAATGATAGTTAATTCAATAATCAAAATATTTTTCTGCCTGCAGTAGCATTTAGCAGTCCATTTTTGTAAACACTTAGACATATGTTTACATAAAAAACACACAAAAGAATTTCAATTTTTTGTGCAACGCCCATCACTGATGTATGGCAGTCCAAGATAAACATATACTTGCTTGCCTCCAGTTTGGCAAGTCCTCTTTACTGCCTGCTTTGTATTCAAGGCAGTCCTTCATTTTTTTTCATCATTACTTGTCTGCCCAGTAACACATTTGTCAGTCCCTTTACTCATACTGCAACAATTCCTTATTGCAGTCCTCTTACACATCAATTCAGAAACGTAATATATATTACTTTTAATTTTCTTATATTGAATGAATAGGCATTAGAAATCTGGTAACACATAATTTCTTTCCAACGTAACAACATTTTGTAATAAATTTCAATTTAAGAGTTATATACAAGCTTTGAAGTTAAGGTCAAGGCATCTGTCAATAAAGAAAGTTACATCCAGTATTAGAGCAACTATACTGACCAATTACTTCAAGCTTGCAATTCATGCTGATTGGGGATTATTTTACTATGTTGTTGACTCTGCACCCGAATAAGACAACACATTTGTAAGAAAAGCTTTGTTAAGGGATCACAAGGAAAGACTTGGAGGTTTCTTATCTGATTGTCATTAGTCCTCAGAAAATAATTTAGTATACAGTTAGAGCATCAAATTTTATTTTTCTCCTATTACTTGCTACTAGAGGGAAGAAGGAAAGGTGATAGCAAAAGTTCTGAATGATGAAGGGTTAGGTTGAAAACACGAAATGAAAATGAAATAGAATTGCCACAACTTAGGATGCCTGGCACTCGTCAAGCACCTGATGATGCAAGCAATGCACGTTCACTCATGCCTCCTCGTAATATTTATTTCTATGAAGATACAGTTTTAGATCGACAATATTGTGTATCCCTAGAGGTTTTATAGATTTGGGGTACACAACATAATATGTGTTGGTGTGTGGACTTCCTTGCAGTTCAAAGGGATTGTTATAAACATATATAAATTTAGAAATATCGTGGTTAATTTCGCTGGATTTTTCATGACTTTTTACTGAAACAAAATGATTGATTATGAATTTGGTTACTTCTTTCATCCTTTTCCTAAGCAAATCTTTTTTCTCTTTCAGGTGAAGGCTTACAATGGGTGGAAATTTCAAAGTCTCTTCAATTACACTTTTATTCTTACCATTTAGCATAATTTCATCAGGCGTAAAACCTGTGGTTTCACGAAAAATGGTATTCATTACGCTTTCAAAATCAATAACAAATCTGCCCCAAGCCTTCTGATTGTGGTGGCAGTAGGTTCAATATAACCTACCTAACTCATGCATATACTGTTCCACTGGATTACTTGCTGGGTGGTAAGCCAAAATATATTTTACTCATATGTCATTTTGTTTCATTCCTTCCTTCCACATATTTGAGTTAAACTGGGGCCCATTATTTGGGTTTTCCAATAGTATTAAAGTATCAGTCATTTTGTTAAACACTGCTTTTGCAGTAGCCTTCCTGATAGTACATAACTTAAAAAATTTAGAAAATACCTCCAAAACTACAACAATATATATTTTAAACATAGCTGCAAAACAGCAACGGTTCCACGTAATAAAATTATAAACAGCCGACCAGTTGCAATGGATAAAGAAATCTTTACCTAGGTTTCAACAAATTGAAATTTGTCTTCTTCAGAAGGTGGCCTAAGGACAATGAACATCATAGCTTACATTAAAAGGTATGAAACTTGAGTCAAGAATAGAGTTTAACACATATTAAAGAGCTCTTGTTTTACCAAAGTATGAGAAGGACGCCTGGTACTTACAATTTTACATTAGTATGGACTGATGGATCATCGCCGGTTTTACAAATGTCTGCATAGATCCATTTGTCCAAATTAAAATATAGCTCTGAAAATAGGGTTTGTCATGCAAATGTAAATTAGTACATGGATGTTGCAGAGCTCACAAGCGACTGAGTGTAATCGGCCAGCGTAGTTACACTGCGGCCAGGGCAGGTGGCGCTCATGGCGCGAACCATGTGCCGATTGGCGTACAAAAGCAACGTGTAAACTATCAGTATTAATAGCGTTCTTAGATAAAGTAAAAATAAAAAGAAGGAAAGCGTTTAACACTCCCGTTATAACAGTATGGGGGCCTTGGTATCATTAATGTAGTTATACATCAAAAAGGCAGGTGGCGCTTACGCCGAGAGTTACGTACAGTGGCATATACAGCCAGAATATAAAAATTACATTACAATATTAGTGAAGCACACACACCGTATGTATGTCAGAACTTTAAAATTAACAATAATGGCTCTTAAGACAAAATTACGAACCCTGGTCCACAATCCAGTTAATACACATTCCCAGGGAGCCGACGTTTTAGAGCCAGAGAAAATCACATAAGGGCCGATGTAGTGGCAGCCATACATCGTGAGAAAACCTCATTACATAAAGGGTAGTGAGCTTAAAGATTGGAAAGTGCATCATAGCTTCCTGAGAAAATAGACCACTGAGGTTACCAGCATTAATGTTATACCATAAACAGTACAGGTTGAATATAGGATTAAACGTCTTCTAAAGAAAAAATATAAATCCAACGTCTCCTTCTCTACAGATAACAGTTTAAAAAGAAATCTTTTTCATTCAGTAGAGATTACCAGCAATTGGTTTTCCGACTCAGGTGTTTACAAACTAACCCGTAATAACTGCCCCTCATATTATATTGGTCAAACAGGCAGAGCTGTGAAAACACGATATAAAGAACATCTATTAGGTAAAAAAGGAGCGAATATACACAACTCTACTTTTGCTGAACACCTCTTGATAGCCGGCCATATGCCTAAACAGTTAGAAGACACGGTTATCCTACACAGACAAGTCAAAGGGCGTAGACTAGATCTGTGGGAAGAGTTACGAATTTTTATTCATCTAGAGCTCAAAGACGGTAATATACTGAACGACCAGTTGAACCTTGCTTGTAGACAATTTTTCGAAGGCTTTAAACCTGTACCGTTTATGGTATAACATTAATGCTGGTAACCTCAGTGGTCTATTTTCTCAGGAAGCTATGATGCACTTTCCAATCTTTAAGCTTACTACCCTTTATGTAATGTGGTTTTCTCACGATGTATGGCTGCCACTACATCGGCCCTTATGTGATTTTCTCTGGCTCTAAAACGTCGGATCCCTGAGAATGTGTATTAACTGGATTGTGGACCAGGGTTCGTAATTTTGTCTTAAGAGCCATTATTGTTAATTTTAAAGTTCTGACATACATACGGTGTGTGTGCTTCACTAATATTGTAATGTAATTTTTATATTCTGGCTGTATATGCCACTGTACGTAACTCTCGGCGTAAGCGCCACCTGCCTTTTTGATGTATAACTACGTTAGTGATACCATTTTTTTTTTTTTTTCTTTATTGAATTTCAATGCCTCCCAAAGGGGGCGGGCTGGCAGCAGCTTAGGACGCCGCTCTGCAGCCTACAGATTTTCTGATAAAGAGCAGGAGAATAAATAATAATAAAAAACAGGCGATCAAATCGGGGACTTAGTGAGTAACAAGGCGAAAAGAAAATGGGGAAATTAAAACAAGCAACAGAGGGATGATGAAGCGAATAAAAATACATACGGAGCAGACAGGGAAAACAATAGACAGTTAAAAAAACACACGGCGACAGTCTGGATTCTGTTCGCAAAGTATATAAAATTCACACCCAGCGACAGCATGGTTTCTGTTCGCAACACAACACTGAATAGGCACTAGAACACAGCACGAAAAAGTCGGCAAAGGTGACACCACAGTCGAGAGCAGGTGGGGGGAAACTGGACAGGAGATGGGAAAACAAAAAGGGGGGAAAGGAGAGTAAAAGCGGAGGGGGGGGGGGGGGGGGGGAACCGGGAAAGGAGCTGATGGAGGATGAGGACCCATAAGAGGGGTAGGGGGCAGACGCGACAGGGAGAGGGGTAGGCAGAGGAGGGGAATACAAAAGGACTGGGGGGGAGAAGGGAGGTAGGGAGAGCTGTAGTGGGGAGGAAACAGGACGGAAGGGGGGGGGGAAGAGGGAGCCCAGGGAAAGGACAGAGGAAAGGAGGGGGAGGGAGGATCAGAGTTGATAGGAAGGATAAATGGAGGGAGAGAGGGCATCATCCGGGAGGGGGAGCTGACGGAAGCCACCTTGGGAAAGGAGATGGAGGGTGTAGAGATGGAGGGTAGGGGGGACACAACGGTGAAGACGTGGCAGGGGGCAAGGATGGGAGAGGAGAGGAGCAACCAGGGGGTGAGGGGGTTCAAGACGGCGGGAGGTGTAGAGGATGCGGATATGTTCGAGGAAGAGGAGCAGATGGGGGAAAGGAATGAGATCATAGAGGATCCGCGTGGGGGACGGGAGGCGGATACGGAAGGCGAGGCGGAGTGCATGACGCTCAAGGATCTGGAGGGACTGATAGAATTTGGGGGGGGGGGGCAGTGATACCAAGGCTCCCATACTGTTATAACGGGAGTGTTAAACGCTTTCCTTCTTTTTATTGTTACTTTATCTAAGGAAGCTATTAATACTGATAATTTACACGTTGCTTTTGTACGCCAATCGGCACATGGTTCGCGCCATGAGCGCCACCTGCCCTGGCAGCAGTGTAACTACGCTGGCCGATTACACTCAGTCGCTTGTGAGCTCTGCAACATCCATGTACTAATTTACATTTACATGACAAACCCTATTTTCAGGGCTATATTTTAATTTGGACAAATGGATCTATGCAGACATTTGTAAAAACGGCGATGATCCATCAGACCATACTAATGGAAAATTGTAAGTATCAGGCGTCCTTCTCATATTTTGGTAATACAAGAGCTCATTAATATGTGTTAAACTCTATTCTTGACTTAAGTTTCATACCTTTTAATGTAAGCTATGATGTTCATTGTCCTTAGGCCACCTTCTGAAGAAGACAAATTTAAATTTGTTGAAACCTAGGTAAAGATTTCTTTATCCATTGCAACTGGTCGGCCGTTTATAATTTTATTACGTGGAACCATTGCTGTTTTGCAGCTATGTTTAAAATACTGAAATTCCTGCCCGCCGAGGTATCAAAAGCTGCAACCAGGTACATGGACATCAAATTAAAAATTGTGAAAGCAGGTATGGCTATTGACTTTAATCGACAGTGCCTAGAAAAAGACATTACCCCTGATTATGTGAAGGCGTACGTAAACTTTAAATAGTGTTACAAAGTGCCTTCTGTTAAATAGAAATTAGTGCGTTTAGTCATTTCGGATAGCACAGTAAATTTGTACAAGAAAAAAGATGTTCTTAATAGTGAATCCTACTGTATACACCTATTTTTAACTAAAGCCTTTAAAGATCTTTGTAATTTCCAAGTTGACCACCTGTGGAACAGTATTAATGAATGGCTCTTTAATCGTAAAGAAGCAATCAAGGCTAGACATGAAAGAAAGCTGGTGAAGTTTAGTAATAGGACCACAAGTAAAAATGTTAATACAGCAGACAATAGTGTCAATTTTACGAAAGAGTACTAAATAAAACCAATATTAGTTTTACGCAGGTTGAGAATGACTTGTTATGTAAAGGCCCTAAGTATAATTTGCCTGCTCAACTCGGTAAATATCCAGTTATCTGTAATCTCATTGTAGATCTTAAAATCGGTTTAGAATCCCTGAAATTAGAGAAAACCGAGCAGGTCAAATGTGCCTATGAATGTAATAACATAATAGAAAAAGAAATTAAATTATTTCCTAATGGGCAGTCGGGCGAATATAGTATAGTAAAAAGCATTAATCATAAGCTTAGAGAACACGACTCCTTAGTCACTAAGAGTGACAAAGGGAACACCGCTGTTGTGGCTTATAAAAATGAATATATAGAAAAGACTGTAAAGTTTTTTGAGGAAAATGACATCACTGAGGTTACCGTAGATCCAACCGCGGAACTGCAAAATGAAATCCGGCGTACTTTAGCTAGTTCTGTCACCCTGTTTAATAACTTCCAAAAGAAAGGGCTTATAAATATGAACCCGAAATCACCCGTGCTCAGAGGTCAGTTTAAACTGCACAAACAAAATCACCCGATTCGCCCTGTAGTGAGTGGTATAGGTAGTCCACATCACACACTTGCTAGGCGCCTCCATTTTAAAATTAAAGATGCTTTCACATTTGAAAATAATTTTTCTGTAAAAAATAGTAAGGAATTAATTAACAATATTCAAACTGTAAGATGTACACCTGACACTAGACTGGTGTCCTTTGACATCGTCAGTCTTTATACAAATGTCCCGGTTGATGAAACCATAGACCATGTAAAAAAGAACCTTCTCAAGCATAAAAAACTAAGTGAAATTCAGATTGTGGAACTGATTGGTTTGCTTAAGGTCGTTTTAAAATACAATTATTTCACGTTTAATGGGAGAATGTATGTGCAGCCAGATGGTCTACCAATGGGTAGCCCCCTCACCGGTATTTTAGCAGAGGTTTTCATCAACGCCCTGGAAATAACGTTCTTCAATTCAAGTTCAGAATTACGCCACAAAATCCGCTATTATGCACGTTATGTTGACGACATTAACACTGCTTTTGATGGTACTGATCATGAGTTAGAGCTTCTCTTCAATACTTTCAATGGTTTACATGAAAAGATTTCCTTCACAAAAGAACTTCAGAATGAAAAACGTGAACTTAACTTCCCCAATTTAACAATTTCTATACAGGATAGTTCCTTCAATTTCAATATCTTCCGCAAGGAAACGTATTCAGATAACGTCATCCCTGCTGACTCAACTCATCCAAAAGCTCATAAACTGTCGTTTTTTCATGCTGCCATTCACCGAATGGTAACTACTCCTTTATCACCTGCGGATCAACAAAAGGAATTGAATGTCATCAAAGCGATTGCGGCTAGTAATGGGTACAATCAGAATATGATCGATTACTTGCTTAATAAGAAAATTTCCCAAAATTGTTCGACTTTGAGCAACAACCTCCCCACTGATAGCAAAGAAGCTAAAAAATTTATTTCCGTTCCTTTCTTGGGAAATATATCATATAGGATTAAACGTCTTCTAAAGAAAAAATATAACTGTAACGTCTCCTTCTCTACAGATAACAGTTTAAAAAGAAATCTTGTACAATCAGTAGAGATTGCCAGTGATTGGTTTTCCAACTCAGGTGTTTACAAACTAACCCGTAATAACTGCCCCTCATATTATATTGGTCAAACAGGCAGAGCTGTGAAAACACGATATAAAGAACATCTATTAGGTAAAAAAGGAGCGAATATACACAACTCTACTTTTGCTGAACGCCTCTTGATAGCCGGCCATATGCCTAAACAGTTAGAAGACACGGTTATCCTACACAGACAAGTCAAAGGGTGTAGACTAGATCTGTGGGAAGAGTTACAAATTTTTAAACATGTAGAGCTCAAAGACGGTAATATACTGAACGACCAGTTGAACCTTGGTTGTAGACAATTTTTCGAAGGCTTTAAACCTGTACCGTTTATGGTATAACATTAATGCTGGTAACCTCAGTGGTCTATTTTCTCAGGAAGCTATGATGCACTTTCCAAACTTTAAGCTTACTACCCTTTAAGTAATGTGGTTTTCTCACGATGTATGGCTGCCACTACATTGGCCCTTATGTGATTTTCTCTGGCTCTAAAACGTCGGATCCCTGAGAATGTGTATTAACTGGATTGTGGACCAGGGTTCGTAATTTTGTCTTAAGAGCCATTATTGTTAATTTTAAAGTTCTGACATATATACGGTGTGTGTGCTTCACTAATATTGTAATGTAATTTTTATATTCTGGCTGTATATGCCACTGTACGTAACTCTCGGCGTAAGCGCCACCTGCCTTTTTGATGTATAACTACATTAGTGATACCAAGGCTCCCATACTGTTATAACGGGAGTGTTAAACGCTTTCCTTCTTTTTATTGTTACTTTATCTAAGGACGCTATTAATACTGATATTTTACACGTTGCTTTTGTACGCCAATCGCCACATGGTTCGCGCCATGAGCGCCACCTGCCCTGGCCGCAGTGTAACTACGCTGGCCGATTACACTCAGTCGCTTGTGAGCTCTGCAACATCCATGTACTAATTTACATTTACATGACAAACCCTATTTTCAGGGCTATATTTTAATTTGGACAAGTGGATCTATGCAGACATTTGTAAAAACGGCGATGATCCATCAGTCCATACTAATGTAAAATTGTAAGTACCAGGCGTCCTTCTCATATTTTGGTAATACAAGAGCTCTTTAATATGTGTTAAACTCTATTCTTGACTTAAGTTTCATACCTTTTAATGTAAGCTATGATGTTCATTGTCCTTAGGCCACCTTCTGAAGAAGACAAATTTAAATTTGTTGAAACCTAGGTAAAGATTTCTTTATCCATTGCAACTGGTCGGCTGTTTATAATTTTATTACAACAATATATGTACAATTTCTGGAAGTTTTTGGAAGAGGCCCATACAAATCCACTGATAACAATTCAAAAGTGTCTTCCAGTATAGTGTTTTGTATACAACCTTGGTTGGTTCGGTTGGTAGCTTCTGCTCTTTGACAAATATCACACAATTTGATTCTATCAGTTATTTTCTTAGTAAAACACACATTTATTACTATTACATTGGTTAGTTTTTGATCGCATTTTCTTGGGCCACAGTGTCTTAAAGCAAGGTGGAAATAGTCAATAACCTTAGTTTCAAACTGAGATCGCCAGCCTGCTCTCCACTTCTCAACATTTACGTTTTTCATTTGTACAAAATATTATGAAATATATTATAAAACTTGCATATCTGAGGAACGTTGGAGGTACTGAAATTTATTTCGACAGAATTCCAAACTTTGTCCTTGTTCTGATAATGTCGCGTATTTTCCAAATCTGTTCAATCTTCCTTTAACCTTGAACCTCTTCAATATACCTCATGTGAAAAATACGTTCATCATTGCTTTATTCAGGTACAACATCCATGCCCTTGGGTAATCAGGACAAAGCATCTGCTAAATAATTATCACTGCCTTATATATAGATAATCTCATAGTCAAATTACTGTAGCCATGGAGCCCAATGGCTTAATCTGCCAGTAAATAGGTGACAGTCTCTTAGAAAAGTTAATGCTCTATGATTTGTAGGAATAGTAATTTTATGCTTCCACAAATAATTTCGAAATTGTGTTAAACTCCATATAATGGCTTGTGCTACTTTCTCTGAAATGGTATAATTCCTCACATATTTGGTTATGGTTCGACTAGCAACAGTTATCTTTCTACATTTTGGTTCTATTTATGCTGTTTTCTCCTGGAAAATTTCTATGCTGATACCATATGCACTACAATCGGTACTTATATGGTATGGTTCCAACAAACCTGGGTGATGTGAAATATCTTTTCTAATTATTTCGTTCTTTAACCGCTCAAAACCTTTTTCATATTCTGATGTCCGAATATAAGTACAAATTTTCTTTAACAAACCATTTAAATGAGGGCTGTTAAATGCTTGCCCCTCCACAAATTTGCGATAAAATCCACAAAGAACGAGAAATGCTTTCAACTGCTTTTGGTTCTTAGGTGGTGGGTATTTTTCAATTGCGTTCAACTTTTCTGGGTCCTTTCCAATCCCAGACATAGATATAATAGTGCCTAAAAATTTATTTCTATCCTTGCTAATTCACACTTTTATAATTTCAAAGTTATTGCACCTTGTTGAAGAGCAGCCAGGGTTTTGTTCAATAATTTACAATTTCCTTTTCAGTCCTTGATGATAATCAAAAATCTTCCATATACATTGTCAACCTAGGACAAACTACTCTTACTAGTACCGAATCCAATAGTCTAATGAGAACAGAAACGGAAGTGTTTAGACCAAAAGTCACGACTTTATACTGGTAACATCTACCAGCAAATAGGAAATCCGTATATTTTCAGGATTCTTTGTGTAGTGGGATTTGCCAGTATCCCACAGTGAGGTCCAAACTAGTTACACATTTTGCATTATGGAATTTCTGTAGCAGATCGTCCAAGTTTTCCGATCAGTCCACCTCTCTTTTCACAGTTTTATTCAGGGTCCGTGCATCACTTACAACTGTCACACCTCCGTCCTTCTTGTTTACAATAATAACCGGGCTGTTATATTCACTACCATAACTCCCCATTCGATCATTT
This sequence comes from Schistocerca americana, assembly GCF_021461395.2. Classification (NCBI taxonomy): domain Eukaryota; kingdom Metazoa; phylum Arthropoda; class Insecta; order Orthoptera; family Acrididae; genus Schistocerca; species Schistocerca americana. Next base: position 336,384,916 of record NC_060130.1, read on the forward strand.
TGTCTGCTGCCGCCTGTACTGCTTATTTCTTTGCTAGCAGCACTGGGTAAGGTCTTACGAAAAATGGTTTGTGTTCTATTGCATCAATGCAGTATTCAAAGTTCTTTACCAAACCGAGTTTATCAGAGAACACTTGCTGCTTAAGAGTCAGAACGCTAAAGGAATCAGTTTTTTGTTCTGTGTAAGTTCTTGAATTATGTGAACAGTTTCATTAAAAGTTTCTGTTTTTGTAACAGTCATCATTAAGTTCTTCAGATGATAAATTTCCTATAGTTTGGACAAACCATCATTACCCGGGTCCATCTGTAACACTAGTGATTCAACATTAGCACCATGTAAAGTTTCATTTCCAGGAAATTTGATTTCCAAAATACAAGATTCTCTATTTATTTTGACAATTCCTTTCTGACAAAATAAAAATACCTTTTCTTTATCTATCCAATCAATACCCAGGATAATTTCGGCACTTAACTCAGGTATGACTAAGAAGTCATGATCAAATTTTTGCCTTTCTGTTGCAAACTCTATTAGTAACTGTTTATGGATGGGCTTACTGGATTTGCCAGTTGTCCAAATAATTTTTCCTCTATTCACAGATATCATAACTAATCCTGGATTATGCAAGATATATTCGAAAAAAGATTCTGAGGTAGCACTAATTTGTGACCCAGAATCATAAAGTACTTGTAATAGCATCTCATAAATTTTGAATGGAATAATATGCTTAATTATTCTATGTTCTGTAGCTTCCTGTTCTTCCCATAAGAAATCCGGTTCGACCATTACACCATTCCAAGAAACGCTAGCCTCTGACAATTCCTGTACGTCTTGGAGCTTTTTTGGCCTTTTGGTGTCTGCTTCCTTTGCAGTTCTTAGTAACTTCTGCCCCTCTACCATATCATCTGGAGGCTCTTTCGGTTTTGAAATTTCGAATACGTTTCTGACTGCAATCAAAGCTTACCCCAGTATTGTATCATCTGGAGGCTCTTTCTTCTTTGGTTCCGTTTCTACAGCCAGGTTTTGTTTCGAAATATCTTCATTAGGTCTTTCATATTCATTTTTAGTAAAGTATTGCTCCTTTTCCTCTGTTTCTACGTATTCGTCCTAAGTACTATCACTCAGTTCCTCGTCACTATCAGACTGAATCATGAATGCAACCTTGACACAATGAGCTAACCCATCAGTTGACGTTCTATTACTTTCAGTTTTTGATCATCTTCTAAACATTGCACTTGATCAACTGTTTCTGTGTCTTCTTCAACATTACTTCGAATAACGTTCATTTTCACCTCGTACATTGTGTAATCATTATTCACTTCAGTGATTCGCATCTTAAAGTCGGACTCAACCTCATCCTCAGTACTGCTGACAATGGTATGTGTGGGATTTCCGTCACTCATTACCTTATTCACACTATTGAGAATTTCGTCCTTCACCCTATTTCTATTTATACTAGCCAATGTATCACCTGCTACATTACTTTCCCTATTAACGGCAGCTCAAGTACCTTTGATGGCGTTTTTGTTTCTTTCATTAACTTCTATTAAATTCGCTTCACATGCACCCTCCACGGTGCAACCGATTTCCACCTCTTTTCTACGTACAGGTACTGTTTATACTTCGACACCTCCTCTCTTTATTACATCAGTGGCCATATAACTTTTTTCAACATTAATTACATCATCCTGATTTTTTTCGCTCCCTGACAAGTCCTTCCTGCACAACATTTCTCTCCTATTGCTTCCAGTGCTTAATATGTCCGAACTTTGATTTACTTTGGAAACATTTATTACCAAAACAAGTTCACTGAGGTCTTCGATTCTGCCATCTCTTTCCATCGTAGCTATCTCGGTCCCCCACCGGCCAGTTGGTCACTTCACCAACTTCATCTCTCGCAGTGGCCTACTTCACTAGCCTCTGCCTGCTGCGTAGTCGCCCATGCGTGACTCATAACTGCCAACATCTGGCACCCCACGCGCATCGACTAGTGAGGCGTGCCTGCCTTTAGGTCGTTGCAGCCGGCAACTGTGGCCGAGCGGTTCTAGGTTCTTCAGTCCTTAACTGCTTTGCTGCTGCAGACGCAGCTCCGATTCCTGCCTCGGGCATGGATGTGTGTTGTGTCCTTAGGTTAGTTAGGTTTAAGTAGTTTGAAGTCTAGGGTACTGATAACCTCAGATGTTAAGTCCCGTGATGCATTAATTTTTTGTTACTTCTGTACGATTTCTCTAGCTTGGGCCTGAAGTTCTTGTCAACGTGGATCTGGCCCACAATAGACGTGGGCCCTAGTTTCCTGCATCATCCCTACTTTGAAAAATGTGTGTGAAATCGTATGGGACTTAACTGCTAAGGTCATCAGTCCCTAACCTTACACACTACTTAACCGAAATTATCCTAAGGACAAACACACACACCCATGCCCAAGGGAGGACTCGAACCTATTTTGAAAATTTCGCGGTACACATCCCCTACCGCCATATGAAACGTTACCACATCCTCTACCTCTGCCTCCCTGTTTCATGTTTATGCAATACCAATTATTCTCTGTTTGTTCGTTCTGGTCATAGATTTCCCTTATTCAGTTATTATTGCTTGGGCGATAGTCACAGTTCACTCTCCAGCGATCTTCGTCTTCAACTCTCTCCAAGAATGATGAGAAACTTTGTGGTTGCTTCCAACACATCTCTTCGAATCCTCCAGGAGCTTCTTCCATAGATCCCACACTATTTCGGATTCTGATCCACTAGATCTTAAATGAGTCAGTTTTCTGTACCATATTTCGCAGAATTCGTTCATGGAATTCCTGCCCCTGTAATCGCACAGTCTGGCTACAATTAATTCCTTCCACAAATAGTCTGGTTTCTGCTCTGACCAGTATTCCTCAATAAATTTTTACTTAAATTCCTCAAATGTTATTTGGCCTGTTTCTAGATTTAATCCCCACCTTTTCACATCACCTGCCTAAGCGCTGATAACTACATTAATTTTCTCCAAATCGGGCAAGTAATCAAGGAAATCTCTTTCGCAATTTTTCAGAACGTCTAGAGGATGCCATCCTTTGTCATTTTGCTTGGTCGAAACGTTCATCGCCCACTAATAATTAGCTATAACTTATTCTTTCAGTATAATGATTAGATTTTTCCCTTATTTTTCTTTCAAGGTCGAATATTTTGCCTTGAATTTTAGAAGTGATTTGTTAGCACTTCTGTTACTAGTTTGTTACTTGTTTAGGCACCTCTTTTCCAGATTAGGAGGTTTTCCATCTGCCTCAGCGAAAGCCTCCTTATTCGGCCTCAGTTATACTATGTCGGCGATTGTTCCACAAACAAGTTCTCCACGTACATGTACACCACCATTACTCTACCAAGAAAACATAAGGGTTACACTCTTCTGGTGTGAGACGTTCCCTGGGGGCTCCACCGGGGGCCGAACCGCACAACAACCCTGGGTTCGATGTGGGGCAGTGGAGGGGTGAAGTGGACTGTAGTAGTCGTCATGGGGTTGTGGACCCAACTGCAGCTGCGGTGGGGACGGAGCCTCTCCATCGTTTCTAGGTCCCTGGTTAGCATACAATACATACAATAATTTACTACTAAAGGTCCTACCTTTTCTTGAATTTTCATAATTTCGGTGTATCAAATCTATCATTAATTTTATCAATTTGCCCTTGCATAGTGGCAATATTACTATTGATAGCATTTATCTCACTTTTTAAATCTCTAATGGCATTGCTCACTACACCTAATTCTGAATTTACTTCATCAATTTATTTACTAATTTCAATCCCGTGTATTTCAGTCTGCTTACTTTGTGTTTGCGTTTGATAACCCTGATCTGCAATGTGTTTGTTAATTTGTTTACTTTGTGCTGAAATCTGAACAGCGAACATTTTGAACAATTCTGTAATATCTAATGGTTTTTCACTTTCCAGTCCTGATGGATTTGTGTTCAAATTCTGCCTCTTGCGGCTCACTCAGTTTGTATGTGACTTTCGATGAATTAAACATATCCATCGATACTTGGTCATATCTACTGTCTTTGATCGCGTCCTCTCTCCTGTCTTGTTCCATTTGCGATAAGTTCGTTATCTGAATCATTTACGTGTGTATGATAGTCCACGTAATCCTGCTGCTGTCTCGTGGCATCATCTGTGGTTGTATCTAGAGATGGGTAAACTGAAACACGTAACTGTTTTCAAACAATTGAAACAGTACAATGTAATGTTTCGATACGCTGTTTCAAAACAGTGAAACAGTTTGTGTTTTGTAATCGAATAGACCTACACATTTTATCATCTTGAATGGCTACTGTATACGTATGTCCATATAAACACAAATGAGGTGCGAGAGCGCTAATCATATCGCAGAAAGTATGAAACTATCACTTAGGTGTCTTGGCAGTTTCGTATTTCCTGCAGCAAGTGCACTGCTTTCGTGTCGTGTGACTTCCATACTTTTCAATTGGCTGAGGACAGAGTTTGTATGTTTGACATAATAGATTTTGCCAAACTCGTTTCCCTGTATTCTAGCTCTTAATTTTGATAGGTTGCATGAGTGAAAATCCGTATGTGCTCTTGAAAAGGCGTATCATGAGATGTAATTTATTGAGACAGCGTTCTGGGAAGGGAGGCACTGAATTAACATTCATGAGTGTGCCACTCACACTTTTCTTAGTCAAATTTTTCGTTTTTTGTCACATAGAGCAGGCCTGCAAAGTGACTGATGCACGCAGATAAAAAAAATTATCATAACAGACTGGAGCATATAGCACAATGGTAAAGTATGGCAGTTTTTCATCAAACATTCACAAGTCAGCTGAATACAGCTCTTAATATGTACACTTGATAGAACTGGAAAACATGTTAAAATATTTCAAGGTAACTGAAATGCAGAGATCGGTATGTTGCCGTGTAGTATAAAATTCAGATTAAAATTTAAACCAATTCATACAGTGCAATGCCCTTGTGATACCTACATCATGGCAGATCTGGCGCTACACCACTTACAATTCTAGCTAAAGAAGTTTGTCTGATGTACAGTCATATGGAGATCACTCAAGTACTCACAGCAAGCAGATATATTTTCATTTTATTGTAAGCTTCGCCAGGAAATCAGAGATGAAGTTAAGTTGCTGTTGGAATGCAATTTTTATCACAGTATCCGAAAGACAAAACAAAAGTATCAAAGTACCATTGTTGAACTGCCTGAGAATTATTTATGATACACAAGTATTAAGACGCCTATATTGCGTAATAACCAAACATAGTGTATTTATAAAAATAAACACACAAACATGTACATACATAAATCAGATGATTGTTCTCAAACACACAAATAAACGTACTGGTGAACAAAAACGTGTCTCCTGTGTGCAACAGATTTCAGAAGTATGTTCCTGTAAGGTAGCCACATGTAGGATTTAGTGGACTAAACAAAATACAGTCGGATACAAATTCAGTGCACATTCTCCAGAGAAAAACAATATCAATTGAAATTTTACTGTTTAATTTCTGAGTAGATCTACTGTACCTATTCTCAGTCTTAGTTTAGAAATATCATTTTTGATACTTTTCCACTTGAAGTTCTTGCTTTCAAAATATGCGCTCACATAGAACAGAGGTGGCCATTATACAAAGACATCGTTTCATTATATCCAACAGCGGAGGAAACAACACATGGTTTTCTTTCCATGACAGCAATGGATAATGTGGTCTGGCATCTTCATATATTTATCAAGCTATACTTGCAGCACGTGGATTGTCTACACTTTGGATCAACTCTCCTACAGCTTGGTCAAAATTTTGCGAAGTGTTGCCAGTGCTAGAGTTGAATGAGCTTACCTCAAATGGTTTTTCCGGTGGTGGATCGTCTGTAGAATACATTGTGGGTTTGTGTCGTATTAAACAGCACTTGTTAATTATGGCATCTTTTGTTTCTTTTAATCGATGCCCAGTTTTTACGAACCCATGCTCCGTGAAGCGAGGATCCAGTAATGTTGCTCCGCAAGCAATTGCTTTATCTGCAAACTTTTGAATGAAGAGGGTACAGATTCCATTATTAAGTTTAGCAGTTACTATATTAATGGCTTCATTGCTGTAATCTGAATTTTTCAGTCTCAGACGTTGACTTTGTAAACCTATGCTTAATAAGACAACAGTGTTGCATTTCTTTTGTTGCTAATTTCTGTTGTGACTTGCTCAAAGGGAGATTGTATTTCACAAGATTTTTTCAATAACTGATCAGTCTTCATTGGACAGTTTTGTCTGTGAATCCAAACTGAGTATGGTGAGGGTGCAAAGGCTATATGATACATGGAATTCCATCTTGTAGGGAAATCTTGTTTTGGCGATAAAATAAGGAAGCCCATTTGCTTCTGAATATTGTGTAATTTCTGAAATACTTGAGGACTTATTTTGAAAAATTTCACTATTGACTTCACTTTTGTCCTTGTCTGTGTAATTGGTTCAAGGCTTACTTTCACAATTAAATTCAATGTATGTGCAAAGCAAGGTATATGCCACCATTTGCATCATCACTGCCTTCACCATTTAAGTGTATTATCTGTAGTGCAAGCTATAATTTTATTGGTAATACCCTCAGTTGAAGTCACATTTTGTAATTCAATGGAAATGTTTTTAGCTGTATGCTTGTTATGGAATTTAAAACTAGATAACAAATATGACTTCAGATTGAAGTTTTCATCAATGAAGTGAGCAGTCATTGCAATATAATTCTCATTTATCACAGATGTCTATCAAGCAGTCGTAATGCAGATGGAGGATGCAGCTTACACTGCAGATCTTTCTCATATTAGTGTGTTGTCGAACGCTTGAGAGATTAAGCTTTTGGTGACGGTTTTTCTACAGGGATATACACAGTTTTCATTTAATAGATAACTCATTTTTCTAATCTCTACACTCTCAACTACATTAAACGGAAGATATTCTTTAACAACAAGTCATATGATCTGTTTGTCTATTATGGTTCACTTGGATGAAGGCACTGATCTTGGTGCAAATCCAGTAATCTTTGTTTGTCTACCACACCTACCCAGAACTGAACCAGCAGATTCCTGAACAGTTGCTGTAGTCGTTGAACTGACTTCGTCACTGCCCAGATTCATAAAAACTGGTTTCAAACGAGTTTCACTTAAATTAACTGTTGGATGCTTATGTCGCAAATGTCTGTTTAAGCAAGAGGTTGAACTACTTTTAAACGTCAACACTGCCGAGCACAAGTTACACTTAATTTCCTCAGGATTCGTCTTCATAAAATAATCCCACACCATGCTTCATAGAATAATCCCACAGCGTGCTTCTTAACGCCATAGCTGAAGACAGAAGAACCACCACTAGTGGATCTGGAGGTGGGAGCAAACTGCAGAAACAACGGATACGCCACTGGTATTCCCACATTCCATTAGTATGGCTAAGATACCCATCCTGCTAATTTCCATGCACACAAAAGGAATCTTTGTGGATAATAGACTCACAAATAACACCAAGTAATTCGAATAAATAACAAAATATAGCAGAAAGATTTTTTGTCTTTCAAGATGTTTCGAACCATTACCATAAATTCACCATGCTTCCTAGACCTTCTCGTTCACCATTATACCATCAGTGACACGTCAAAAAGATTGCGTGCAACCATACCTACATCAATTTTATGAATGTGTCTAATAACTGTCACTCTACGCCTTTTTTTTAATTCAAAATGTTGTAGGCTTATTTGCGTTCCTTAATATGATTACTGTACATGAACAGAGAAGCGTATGTTTTAAAGAACGTCTAATTTAACTGAATGATTTTCACACATTTATTATTTTGAATGTGAATAGTGTGCGTTATTTTATTGTTTGGTTAATGTTTATATAGCAGATGTTACCCCATTTCGGAATAGGGCAGTCAGCTAGAAACGAAGCTGTATTTTCGGAAACCTTACGCTTCATGCTATTGCTTGCCAAAAAGATTTCGACAGTCTTGAAAGTGTTTCATTAAGTGGTATGTTAAATGTGTTTCAGTACCTGTGCTGAGCCCGAATCTCGTCCGACACAGAGCGGGATGAAACATCACTGTTTCGATACAGTTAGTCCGTTCCAAGCACAGACGGACTGAACCAGTGCTATTTTGAAACAAGGATAAAGTTTCTGTGTCTGGCTCGAGATCGCATCTGGTTATCCGAGACAGGGGCGGAATGAAACACCACTGTTTCGAAACAGTGAACCATAGCCGTTCCGAAACACTGAAACAGTTCAACGTATCGATACACAGTATCGAAACATAGAAACAGTGGCCAAGTCTAGTTGTATCTGTCGAACAACTGGCACCAAACCCATTCTGTACTTTCCCGTCCCGCTCGTCTTGGTTTACTTTCGCTTTGGTGTCCATCTTTATTTCAGTTACTGTTTTGTATCTTTACTTTTCAAACCTGGAAAACTTTCTACTAACTATTCCATCTGATATGCTACAACTCCTGCTGGGGGACGCCTACTGCTCTTTCTACTAATGTTTTTCACTCAATATTTACGTTTTGTATTATTCTGAGAGCAAAACTCAATAACGTCCAGTCACACGGCGCCAAGTATAACACTACTCGTGTTGCATACTACTTGTTTCCTAATAACCGAACTTCTAGTCTGTCACAGGAAAGCCAAGTTTTACGCAACCGCAAATTGTAAAACGCCCAATATAACCTTTACCTGCTCTAAGCGTTACTCTCTGGTGGGAATTTTGAAAAAGTTTGACTGTGCATTAACCTAATGGATAGAGGGCATCGAACATGATCTTTATATTGTGGTAATTAGTATAAAGCAGTAAGACTATAATGTTGAAAATAATGAAAGTAGTGAAAAATTTAAATAAATGATACAAAAAAATTGTCACTAGCCTAATTAGGCATAATAATGTGCAAACATCATCCTCTGTGGATTTGTATTTACTGTTGCAAGAGGGACTTTCATTCATTCTTTCTCAGTAAGTGCAATGGACACCCACAATAACCATACGAACTACACAGTAGGTAGCAGTAGTTATTAATTGCATAAATTATCTGTCACAGAACAAATAGTTTACTTTCCCAACATTAATTATAGCCATCAACTCAACCTTTAACTAATTCGGCACAAAATCGTTCTCAAAGACAAAACAACAGTAAGTGGCACCTAACAAGAGTACAAATCTTACTAAAACATTTATACACATCCCAAATGCAATAACATGACACTGAAATAACACATGTCATATTCATTCCACAGTGGTAATGTTTCAGACTGAGGAGCAAAAACCCAGATTCAAATTGAGTTTCTCCTGACATCAAAGATTAAAGTTGACGCCATTAAACTGTTCCTTCCGTTTATCAATAACTATGCACACCTTACAGAAAAACGTTTCATTATAATAATACTGATTTCCAATACCCCTTGATATTAATTACTTTGCAATGCTTTATAACCATTAGCACCGACAATATACTTAATTCACTTCAAAATCATTTCACATTAGATTTAAATTTCGAATAGGAAAAAAATTAAGTGCCTTGTAACACCACTTGTAAATCAAGTGATTTTAACTAACCTAACCAGTATTATGTTCATTAGTACTAAAAGTTAGTTATTTTCAAAGTAAAAGCCGTTCATAGCATATTAAAGATTTTCATCAGTTAAAAAATTATGTGCCTCTTTCACTACTTGTGAAGCAAGTACTTTTATCTGAAAACATCTATGCTCTTTAACATTGATACTTAGGCACATATAAATTTTAAAAAATTATTAGCTATTCACAAACAGGATATTTGGTCTTTAGCACTTTTAGGATAGTATCCTACTTGGTATCATGAAGTGGATCATTTCAATGCTCAAACACAAATTTTGCATCACAGTGGCGCTATAGTGGTGGCATGCACATGGTGGCTATCTGGTTCCTTCTCTGGATGTTTAATGCTCAATTTCATGTCCTCTTTGCGGCGAGTTTATCATTTTCAGAGCAATTCCAAATGGGATAGTACCATGGTGTAGCCGGAACCACATCCGAGGCCATTCCAGCACAGATTTTTAATCAGAACACCTCACTTGGCACCTGCGGTGTTGACCATGTAACTGCTGCTCACTGACTACCTAACGTGCTCAATCTCATGCCGCCCAGAATGACCACCAGTTCCACCTTTTTCTTATGCGCCAAGCCCCTTCCGTAGCGGAGGGGCTTCTCTATGCCTTTTAAGTTAAATCATATAATTTCTCTAAGTATGAACCGGTTATTTACATACAATTTCGTTTTTACAGCCAGACATATTTAATAAAAATTTCATTATTTAAACACACTATTAAGTTAAACAAATTATACATATGTGTTGTTGTTGGTGTGGTCTTCAGTCCTGAGAATGGTTTGATGCAGCTCTCCATGCTACTCTATGCTGTGCAAGGTTCTTCATCTCCCAGTACCTACTGCAACTTCCATCCTTCTGAATCTGCTTAGTGTATTCATCTCTTGGTCTACCTCTACGACTTTTACCCTCCACGCTGCCCTCCAATACTAAATTGGTGAGCCCTTGATGCCTCAGAACATGTCCTACCAACTGATCCCTTCCTCTAGTCAAGTTGTGCCACAAACTCCTCTTCTCCCCAATACCTCCTCATTAGTTATGTGACCTACCCATCTAATCCTTAGCATTCTTCTGTAGCACCACATTCCGAAAGCTTCTATTCTCTTCTTGCCCAAAGTATTTATCGTCCACGTTTCATTTCCATACACGGCAACACTCCATACAAATACTTTCGGAAACGACATCCTGACACTTAAAAATCTATACTCACTGTTATCAAATTCCTCTTCTTCAGAAACGCTTTGCTTGCTAATGCCAGTCTACATTTTATATCCTCTCTACTTCAACTATCATCAGTTATTTTGCTCCCGAAACAGCAAAACTCCTTTACTACTTTAAGTGTCTCATTTCCTAATCCAATTCCCTCATCATCACCCGAATTAATTCGGCTACATTCCATTATCCTCGTTTTGCTTTTGTTGATGTTCATCGCATATCCTCCTTTCAAGACACTGTCCATTCCGTTCAACTGCTCTTCCAAGTCCTTTGCTGTCTCTGACAGAATTACAGTGCCATCGGCGAACCTCAAAGTTTATGTTTCTTCTCCTTGGATTTTAATACCTACTCCAAATTTTCCTGCTTGCTCAATATACAGATTGAATAACAACAGGGAGAGGCTACAGCCCTGTCTCACTCCCTTCCCAACCATTGCTTACCTTTCATGCCCATCGACTCTTATAACTGCCATCAGGTTTCTGTACAAATTGTATATAGCCTTTCGCTCCCTGTATTTTACCCCCGCCACCTTCAGTATTGGAAAGAGAGTATTCCAGTCAACATTGACAAAAACTTTCCCTAAGTCTACAAATGCTAGGAACATAGGTGTGCCTTTCCCTAATCTTTCTTCTAAGGTGAGTCGCAAGGTCAGTATTGCCTCACCTGTTCCAATATTTCTGCGGAATCCCAACTGATCTTCCCCAAGGTCCATGTCTACCATTTTATCAATTCGTCTGTAAAGAATTCGCGTTAGTATTTTGCAGCCGTGACGTATTAAACTGATAGTTCGGTAATTTTCACATGTGTAACGCCTGCTTTTTTTGGGATTGAAATTATTTTAATCTTCTTAAAGTCTGACAGTATTTCGCCGGTCTCATACGTCTTGCTCACCAGATGGTAGAGTTTTGTCAGGACTGGCTCTCCCAAGGCTGTCAGCAGTTCTAATGGAATGTTCTCTACTCCCGGGGCCTTGGCTGTCTCTGAGCACTATGGGACTTAATTGCAGTGGTCATCAGTCCCCTAGAACTTAGAACTACTTAAACCTAACCAACCTAAGAACATCACACACATCCATGCCCGAGGCAGAATTCGAACCTGCGACCGTAGCGGTCGCGCTGCTCCACACTGTAGCGCCTGGAACCGCTCGGCCGCTACGGCCGGCCCCAGGGCCTTGTTTCGACTCAGGTCTTTCAGTGCTCTGTCAAACTCTTTACACACTATCGTAGCTCCCATTTCATCTTCATCTACATCCTCTTCCATTTCCATAATATTGTCCTCAAGTATATCGGCTTTGTATAGATCCTCTAAATACTGCTTCCACCTTTCTGTTTTTCCTTCTTTGCTTAGAACTAGGTTTCCATCTGACTTCTTGATATTCATGCAAGTGGTTCTCTTTTCTCCAAAGGTCTCCATAATTTTCCTGTAGGTAGTATCTATCTTACCCCTAGTGAGATAAGCCTCTACATCCTTACAGTTGTGCTCTAGCCATCAGTGCTTAGCCATTTTGCACTTCCTGTCGATTTCATTTTGGAGACGTTTGTATTTCTTTTTGCCTGCTTCATTTACTGCATTTTTGTATGCTCTCCATTCATCAATTAAATTCAATATCTCTTCTGTTACCCAAGGATTTCTATTAGCACTCGTCTTTTTACCTACTTGATCCCCTGATGCCTGCACTACTTCATCTCTTAAAGCTACCCATACTTCTTCTACTGTATTTCTTTCCCCCATTCCTGTCAATTTTTCCCTTATACTCTCCCTGAAACTCCGTACAACCTCTGGTTTAGTCAGTTTATCCAGGTCCCATCTCCTTAAATTCCCACCTTTTTGCAGTTTCTTGAGTTTGTATCTACAGTTCATAACCAATAGGTTGTGGTCAGTGTTCACTTCTGCCCCTGAAAATGTCTTAAAGTTTAAAACCTGGTTCCTAAATCTCTGTCTTACCATTATATAATCTACTTAAAACCTGCCAGTATCTCCAGGCTTCTTCCATCTATACAACCTTTTTTTATGATTCTTGAACCAAGTGTTAGCTATGATTAAGTTATGCTCGATGCAAAATTCTACCAGGCGGCTTCCTCTTTCATTTCTTCCCCCCAATCCATATTCACCTATTACGTTTCCTATTCACCTATTACGTTTCCTTCTCTTCCTTTTCCTACTATCAATTTTCAGTCACCCATGACTATTAAATATTTGTCTCCCTTCACTATCTGAATAATTTCCTTTATCTCCTCATACATTTCTTCAATTTCTTCGTTGTCTCCAGAGCTAGTTGGAATATAAACTTGTACTACTGTAGTAGGCGTTGGCCTCATGTCTATCTTGGCCACAATAATGTGTTCACTTGCTGTTTGTAGTAGCTTACACACTCTCATTTTTTTTTATTCATTATTAAACCTACTCCTGCATTACCCCTATTTGATTTTGTATTTATAACCCTGTATTCACCTGACCAAAAGTCTTGTTCCTCCTGCCACCGAACTTCACTAATTCCCACTATATCAAACTTTAACCTATCCATTTCCCTTTTTAAATTTTCTAACCTACCTTTCCCTATTAAGGGATCGTACATTCCACACTCCGATCCGTAGAACGGCAGTTTTCTTTCTCCTGATAATGACGTCCTCTTGAGTAGTCCCCGCCTGGAGATCCGAATGGGGCACTATTTTACCTCCAGAATATTTTACCCAAGGGGACGCCGTCATCATTTAATCATACAGTAAAGCTACATGCCCTCGGGAAAAATTACGGCTGTAGTTTCCCCTTGCTTTCAGCCATTCACACAACCAGCACAGCAAGGCCGTTTTGGTTAGTGTTACAGGGCCAGATCAGTCAATCATCCAAACTGTTGCCCCTGGAACTACTGAAAAGGCTGCTGCCCCTCTTCAGGAACTTCACGTTTGTCTGGCCTCTCAGCAGACAACCCTCCATTGTGGTTGCACCTACGGTATGGCCGTCTGAATCGCTGAGGCACGCAAGCCTCCCCACCAATTGCAAGGTCCATAGTTCATGGAGGGAGGAATTATACATCATAAAGTTCAATTTCCCTCCAAAAATTCAATGATCTTAACTTGTAAGGAATAAATACCCTGTAGTTACATACAATTAATTACACTGTACCAATTACTCACAATCCATAATGGTGCTACAAGCTTTCAAAGTCAGCATAAATAACAAATGTAACGTATTGTGTAAACTGATAGTTTTTAAAATTTACATATTAAATTTTTTTCTGGGAATTCTCCTTTTAATGTATTGTTAACTAAACAGTTTGATGTGTGATTATTTACTTTTGCTTTACTGTTGGAGTGCCTGAAACACAAGTCACCAATAAGTTTTAGTGTTTCATGTTTATTAATTTGACTCAAAATCGTCCAAATAATTTTTTATATAAAATTCGTGTGAATTACTTACATGATTGAAATAAAGGAGGTTTACAACATTGTCTTTCTTATGTTTCATAACTTTTAATGGTTACACTTGATAACATTCATCATATAAAAAAAATTAGTAAGTGCGTTAATTATATTCTCATTTTTGTAGAATGTTATCAACTGATACTGGAAAATAAAAATTTTCTGTTTTTTTCATCAAGGTTATTACTATAAAGTTTATATCTACTAATTTTTCCGTATCTTTATCTACAGGATATAATGCAGATTTTGTAGATGACAGAAAACATTTAGATCATTATGTTTTATATAAATACATGCCTTTTTTGATAAAATATTTTGTTTACCAATCTAAAACTTTTAATTAAATTTCCTCCAATTGTGATCGTACAGTTTTCTGTCTGAAACGCAAATTCCATATCATTTTTGCATATCTTCATTTTGTACTCACAGAAAAGTTTAAAAATTACTTTATGTCCATGATGTACTCTTTCATTATGCTTTAGAGTTTCCTTAATTTTTGGTTTACCGTAGTTAAGAAATGACAGGTTCAATTAAGTATATATTATTTTCAAACTGTAATGATTGTGTTCTGTTAGCAAATGCTCTATCATCCAGATAATCAATAACTGTTTTTCTGTTTTTTCTTTCTCAAAACTGTTTGAGGTTCATATGGCTCTGAGCACTATGGGACTTAACTTCTGAGGTCATCAGTCCCCTAGAATTTAGAAGTACTTGAACTTAACTAAGGACATCACACACATCCATGCCCGAGGCAGGATTCGAACCTGTGACCGTAGAGGTCACGCAGTTCCGTACTGTAACGCCCAGAACCACTCAGCCACCTCGGCCGGCACTGTTTGAGGAGAATGTAATTATTTTTTCAGTGGTTTATCGTTATTAGTATTCAAAATTTCATCATGAAAAAGAGGTTTAATTCCTTTATTTCTAAAAATTTATTCGATTAGTGTATAACAAAAACAGTTCAAAATCCGACAAGAAAGAATTATTATTTTATAGACTTTTAAAAATTAAGTACAGGCTTATTTTCCTTTCGTTTCTTCATTTTTCTACAACAATTTCCTAACATTAATTGCCGGTCGAAGTGGCCGTGCGGTTAAAGGCGCTTCAGTGTGGAACTGCAAGACCGCTATGGTTGCAGGTTCGAATCCTGCGTCGGGCATGGATGTTTGTGATGTCCTTAGGTTAGTTAGGTTTAACTAGTTCTAAGTTCTAGGGGACTAATGACCTCAGCAGTTGAGTCCCATAGTGCTCAGAGCCATTTGAACCTTACATTAATTGTTATTGTTATCTATAGATGATGGATTCCTATAAAATAAATTTAATCTTTAATTCCTTGACCAACTTTCCGTTCCTATGTAAATGTATCAGTTTCTTGTTTGTCATCAATATTCGTCGATAATAATATTTTTGAATGCTCTTCACAAGGAATTTTTTGAAAATGATCTTTATAAAAATATTCAGAAATTCTTTTTCACATACTCAACGAATTCTATTTTCATTCTACACTTTTACGTGGTATTAATGTACACATAGTTTACACATTGGTCTACAACTTTCTTTTGTGTATTTTTGTGAAGTAAAATTATTAGATGACTTACCAGCGTTACAACTTTTACACAGTTTTGTTGTAACTCCCTCTATTTACACAAATAATATTTGTTACATTTTTATGAAGCTTCTAATTTTCGTAATGTACCTTTCAACATATCCATTAGCTTAAAAACTAATTCTGATGATTTGTTACAATCAATATCAAATAATGACAATTTAGAGGTACTAGTTTAACTAATTTTTTTGAGTTATTACATTCTTGAGTAGTATCATCCTTGAAGAAAAATAGGAATCCTGAAACATATCTGAATACATAGACAAATCATCTATGTAAAACTAAAAAAGTTTATTCATAATTACTCTTGATTTACATTTAAGATCACATTCATCTAACTCTATACTGCAAAAACCAGTATAAATCTTCCTCCATAATGCTGCACCACTGAATAAAAAATTTTTACCTATCTCACTGTAGCTATTGACTTTGGATATTAAGTGTGTAACTGTAATATGTGTGAATCTCTCATATTCATAATATCATCTAGCACACTGGACAATCCCACGTCTGGCCATCCTGATTTAGGTTTCCCATGATTTCCCTAAATCGCTACAAGCAAATGCCGGGATAGTTCCCTTGAAAGTTCACAGCCGACCTCCTTCCCCATCCTTCCGTAATGCGATGAGAAAGATGACCTTTCTGTCTGGTCTCCCCCCGCCCCCCAAACAACCCAACCCATAATATCACCAACAAATAAAGCTTCATCACTATGCAGACTTTGATACTTTTGGTAAATCTAACAGATATAATGTTAATCTATACATATAGAAAACTCCATTCGCAAGTAATGGGTGATCGAATTCAATAATTTCACATAATACTTCGACTGATACATTTGTGTTAGCTGGAATTACAACTGGTGAATATTTTGGTGTAGTCGTTTCTGTTGACACTTTTCTACTGTACAGACTTTTAATACCACCATCTATGTCATCTTGAAATAATTCTAAATGTGATTCCAGATCAGCGCACACTCCGCTGCAGAGTAAAAATTTCATTCTGGAAACACCCCCCAGGCTGTGGTTAAGGTATTTCTCTACAATATAATTTCTTCCAGTAGCGCTAGTCCTGCAATTTTCGCAGGAGAACTTCTGTGAAGTTTGGAAGGTAGGAGACGAAGTACTGGCGGAAGTAAAATTGTGAGGATGGGTCGTGAGTCGTGCTTTGGTAGTTAAGTTGGTAGAGCACTTGCCCACGAAAGGCAAAGGTCCCGTGTTCGAGTCTTGGTCCGGCACACAATTTTAATCTACCAGGATGTTTCATGGACGTAAGTCTTTCTTCTGCAGGCAGTCTTTATTTAGACAGTCAGAGGCAGTACATCTATCCAGTGTGTCCACAATGAGGCCTGGAATCCAACTGACCAATTGCACAGTACTGCCACCACAGGGCGCCGTCGTCGTCATCGGGAATGACAGGACACAAGCTTCGAAATACCGCAGATTCAGGTTTCGGATCCTCATCGTTTCCTCAAATAAGTCAAGACACATTATCTGCTTGTCAAAATGTGAATGTTGCCGGTGCAACTTCACTGCCGAAAAGCACTGGCGAACATGTTTCAGACACCAGTGCATTGTTATTACAGTTAATGCAACAAATGGGACAAAGGCTACAAAAGTTAGACACAACGCTTGAACAAAATCAGAAACAAATGGGACAAAATCTTCAAAAGTTAGACACAATGGAACAATATCTTCAAAAGTTGACACAATGGAACAACACCAGAGACAAACACAGCAACAGTTAGATGCAATGGAACAAGAGCTTCAAAAGTTAGACTCAATGGAACATACGCTTGAACAAACACGTGAAGATTTAACTACTGAATTACATAAAATCGAATCGAAATGTCAAAAAGTCTGTAATGAAGTAAAAACACAAATTTGTGAGCATTTCCAACCTATTTTTTCGCGGCATGAAAATACATTACAGAATCACGAAGCAGCCATGAAAGGAAAGCAAACTATTGTTCATGAAAATCATGAGACCTTGCAAGCTAAAATTGACTCAGTTGCATCTACCGATTCGGTTACGCAACTTGCAAAAACTCTCAGAGGACACTCGCGCTCCAACACGGGAAGAGGAACTTAGAAATACGGAAAAGCCACAAAAGAATAACACAGGGCATTTCATAAATTATGAAAGAAATTAGCAAGGAGCACCGAATTTTGAGATGGAACCGCCGACACGACGTAACAATGACCGATATGCTACTCGCCGACACGATGACTTTGACTATAAGCTGTTCATTACTACACGTAAATTCAAAACATTTAAGAATTCTGGCAACGACATTCATCCACAAGCATGGCTCCATCAATTCTTTCATTGTTTTCCTCCCAACTGGTCGTTAGAACACAGATTAGAATTTATGTGTGGCTACTTGGAGAATGAACCAGCTGTAAGAATGCGATCAGTCATTCACGATTGTCACAGTGAAGGAGAATTTTATCATGCCATTGTCTCAGCGTATTGGTCTCAAGCTACACAAGACCGAGTAAAACATAGCATCATAATGACGAAACGTTTCTAACAATCTGAATTTTCCAGTCTTATGAAATATTTTGAAAACATGTTGCATTAGAATCAATATCTTTCAAACCTATACAGCCCCTCAGAACGCATCCGCATTTGCTTAATTAAATTACCTGAACATTTACGACATATTATTTTGGCAGGACGTTGCAAAGACGACATTGAAGCTTTTCAGGGACTCTTACAAGATTTAGAAATTGACACTGACGATCGCGGAACGCGAAAACAGGAACACAACAATTACAGGTCACATCCGTCGCAATTCCGCGATGAAAGAAATAATAACTGGACACGACAAGGCTATTCTCACAACACAAATCGTGACCAAAACAGACACCACCCGTATGACAACCGGTGGCAGAGTAGTAATAATTACAGGGAAAGATCACCTCTCCGCGGTAGTGACTATCACAGAGACCATCAGAGAAACAGACAATTTGGGAACCAAAATAATTATTATGAAGGGAGACAGAATAACTTTAGACGCAACGGTCCAGCGCGCAGTTACGATTCAGGGAGAAATTCTATACCACGTGACCGACAAGAAAGAAACTATGGAATCTACTGACATGACGACAGACGGTGTGATCGTAACGACAGACCTGAATTGCATCAGAACTGGCGGGATTCAAACAGAGCAGGGCCCTCTCGACAAGGTGAATTTGTAGAAGTTAGATCTCCAAATCCGAATAACGACGCGCGCCAACAAAGACACAATAGGCAATGACTCATACCGCTGGTAACCACAAAACGTACTTGTGAAACTGACGACGCAGCTGCCGTAGCTAGTAATTACGTAAAAATGGAAGACATTAGGGACATCTTACTCCAGGAACACGACGTAAAACATAACGACATTGCATATCCTGTGATTCACATTACAGTAAATGACGTAAAATTTACGGCAGTACTTGACTCTGGCAGTCCCATTTCAGTAATTAGTGAAACAGCCCTTAGCAAATGCAACAAATCGAACGATTGTCCCACACTTCTATTACATAAGATTAAATTACAAGGTGCAATCTTTGGAAAAAGTGTAGATGTAAGCAAACAAACCAACTTAGAATTCTTTTGTCAAAGCCACAGCTTCTCTATGAGCTTTCTTATTGTTCCACTATTGTCGACGGAAGTTGTATTGGGAGTAGACTTTTTGAATGAATACAAAGCAATCTTAAACTTTCACGATGCTGAAATAAGTTTAGAGAAAGAAGGTAAGTCAATAGCTTTGAAATTTGAAGATTGGCTCTCAAACCATGACGAGGAAATTAATCGGCTTTACCCTCTGTTAGACAACAGTTCGGAATTTTCGACGGAACTTGACACTAACAATCACTCTGGAAGTACTGAAAGGGATGATATCGACGGCGCATTTGATACCAATGAGTTAATTCAGAATAAAATTCAAACAATTGAGAATTGTAATGACAGTGATAGGCAAGACCTTTTTGTGACTTTACAAGCACATTCCACAGTTTTTACTCACAAAACAGGAACAATCAAGGGATTTCAATACCAATTTCGTGTTCGTGAGCATACTAAATTTTGTGTTAGACCATACGTAATTACAGCACATTATAGGGACCGTGTTAGAACAGAAATACAATCTATGCTTGACGAGGGCATTATTGAGCCTGCAGTAAGCTCATACAACAATCCATTACATGTCGGTGAGATGAAAAATGGATCGATCAGGCTTGTCTTAGATTCGAGACTAATCAATACTATCATTATTCCTGAAACAGACAGGCCGCAAACGTTGGAAGAACTTCCTCAAACTTTTAATGGTGTAAAAGTGTTGTCTTCCATTGATCTCAGATGCAGCTTTTATCAGATCGAACTTCATCCAGAATGTAGAAAATACACAGCTTTCCTTTGTTCCGACGTTTGTTATCAGTTTCGGAAACTTCCTTTTGGTTTGAACATTTCTTCGGCAGCATTCATTCGCGGGCTGAATTCCATATTACCTGAGTTCTTAAAACGTCACATCACCTTATATGTGGACGATATTCTAATAGCAGAAGCTTCATGGGAACAACATAATCGCATCCTCAACAGTTTGTTACGTATTTTTGCAGAATCTGGAATTACAGTTAACTTGAAAAAGTCTGAATTCGGTAGGTCAAAGGTGAGATTTTTGGGACATATTATTTGTTCTGAAGGCATTCAGCTGGATCCTTAAAGTTAAAGCAATCAGAGCGATTCCAGTTCCATCCACAAAAAAACAAATCCGCGGTTTTCTAGGTCTCGTAAATTTTTACCGTCTTTTCTGAATATGCAAATTCTTGTTACACCAAAACTTTGTTCTCTCACTGGAAAACATACAATTTGGAACTGGGACGAACAAGCACAGTTGGAATTCAATTCTTTGAAAGAATCACTACTTAACGCGCCAATACTAGCTCGTCCAGATCTGTCACAAGATTTCTGCCTTAGCACGGATTCTTCTAAAGTCTGTCTTGGTGCCCATTTATTTCAAGAAGCCATAGAAAATGACACTACCGCTCAGAAAACCATTGCTTTTGCTAGCCGAGTGCTAACAAAATCTGAAAAAAATTATTCCGTTACTGAATTAGAAGCTTTAGCTATCGTTTGGGCATTTAACAAATTCCGTGTCTTTCTTTCAGGTAAGCACGTAAAAGTATACAGTGATCATCGTGCATTACAATTTCTTATGTCTTCAAAATTAAATCCTGACAGGTTAAAACGTTGGGCATTGTTTCTTCCATAATTCCACTTCACAATAGTCTACATTCCCGGCAAGGAGAACATTGTTGCGGACGCACTGTCACGCGCACTGGCTGGGCTTGAGAAAAGTAACACAGAAGGCAACCTCGAGAAAACTTCAGTATTCTTTACATTCAGAAAGTCGCCTCTGAAAACTTCATCACCACATTTTTAAAGGACATTGCTCATGAACAAGATAAAGATCCGATTTGGAAAGACATCAAAAGCAAATGGCATGAAAAGACACACACACAGATTCGGCATTATTATCATTTTAGAAACAACATACTGTTCAAACGCCGCACTGTTGATGACAAGCTATGGGTACTTTGCATTCCTGACGATTTTGTTCACAAGCTCATTTGGTATATTCATTTCAGCTATGCACATTTTGGCCCACGAAAATGTTATCATATTCTTCGAACGACTTGTTATTTTAACAATATGGAAAAGAGAATTAGATGAGTCTTGTCTATTTGTAAACTTTGTCAAAAGGCGAAACCATCAACTATCTCCAATCGTGCTCCGCTGTTTCCTATCATTCCTTCTAAATTAAAAGAATTTGCTGCTGTTGATCTCTTGGGACCGCTTGTCAGAACATCTAATAGATTTTCGTACGTTCTAGTTGCTGTTGAACTTACTTCAAAATTTGTTTCTTTCACACCGTTACATAAAGCCACTGGACGGTCTGTATCCCACGCCTTTGTCAAAAATTTCTTACATGAAGTTGGACACGTTAGTAAAGACATTTCGGATAACGGACCGCAATTCAGATCTGCTGTTTGGTCACGCATGCTTCGGAATCATAAAATCAAACCTGTTTTTATTTCATTGTACTCCCCACATTGTAACCCCTCCGAACGAATTATAAAAGAAATCAATAAGCTTTGCAGACTTTATTGTCACAGAAAGCATCAGCATTGGGACAGATATTTACACTTATTTCAAAACGTGCAGAATGAAATGCCTCATGACTCGATTGCTTCACCACCTATTCTTGTACTGAAGAATGAAGAACCACCGAACAGAATCAGAGAGCTTGTACCTTTCCCGAATACACGTAAACTTCGACACAAAGACATAATTGATTTGGCTCTTAAAAATATAAAATCTGCAGCAGACAAAAGAAGAAAACTACATGGTAAAGCAAATGCAAAGAAATTATATATTGGTTAGAAAGTTCTCATTAAAGCTCATTCATTGTCACATAAGAAGAAACACTTAAGTCACAAATTCTTTCTAGTTTACAATGGACCTTACAGAATCCGACGTATACCACATGATAATTGCGTTGAAGTTGAAACTCTGCGTACTAGGAAGAGTAAAGGTTTACACCACATTTCACATGTAAAACCATTTATTGAAAGATAATCTGCTTTTTAACTTTGTCTTTGCCATATAACTTTTCACTTTACATTACTAGTATGCTTTGTCAGACTTGGAATCTGTTAACATACAACAATGTTTGAAGTTAAATATCCAGTCAAGAACCAAGAGAACTTACTTAAACAGAAATTACGAATGCATTGTTATTGTGAACAGACGACACAGTGTTATTGTGTGTGTACATTCTTGCTTGTTAGTTGCACGATTACGTAACGACTATAAGGCTCACATACTTAGAACATTTACCAGTACTGCTAATGAGATTTTAATGCAACACTTTGGTTTACTTGAAAATACATTCTGGATTTGAAGTACATTCTGTGAGATTAAAGATGACTTAGCATTTGGTTTCTTTGACAGCTACACGATTATATCACGACGCTACTAATATGTGACACAATTTACAATACTGCTTTTGCGCTGTATCTGTTTTATATCTGCACAGTTTTTCTGAATTCTTCTGGAAAGGAAAACATGTTTTAGCAGTAACTTTTGTGGTATAGCTACAGTGAGACAGCCTTTTTCGTAGCTCAACAACACATTATAGTATAGTACTTTCTTGATCACGGTACTGTACGTAATAACTATGAGGGCGGTTCAGAAAGTAACCCCCGATTGGTCACAGTGCGGGTTGTGGGGGGAGTAGCGACGCCATCTGTGCGTTCACGCACTCAACAGGTCAGTCGGCATCAAGCTGTGGTCGAGTGAACGGCGTACCTGCGCTAGTTTAGTTTTTGTGGCAGTTTGAAATGTGTGCTGCAATAGAAAACTCCGCCAAATGTGAAGTGCGTGCTGTCATAAGGTTTTTTACAGCCAAAGGATATTCTGCAGCAGCTATTCATCGTGAGCTTTGTGCCGTGTACGGACCAAGAGTTATGAGTGAAGGAGTTGTCCGTGAATGGGTACGTTTATTTAAAAGTGGACGAGAAAACGTTCATGATGAAGAGAGGAGTGGTAGACCATCATTGGTGACTGACGAACTCGTTCAGACAGTTGATGCAAAAGTTCGTGAAAATCGACGTTTCTCAATGTCGGAGTTGTCTACTGGTTTTCCACAGATTTCTAAGACTCTCTTGTACGAGATAGTGACAGCAAGATTGGGTTACCGTAAGTTCTGTGCACGATGGGTGCCCAAAATTCTTACCGACCACCACAAAACTCAAAGAATGGCCTCTGCATTAGACTTTCTGTCACGTTATGAGGATGAAGGAGAACCATTGTTAAACAGAATCGTGACTGGTGGCGAAACCTGGATTAAGTACGTGAACCCTGAGACAAAAGAACAATCAAAGATGTGGGCACATTCAAATCCGCCTACCAAACCAAGAAAAGCCTCGCAAGATTTTTCTGCCAGAAAACTGATGGCAACGGTGTTTTGGGATGCCAAAGGGGTGTTGTTGGTTGAATTCATGGAACGTGGTACGACCATTAATCAAGACAATAAAAAAGTTACGACGGGCTATACAGAACAAACGCCGTGGTATGCTGACTTCCGGTATCGTTTTTTTGCATGATAACGCCTGTCCTCACCCTGCTCGCAGAACAACGGCCCTTCTTGAGTCCTTCAAGTGGGACGTTATCAACCATCCACCTTACAGCCCAGACCTGGCGCCAAGTGATTATCACCTCTTCATGCATTTGTAGAAATGGCTCGGGTCACAGCGGTTTGATGACGACGAAGAGCTCAAAGATGCGGTCACAGGCTGGCTCCAGGCACAAGCGGGTGATTTTTATGCAGAAGGAATTTCAAAGCTTGTGAAGAGATACGATAAGTGCCTCAATCGCTATGGAGACTGTGTAGAAAAATAGTGCAAAGATGTAGTTGTAAGATGTATATATTAAAATATTTTTATTTAACTTGGTGTATTTTTTTGGCTCAAGAATGGCTCTGAGCACTATGCGACTCAACTGCTGAGGTCATCAGTCGCCTAGAACTTAGAACTAATTAAACCTAACTAACCTAAGGACAGCACACAACACCCAGCCATCACGAGGCAGAGAAAATCCCTGACCCCGCCGGGAATCGAACCCGGGAACCCCGGCGTGGGAATCGAGAACGCTACCGCACGACCACGAGATGCGGGCTGTATTTTTTTAAATCAACCGGAGGTTACTTTCTGAACGGCCCTCATACAGTATCTATACGCATACCATTTCACTTTTGTTTATTACGAGGTGAGTACATTGACTTCAGCAGATCTTTGCTTACAGAGGACGATAACTAAGACAGTTCCACAGAATTATCTTACAGCAAAATGCACATTTAGCGCTACAGGACACGCATTTGAGTGATTAATTTTGTACTTAAAACATTTATTTTTAAAAATTTTTGAATTACAATGATACAAAGGTTTTCAGTGATACATTTCATTCCATTGCTGTAATCTGTAACACCGGAAGGTATAATTACATTAATCCTCAGGGGGGTACAAGCTTACTTTGTGTACCATGTGTGTGGCAAGCACAAGGAGCCCTAGCTAATATGGTATTTGCTTATACAACTTTACTAATCGGTACCATATTTCTCCAACACAGAATTACATAGCTACCTGATTATTTAACAGAGAAACAAACATTTTTTTACTACATCAGTGACACATGTTTACGCAATTACACAGGTGGGTAACTTCACACATACGAAATTGTATTTTGTCTGTACTTTGTGAACTGTTCATATTTTTTCGGGCCCATTGTGATATTATCAGAGCTTTGAATGATATATTTGGTATGGGATCACAATTTTTAAAGTACGTTTGAGGCAGATGACACTTTTGACATGAGCAGAGAATTTTTTTAGGTTTTGAAATTATTGGAGGAAGCTATGACGATTTTGAGAGTTGACTGAGGTGTTATGATGTTATTATTACGATGACTATGTGTATTATACTGTTGTGGTATGTTTATGATCAATAAGCTGATGCTATATGAGTTATTTGAGTATGCTACGTATCTGTTATGATGAAATATTGAAGAAGTGTCGACGAATAAGGTAAGGAATAATGAGTAGTGGTTAGGGACTCTGGTTTGTGAAAAAGGTTGTTGGAAACCAAGAATCGTACTTTAAGAGTTATGAAATGTATGTAAATGCGTGAATGTATTACAATGCCGACGAAAATTTTTTGGACTCTGTTATATCAATAGGATTTTGTTTCTACAGATATGTAACGCAAATTCTTGACCTGTGAAATATTTTTGTATGAGACTGTCACAGTAGCGGAAACTGCTGTCGTAAATATTTCGGTAAGAAAGTTAAGTGACCACCTTCACGTAATGCGTCATGGGCACCCAGCTGCACAACAGACGCCTGGAAAAAAGCCATTAGTGTGTGCCTTTCAGAGGCACAGGTGGAGAAAAAAAAAAGAGGCCATAATCCTCGCTATTGACATTCCTTTGTAGAAAACATCGTAAATACGACACCCTCAAACTTGAAAACATGATTGCACTGTACAGTTCTTAATTTATGATATTTACTGAAATGAAATGATGAGAAACATTTCATGTCTATTGTCTTGCTAGTTGAAAGACTGTTTACTGCATTATGAAATGCTATATGGCTAGTGAACGACGTTTCACGCCTTGCTTTGCCTATTTTGTTTAATATCTAGTTCCTAGCTGCACTGCAGCACTGGTTAAAATAAAATTTTATTGATGTACTAACATAAATATTTAGTGCCTACAGGTCCAGTAAAAAATAACTTTATGATGGATGTACTCCAAAAAAATGAGGGAGCACAAAAAGACATTTCCACTTCATAGGAATTGCATACATAATTTTTGTCAGTGACATGGTAACTTGTCTGCTAGAGCAAGTTACAGTGATGCATCACTCTAGTGTTAAGATGTGACATATGTATTAAACATGGCCATTTTTACTGTAATATTTTTTCTGCTTGAGTTTTCTCGTGTTTAGATATAAGTTATTGCATTTGCTGCGGCTGTTTGCCAGGCATAGTGCTACTAAATTTCACTTTATATTACTCTGTTAAGCTAATTTTACTACTGATTTATTTTTCTTGTTGCTGCACATTGGCTCATATTAGTTGTAATGTTGCATTGGTTGGTACTTTAGATTTACTGTAGCTTCCTTTGCAATTTTCCATTTTTTTTGTCATTGCTGTGTGTGTTAATTGTTTTGTGCTGCTACATTGCCTCGTCCCTTAGTTTAGCATCTGAGCTCAGTAGATTTAAGTTAGCCTAAGAGGGGGTAGCCAATAAGAGAATGAGTTGCGATGAATTTGAAGAAATGCACTGAGAGGCTATACGAGAAAAGTACAGAAAGCAGGTATAGATAGGACTTTTTGGAAATAATGAAGAACGAAGGGAGACCTCCGAGAAGTAAAGAAAGTTTTGTTTGCAAAATACTGCAGTAAAACAAACCCTGTCCTTTCCTTGTGTTATCCCACTATGTGTTCGCGTACCCTTGTGTATTTATGTTCTTCCCGTCTTTATATGTTTGTCTGATAAGACTTATGTTGTAGAATTTTTCTAATACTCAGCTACATGAACTATGTTGAGGAATACTGTTATCCTCAAATATAATTTGCATTAATAATATGTTATTTACTTTGTAAAGATGTTAGACATTATTAATTCTGTTCTGTTTTAATGGTCATGTGTGAAGTTGATGTTTCAATAATTATTCTGATCTTTTATGTATTTACTTATGTCATAATCCCTGTAACACTGATGTATATGTTTATTTCTATTCTTTTGTAAAGTCCCTATTACTACAAATGTTATCTGTATTATTACGTTCTTTAATGATGTATTTTGTACCTTTGTAATTGTATTCTTATGTTATAAAATTGTAATTGACACCAGTTCATCATATTATTAACTTGTAAGTTCCATTTCACTGCACACGTTTCTGTTGGTCATAGTATATTGACAATATGTGAGAAGTAGAGTCTGTTAGTGTTTGCACATGTGTTAATAATTCAGCAAGGGACTGGATAACAGCATTGCTGGTTCTAAGGACAATTCCAAAAACTTTGTGAGTGCACAAGTGGTGGTTATGGACTTGCTATATTATCCGCAAGACTCTTCAATGGTGATTGTGCACCTGCACAGTCACAACAGATGGCTGCTGGCCATCTCTACAAGGACTACAGTGAGTCTGCATCTTTGATGACCCACCAATACCTTTATTTCTACAAGGACTACAGTGGGTCTACACCTTTGCTGACTCACCAGTACCATTATTTCTACAAGGACTGCAGTGGGTCTGCACCTCTGGTGGCCCACCAATACCGTAATCTCTACCAGGACTACAGTGGGTCTGCTCTGTGATGACCTACCTACCAATACTCTTCAAAATTTCGACTGACTCTGCTGTGGGTTTGCTCTGTTGTGGACCAATACCTGTCTGCATGTCAAGAGTCAGCACTGTCTTTCCGTTGGAAGGACAACACTACTTCTTCAAGATTGCATGGAAATCCACTACTTCCGTGTGCATTTCCTTTTACTGATCAGACTTTGAGAAAAAAAAACACAGCAATTTTACTGTGATGGATGATCAGGACTGTCTTTATGGACAGTGAGAAAATTTTAGCTTTTGACCAACATTGTATCAATAAGTGTGTGCATTTGATTTCTTTGTTATTGTAATAGTGAAAAAAATTTTAACAAATATGTATTGGCCAGTGCCCAAAAAAGTTTGTAAAATTTTTTTGTGGGAAGCATGGGGGCTACGTCAGTAGGCTGTTTAGGTTTTCTTATTGGTAACGCCACGTAGCGCTCTGTATGAAAATCACTGGCTGTGCTGTGTGCACCCTGTGGCTAGTTTGCATTGTTGTCTGCCATTGTAGTGTTGGGCAGTTGGCTGTTAACAGTGCGTAGCGTGCGCAGTTGGAGGTGAGCCGCCAGCAGTGGTGGATGTGGGGAGTGAGATGGCGGAGTTTTGAGATCAGATGATCTGGACAGAGACAGTAAATTTGTAATATTGGATGTCATGAACTGCTATATATATATTATGACTTTTGAACAATATTAAGGTAAATACATTATTGTTCTCTATCAAAATCTTTCATTTGCTAACTATGCCTATTAGTAGTTAGTGCTTTGAGTAGTTTGAATCTTTTATTTAGCTAGCAGTAGTGGCGCTCGCTGTATTGCAGTAGTTCGAGTAACGAAGATTTTTGTGAGGTAAGTGATTTGTGAAACGTATGGGTTAATGTTAGTCAGGGCAACTCTTTTTTAGGGATTTTTGAAAGTCAGATTGCGTTGCGCTAAAGGTATTGTGTGTCAGTTTAAGCACAGTCTTGTATAATTGTTCAAAGGGGACGTTTCAAACTCGTAAATGGTCAAAATAATGCATGTGAATGGCTCTGCAACACGCCTGCTAATCGTCAACTGTCGAAATCATGCACTGCATACCTGTTCACAAAACAGGGAACAGACACCAAAACAACTCGTATATTGTCAAAAGATAACGCATGTGTAATGCTACGCAAACACACTCACAATGCTTAAACAGCGGAAAAAAAATCCAGTGCACAAACACTCAGTGGACATAAAATACGCTTTCGAACTATCGTCAACCACAACTATCAGAGGCTCCTAAGTGCGCACCCACTATGCAGGGAAAGCCGGACGCAAGCCAGCATACGGAAATCAGAGCACATGCCCTGAAAATGTGGAATATGCGGTGCGGAGTGCGGTGCGGAGGCGATTGGATACAGTAGAGTACAGTGCTATTCTATACCTCCTGATCAGTGCATTTGCGATAGGTGTTGGCAGCTCTACTACATTTACAAGCAGTTTTAGAACACAGAACGAGAGGTTATGTCATGATCACAGGAGTGGAACTGACATTAAAAAAATCGATAGAACTGCTTAAAATATGTATACGTATATTGATGGAATACACACGGAAATGCGGGGAAGTAGGGGAAGTACTTGCGTGTCTTCTGCTTGGCACAGAACAATTTGTTCATGGGAACATGTATGCGGCAGCAGGAGGAATCCGAGAAAACATCGACATGGAGGCGAAGAGAACCAGGGAAACAGTCACTATTTTTCCGTCGAGGCAACATTCTACTGCATGTCTATTAAGGTAACAGTGATACACGTGAGTTGACTACTGTATTTGACGCTTTTCAGGAGGACAGAGAACCATCTGCCTGTAAACTTATTTGCATCTATGTTAAAGGATGACATAAATAAATGTAAATGTCATGTGACTAAGGCCTCCTGTCGGGTGGACCATGCAAGGGGGTGAAGTCTTTCGATCTGATGCCACTGCGGCGACTGGTGCTTCGATGAGGATGACATGATGATGGTTAGAGCAACACAACACCCAGTCCCTGAGCGTAGAAAATATCCGACCCAGCCAGGAACCGAACCCGGCCCCTCTGTAATTGACATTCTGTCCCACTGACTACTGGGGCGGACCAAGGATGACATAGAGTGGATGGATTGGTCGGTTGAGATGGAGCTGTAACGAGGTACGATTTAATGGTAGACTGATGATTCATTCTTGAGAGAAAGTGAGAGGGAGAAGTTGCTGCAGGTCATTTGACCACTTTTTTCTGATGTTCCATCAGGATGCATCATTTGTGTTAGATATCCTGCGTTCGTCTCATATACAACCACTTGTTTCGCGTGTGCCTTAGAGTAGTATCTACTCGTGATCATTAATAGTAAACCTCACGCTCAACAGAGGAACAGAGGACTTCCAACTAATGTGTGATGAAACATAACACATTCCTCTAAAAGAGAGAAATTTTATGCAATGTACTCCATTCCCCTGTCGCATCTCGGGTGTAAAATCGATATTTCAGTTTCATAACTAACATGATTCTGAGTTAGCGATAAGTGTTTGCGAGACGCTGCAATCCCTGTGTATACATCTGCTTGGCAGATGTGCTGTTACAGAATTAGTGGCGGCATGACTTCTAATCTCACATGTCGGATGCTGGTGGTATGCGTTTATCTGTTTCCTTGTAAGAGGTGTTCTCCGTTACTAACGATCATTTTGTATAGGACTAATGTGGGCATAGTATAATTTCTGAACCGTGATCGGATGTGAACAGTGGACGATATACATCTCTGGAAAGCTATGTTGTGCATGTATCACATAGAGCCACTTTTTTATGGAAGTAGTTTTCTCGTTTTCACAGTTTGTTACCATAGTGTATCGTAGAGAAGCCTGCAAGAACGCTGTATGTCATGCGCTGGAAATGTATTTCTTACACTGGAATACAAACAGCGCTGCATTTCTCACAACTGGTAGATCGGGAACTCAAGCGATCTAACATTATAGCCTGTTTTAAGTGCAGAACCGTATAGCCTTAGGAGTGCGTATGTTTATGTTCTCTTTTACCAATTCCCTCCTGGTACTGATCCGAGCCACTAGAACAATACTTTAAAATTGATATCGTACTTGATTTATGTAAAATGCTTCCAACTCCATCCGTCTGGAGCTCCTACTCGCATAAAAATCATCCGTTTCATGTTCTTCTTAACCGTCTGCTATTACGTCACAACACTTTCAAATCTGTTACTATAGACCGATAAAGAGTGCTAACATCTTCGACATGGGGTCATCTGGAGAAATATTGTGTACCTGGATGGGCAAGGATATGACTAACTCCATTCATTCACGAGACGCGGAATGTGGCAGTCTGCTTCTGGTCAGCTGCAGATTAAATCGGTAACGGTGCTGCAGGGTGGGCTGGTCAAAGACAGTGCGAGGGGGCCCTTGAGTCTTAATTTTTCGTAAGACTGCGAGAATGCTCTGTGACTCTCATCCACATAGAGATAGATGGTAAATTATGCCCTACGCTCGAGGTGCTAGTATTATGTAGTGTGCTGTCTGGCATACTCTGATTATGTGTGTGCACGAAAATTAACAATGAATGGATGTACTGCACAGTCATCTATCTACATTTGCAACGATACTCGCAAAGTAGAGAATAACAGATGCTAGCGAAGTGGCGAGCACAGAAGTTCGCTACAGAAATGCCGTCTCACCGCTTATGACTGCGATTGTTAGACCGTTTGAGAGGTAACAATCCTGGATAATAGTCGACATAGTTGTGCTTACTGTCGGTATGTGAGGTGATGTGTGGGGGCTTGACAGTGGAGTACGCAAACAGCCAACCACACTTACATACTCAACACAGAAAAGTTATAGAGTTAGTCTACTCCTTGGTTACCGTTAAACGAACAAACTGCTAGTTATTGTAGTTGAAGCTCTCTGTAGGCTTGGTACTGTGGTCAATAACAATGAGAGAACTTCTCATTAATGATGCAACATTAAATGTTCAACGCAGGGCCGCATGTTTCATAATGGAATGGCACCACTGTGAGAACGCATTTAGCTATACGAAAGAAATCGGGCATCTTTATACTATATTTATAGTAACCTGATCAGGACTGTTGTAGGACGGAAGAGAGCACAATCCTATGAATTAATCTAAAAGTTTATTTTCTGTACTTCATGTCTCAATTAAATCACTTACAATTAATTCTTTGAACTAAAAGCGAATATGAGTTCTCCTGATTATGACAAAGAATGTTACTTACTAGGAGCACCAACTAAAACATCATTTATCTTCGAGTGGGTTTCACTACTTTCGCCACGGTAATAAGCAAGAATTTCTCTTTATACATCTGAATGTAACGAAAGCCTCTTAAAACTTCTCCGCTATCGTTTGCAGTATGTCAGTTAACTGGCCAAACGTTGGTGCACTGCATTTGTGGTTTCGCTACTCATTGGCTCAGACATTCATGTCATAGCACCAATGTCACTTACCCATCTGACTGGCTGAAAACATCCGTAATGGAAGCTTCATAGAGACGGAGAAATGGTGGTTTCGCGTGTATGCATCAGCCAGTGAGGTCCGCTGATTCATCTCTTCAGCAATACCAAGGAGACGGTGGCCACTCTGTTCTAATCTGAAGAGCCATGCTCACCTACGGGTTTTGACTTAATAATTCTGTGAATCTAGAATCCAACAGTGGTTTGTAAAGCATCCCATATTCAAACTATCAACTCCGACATCTCTCAATACGTTCTCACTGACCAGCCTCATGAAAGTGAGATGTAAGAATCTTACTCCAGAATCCGCTAACTATGTATTCAACTGCGAAATGTAGCTAGTAGTATCGCAAAATGATAATTGACTGTAATGTCAGAATCTGGTGTTGCAAAAGGGCTTTTTAATACAGATATTTTGATAGTGTTTTTGGCTTTCCGCCAGCTATCAATGCGCACCTGACGATATAGCCATCTGATATTTTTAATATTTCTTATCACCTGTCAGCTACACCTATTAGAGTGTCCGCCTGCTTAGCTGGGTGGTAACATGCTTCCGTCCCATTCACTGGTCCCTGGTTCGATTCCCGTCGCAGTAGGAGACTTTCTCCGCTCGTGGACTGGGTGTTGTGTTATTCTCATCATCGTTCCATACCCATCATCGGCCGCTAGTCGCCCAATGCGGCGCCGAGTGAAATAAGACTTGCGCTTGTTGGCCGAACCCGACTCAGACCTCCCGGCCAACAATGCCATACGATAATTTCATTTTTTTCACACATTAGAGAACTGACAGACCTTGGGAAGTATTCACTTAGAAATCTGTGAATACAACAGCTCTTGTTATCATCCTAAAAACTTATTTCTTGAACCCAGGGAATAGACTTCGTTAACATTGGTGAACCAACAGTGTAGACATGATAGCCTGTGACGGGGACTGATATGAATAGGTATATCGAATGTATATTTAGATGTAAGTCTTTGAGGGGAACTGAGAGTTATTCTTCTTGCTTTTTTCAGCAAATCTGTAGCCTTTTCCTTTTTCCCTTTAGTTTTGCAGTGGAAAGAGTGTTTGTTTTGGAATGAAACGCAGTTTTAAAAATTAATAACACCAACATATTTTGTCACTGTTTCACTTTCAGAATAGACCAAAATGTTAGTATCGGCTCGTGAGATTGAGCGCAAGGTTAAAGAGTAGAAGTTGTGTTCATAAGGCCCTCTGAAAGTTTCTGAAGAAGCGAATTTGAGGAGCACCAGCAAAACAGGATTCGGTGTTAGCTGATTGGATTGAATAACTTCGAAAGAAGGGGAGGGACCAGCAGAGTGTGGCCCTTTACCTCCGGCTAATCCCACAAAGGAATGGACATCACGTGCCTCATATCCCGCCATACCCTATATGACTGTAATAGCTATGATGAAAATAGCCTTTCGACAATCCGTGAGCCATCTCTGGCGTTCTCGCCTGCGGTGATTAATTTACCAACGTTCAGTTAACTCATTTTTGTATATTATTGTCCCAAACAAGGACTAATACATACATACATATATATATATATATATATATATATATATATATATATATATGTGTGTGTGTGTGTGTGTGTGTGTGTGTGAGTGTGTGTGTGTGTGTGTGTGTGTGTGTGTGTGAGTGTGTGTGTGTGTGTGTGTTTTTCTTTCTTTATTAACCACTGAACATGCACAAAATTGCACACTGGAACCCTAGAATAAGTGAATTAAGTCATAACCAGCTGATTCTGGAGCCGATTGTGCTTGATGGAATGAGTCAGCTAGTACTAACACATTTTTTGTATTTATTCATGCGAACAAAGTTGTTTCATTTTTATTGCATGCTGGATTGTGCTTGATGGAATGAGTCAGCTGACACTAACACATTTTTTGTATTTATTCATGCGAACAAGCTTGTTTCATTTTTATTGTATTCAGATGTTCAGGTAATTGATGCTCTGTCTTGGTGCATGTTGTTTTGTGATGTTATTATGTTTCATCATCTCGATGTAGGCCTGCCATATAAAATCTAGGCTAAAGATATTACTGCGCTAACTTTTACTTGATTGTGGCACGAAATTTGTAATACTACGTATTTTATCATTTTCTCTTAGCGTTGAACGGGAGATTCCAAGGAATTTCGGGTATTTCAGATTTACAGTTGTTTGTTGGAAGTAGAATTCTCTTCTCGTGTTGTGTCATTAATCAGTAATGATTGAATATTGACATAAAGGGACGTTTACTTTTTCAAAAAGGAGGGTAAAATAGTGTGATGCGGCACAACAGTAACGTATCACTTTGCGATATTATTTAAACTTCTCATCTACATTAATTATGATAGAGGGAAATACATAGCCACAGGCTTCTAGAATAAAGGTCTTAAATATCCCTTCTCTGAGAAAAACCAAAGTGGATGTGTTGTGAAAAGCTTGCGTGGTGGTGTCATCTGGAATACATTATAGTTTAAAAACCTCTATTGGGTTGAGTGGTGACACAGTAAATTCTGTGTACCAATCTCTACTTAGTCAATCGAAATACGGTAAACGATGGTGTAGATGTTTTATCACATTTTCCCTATATGTTGGCGTGTTCAGGGAAATTGTTGCTCGTCACTCGCGCAGATATTTATTGTATTTTTGTGCATGCCATCGTGTATTTCTTGATATTACTGACTTTCTTACACTCATTTTCAGATACATAAAATTTCTTGAGATTCAAGTAAGGAATCGCCATTATCATAATTAAATCAAGTTATATTAATTTTTTGGTTCAAAGAACTAATTGTACAGCTTTTAATGGAGATACGAACTTTAGAAAATAAACTCATACATTAAAACTTATGAGTGTATTTAGTTTCACCCGAAAACAGTTCAATTCAGGCCATCCTAATGAAAAAACAACTATGACCGAGTCTAGTGCGTAACTGATTTTTGCTGTCACAGTGGTAGCGTTCCAGTGTTAATCCTAGGCCCCTACTTGGAACATTTGGTGTATGCTGTAGGAAATTTGTTTCATTTGCAACACTAATGATTAATGAGAACTGATCTCATTTGTATTTTCCACAGTGTTGAGATCATAGTGTTTCAGTTACTGTTACTAAAAATTTATTGATTTAATGTTAAACAAGGCGTATACATACATGTATTGCATCTCTGTGTTGAGTATGTGTGGTAGGCAATTTGCATACTCCACTGCAGAGCCCTAGGGAAAACATTTCAAGATATTAGTAACGAAAGCAAGGGCTTTGCCTGTCGGAGATCTAGTTTCTTCGGCCGCCAAAACGCGTTTCCGTGGTGGGTACAGGCAGTCTCAAGACCCCATGGTCCTGCCGTTTAGGCGTCTTGTTGAGACTGCGCAAATGACCGCTGTAGATACCAAATGGTCCTACAGTTGACTGCCGATTAGTCAGAGGAAAAGTTAATTACATAGTGGCTCTCTAGTTGTGACAGTCAGATCAGCTGGCATCACGATGTCACTTCGTAATTGCGATCACAACCGCACAACTGACGCCGCCATGCCACTACTGAGGGAAACTGTCATGCTCCTTTGCCACGTGCCTTCATTAGAGTTTCTATCGGTCCACCTCAATTACATGTTTTATTTCTTCATTTCGTATCCACGGATTACTTACATATGTTGTGTTGTTTGACTGAGTGCTGTGTAACGGAAGAGTAATAATTTTCTTAATGCCAGGCATTAATATGCATCTTACACTAATCTGTTAGTGAGCTTATTTGTTAATATACACCATGTGATCAAAAGTATCCGTACAAACCCAAAAAGTACACTTTTCATATCAGGTGCATTGTGCTACCACCTACTGCCAAGTACCACACATCAGCGACCTCAGTGGTCATTAGACATCGTGGGAGAGCAGAATGGAGGGCTCAGCGGAACTCACGGACTTCGAACGTGGTCAGGTGATTGGGTGTCACGTGTGTAATACGTCTGTACGCGAGAATTCCGAACCCCTAAATATCCCTAGGTCCACTGTTTCCGATGTGATAGCGAAGTGGAAACGTAAAGGGACACAAACAGCACAAGAGTGTACAGGCTGATCTCGTCTGTTGACTGACAGAGACCACCGACGGTTGAAGATGGTCGTAATGTGTAATAGGCAGATATCTATACAGACCATCACACAGAAACTCCAAACTGCATCAGCATCCACTGCAAGTACTATGACAGTTAGGCGGGAGGTTGCTCATGAGCCACACATGACGTCGGTAAATGTCAAATGACACCTCGCTTGGTGTAAGGAGCGTAAACATCAGACGATTGAACAGTGGAAAAATGTTGTGTGAGGTGACAAATCACGGTACACATTGTGGCGATCCGATGGCAG
This sequence comes from Schistocerca americana, assembly GCF_021461395.2. Lineage (NCBI taxonomy): Eukaryota > Metazoa > Arthropoda > Insecta > Orthoptera > Acrididae > Schistocerca > Schistocerca americana. The sequence goes on from NC_060130.1 coordinate 336,421,505, forward strand.
GGTGTGGATATTGCGAATGACCGGTGAACACCATCTGCTAGCGTGTATAGTGCCAACAGTAAAATTCGGAGGCGTTGGCGTTATGGTGTGGTCGTGTTTTTCATGGTGAGGTCTTGCACCCCTTGTTGTTTTGCGTGGTACTATGGTTCAAATGGTTCAAATGGCTCTGAGCACTATGGGACTTAACATCTTAGGTCATCAGTCCCCTAGAACTTAGAACTACTTAAACCTAACTAACCTAAGGACATCACACACATCCATGCCCGAGGCAGGATTCGAACCTGCGACCGTAGCAGTCCCGCGGTTCCGGACTGCAACGCCTAGAACCGCACGGCCACCGCGGCCGGCGCGTGGTACTATCACAGCACAGGCCTATATTGATGTTTTAAGTACCTTCTTGCTTCCCACTGTCGAAGAGCAATTCGGGGATGGTGCTTAAGCACTTGTACATGATGCACGGCCTGTGGCGAATGGTTAGACGACAATAACATTCCTGTAATGGACTGGCCTCGCAGAGTCTTGCCTTGAATCATATACATCACCTTCGGGATGTTTTGGACGCCGACTTCGTGCCATTCTTCACCGACCGACATCGATACCTCTCCTCAGTGCAGCACTCCGTGATGAATGGGCTGCCATTCCCCAAGAAACCTTCCAGCATCTATCTGAATGTATGCTTGCGAGAGTGGAAGCTGCCATCAATGCCAAGTGTGGGCCAACACCATACTGAATTCCAGCATTACCGATGGAGTGTGCCACGAACTTGTAGTCATTATCAGTCAGGAGCCCGGATACTTTTAACCACATAGTGTATTTGTGGGCCTTTATGAAGACACAAGTGTGTAATTGAATCTGCGGTCGACGTATACACTCCTGGAAATGGAAAAAAGAACACATTGACACCGGTGTGTCAGACCCACCATACTTGCTCCGGACACTGCGAGAGGGCTGTACAAGCAATGATCACACGCACGGCACAGCGGACACACCAGGAACCGCGGTGTTGGCCGTCGAATGGCGCTAGCTGCGCAGCATTTGTGCACCGCCGCCGTCAGTGTCAGCCAGTTTGCCGTGGCATACGGAGCTCCATCGCAGTCTTTAACACTGGTAGCATGCCGCGACAGCGTGGACGTGAACCGTATGTGCAGTTGACGGACTTTGAGCGAGGGCGTATAGTGGGCATGCGGGAGGCCGGGTGGACGTACCGCCGAATTGCTCAACACGTGGGGCGTGAGGTCTCCACAGTACATCGATGTTGTCGCCAGTGGTCGGCGGAAGGTGCACGTGCCCGTCGACCTGGGACCGGACCGCAGCGACGCACGGATGCACGCCAAGACCGTAGGATCCTACGCAGTGCCGTAGGGGACCGCACCGCCACTTCCCAGCAAATTAGGGACACTGTTGCTCCTGGGGTATCGGCGAGGACCATTCGCAACCGTCTCCATGAAGCTGGGCTACGGTCCCGCACACCGTTAGGCCGTCTTCCGCTCACGCCCCAACATCGTGCAGCCCGCCTCCAGTGGTGTCGCGACAGGCGTGAATGGAGGGACGAATGGAGACGTGTCGTCTTCAGCGATGAGAGTCGCTTCTGCCTTGGTGCCAATGATGGTCGTATGCGTGTTTGGCGCCGTGCAGGTGAGCGCCACAATCAGGACTGCATACGACCGAGGCACACAGGGCCAACACCCGGCATCATCGTGTGGGGAGCGATCTCCTACACTGGCCGTACACCACTGGTGATCGTCGAGGGGACACTGAATAGTGCACGGTACATCCAAACCGTCATCGAACCCATCGTTCGACCATTCCTAGACCGGCAAGGGAACTTGCTGTTCCAACAGGACAATGCACGTCCGCATGTATCCCGTGCCACCCAACGTGCTCTAGAAGGTGTAAGTCAACTACCCTGGCCAGCAAGATCTCCGGATCTGTCCCCCATTGAGCATGTTTGGGACTGGATGAAGCGTCGTCTCACGCGGTCTGCACGTCCAGCACGAACGCTGGTCCAACTGAGGCGCCAGGTGGAAATGGCATGGCAAGCCGTTCCACAGGACTACATCCAGCATCTCTACGATCGTCTCCATGGGAGAATAGCAGCCTGCATTGCTGCGAAAGGTGGATATACACTGTACTAGTGCCGACATTGTGCATGCTCTGTTGCCTGTGTCTATGTGCCTGTGGTTCTGTCAGTGTGATCATGTGATGTATCTGACCCCAGGAATGTGTCAATAAAGTTTCCCCTTCCTGGGGCAATGAATTCACGGTGTTCTTATTTCAATTTCCAGGAGTGTATTTAAGTTGAGCAATAGTGTCCCTGTCGACTCCCATCCATGCAGGTGAGAACGCAGTTTCGCCGGTTCAGAAGATTAATTCGGAAACATAGCATAAATAATACATAATATGCTTGTAGACTATAGACACTTCCTAGATGTTTTCCACACACGAGTAGGTGGCTTAGTGACAATTTTGTTCATCCCATACAAAGAAAAATATTCAGTTGGTATAAAAGTAGGACCTGCATGTACAGAACGGGAGAAGATGAATACCATGCCCACAAGCACGGGTCTATTGTATCCATAAGAAATCATTTGGAAAACTTAATATACCAAATTCCATCTATTTTGTTTGTCTTTATCGTTCAGTATATAAAAAATTAAGTGACTTTCTGCCTCTTTTTATTGTTTGTGGCCTTTCCTCTGTCCTTTATTCTGCATCATTTTCTGTTTAAAAGACGTACTGTACGTTTCAGTTTCCGCTGTAGCCACCGAAAAGTAGACGGGATGATCTTTCAAGAAAATTGCCAACTACGTAGAGACAGCGGGAGGAAGTTATAGTTAGGACAGCAGGTCCGATAGTCCCCGTCAATAGTATTCCACCACTCCGTCTTGTTACCTCATTAACGTGATTCTATTGAGACAAACGTGCCTACACTTCATTAGCCAACAGCTACATGCTGAATACCTACCTAATGAAGATCTCTAGTAAAGCTCTGCTTTCGGATGTCTGTTATATTTGTCCAATTTTTTGCTACCTAGAGCTTTAGGGGCTGTGTTGACTTCGCTCCCATTTCGCTTTCTGCTGACATGATTTCATATTCCTGTGGAACAAATAACTGTAGTGTGGTCGTTACGAAATCAACGGAAATACAGCTGAAACGCTTCACCCAATTCGTAGTAGAGTGCTAAACTGCACACGTTTACTCGTTGTTGATTTATATCCAAATATCAGTAAAACTTACTGCGATAATAGAAAACGTAAGCGACGCTAACGGATTTTTATTTTTAAGAGATTTCTAACCTAATGAAGAATAGTTCCTCTTCATGACCACTGACGCGATTTTAAACATGAAGAAAGCAGAAGAAATGTTTGCATTTCCTAGCTCAAGTTAACGCATGTAACTGGCTTGTCACAGTAGTGAAAGACTTAAGATTCCTATATCCTAAAGCGAATTCTGTGAGGTTTTTCAGCTCCTTCTTGAGGATAACTACTGAAGGACACGCCATTTTTTGTCAGCTTGAAAATGTTTCTAAGATACTCTTCTCGTAGTACGACGAAATATTGAACCAGCCATGCCAGATTGTACAAACATGAAGTCATGCAAACTGTTGGCTTAAAATTTACACAGTAAACTACGACGCAAACTACGAAGCCATAACTATAGCATAGTTCTAATCTAGTTCCATCAAGACCGTCAACGTCAGGTGCGCGGAAAACTTTTGGCAATCTAAATCATTTTCTGAACATTGCTGGTGAATTAAATAAAAATTTAGTTTCTACAGGAAATCATACAACTTTCTTGGCAAATGCCTTTCCGAGATTGATGTCTGAAATACTCCTCTGTGATAGAGACAAGAGGGAGATTGAGTCAATAATTAAATCACTGAAGACTAAGGACTCTCATGCTTATGATGGAGTGTCTAGCAGAATATTAAAGTGCTGTGTTGCACATGTTAGCCCTGTATTTAGCCATATTTGTAATTTTTCCTTTAGGAGTGGTCAGCTTCCTGAGCGATTAAAGTACTTGGTAGTAAATCCTCTTAATAAAAAGGAGGAAGGGATAATGTAGATAATTTTAGACCTATTTCTATGCCATCAGTGTTAGCAAAAGTTATTGAAAAGGCTTTGTATTCAAGGATAATTGATCATTTTAAATCATACAATTTGCTATCAAATGTACAGTTTGGCTTTAGAAGTCGTTTAGCAACTGAAATTGTTATATTCTCTTTTCTCTGCGAGGTACTGGATGGGCTAAAAATAAAGTTTCGAACGCTTGGCTTATTTTTTTATATAATTAAGGCGTTAGATTGTGTTGATCACAAAATATAGCTCCAGAAGTTGGACCATTACGGAATACGGGGAGTAGATAACAATTGGTTCACCTCTTACTTTAGCAACAAGCAGCAAACGGTCATTATTCACAATGTTGATAACGGCTGTGATGTGGGATCTAATAGGGGTACTGTCAAGTGGGGGGGGGGGGGGGGGGGGTTGCCCCAGGGTTCACTGTTGGGGCCACTACTGTCTCTTATTTATATAAATGATATGCCCTCTACTATTACAGGTAACTCTAAGAAATTTCTGTTTGCTGACGACACTAGCTTGGTAGTAAAGGATGTTGTGTGTAACATTGGCTCGGTTTCAAATAGTACAGTACATGACCTCAGTTCATGGCTTGTGAAAAATAAACTAACGTTAAATCACACTAAGACTAGGTTTTGACAGTTTCTAACACACAATTCAACAAAACCTGACGTTTTAATTTCACAGAACGGGCATACGATTAGTGAAACTGAACAGTTCAAATTTCTAGTTGTTCAGATAGTAATCTTGTTCAAAGACTTAATACTGCCATTTTTACTATTCGAACGGTATCAGAAGTGAGTGATGCTTCGACACGAAAATTATTCTACTTTTCTTGTTTTCATTCGCTTATGTCATATGATATTATCTTTTGAGGTGACTCTTCCCATTCTACAAGGATGTTTTTGGCTCATAAACGGGCGGTTCGGGAAATAAGTGGTGTGAGTTCACGAACCTCTTGTCGACCTCTGTTCACGAGTCTGGGTGTTTTGACATTGGCCTCTCAATATGTATATTCCTTATTGTCGTTTCTTGTTACAATATTAGTTTATTCCCAAGAATAAGCCGCTTTCACTCGGTTAATGCTCGGCAGAAATCAAACCTGCATTTGGATTGGAGTTCCTTGACTCTAGTGCAAAAAGGTGTGCAGTATACTGCTGCATCAATTTTCAACGAGCTGCCCCTCGAACTCAAAAATATTAGCAGTAATCCACGAGCTTTCAAATCGAAACTGAAGAGTTTCCTCATGGGTCACTCCTTCTATTCTGTCTAGGAGTTCCTTGTAAAATTAAGCTGATTCTTATTGTATTGCTGATAGCGTTTACTTAAACTCATGGACTGACTTCTTTCACGTTCATGAACATTTATTTTTATCCGTTTTTAATCTTATGTTGTAATTTCATGTACTGACACGTTCCAAGACCTTGGAGATTTTCTCTTCAATGCCGGCCGAAGTGGCCGTGCGGTTAAAGGCGCTGCAGTCTGGAACCGCAAGACCGCTACGGTCGCAGGTTCGAATCCTGCCTCGGGCATGGATGTTTGTGATGTCCTTAGGTTAGTTAGGTTTAACTAGTTCTAAGTATTAGGGGACTAATGACCTCAGCAGTTGAGTCCCATATTGCTCAGAGCCTTTTGAACCTTTTTTTTCTCCTCAATTTGGTCCTACGGAACTTGACGTGTAAATAAATAAATAGATAAAAGTGAAATCATATGTTCAGCAACATGTGCTAATACTTAGTAACTTAATAGCTTTTGTCTACTGTGAAACATGGAAAAAATTACAATTTTGTAATTGTGTGTACGGCCCAGCATAGTCCTTGGCCATCTGAAGCATTTCAATAAAATTTCGTACCTATACGTCTTAGTACCAAGACAATGGTCGTGATGAAAAGAAACTATTACCACTCCTGTTTGTGGAGGTGGTTTTGAGAACATGAAGACACATGAGGATGAGTCTGCAACGCCTGGAGTAACTTGATACATGTCTGACTTATTTAAAAATATGTCGTGTTGGAGTAAGATGCTGTTACCAGCTTTAAGGGTTGGGTGTGTTATGAATAATGTGGGATGTAGACATAATTTAAAATGAATGAAACCGTCGGAAAAAGAAATAGTAGATCATTTTAGATGTCTGCAATTCACTCAAGATTTATTGTTGCTACAGTGCATATGAAGCACACGGAAGTATTACAGTAACGGTTCAACATACAAGGGGTTCTGAAGAACTAGTTGTCGGCGCATGCTGAGACACCCACATTAGCACGTGGTGCAGCCTCCAATGGCGTCAATGCAGGCGCTGACTATGGCATCCAGTCTATCGTACAGATGGCGAATACTGTCCTGGTATACGTTATGCCACGCCTGCTCGACCTATTCACGTAGTTCTGTGAGAGTTGTTGGTTGGCGAGTCGCACGAGTTACTTCTCGTCCTGTAGTATCCCAAACATGATCGACAGGAGATAAAGCCGGAGACCGTGCTGGCCAGGGAAGTTGCTGCCCGTCTAGCAGAGTACGTTCACTTCCATGGCCAGCGTGTGGGTGAGCATTATACTGGTGGAACTACACATCATCTTCCTGTCGCAAGAACGGCAACAGATCTGGTCTAATAACGATCTGCACGTACCGAGCGCTGGTTAGCGCCTCCCCCAGAAACACCAAGGGTGAACGACAGTTGCGGTTTATCACACTCCAGATCATAAGGCATGGGCGCGTGGACGGGGGCAGGGGGCGGGGGGCTAGCGTGACCCATCTACGAGACAGCTCTCAGTAAGTTTCTGCCGCTCTTAGAAACCTGCGTGGAGGCCGAATCTACTTTCATCACTTAAGACCATGCGCCATTCCATCTGCCACGTGATCCTTTGATGGGACGAGTACTGCCGTGAACGTCGATACTGTGGCGTGAGTGGAAGATGGGCTAGAGGACTCTGTGCCCGTAATCTCACTGCCAGTAACCAGTTCGAAACAGTTTGTGTTGACAGATATGGGCTCACAAGCTTCCTTATCTGAGCTGTGGTAGCTTTACGGCACGCCACTGCAGAACTTACAAAACGGTGGTCCTGGGGAGCGTCTCTGCTGCATGGACGTCCAGAACCTCGTCTAGGGGTATGAGAATTTCACGTGTCAACTGGTACCAGCATCGCTGTACAGCTAACACAGCACGTCCGACTCGTGTGTCAATGCGCAGAAAGGACCATCCCGTATCTCGGAAGGCCACAGTCTGCCCCTTTCAATCACGCTCATTTCGCTGTACGAAGCAAGAGTGCTTGTCTGTGGCATGGTTGCCTGCTTGTATCACACGTTTGTACCACAGTGCGGCTTCTCGCTGTGATGATTCCCTGTTAAAGGGTAGACACAGATGGAGCTCTGATAGCTATTCCACTACGCTATCTGTTCGCAGACGACGTTGAAACCTTTATCAGTACGTCTACTATCCCGCAGATGGAATATACAGTCATCGGATATAAACTGAAGTCATATTTCTAGGTATAATTTTTTTTTGTCTATGCAGAATTTAACGTCGTATTTCTCCACTTTTTAGTACATAGATAATAAGAATATTTCGGATATTTTTAATATATATCAATACTGCTACTAGCTATCACACAGACAATCATTCACATTTAACTTGATAAAGATACAGAAACTGATCAACATGGTTACAAAAAACTGGTCGTTATTTGGCAGAGTGCCATAAAGGTGCAGTTCATGTCAGAAAAACGGAACAGACAAAATAGGAAGTACTTAATAACATTTGGTATCTATTCACAATAGAGACTGAATAAAACTATCTGATGGATGTCATCAGCTCGCAGTTTCTCTGTCTGAGAGCATTTCAGCAACCTAGACGAAATAACGCATAGCGGATAGTACGTAACTTCACAATTGGCTTCTACTTCCAGATATGCAACTCGGGTGACACATTATATCGTCAAGTGGCCGGGAACCTATAAGCTGTTAGGATAAAGTTTGGCAAATGCGCTTTTGTGGGTGCATGTGAGTGCAGACACTGCTTGTCTGCTGGCGCTGTCAGGCAGCAATTCCCCCTCCACCTCTCTGTTATATTCGCTCGCTTGTTATTGATGGGCGCACGGCAAGACTACCCTGTTCACTTCGTGTCGGTAGTGTTGGCTCTCGCGGTTGGACAAAATTAAGAAGAGGATAATAGCTCAGGATGAATTAAAACCCTCAAGAGGAAAATCGGACGAATCGATATGCTTCAATCCAGCATAGTAGAAATATGTTTTTTTCTGTTGAATCACAAACCGGCCTTTAGTGTCGGTTTTGTGATGCTGTTTAATCGACGTGGAAGAAGTACAATGTAAAGGAAAATCTTCAGCATCTTCTTGAGAAATTTCTGAAATCTTTAATATGGAGTAACGGAAGGCCAACCTTCTCGAGCTAAAACTGGAAATAGAGAAGGAAGAACGTCCATGTTGATATATGAATTACTTGAAGATGTTACTACCATTTATAGCCGTGTGTGATTTTTCCTTTGGTTTTTCCTCCTCCTTGTAACATATTAAGAAGAAAGGACTCATGTTATTCGCAATGATGGTACATTGAGAGTTACCTATCACAGAGCTCTTGAAGAAGCGAAAACACCGCGTTGCACTTGAACGTGTTTTCAACACGTATAAGTACGTAGCATTATTCATGGACATGAATGGAACGCCAGTGAAAGTGTTTGATCACCTCCAGTGGATATTCGACCTAGTGTTCCTAACCTACGTTACAAAGCATCTGAATGTATTGCGTACATCTTCGCAAGATAGATGTAAATTCATTACCGATGTTTCCGACGCCAGCTTTGGGTTATAAAAGAAAACTACTTCTGGTGATAAAATAACTTTAAGGAGTGTCATTTGTGAACTTTCGAACGTTGCTCTAATTATAGATTAAATAAATCTACGAAAAGATACAATGAAAGAAGATTTTGATGAATTTGTTAGGATTCTACAAGATTTAATCTTTATTTTACTCTTTTTGCTACTCCTGTTCCAATCAACGTCGAAAGTGCACCTTCTGAAGTTCAGATCAAGCTGTCCGCCTCTCAGTGCACTCGTGTATTCATGGAAAGGACTCAAACTGCAGAAAATATTTAAATAATTTACAAGAATTTCCCTTGAGAACAATTCCCAGTGTTGTTTCGAATAGCTGCTCAAGTCTGAGTATGTCTGGGACCAAATATTTGTGTGAAGGTATTTTTTCAACGATGAAATTAACAAAATCGAAGCTTAGGATTAGGAGTAGTCTACTGACCTTCATCTGCCGGAGCAATGCGTTTAATGACCAGTAATCTCACTACAAACATAGAGATGATGGTGGAAAAACAATTAAAGACAATAATAGAGTATGAAAAAAGATGTTTCTTTTTCATATGTAGTAGACCAGCTCTGAAGTTAACACTCCTCAGTAAGCCTACATGTATTTTGTTAACAGATATTTAGTAAAAAATTTGAATTTTTCCTTATTACATTATGTGTGTGCTATAATTGTAAGTGGGAAACTACGTCGTCGAGAGTGAGGTTTTATTGACTTTTTCTTGATTACTGCACTGCCACCCCTCCCCTCCACCCTCCACTTATTTTATTCTGAAATGAACGACAGAATTTTGAACGATTCGTACTGCTTGTAACTGATGTCAGCCTTTGCAGTATATTAATTTGTGGCGCTACAGTACTCATTACGGCATTACGCGTGCTGGTGTGTACCCATCTTTAGTTTCTCTGATGCAACTGGAACAACACATGAGGGCTCAGAAGAAGATGGGACACGAAGTACCAGCTGGTCCCACAGCGGAAATAAAAATCAAAACTAAAATTTTACTCGCTGACACTAATAGGACAACAATATGGCTGTCTTGCTTGCAAAGACTTATTTTTATGAGCTAACCGTCATTAATTTTTCTTTCGATGGCACTTTTGCGTAACACAAGATTTGGAGCCTACACTTTCGATATTACTATGCACATGTTATATAGTGTCGTAGGTAGTCATTGCATTGTACTTGACGAATTACGACAACGCTAAGAATACTAACGTGTCTCAAACGCGGGAGTCAGCTGTCGATCATGTGTTTTCGGATGTCTTCGGTCTTTTTCGGGCAGCCTCGTGGGCAGCTCACTCGCGCAGCCCTGTGTTAGGAGAACACAATATCAGAGAAGGTCTACGTCTGTAACCTCCGCCCAGACCACGCCCTGTCCCGCCCACAATATAGGGTGGCGAATAGGGACATGTCATTGGTTGAGACACACGCCTCCGTCCGTTTGCCCAGTCGGTGCCAGAGGAGCAGACGGCCGTAGGAGGTAGATTAACCCAGCGGCTGCCTAATGGACGCTCTGTTACTTTGCCTTCAATTCTATTTGATGTTTCGCGGCCACTGAGATCGTTATTTGTAAGCATGATTCTCCAGTCAGTCTTACATATCTGCATTAAGGCAAGGACTGATTTTAAACAAGATTTGTCAGGCTCGATCAGTGATAATTGCAACCAATCGTGCATAAAACAAATATCTCAAATTAATTATTAATTTATTATTAATAATTAATAATTCACTAATTTTCAGAGAAGCAGTACATTCACAAGAAAAGTTTAATATTTAAGATTAAGAATAATATACGCTTTTGTATTGGTGAGACAAATATTACACGTGAGACCACATCTGGCAATGTACATAAAAGACTTCTCTATATGTTTACAAAATACTGAGAACAAAATTGAAAGCATGACCTCTGTTTTTTTATCGAAAACATACGTTACAATAACGCTCACATTGCATTGCGATGTGAAGTTACTTCATTTGTTTCTCATTGTTCATGTAACTGAAAGGGCTGAAGAGTCCCGTCTTAAATTACAAAAGATTGATTTTATTGCTCATTATATTTCAACTGAAAGCACAATTCGGGATTTCCTAGCGTTTCTACAATTCGAAATAAGGCGACGAGAAATAAGACGAGACATTACTGCACTGTTGGAGGTAGCGTTGGGAGTGGGATCGTGTTACGTGTCGGAGGTGGGGGATTGGTGCGAAGAACGGAACGGTTGGGCTTGTCGTGTGATCAGGATGTGGTTAGGCTTGTAGTGACAGTAGGTGTCGGAATCGAGCGCGATATAATTGCTTTTTATCGTGGCCTGATCCTGGGTACTTTGCGCGTGGGACTCATGTCGGACTGTTGTAGGCGCTTAGGTTTTCATACTCGTTGTATTAAAGGTGAACTGTTAGTTTGTCGTTGCGGGGAAAACAGTCGTTGCCAGAATTGAATACAACATGTTCACAACATGGTCGCTGTCGCCTGTTACGGCTTCTTATAGTGGATAGACAGATCATAACGCAGAAAGCCACGCCTCAGTTTAAGCTGACGAACAACAGGCACAAAGCAAACTGCCATCCAGAACAACCCCCTCTTTACTTTATCAAACGCAAGTGTAGCCAAGTGAAGCTCTCCTTACGGTACTTCACAGGCCGTAGGAATTAGAATAGGCTCAGATGCATTCGCAGGATAATGTCACCTAAAGAAAGATAAGTTCTGGTTTAATGTGGAGTCACCGATGGTGTGGTAGGTGTATGACAATAACTACAGCAGATAATGAATTCGTTTGTCAACAGCTTAAGTAGATAGACGCTGGAGGCATGATCCTGGTGAGGTGGGGGGAAATGACTATGCTGGAACCAAGTAACAGTAACAAATTACATAACTAAAGAATTCCAGAGGGAATAAAATTTTTATTTTTACTATTCCGCATACTTATTGATAGAACTTAAACTTTTAAAATTATTGTCACGATCTAGTCAATAATATTTATATTATTATGTTATAAATATAACAGAATAAGTCTAGTATTACTGTTGGAAGTTACATTTTTGTCTTGAGGCAGCGTAAGGGACGGCTCGTAAATACCCAGGTTTCATTTATCCAGTATTTCAGAATGAACATCCTTAGTGAGTTCGAAGAAAGTTTACACATGAGTTTCGACCTCTATGGTAGTTCTTCTCGCTGACACCTCCACAAAACGATGAAAGTAAAAATGTTTATCGTATACTGCATTTTCGCCATTCTTGCACTAAGATTTTAGTATCAGATATGACATTTTAATATATTACTTCTTTACTATGAAGTATGTTTATAAGCCTTTGCTTAAAATGTAGATAAAGTTACCCAGGCCATATTTCTCCAGTGATTTATAATGAGAGCACTTTACAACTTCCACCATACTTTTCAAAGACCACCCGGTTAGCTTTGCGGTCTGATGCACTGCTTTCTTGCGGCAAGGCGTGCCAGTCCGCGGCACGAATTCATCTGGTGGATTAGTATCATAGTCCGGTGTGCCGGGCAGTCTGTGGATGGTTTTTAAGGCGGTTTTCCATCTGTCTCGGCGAATGCGGGCTGGTTCCCCTTATTCTGCCTCAGTTACACTATGTCGCCGATTGCTGCGTAAACACTTTCTCCACGAACGCGTATACCGTAATTACTCTACCACGCCAACATTGGGGTTACACTCGTCTGGTGTGAGACGTTCCTGGGAGGGTCCAATGGGGGCCACACCGCACAATTATCCTGGGTTGGGTAAGGGGCGGCGGTGGGGTGAGTAGACTGCTATAGCCTGTTGTGGGGTTGTGAGGGCTATGGCAGGGACGAAGCCTCTTCGTTATTTCTAGGTCCCCAGATCCATACATTACCTGAATTATAATCTCACCACATAAATTAATTTTTATTTAAAGTAATCAGATGTTTGAAGCCGCTTTATACGAAAAACTTCGAATCTGTAAAGGATCGGGGACATACTGACACTGTAGAATTGGCCGCAATAGCGGTTTATATCAGATAGACACATAGTACTTTCCAGTAAAACTTGTGAGAAATGTAAGTCTTCCACATCGACTATTACTAATACGTTATGGTTACAATATATGATATGCTGAGAGTATTCTTCACCGATCTTGTAATCAGATACTATGGAAGTATCTCTCTTTGTTATTGGTATCATAGTAAACATATCCATTCTTAAGGAGAGCTCCTGTTCAATGCATGTAGCAGATTTTTTGTCAAGCCTTTCTGCATTTCATTGCGATTGCACAAAGACAATTCTTCCCTGCAGACAGTAATGTCGTCAGATATCAATCGCGCAATGCTGCTGAAACTAGTCTGGTAACACGTTTATCCAATTTGTTACTTTCATACTGTAGGACATTCTCTGTCCAAAATAAATTTCCGAGCTATATAAGTCAAATAATAACTGAGTTCATCTTGTATTTATAATACTACTCCATTTCATTAAACATTGGCCAGTGCTCCTCGACCTTGGAAGAGGGAATTAACCTGTTGCTCTGCATCTGTTGTTTACTGTATGTCATGTATGGGTAAATCAAGCTTTGTTTCAAATGATTCGTTTTTCCTGAATGTGTGTTAATCATCTGATATTAGATGCTTTTCCTCCAGGAAGGTAATAGGCATAACGTTTAATCTTAAACTGTTCTTGAGGGTCCTATATCAGTCATATCGTAGCGTTATTGGTCTGTAATTTTGTCTATGCGATCATTTACTGTTTTTGTAACGAGGAGTCGTCTGCATACATTGCAGGGTGATGCAGGACTATTCTCTGCGTATGTAGCAGAAGCTATGCTTTAATCTGGAGAAGGAATAACTGGAAAATTATATGTCCTGCTTCTTGTAAACGTACGCCTACACTGACCTGCCAGAACATCATGACCACCTGCCAGCTATCCATAAAAGACCGTCCAGGCGATAGCAGTGTCACCTGTCGAGGAATGACTGCTAAGCACACAAATGCACGGTGCGTTTAGTGTCAGTTAGTGTGCTGTCCGTCTGTAAAATGGGAAAGGCGAGCGATCTATCTGAATTTGACAGAGGGCAGATTGTGATGATCCGCAGGCTCGGCACGAGCATTTGGGAAACTGCATGACCTGGCGGATGTTCGAGGAGTGCTACGGTGAGTGTCTTCAACATGTGCTGAAACCAAGGTAAACCACATCCAGACGTAGTGGGATTGGGCGGCGATCCCTTGTACAGATATCAGACTACGTAGGCAAGGCAAACTGGTAAAATAGGACAGGCAGCGAACTGTGGTGGAATTCATAACAGACTTTAATTCTGGGCAGAGCAAAAGTGTGTCTGAACACACAGTGCACCGAACTCTCTTAACGATGGGCGTCAGCAGCCGACGACCCATTCATGTGCAAATGTTAACACCACGACAGCGACAACTACGATTGAAATTGTCACGTGACCATCGGCAATGGACGTTGTCCCAGTGTCAATAAGTTACGTAGTCTAATGACTCCTGATACCTTCTTTGTCACTCTGAACGGAGAGCATGAATCTGTCGTATTACAGGGAAACATCTCCTTCACATCTACACTGCGAGACGGAGACAAGCTGGAGGCCGCGCCATTACGCTATGGGGAATATTCACGTGGGCGTTCATGGGTCCTGTGGAGCTTGTGCAAGGCACCTTCATGGCCAGTGAGTATGGTACCAGACCACATTACCCATTCATGAAGATCATGTTTCCCAGAAAGTAGTGGCACTTTGCAACAAGATAATGCACCATGTCACAAGGCCGGAGCGTGACGGAGTGGTTCCAGAAACACAGTGGAGAGTTCCAGTTGATCTGATCTGTGCCCCCCCCCCTCCTTTCTTGCCAGATCTGAACCCGATCGAACGCATCTGTGACATTATTGTACGTGGCATCAGAGCTCCTGCCCCCCCCTCCCCCTACATGGACTTTACGGAAATCAGGTGGCGCGTGTGTGCAGATATAGTGACAAGTTAGTCCAGCTACACATGAAGGCCTCATTGCTTCCATACCTCTAAGCATTGACGCTGTCACTCACACCAAAGGTAACCGTACCGGCAATTAGTTAGGTGGTCATAATGCTCTGGCTGGTAAGTGTATATGCTTTCACCGGATGCAGCAGCTAACGCGCGAGAAGCATTGTGTTCCATGATGAATGGACTAAATTTAGTTGATACTTCGTGTCACCTCCACCCGCACGTTCGAGTAGACACATACGTATCCAGTAGTTTAATAGGTAGACCGAACAGGGTTTATGTAACAAAAGGCCTTATCTATGACTTACTTGGGTGGGAAATATGCCCCATTAACTTCTCGCGTCACTGCACGTTTCGTATAACTGCGCAGCATAATGACCAAGAAACATTCATGGGACGCAGCGAGTGGCAGTTAAACGGATGAAGAATTGCAACAGAAGGTCAACGGTATTCTTTGTTTGGAGTCTAGATATCCAACATGTACATTGTGGTGGGTACACTTTTCAAAACTGCAGGTAAAAATAATTGTTTAACTAAAATCAATTTACTGTAAAACATTTTTAAAGTAGATTAAAATGTATAAAATAATTTTTCAGAGCGTCATAAAGGCTACTAACCCTATACAGATAGTGCTGAAATTTAGGATCTGGATTTTTCGTGGCCTTGAAAATACTCTTACGTTTTTAAAATAGAACGTGATGCGCCTGCAACAGATAATAGTGAGGAAGGGTTATATTCGTGCATGAATTATGTACTTCATGTAATCATCGTTTTCGTTTTAAATTGTACATGTGTTTTCACAGCTATTATAAATTCACAATAACAAATTTTCAGGAATACCTATAATATGGGGTGACTTCAATATTAATTGTATAAGTGATTGTGCAAGGAAAAGGATGCTGGTAGACCTCCTTAATTCATATAATCTTATGCAAACCGTATTCTTTCCAACGAGAGTGCAAGGGAACAGTAGAACAACCATAGACAACATTTTTGTTCATTCCTCATTACTAGAAGGGCATTCTGTTAGCAAAAAGGTGAATGGCCTTTCAGATCATGATGCACAAATTTTAACTCTAAAAGGTTTTTGTGCTGCAAAACATGTTAAATATAGTTATCAACTGTGTAGGAAAGCTGATCCAATTCCTGTAGAGACCTTTGTAAACCTTATCAAGGAACAAGAGTGGCAAGATGTTTATAGCGCTGATACAGTAGACGATAAATATAATGCTTTTCTTAAGACTTTTCTCGTGCGCTTTGAAAGTTGCTTTCCGTTAGAACGTTCAAAACAGGATACTAGCACAAACAGGCAGCCTGGGTGGCTGACTAGAGGGATAAGAATATCTTGTAGAACAAAGTGGCAATTATATCAAAACGTTAGAAACAGTCAAAATCTAAATGCAGCAGCCCATTACAAACAGTATTGTAAGGTGCTTAAAAATGTTATTAGGAAGGCAAAAAGTAAGTGGTATCCAGATAGAATAGCTAAGTCTCAGGATAAAATTAAAACCATATGGTCAGTCGTAAAGGAAGTGGCTGGTCTGCAGAGACAGGTCGAGGATATAGAATCAGTGCGTAGTGGGAATGTCCGTGTTACTGATAAGTCGCATATATGTACAGTATTTAATAATCACTTTCTGAATATAGTAGGTGAACTAAATAGAAACCTAGTCCCAACAGGGAATCATACAGCGCTCTTAGAAAAAGTGTTCCGAGACTGTTACCTGAAATGCTCCTCCTTGATACTGACAAGAGGGAGATTGCCTTAACAATTAAATCACTAAAGACCAAGTACTCTCATGGATATGACGGGGTATCTAGCAGAATACTGAAGTATTGTTCTGCGTATGTTAGCCCAGTACTTAGCCATATCTGTAACTTTTCCTTTAGGAGTGGTCGGTTTCCTGACCGATTAAGGTACTCTGTAGTGAAGCCACTTTATAAAAATGGAGACAGGGATAATGTTGACAACTTTAGACCTATTTCTATGCCATCGGTGTTTGCTAAAGTTATCGAGAAGGTTGTATATACAAGGTTACTGGAGCATTTAAATTCACATAATTTGCTGTCAAATGTATAGTTTGGTTTTAGAAATGGTTTAACAACTGAAAATACTATATTCTCTTTTCTCTGTGAGGTTTTGGACGGATTAAATAAAAGGTTGCGGACGCTAGGTGTTTTCTTTGATTTAACGAAGGCCTTTGACTGTGTTGACCACAAAATATTACTGCAGAAGTTGGACCATTATGGAGTAAGAGGAGTAGCTTACAATTGGTTCGCCTCTTACTCCAAGAACAGAAAGCAGACGGTAATTCTCCGCAATATCGAGAGTGGTAGTGATGTTCAGTCACAATAGGGCACTGTTAAGTGGGGCGTTCCCCAAGGGTTAGTGCTGGGGCCACTGCTGTTTCTTATTTATATAAATGATATGCCTTCTAGTATTACAGGTGATTCAAAAACATTTCTGTATGCTGATGACACCAGCTTGGTAGTGAAGGATCTTGTGTGTTGTTCATTGCAAAAAAAAAAAAAAAAATGGTATCAAAGGTACCTGTTGTATGCTGAGAAACAAGCCATATTTTGTTTATGTACTCTATAAATTAAATATAGAAGAAGAACTGAATGGCCGGCCGCGGTGGTCTAGCGGTTCTAGGCGCTCTGTCCGGAGCCGCGCGACTGCTACGGTCGCAGGTTCGAATCCTGCCTCGGGCATGGATGTGTGTGATGTCCTTAGGTTAGTTAGGTTTAAGTAGTTCTAAGTTCTAGGGGACTGATGACCTTAGATGTTAAGTCCCATAGTGCTCAGAGCCATTTTTTGAAGAACTGAATGACACATACGTTTTTCACATTTAATAATAACGCGCAAATTTACCCCACTAGAATCACGCCCTTACCCCACGGTCGGGTAACACTGCTCATTTGTATTACCTTTTCTGTTTTATTGATTTACTTATTATTTATTTATTTATTTACTAAGAGCGAATTACAGTTTGAAGTGTACATATGACTTTCGGACGCTGTTGTGTAATAATCAAAATTCGGATGAAATGACAGTTGAAATATAATTGTAATTTGTGAAGTTTCCTTCAGTATATCGCTAATTAAACTTTAAGTGCGCAATACTCCCCACTGTTTCCTATGTGTATTTCCTCCCTCCCCTGTGTCTGTCTGTCTCATTACCTCCTTTCACAATTCGTCTCCTCCTTCCTCCTCCTCCGCCTCACTCTCCTCAACCATACCCATCTGCAGGTATCCTCCTGAACAGTATTCTACTTGAATAACATACCAATCGAGCAGGGCAGATGCCAATGGAACACGTCAGGCTGTAGTTAGTGTTTCACTGTCCTTTTCACTCAGCATTCATAATCCAACGAAAAGGTAAGTTTAATTAATCAGTAGGTTTTGATGTATGTACAAAAGAGCGGTATTGCACGCCAGAGTTGGCGATGTTTATAGGGAATTTCCCTTAATTTCTCTTAATTCTAAGGTGTTTGTTTAATTCATTCTGGTGGTTAGCGGAGCATAATAACACGGTCCCTACAATTTCTGCTAGTCTTGGTCTGCATTCAGCAGAAGAGGCGGCTGACTGGACGCACGCTGGGGAATAGCGACAACCACCTGAGCCATGTGAGCGGCCGCCCGCTGTCACATTCACGGTGGCAGAGGGCGGTGGCGTGCGTCTTTGACCGAACTAGCCACACACTGGAAAGAAGGTATTTGTGTGTTAAGTTCACAATCTCGCTCTGTTTCTCTGAACGACAGACCACCCATCCAAAAGGCGTGTCCCACGAAATAACACCGCACTACTGTGCAGTAAACATGGTGCGCCTCCGAAGGAAAGTCTTTTGTCTAATGCCGACTGGCCACCGATGCCTTGAGCGTAAACGTTGTGAAGAAAAAGTTACGGAAAGTTTTTGCAAGACGGCGTTTGACAGACCGGAACTCAGAATCATTGAGAACGGTGATGCGCCGCAGGGCGGCTCTGCAAATTGTTGAGGGAGGAGATCGGATAGGTTGGCGTTCGGAACTGTTACGAGGTTTCGGATTGGCGACATCAAGTACATGGTCTCAGAATTGCCTAAATGGCAGTTTTGGGTCTCTCACACCGCGAAGGAGCCGGAGAGAAGTATAACACACTTTATTGCCGATTGCCGAGAGCCATAGTAAGCACTACTTCGCTGAGAGCCATAGTAGACGGACTTGTTCATCGAGAGGCGCAGAGAACGGTCTTCTTCACCACATCACCGTAACACAGTGAACTATCAAAAAAAAAAAACATAGTTGGACTAATACATATCAAATAAGTGTCGCAGCCGCGTCTTTCGAAATTCGTGTGGGATGATAGGCACGTAGGTTCAGATTGATCAGTCAGTCCCTGGTGGCCTTTCGACCATGATTTTCATCTCTGGGGTTCTGTTTCTCTTTACTCGCCAACCTTCCGATGCAATCATCGCCAACACTTCAGCTCCGCAATTACCTGTCAGGTAACACGATTTAATTTTTGTTCGGTCTAATATACGAGAACATTTCCAATCACTTCCCTCCGAAGATTCATAATTATCACACTCTCATATATGTATACACACGCATTGTCCCGTGATGGGTATTTGACCCTTCTTGTACTGTGCAATCATTGGAGTCCTGTCAATAGATGTACGTTATTTGTAACCCTTGTTTCGTTGCCGGCCGCGGTGGCCGTACGGTTCTCGGCGCTGCAGTCCAGAAACCGCGGGACTGCTACGGTCGCAGGTTCGAATCCTGCCTCGGCCATGGATGTGTGTGATGTCCTTAGGTTAGTTAGGTTTAAGTAGTTCTAAGTTCTAGGGGACTGATGACCTAAGATGTTAAGTCCCATAGTGCTCAGAGCCATTTGAACCATTTTAACCTTGTTTCGTTACATCAGCTGATAGTTACCATCAATGTGTCCTAATTATTAATGTTTAATCAGGGCAAACACCTACAGTGCACTCGTTAGGGCTAATACTTTGCTTCCGTATCCGTGCACACAGTTCCTTTAGCTACACCTGGCCAGTAGTGGTGGATCTGCATTTTGAGAAGGAATGCTCAGTGGCGAAACACATCGACTAGAGCGTTATTCCAGTGGCGCCCTGCACCAGCTGTTATCAAACGTTTTCATTTCCATCGCCACACCCACCACTAAAAACTACTTGTAAAATTTCAAGTCTCTAGTTAATATCAGTTGCAAACATTTTTATTACACAGATAGACAGACAGGAAAGTAACCCAAAAAGTGTTAAAACGGCTACAGCGACTCTGTGGGATCAATTGCAAACACCTCCAGTATAAAATATACTAAAGCACAAATTGAAGCTTTAGTACAACGATCTTTAGAGAGAAATATGCTTCGAGCGTGGTCTCCGATTGAACTCATACAGTTAATTACACGAGTATACAATATCATCGGGGAAGCCATGAGAGGTAAATAAAATTTCTCTGCCCTCTAAACGATGAATGGAGGAAGAAATATGATGAACAAGAAGCTATCAGAAACTGTGTGATGTAATGTTGTATGGATTTTTACTTCGTGTAAGTAACTGATTCGATGGCAGGTGAGTCGCTTTTATCCTACAGTCATCCAATAGTCGATCCGAATAACAACGCCGACCTTGTAACGAACACCACCGAAGAAGAAGTGCACTGCGCAACAGAATTAAAGGTTAACTTTGATGAGAAAATTATCTCCCACTACAAGGCAGAGGTTTGAAATTTTGCTCACAGATATCTACGATCTTCCTCTGTAACGATGCAAGAGCGTGGTGCTTTGTGACGTCACACTTGGCCTCAGCGTCGTATCAGTCACGAAGGTGCCGACACATGCGAAAAAGCCCAGAGCTCAGAAATTTATGTGAGGTTTAAGGCGTGTTAATGATGTCACATTGGGGGCAGATTTCACCACAATTCTGTCTAACGCCTTCGTAGACGTGGCACACGACGACATAAAATTGTATACACCCCTCCTACGCGCATTTAGCACCTTAGTTTGACACATTTGCTGTGGAATGCAGAACTACGATGCCCAGCGTGGAAATCAGGCAGTTATTTTTTTTGGGTGGCGGAGGAAAAAATCTCTGACACAGTAACGCCTAAAATCATCAAGTACAGGTCTCTGTCGATTTAGACAGTGAAATCCGTGGAATCAACGTGCCACGGGAAGAAGTGGTTTCATTGACGCCCTTCAGTCCACCCCTCAGCATTTCAGTGTCGATTCTGAGAGGCGGTGTGCCCCAAATGTTTCTCTAGGCCACCCATAAGAAATCCACGTAATTTCAACGCTAGGCACCACGGTTCTCACATCCATCACTGAGGAGTCAAACGAAGGTGTGAAAAGTGGATAAGAAGGAGTGTGACGACCTCACCATCATGTGACAGGTCCACAATGGCATTGGGAAGGATTTTGATGAAATTTACTGCCAGTGTCAATTTCTTAAACTGGCTTACACCTCATGTCAACTTCTGAGCTCCGGCCATGTCTTAGCACGTGTCGACACTTCGCTGATAGAAGCGTCACCGATTTGGAGTGTGAGGTCGCAGGACACATTATTTATGCACCACTACAGAGGAAAGCTGTTGTCACCGTTGAGCCAAATTTCAAACTTCTGCGTCAGTATGGGAGACAGTGACGAGGTTTCAAAATAGTGATCCTTTAATTTTGTTGCGCAGTGCATACACTACAAACAAAGACTAACTTCAAATCAGTTAATTGGTTTAGATGGCTTGAACGGAAAATTTTATGCTCTCACTTGTAACGTCATAGGAACGGAGTTAACGACAATTTACAATGAATTATCGGAGGACGTGGAGGTGTCACCTCACTCTATCGAAGGATTGGCTGTCATGATTCAGCAAAACCACGTAGTTCAACTCTGCAGTATTTCCGACCCTTAAATCTTTTGAACACATGTCATAGACTCTTCACCCAAACCATAAGTAATAGCATGAAGACGATAATTATGAAAGAAATTGCTCTTTATTAAATGAGTTCTGTCCTAGGAAGATCTATGACAAATGTTTTATGTGAATACAGGGAGACTATACAGTTATCGTTGGTACGTAAATGCTGTGACGTTTCCGTTACATGTCGTTATGTGACGCTTAACAATTCTATTTCCATATTTCTTCAATATGCACAAGGACAGGTATGTGGCTGCCTGGTCTCAGCGGCAAAACCATTATTTAGCCTCGACGGAACGCAGAACACAGGTACACGGAAAACTTGGGTGGTCATCAATTAGGACTCCAAGAAACACTTTTCCAAAAGGGAGAGGAGCGGATTCATAGAATCAAGCATGTAAGTGTGCATTTATAGATCTGTGGTAACGCACCGCTAGTCTTTGAAGCCTATTCCGCAACCACTGTGATTCCCTTGGGTGTTGTGCAGCACAGCGAATTGCGAGAAGCTGCTAGATCATTGAAATCCGTTCTTTTTAATTACCTGCGTAAAATTATAGTACTGGCAAACTGTCTGTCGGAAGGGTACCGCTAGTCTTTGAAGCCTATTCCCCAAACCGCGGTCATTCCCTGGGTTGTTGTTGAGCACAGCGAATCGCGAGAAGCTGCTTGAACATTGAAATCCATTTTTTTTTAATTCCCTGCGTAAACCTATGGTACTGGGAGACTGCTGGTAGCACTAAACTTGGACGGTAAAGAGTCAATAAAGAAGAGAACAGAAGTATTTGAAATATGGTTCTATAACAGAATTCTGACGATTGGATTTCTAACAACTGATGAGGAGGTATTGAATAGATTTGGGGAAAAAATTTGCCACTGCATGACGTGGGGAATTAATCACTTTATAGCACACATCCTGAGACATCAACGAATCGTCAGCTGGGTAAACGAGGGAAATGTGTGAGAACTGTGGTGGCGGCGGGTTAGGATGGGGTGCGGTAGATTACAAAGAGGGCGAGACGAAGATCTAGCCTACAGCAAGCAGGTTACAGCGGATGAAAGTAGCAGTATTTACGCAGACGTGAAGAGTCTTACGCAGTATAGAAAGGGATGGAGAGATGCATCAAACTATTCTGTCACACGAGGGCTCAAACAAAATTTTAGATAGGCGAAAATCGAAGTATGCAATGAATCACCTGCAAAATACAATAAATGTTTTCATCATTAAATTCCTCGTACTGGCTTCGCTCGTTTCAGCATTTGCCTTATGTTTGATCCTTTTATGTCCCCATTCAACCGATTTTCCAGTGTGTAGTCCATTTCGACTTCGATCTCTCCAGTTCCACCTTTATGGTCATTGCTATGGTAAGTGGCGTCTCCTCGAGAACAGAAATTCATAACCACAAGAAGAAAGAGATCTTAACGATTACCTTAAATAACAGTGTTTAATTAGTATTCAGACTGCACATACACTACCTAATGAATATTTTCCGGACACCTGCTAGTGGGCACTAATATTTTGGTCACTTTGAATGAGGTGTCTGAATGTTTGTGGAGAAAAGATGGCGTATAGTTACTCAAGCCCCGAGGCTAATATAGGTAGTGATGTTGGGCGATGGGTTCTGAAGCGAAGTCGACATTCGAACTCATGGCGAGGATCTTGCAGTGCATTCAGTTCAGGACGTTGGCCAGGCCAGTCGATATCAAGACTGTTACTGTCTACAACGCGTTGTGTCACACATTATGGATTATTAGATAGTGAATTGTAATCCTGATACAAACAATCATCATCTCAGAACTGTGCCTCTACGTTAAGCAGTAAGGAATGCTGTAAATTGTGTTCATACCTTCACACATTTCGAGGTTTTCGTAAGCGCCGTAAGGGGACTATGCCTTAGTCACGAAAAACACTCCCGTACCCCAAAATATCAATCGAGACAGGTAACGTTCTCTGGGTATTCGTCAAATCCCAAGTCTTCAATCATATTCACACAGAGTATAGCGTTATTCACCAGTGTAAATCACTCGTCTCAAGTCAGGAACTGTCCACGGTCTTTACACTACCTCAAGCGTTGCTTATGACTGGCTACAGGAATGTGTGTTTTACGAGGAGCTGCTCGAACATTGAAACCCATTCTTTTTAGCTCCCTGGATACAAATATTGCGTTACTAGACTGCTGGAAGTATTGTAGAACACATTAGTGGTATTTTCTGCTGATTTCAAGCAAATTTTTACAACCATGCACCGCAATTTTCGACGGTCCCTGTCTGTCAGTACATGAGAAGTGCCTGGTCTTGGTTTAGCGCATGGTTATTTCATTGCGGTCCCACATCACAAGCACGTAACCAACAATGGACTTCGGCCACTTTGAAAGGATTGAAGAGCTGCTGATGGATTTGTTAGTCAAGTGACATCCAATGATTAGAGCACATTCAAAGTGAGTGAGCTCTCCTGAAGTTTCAAACTCGTCTCCTGCCATCCTGATTTAGTTTTTCATGATTTCTCTAAATCGTTTCAGGCCAATGATGGGACGGTTCCTTTCAAAGGGCATGGCTGATATCCTTCCCCTTCCTTCCCTACTCCGAGCTTGATCTCCGTCTCTAATGACCTCGTTGTCGACGGGACGTTAAACACTAATCTCCTCCTCCTCTTCCTCCTCCTCCTCCTCCTCCTCCACTGAGCTCTCCTGATCAATCCATTCTGATGTTACTGTTTCTCTACTGCCAATAAAATACTCCCTCTTCTCCTTTCATACTGGTCAGCTTAACAGAGTCACACCGTGTTCCAGTTTCAGCTACCAGTGATATGAATATTCTGCAATACAATGTACGTGCGAAGTAACGAACAACGATATGTAGTCTGCTGCAGCTATGCTATACGTAAATCTCTAGAATTTCAACTAAATCACTCGAACCTGGAGTGTGCAGGAGTAACGCTGTGTCCATTCTGTATATGAGGAAAGATTACACATCGTGTTCCATGCAGAAAACCCATTTCACCGTTTTTGTTTGTACGAAAATGGTTATACGGACGGGGAAACGCCTACCAGCACACGTCAGAGTTCGGTAACGGCAATATGGGGCCCTAATGTGGCTGTAGTTCATCGTTCCGCGGAATCCCAGTCCCGTTTATCAGTATCCCACGGTATGTAATGCGGTATCTAAACATCCCGACGCATCAGACACCCTAGAGGAATCATACTGTGCACCTGGCCGTGATCGAATGTAGAGCCATTTCCGCAAGGGAATGGGATTGTTTGGCACAAGCAAGTGTCCACATGGACAGTGCGGCGACATTTGGAGCACAACAGACCCTTAGCACAATGACCATTGCTATTGCTTTCTTTGTTAAGTCAGCAGAGGGAGGCAGCCGACAGGGGTCCCCCTAAAACACTGGACACATGAGTGGCACTACGTCGTCTTCGCAGCTGAGACCCAGTTCCAATTACACAATGCGATTAATGTAGCACTGTTCCCAAGCACCGACGAGAACGAATGTTCCAACATTGCACTCGACGTCCTAATATGGGCTCACAACTTGTCCTGACAATATGGATTATGTTTCATCCTACTGCTTTGTGGTGCATGCAGTTAAAAATGACAGTTTCCAGTTTTAGGTAAAGAACTTTTCATTCACAGCACAAACTCACAAACAAGACAGTTCCAGTAACAACAGAAAAATCGTTCGTAAACACCTGATAATAATGTTCACTAGCGTGCACCACTTCAGATGGAGGCCAGCTCCAGAGTGGCGTGTAGAGCGGCGTCCTTGGGTGACATGGAGCAGTGTGAAGACGTGGCTGTAGAGAGCGGGGCGTCCAGGCTGATTTCAGCGCATTCCGGCTTGTAAGCTACGAATGTAGCTGGCTCCTGACCCAGAGCTGACAGACATCCTGGAGGTTGTGTTCAGTCGTAGGTATCCAGGAGGCGGAATTACGTCGGCGACCGCGTGATGTGCGGTATTTGTTTCATTGATACCAGCGTCACAGGTTTCCTGGTGCACGCGCTACTTGGAACAGTGGCTGGTGCCCTAGGCACGTGATTATAACCGGACGACGAGAATTAACAGACTTCGAACGCGGAGTGGTAGTTAGAGCTAGAAGCGTGGGACATACCACTGCGTAAATCGTTGTTGTTGTTGTTGTGGTCTTCAGTCCTGAGACTGGTTTGATGCAGCTCTCCATGCTACTCTATCCTGTGCAAGCTTCTTCATCTCCCAGTACCTACTGCAACCTACATCCTTCTGAATCTGCTTAGTGTATTCATCTCTTGGTCTCCCTCTACGATTTTTACCCTCCATGCTGCCCTCCAATGCTAAATTTGTGATCCCTTGATGCCTCACAACATGCCCTACCAACCGATCCCTTCTTCTAGTCAAGTTGTGCCACAAACTTCTCCCCAATCCTATTCAATACCTCCTCATTAGTTATGTGATCTACCCACCTTATCTTCAGCATTCTTCTGTAGCACCACATTTCGAAAGCTTCTATTCTCTTCTTGTCCAAACTAGTTATCGTCCATGTTTCACTTCCATACATGGCTACACTCCATACAAATACTTTCAGAAACGACTTCCTGACACTTAAATCTATACTCGATGTTAACAAATTTCTCTTCTTCAGAAACGATTTCCTTGCCATTGCCAGTCTACATTTTATATCCTCTCTACTTCGACCATCATCAGTTATTTTACTCCCTAAATAGCAAAACTCCTTTACTACATTAAGTGTCTCATTTCCTAATCTAATTCCCTCAGCATCACCCGATTTAATTTGACTACATTCCATTATCCTCGTTTTGCTTTTGTTGATGGTCATCTTATATCCTCCTTTCAAGACACTGTCCATTCCGTTCAACTGCTCTTCCAAGTCCTTTGCTGTCTCTGACAGAATTACAATGTCATCGGCGAACCTCAAAGTTTTTACTTCTTCTCCATGAATTTTAATACCCACTCCGAATTTTTCTTTTGTTTCCTTTACTGCTTGCTCAATATACAGATTGAATAACATCGGGGAGAGGCTACAACCCTGTCTCACTCCTTTCCCAACCACTGCTTCCCTTTCATGCCCCTCGACTCTTATAACTGCCATCTGATTTCTGTACAAATTGTAAATAGCCTTTCGCTCCCTGTATTTTATACCTGCCACCTTCAGAATTTGAAAGAGAGTATTCCAGTTAACATTGTCAAAAGCTTTCTCTAAGTCTACAAACGCTAGAAACGTAGGTTTGCCTTTTCTTAATCTTTCTTCTAAGATAAGTCGTAAGGTTAGTATTGCCTCACGTGTTCCAACATTTCTACGGAATCCAAACTGATCTTCCCCGAGGTCCGTTTCTACCAGTTTTTCCATTTGTCTGTAAAAAATTCGCGTTAGTATTTTGCAGCTGTGACTTATTAAACTGATAGTTCGGTAATTTTCACATCTGTCAACACCTGCTTTCTTTGGGATTGGAATTATTATATTCTTCTTGAAGTCTGAGGGTATTTCGCCTGTCTCATACATCTTGCTCACGAGATGGTAGAGTTTTGTCATGACTGGCTCTCCCAAGGCCATCAGTAGTTCTAATGGAGTGTTGTCTACTCCCGGGGCCTTGTTTCGACTCGCGTCTTTCAGTGCTCTGTCAAACTCTTCACGCAGTATCTTATCTCCCATTTCGTCTTCATCTACATCCTCTTCCATTTCCATAATATTGTCCTCAAGTACATCGCCCTTGTATAAACCCTCTATATACTCCTTCCACCTTTCTGCCTTCCCTTCCTTGCTTAGAACTGGGTTGCCATCTGAGCTCTTGATATTCATACAAGTGGTTCTCTTCTCTCCAAAGGTCTCTTTAATTTTCCTGTAGGCAGTATCTATCTTACCCCTAGTGAGACAAGCCTCTACATCCTTACATTTGTCCTCCAGCCATCCCTGCTTAGCCATTTTGCACTTCCTGTCGATCTCATTTTTGAGACGTTTGTATTCCTTTTTGCCTGCTTCATTTACTGCATTTTTATATTTTCTCCTTTCATCAATTAAATTCAGTATTTCTTCTGTTACCCAAGGATTTCTACTAGCCCTCGTCTTCTTACCTATTTGATCCTCTGCTGCCTTTACTACTTCATCCCTCAAAGCTACCCATTCTTATTCTACTGTATTTCTTTCCCCCATTCCTGTCAATTGTTCCCTGATGCTCTCCTTGAAACTGTCTACAGCCTCTGGTTCTTTCAGTTTATCCCATCTCCTTAGAGTCCCACCTTTTTGCAGTTTAATCAGTTTCAATCTGCAGTTCATAACCAATAGATTGTGGTGAGAATCCACATCTGCCCCTGGAAATGTCTTACAGTTTAAAACCTGGTTCCTAAATCTCTGTCTTACCATTATATATTCTATCTGATACCTTTTAGTATCACCAGGATTCTTCCAGGTATACAACCTTCTTTTGTGATTCTTGAACCAAGTGTTAGCTATGAATAAGTTATGCTCTGTGCAAAATTCTACAAGGCGGCTTCCTCTTTCATTTCTTCCCCCCAATCCATATTCATCTACTATGTTTCCTTCTCTCCCTTTTCCTACTGACGAATTCCAGTCATCCATGACTATTAAATTTTCATCTTCCTTCACTACCTGAATAATTTCTTTTATCTCGTCATACATTTCATCTATTTCTTCATCATCTGCAGATCTAGTTGGCATATAAACTTGTACTACTGTAGTAGGCATGGGCTTTGTGTCTATCTTGGCCACAATAATGCGTTCACTATGCTGTTTGTAGTAGCTAACCCGCACTCCTATTTTTTTATTCATTATTAAACCTACTCCTGCATTTCCCCTATTTGATTTTGTATTTATAGCCCTGTAATCACCTGACCAAAAGTCTTGTTCCTCCTGCCACCGAACTTCACAAATTCCCACTATATCTAACTTTAACTTATCCATTTCCCTTTTTAAATTTTCTAACCTACCTGCCCGATTAAGGGATCTGACATTCCACGCTCCGATCCGTAGAACGCCAGTTTTCTTTCTCCTGATAACGACGTCCTCTTGAGTAGTCCCCGCCCGGAGATCCGAATGGGGGACTATTTTACCTCCGGAATATTTTACCCAAGAGGACGCTATCAACATTTAATCATACAGTAAAGCTGCATGTCCTCGGGAAAAATTACGGCTGTAGTTTCCCCTTGCTTTCAGCCGTTCGCAGTACCAGCACAGCAAGGCCGTTTTGGTTAATGTTACAAGGCCAGATCAGTCAATCATCCAGACTGTTGCCCCTGCAACTACTGAAAAGGCTGCTGCCCCTCTTCAGGAACCACATGTTTGTCTGGCCTCTCAGCAGATACCCCTCCGTTGTGGTTGCACCTACGGTACGGCCATCTGTATCGCTGAGGCACGCAGGGCATTCAATATTCAAAAGTTCAAATGTGTGACTTCCTAACGGACAAAACTGCGGGGACCATCGGTCCCTAGACTTACACACTACTTAAACGAACTTATTCCAAGATCAACACACACACCCATGCACGAGGGAGTACTCGAACTTCCGACTGAAGTGGCTGCGCCATCTGTGACATGGTGCCCTAAACCACGCTGCCGCTCCGCACGGCAATTCAGGATTCCGAGATCCTCAGTGTCAACAGTGTGGCGAACGGTTCAAATGGCTCTGAGCACTATGGGACTTAACATCTGTGGTCATCAGTCCCCTAGAACTTAGAACTACTTAAACCTAACTAACCTGAGGACATCAC
The DNA here is from genome assembly GCF_021461395.2 of Schistocerca americana. Lineage (NCBI taxonomy): Eukaryota > Metazoa > Arthropoda > Insecta > Orthoptera > Acrididae > Schistocerca > Schistocerca americana. The sequence continues at coordinate 336,451,006 of NC_060130.1, forward strand.
ACACATCGATGCCCGAGGCAGGATTCGAACCTGCGACCGTAGCAGTCGCGCAGTTCCGGACTGAGCGCCTAGAACCGCTAGATCACCGCGACCGGCGCACACACACAGTGTGGCGAGAACACCAAATTTTAGGCATTATCTCTCACATCGGACAACGCAGTGGCCGACATCTTTCGCTTAACGACTGAGAGGAGCGGCGTTTGCATAGAATTTTCGGTGCTAATAGACGAGCAACACTGCGTGAAGTAACCCTAGAAATCAATGTGGGACACACAACGAACGTATCCGTTAGGATAGTGGGGCGAAAACTGGCGTTAAGGGTCTATTTAAGCAGACGACCGACGCGAGTGTCTTTTCTATGAGCATGACATTACCTACTTTGCCTCTACTGGCCTCGTGACCATATCGGTTGGACCCTAGACAACTGGAGAACGTACCACTGAGAAAAGTGCCGTAAAACAGTTTCATCCTGTTCTGAGGTAAGATGACCGCAACAGTTGTGACAAGTCCTTGATACTCCGGATACTTGTGCTGAGAAACAGTTGACGCCCGATCTGGTCCCACAAATGTTCTATGGTCTGGCAATCAAGCTGGCTGGGAGAATACCCCAAAATCACTCAGACAGTTCATAGAGGTGTGTGCCCTGTGCGGACAACCCTTTTCCTGCTGAAAAATGGTATCACGATACTACAGCATGACAGGTAATACATAAGATGTAGCCAGCCGCTGTGGACGAACGGTTCTAGACGCTTTAGTCCGGAACAGCGCTACTGCTACAGTCGCAGGTTCAAACCCTGTCTCGGGCATGGATGTATGTGATGTCCTTAGGTTAGTTAGGTTTAAGTAGTTCTGAGAATAGGGGACTGATGACCTCATAAGTTAAGTCCCATAGTGCTTAGAGCCATTTGAACGATTTGAACATAAGATTCAGGATGTCCATGATGTACTTTCCTGCCATCAAAGTTCACACGATTACCTCGCTGTGTCCTGAAATCATACCTGATCGCTCCCCACACCATGATCCAAGGAGAAACACCAGCTGGTTTTGTCCAAAACATCAGAATGGGCTCTCTCCCCAGACCACTGCCACACTCGCCGACGATGCATGCTTCCCAGTCATGGCACCACTCCAAATGCAGCCTTTGAGTTGTAATGTCACTGACAGGCTATGCATAGCTACTGCTAATCTCTGACCAAGGGTGCAAGATGACATAGAATGTAGCAGGGAGGCCATTACTTGTTCTCCGCGGATTTGAAGTGATACGATCTCCTTGGTTCACAATATGGAGATCCTCCTCTGTGAGTGTCAGACCTAGTCGACAGCAATCTTGACGATGAGTATGCCTGCCATCATGGTCTCAAGTTGTCCAACATCTGGCCATTGTCACATCTGAATGCCCCGGAAATATGGATACTGCACGACTCGACAAACTGGCCAAATGGAGACCTACAACGAGGCTGCTTTCAAATTCTGTACGGTGTTCGTAACGCTGTCTCACATGAAGAGGCTACATCTCTGTATCCTATACAGAGACCAATCAACAGCTGACACCTTTCACGTCCCTTGCATAGCCTATCAGGTCTAGTACAAGCACCACACAACGAAAAACATTAATATACGATGGTTGGCATTGTATCTCTCATAGAGAATTGAAACTAAAACCATTTACAGACGAGACGATTGTAGCTACGTGTACGAAGGTACATTGGTATTTGACCAAGTCTTCCGGGCTTTCGCTTTTTTTTTTCTAGCAGTGTTCTTAGTCCACCGATATTCAAAGTTTCCAATATATCGCTAGAAAAATAATTCTCCAGCTACGGATAATATATATCTGAATCAGATTCTGCCTCATCAGTTAATGACCGTCGTGAATGGAGCAATATCTCCAGGTCGGAGATCAAGATGTAAACACTGGGAGGCGAATCCAGGGAATACGGTAGATAAGGTTGCACTTAACAGCTCAAGATATACGGTTTAGGAACCGATTTCTGACGTACATCAGGCCACGGCGTAGGGGAAGAGTACCTCCGCCTTCACAAGTTGCAGAGAACTTCTTCAGCTCTAGCTTATGACGACGGATCCCTGTATCAGCCATCTGCTTGTAGGAAAGTCAGTAAAAGCCTGCTGGAATGGCGTTGAAAGTAGCCTAAACAATTGTTATCTACATTCAAATGGTTTGTTAGTCGATCGCTATCAGGCGCGTTGGCCGTCCAGCTGGATACAGTTCTCAGAGAAAGCTGTAGTACGTGCCGGCCTGAGTAAATGTCAGACGTCCACGGTATGAAGTCGGGTCATGACAGCATGGGCAACAGGTGACCTTGCGTTATGTTATTGAAGGATAGTATCACTGGATATCTCAGGGTAAAGTGTAGGCATTCGCCTTAACACGACGGAAATTTGAGGCTTGTCCAAATTACCAGCTTAGGAACCACAGTTAATAGTTTCGTATAACCAATAGCCCCCTTTGTATATCTGTCGTGGACCGACAACGTACGCTGTCAGTAGAATCCACCATGCTGGCTTGTCTACCAGTCGCTTGCAGGTGCCCATCCTCCGGAGACTATTTACGAATACCAAACGGGCATAACATGTTTTTACCCGACAAAGCAAAATGGTAATCTGCCCACGGTGGCAGCACTGTTGTGTTGATGCCCGAGAAGCATGAACGTGGAAGTAGTACTGACGACAGTCCTGTGGTCTTGTATCGGTAGGCACCCCGGTGGTCCCGCTCGCCCACGGTGGATTGGATGGCCGAGCGGTGACCTCTCCAGTTGTCAGGATGCTAGGAAATGGCTGTAGAAACGTCATAAACGCCAAAGAAACATTATTAATTCATAACACCTTTATTCCCGCCGAGTACAATGTGGCTTGGTGATATCAACGACCTTCCCCGAGTCCTCGCTGACTTGTAGCGATGACACCAGATCCGCGCCGCACAGTCTTGCTAGCGCAGCGCCGCGTGCTGTGACATAGCGGAGGAATGCCCTTATTTCGGCCACGTGTGGCTGGCGGCGTCCGGCAAGCCGGCCGGCTCGACGCAGACAGCAGGTAGCTCCGGGTTGAGGCTCTGGGTTGGAGTCCCGGCGCTGTTGGCACGAGAGGCGTTCTCGTAGTGCGGAGTGTACTCTATCCCACCCCGTCTTCTTCCCTTCTCCTCCTGGTGGCTCGTCCGCGGTGGACGAGCGGAACGGGCTGCAGTTCCCCAGCGTCGTCGGCTCACCCGGTTGTGACGGCGGATGCACAGGGCCTAGGCCCCGCACGATCTCGACGACGGCTCACTGATGTGGCCAGCACTGGCGGCGAGCGAGTCTGCCGCGATATCTGCTAATCCTGGGTTGATGATTGACAGCGGCAGCAGAGAGGACCAGAGCTGGCACTGTCCCCTCACGTCTGCTGCTGGATGGACCGCCCTTACTGCAACATCTCCTTAATAAAGATTAACATGTCGATAACCGAGCTGAGCGCTACGCAGCGTCCCAGTACGCATCTAACTGCAAATCTAACTGCGAGTGCCTTGTTGCTATCAAAGTTGGAGTATTTAAAGGAAGCACGAGCGACGTCCTGACGTCATGCTCGTTTGTAATGATCGCATTCGTTCCACTTATACTGCTGATTCATCTATCGTACTCGCCTCTTAGGTGTTGTTGCGACAGAGTTACGTGTTGTTGCGGCAGACTTACGCGAAGTTGTGAAATGCAGTACAGCTGACGCTATACCTCCGTCTTGCACTCTACGAAAGTCTCCGTCTAACACAAACCCGCGTGCTAAGCAATTCCCTCTCGCCTGCTGTGTGTAACCAGGTAATTGCCCCTGCGTGACGACACATTCCGATATATGTGCAATCCTCTTAGCTCTTGGCTAACCTACTGCCTCTGGCTCTCGGTATAGGCAATGAAACTTTGACAATATTCCACGTTTCCCACTATTTACTATTCCGCGACACTACATATCGAAAGTGCCGCGCGCGTAGATCGTCTATCGCCATTTTTACTTCTGATACAATTTGCGGAAAATGAAATCCTAGTTTTGGAATCATAACGCAATTTCTCCTGTCATGTTTACATGTTGGACATGAATCAATTTTTAGAATCGGATCAAATACCGTTTCCGAGCGTCGATTGTCTCTAACGAATTAATTATCTACAACCGCTCTTCCGATTGTCAGTTCTCTGAAGTGAGATTCTCCACACATTCGTATTTTAGTTTTTTTAAGAAGAGAAGCTTACCCATATGACACTGTTGTGTCACTCCCGCCAGATCATTGTGGAGAACGACTGCAAAGTGATCACTGGTTTTGTATTAACGTAATGAAATATTTTGGGAACGTACAGTAGCTAGAAATATTAGAATGAGTAAAGACATTGCGAGTAAAAAATAAAAAAATTGACGCTATACACTACAGCATAAAAATGGGAGGTACTTACCAGAGGAGTGGCATCTCGAAGAGATTAAAATAATTCGTGACAACCAAAGGCATCTATGTTCGAATCTCTTCCAGTGCTTAAATTTTTTTCTTCAATGTGCATCGTACTGACTTTATTCACAATTTTTATTCTATTAACTGTATTTATTTTATTTCTAATACTTAAGCGCGCCGTATTCGTCATCGTACACAAAATACAGAACCAGAAATCACTATAATCGAACTTCACACCTGGATAGCCAGAGAACCTTGCAGTTTTTATCTCGATGCTTGTGAACCACACGGGTGGTTTAAATAGGCCTATACCACCCCACCCCTTGTGAGGTACTGAATGTCCGGTCGCCAGAAAATGACTGTAAGCGAGAAGGTTTTCCAGTACGAGAAAGAAGGTACGACAATTTACAAATCAACCTGCTACAAAGGACAACACGGTTGTCGCCAGTTACTTTTCTTTTGTCAGTACAGAAAATATTTCGGCACTGATTGTGCTTCTTCATTCTCCCACAAAAACCGAATGTGGTATGACGTTTTTGCAACTATGTCTACTCCTTCACACAGAGCAACACGTTTATTTTGGCGTCTTTTGAAACATTTTTCTAAGAGTTTCGTTGCTAGCCTTGAAGTTCGGTTCTCTGCTGAATAACCCGTTTGAGCAAAACGTACTGTTACTAGACTTCATCATTCTTGCTGCACGATCCGTTGCTTGCTCAGTTGCCTCGATAAATCCTTTCTGTTTCTCATTTCCCACCGTCGGTGGTTCGAGTTCACCCTCGGGAATGAGTGTGTGTGTTGTCCTTAGCGTAAGTTTGTTTAAGTTAGGTTAAGTATTGTGGAAACTTAGGGACCGAAGACCTCAGCAGTTTGAGCCCATAAGGCCTTACATGAACTTCCGATTTCTTTCTCATTGTCAACAAATTTAATAACGTTGACCGCAAACCGTGACGCTTGCCGCCGAGATAGTTTCGCACTCACCTTAAACTCTCGCACTGCGATGTACTAACGTGCACTACTTCGTTGGAAGCCCCCTGCCGAAGAAATGAGTTAGGTTGCCTCTATACAGCGTACTGTCATCCACAAAAGTTGCATCGTTGTTTGGAAATATGAAGTCCATGAATGGCTGAAAATGGTCTCCTACTAGCCGAACCTAACGGTTCAGCTGGAGCAGAGGACACAGTCCATTCCCTGTAAAGAAGCTCTCACCGTTATGGAGCCTCCACAAGCTTGCACAGGGCTTTGTTGACTACCTGGGTCCATGGTCTCGTGTAGTCTTGCCACACTCGAAACCAACCTTCACCACTTACCAACTGATATCAGAACTAATGTGATTATACATGCATCTAGATTAGAGGGTTGAAAAATTTTTCTGATAAGTGGATTCAAACAGAGAAATTTTTAGAAAATTTGACTATATTTTGTAATCTCTTAAATGACAAAAAAACTTTAAAAGTTGTTCTAACGTTATACGTTATGTAGGCCAGCGATTTGGCAGTCTCGAGCTGGTATGTGGGGACGGAAAATCGTTGTATGGTTCAAATGGCTCTGAGCACTATGGAACTCAACTGCTGAGGTCATTAGTCCCCTAGAACTTAGAACTAGTTAAACCTTACTAACCTAAGGACATCACAAACATCCATGCCCGAGGCAGGATTCGAACCTGCGACCGTAGCGGTCTTGCGGTTCCAGACTGCAGCGCCTTTAATGGCACGGCCACTTCGGCCGGCAGATCGTTGTATGACTGAACACTAGTGGGCCCAGGGCTTATGGGGCGCCACAGCAGGTCAGGCTGAGCAAATTCTATGGCGAGTCCAGGTACATCGGCGAGCAGCTTCACCGGAAATGGGTAAATTCATGTTTGGACAATTATGATGAACGATGGTCGCTTAAGAGGGCAGCCAATGCTCCATGAAATTCTGGAGGGTCAGACAAGCGGACTGATGGCTTCTTATAGTTTTTTGAGAATATATAACTATTTACAGCTATGTATTACTGCAAATCCGAATACACCAATGATTTCAGGAAAATGCATCCAATGGCACAACAATATTTTGGTACCTTTCAAACTATATAATTTAATATTTCTCAGCTAAAAACTTTTATACAGAGAACCTCGGAATTAACAGCTCTTAAACGTTTCATGCGATTTCAACATAGAACACCTCAGATGATGACCCTTCACTATAGCTATCATCTCTAGAAGCTATATATGCCTATCTATGTTATTTCTTGTTTTATTATGTCTTTCCTATCTTTTAATTATGCAGATTGTCAGAATATCTTACCTTCCACAATTACACAGCAAATGAATTCAGCATGAATGCCTCATATATTGTAATACTTCAATATTTATTTAATAAACAGTCACTATTTTGTCCATAACTTCAATAAACCTTAAATACAACTGTAAATTCAAAATCATGGTAATTTCATAAGTGGAGTACCATATGTGTCAGCTGACAATACCTTCAAATAGGTGTGCCAAAAGCGCTTCTGATGAGCAAGGCTGAGTAACTGTTTAAATAACATTTAATGACAATCTGCTGTGATTTATCATTAGCAAACTTGCACTAAAATCCTGGCTTATTTATTTATGAACGACACACCTCTATTTACATTTATTGTGGCTGGTGTCAATGTGACTGAACGTAAATAACATCCCTTTACTTATATATTGTTGAAATATATTAGTTTAGTGTTGGAATTGATGATGTTGAGTCAAATCATGTCTATAGAGCTTCAGTCAATGGAGAAGTAGGCAGTACCAGAACAATTCGAATCCTGGGACTTGACGAGTGAAGGGCTAAAGTGAGCTATTCTGGACACTTGGAAGTTTGTTCTGGCTGTGATAGCATATGGTTTCTCGTGGAGTGTATGACAGATTTTGGGCGGTGAACGGCCGCTACCATTCTTTAACTTCCAATGGGCCTTTATGTTTCGAGCGGTCTGAATGTACTCCAGTGTAGGACTCTAACTCTCTCGCTTGTGTTACAGAACTGAGGATAGACTTGTATCGTAAGTGTACATTTCTGAATCTGAACTCTGAAATGATTTGAGCTGGTGAATGGTTCACGTATTGTGATCGTAAAATGACAAAGTTTTTGTGTATGTTTGATGACAATATTGTTTGGGGATTATGCTACCAGTCTTGTACCACTCTCCATGTTACTTTGCTTTGTTTGATAAGGGAGTTTTCTATTTTCATTTTCATTGAATATAGTAAGACCATTTCCCATTTATTTGAGAAGTCCTCTCTTGAATAAATTTTATTCAAAGTAATTGTTTGTCGTCTACATCAGTTACACGCTTCCGAATGAAACCCATGTTTTTTAATTATCATTTTAACTTTTATTTTGTATTTCTGTATATTTTATTAAATAGCAACTCTAGCTAATGCATACATTATTTGACTGCAGAATCACAGCTACGGGTTATTATTTGCAGCGAACTAGCTGTTGGGCATGAAAGCAGAAATGCGCGGCTCGACGCTACGACTACATCGAGTTATTCTTTTTGAACGGAGCCGTGCAGAGCTCTAGTACCTAAAGTATGAGCAATATCGAGAAAATTCGTAACTGTTTTTCCTCGATTCAGAAGCTGCTTAGGTAGAGTAACTACACTAGCAGTAATTGTTAGGTACTGTCGCACAGTGAAGTTTCATTTCGTTTTCTCCTCCACCTCTGGGGGCCTCACTTCTGTAGTCAGGCTATGCTTATTGATTTACAAGGTTAATATGTTGAATAATAATAAATATCACTGTTCGACATGGGTTCTATTTCTGATATTAAAGTATGTGCTTCTAGACCATTTTACCGTGGGAAATTCAAATATGTAAACAAAATAGCGTTGTCAGGGATACTTCTTATGTAATATATATATATATGTATATTCACACAATTCATGGCAAACATAGAAACGTTACAGAGAAATACGGGTATGTTGCCGCATCCAGTAGTGATAGAACATGATAATTTCTTGTGCAACAGCAGGTGGGAAGAATCAGACATAAGGTTATCCCCTGCCACACCTATGTCATTAAGGCCACCTGAAACATCTCATTAACTCGAACAGCTACAGCCGGTTGCTGCCTAGGCAGTAAAGCTTCACGCCTCCTAGGGGCAGGCGCATCGAGTTTACAACAGTGGTGTTAGCCACAATTTGTGTCAGTCTTAACGAGTGGGTGTTTTGGCTGACAAGTAGCTGTCTGTCATATTTCCGAGCACGGTTGAATTTTTTAGTTCCTGTGTGTAAACTGATTGAGCCTGGTGCTGAAGGTAAAACGACTGCTTGTTTTTACACATCAGCGTTCCTCTAGTTACCTACTACTAATTTAATACAGGTGTATTACCAAAGTGGTATTTTTAAATTTGCAGAAATGCCACGTCGTCATGGATGTCGATATAAGCCGGACAACTTCTGCTACATCTGTGGAAAGTTCACTTTTGCCAGAAATAGAAAGAAAATTTCTTCAGTCACAAAGAAAGCAAACAAACATTACTTTGGAGTAGAGGTAGGAGACCAAGATAAAGAATGGGCACTACATTTCTGCTGTGCTACATGTTACTGCAAACTAATTCAGTGGTGGAAAGGTAAAGAGAATGTGGCATTGTTTGCTGTTCCCATGGTGTGGAGGGAGGCTAAGGACCATGTTACTAATTGTTATTTCTGTCTAACAAAAATTCAGAGTTTTACAAACAAAAAGTCGAAGAGGCACATTGTTTACCCAGATCTGCCTTCAGCGAGAATCCCATTGCAGCATTCCGACAACGTTCCAGTACCTTCAAGAGCTCGAGGTCAAATTTCAAGTGAGACTGAAATAAGTAGTACTGAAGAAATCACAGATGATGATTCTTTATATCACTGCACAAGTGAGTCATCACCTCATTTGTTAACACAGGTAGATTTAAATGATTTAGTATGTGATCTAGGACTAAGTAAACAAAAGGCGCAGCTGCTTGGTTCAAGATTACAAGAGTATAATCTACTGAACCAAAGTACTAAAATCAGTGTGTTCAGGCACAGAGAACATGCCTTTATTTCTTATTTTTCAACTGACGAAGCACTGACATTTTGCAATGACGTTGCTGGCCTGATGAAAGTGCTGAACTTCACTTATATTTCACAGGTTCAAAATGGTTCAAATGGCTCTGAGCACTATGGGACTTAACATCCATGGTCATCAGTCCCCTAGAACTTAGAACTACTTAAACCCAACTAACCTAAGGACATCACACAACACCCAGCCTTCACGAGGCAGAGAAAATCCCTGACCCCGCCGGGAATCGAACCCGTATATTTCACAGGAGTGGAGACTATTCATAGATGCGTCAAAAACAAGTCTGAAGGGTGTTTTGCTCCATAACGGAAATAAAATACCCTCTGTTCCAGTAGCTTACACTAGTTTGACAAAAGAGAATTACGAATTTGTACTAAGGATGCTAAATTCATTAAAATACAATGAACACAAATGGAAAATATGTGCAGATTTCAAGGTAATTGCTATGGTACTGGGAATGCAACAAGGCTACACAAAGTATGCCTGTTTTCTTTGCGAGTGGGATAGTCGAGACCGAAATTCACACTACGTGAAAAAGAAATGGCCTAGGCGAAGATGGAAAGTTGACAAAAAGAACGTGCAACGTGAAAGTCTGGTAGCTCCTGAATATACACTACTTCCACCGCTTCACATCAAACTTGGCCTGATGAAAATATTCGTGAAGGCCATGGATCCAACAGGCTGTGGGTTTGCATATCTAGCTACCAAATTCCCCCGACTTTCAGATGCAAAAATAAAGAAAGGTGTATTTGTGGGCCCACAAAAACAGGGAGCTGCAGAAAGATGCAAATTTTTAAGCATGTTTAACTGATAAAGAAAAAACCGCATGGGACTGTTTCAAGATGGTGTCGGAAAACTTCCTCAGAAGAAGAAGAGCTACTAACGACAAAGCAATGGTGAAGGATATGATTAAAGCTTATCAGGATTTGGGGTGCAATATGTCTTTGAAAGTACACATGATGGACTCTCATCTGGACTACTTCACAGAGAGTTGTAGTGACGTATCGGATGAACATGGGGAAAGATTCCATAAAGACATTTCTACCATAGAAAGGCACTATGAAGGGAAGTGGGTACCTTCTATGTTAGCAGATTATTGCTGGAATATCATTCGAGAGAAGACAGATTCACAATATAAGAGAAAAAAAGTGATGTGCAATACAAGGCAGTGGTTCATTGTTTGTCAATTTTCTGTAATTTCTCATGTCAAATAAATGCTTCAAAGTGTATACACAAAGGTTACTGTGTTATATGTTAGATCCCACCCTCCATTAATGTGATGAACTTATATCATCATAAAGATGTGCATTTGTTTGTCGAATTTCACCTCACGTTTGCTGCACTATGTCAGAAACTGAAAAGAGAAATAAAATTATGATTACTCATAAACTATCCCTGACAGAAAAAAACCAAAAACAGTTTTCAATTCAGCACTCAAAATACAACTAGGATCACAATATTTTTTATCAGAAATAGAACAAAAGTTTTTTTTGCACAACAGTGTATTTACGTTTCAAACCTTGTGATGCCTGTTTTTAAACAGAGAACTTTTACATTATCCTTCGTATTTATTAAACAAACGCCTGAGACTTCCTCACTAAATAAGAACAAAAAATATAGAGCTAATGTACGTTCCCCTCAGACTGACCAAACTTGTTGGGAAACAATTTTTGCCTCCTGCAACGAGTGACTCCTGAGATATTTCATAGTCGTGGGCGGTCACTGTGAACTGTTGCAGATACATACTTGTTGTGAAAACCACTCAACCTGATGCATATAGGTATTCTGCCGAAGAGATGGAGCATACGAAGCATTATTGTTTACATGCTTCTAATGGTGAATATTAATTTGCCTCCTTCACTTTTTCAGAAGATATAAATATTATAAACTTCACAATGGAAGTCTGCTATATGCTCAAATACAAATCTTCACTTTTCGTAAGTGAGCTGAAACATTTTTTCATGTGTCTCATCAACGACATTCTACAGCATTTCATGTGATGCATGTTCAGCATCGCAAATAATATCAACTAGGTAAAAGTGTTATACAGTAGACAAAAGGTGTTGTGTAGGCTCACAAAAGCAATTTCTCTCTTCTGTATTAATATCCTGGACCAAAACAAATAGAAAATAATCACCTGATGCTTCTATTATGTTTTATATTTACTACTTCTTGTAAACAGTCACAGTAAATAGTAATTGGTTCCACATTTCTGTGAATGTCCTCTTACTGACGTCAGAAAGCGGAGGTTGCAAGCACTCACTGACGTAAGTGTGCGTGAACAGCACCATATAAAGCGAATCAGTTAGTACAATGTTTTATCAATTTGATAATGACTGCTTTCCAGAATCTGGAATGTAAAATCCATATAAAGATCAATTAGCATCTGACATAGTGGAATATTCCACAGTGTATTTCAAATTGCAGCATTCACAAAGGCTGACAACGGAACAGAACGAGATGCCAAGATCAAGGGTTCTTGTGGAGAAAATTTTTCTGTTAAATTTGTTGTGAGAAAGGCGTCGTCTTCTGTTTTTCACCCGTTTTCGTCACACGTACTGACCCTATCGTTGTGGATTTTGTATTTTTCTTTATTTTATTATTCTCCGCTGATTTCGTGACCCAGTAAAAATGTTCAATACAACTTGGATAGCTTTTCCATTGAGATTTCATCCACAGGAGAGGTCAGATATTTCAAACCGAAAAATGGATTTGGTCTTATAATAACTAGACTGAAAAATGCCCTGCACTCTCTGTAAATAAGAACACAAAGTAATGCAGTAATTTACGTGAAACAACTTTTTGTAACAGTAAAATGGTCTGAGATTGAAGGAGTTATTTCAAAATAATTATGAGCTTGGAAAAAGGAAACAAAATAGACAAGGTAAACATGCTCTACAGCCATACATTCTGCTCAGTGAGCCCTCTGACCGAGGACCTCAGTGCCAAGGAGACAAGAGGAAGATCGTGAGGAGAGCCTTACAAATGAGAATCTACTGAAAATTCTGAGATGGCCCAGGAGAGCCCTCGGAATATGAGGGTGACGATTGAAAAGCAGGGAGCCGAGAGAACAATAAGCTGCAGCATTGCTATGCCGCAGGTCACGGTGATGGAAACCAAGAAACAGCCGTGGACGTAGCGGAGAAAGCGGGAATGAACTCTTGGGAAACGGTGACGAGATGTCGACCAGTAATCCAGCAGGCACGTCAAGACGACCCATTCAGTTTCGCCCTTGTCATTTATGACAACTGAAAGGGGCAGTGGGCCGCGACGAGGTAACAGTTCACCCAGACCTCGAAGCACGGCTGTATTCTAAAATGCAGCACTTGTGGTAGAGCGCTGCCGCACCCTTCCATGACGAAGACGACTACAAGGCGAACACACAAACATCAGCCGCCTCCGTGGTCAAATGGTTCAAATGGCTCTGAGCAATATGGGGCTCAACTGCTGAGGTCATTAGTCCCCTAGAACTTAGAACTACTTAAACCTAACTAACCTAAGGACATCACAAACATCCATGCCCGAGGCAGGATTCGAACCTGCGACCGTAGCGGTCTTGCGGTTCCAGACTGCAGCGCCTTTAACCGCACGGCCACTTCGGCCGGCGCCTCCGTGGTCATCAAGGATCCATAGGCCGAACCAAAGTGGAAGGGAATGTTAAAATCTGTCATCCGAAGGGTCCCGTGGATGGTGGATATCACAACCATCGTCAATTAAGAAAGAAGACTAGACTTCTAAGGCGATATCTCTCTGAGGCAAAGGTCAAGTCAGAAGAGGGCGCCAGTGTGGTTATTCGTGGGGCCACGGTGGCACAAGAAGAACGCCGATATATTCCGACTCAAAGAATTTCTGGACACAGCTCTGCTGCTCCAACCAATGCCACCAAAATCCGACAACTCTCCACCATGTTTCAGTTGCTAGAAGTACGGGCACCTGCCCCAGTTCTATGTGCTGACCAGCTGCAGGTGGTGCAAATCCTTCATGGAGATACAATAGGAGCAGCTGGCGAGAAGAAGACGACTGCCAGCAAGGAGCAGAAATAACGGGAGGAAACCAGCAGCACAGCAACATCGGGCTGTAAGGATTAGAGCATGTTGCCTTCTTTATTTTTGTAGTGTCTCGATGTGCAACCTACTTTGAGTGTGGGCTTCCGTGTGAGAGATAGATGGGTAATATTGTCTTTATTTACTTATCGTAGGGACTGTTTGCCCTTGACCCTTGATACTATATTAGTACATTTTTAGATGTCATGTAATTGCGGAAATTCTATGACACGATAAGTCACACGAACACAGTGCCAGTGTTGAGAATGGACAGAGCTTATGTAATCCAGATTATAGAATTTGGGATGTAAAGCCTCTATTCTATTGACAAGTCTATGCGTGGAACAAGTGATCTAGTCCAGAATCGTTGGCTGGTATAGTTTGTCATGAACGTCATGAACTCCCGCCTATCTCACTGCCCCTAGGATTAGGCGGAGGCAGCAGTTTTCTAGCGTTTCAATCAGCTTGAGGTTTGAGGTATTCGGTGTCCCCATGTCAAACAACCATAGACAATTGTTGGGAAGAACGTTGCTCAACATTGTCACACTCACTCACTCGTTTTCTTTGCAAACGTTACCTAGAACCTGCTGATACCTGCTAGTATCATTTAAATTCCATGCTTAACTCACTTACTTTCAATAAAAAATCTTATATTTCGTTATGAAATACACAGAAAATGAAGAGGAAGAATATTTTTTGTTATAACGTTCATTTCTCATAAAAAATGGTATTTCCTATTAAGAAAGTGAATGTAAGAAAACAAAAATCCAATTTAATGAAATAAGGAAATCAATTATTTCTCAAAACTTTTTCTGGATCTTTCTACTTGAGCATCCATACGTTTTTTATGAACAGTTCCTTGTAAAACTTATTGTGACAATGCATTCTACTACATAAACTTGTATCTTTTATTTTTTGGTATTTCTTAACACATTCTTTACATGTATTACGATACCCATCTGTTTGATACTTATCTTTATAATATCCGTCAATATTTTTTAATGCATACACTGAGTATGGTGTTGACCATTTAAAGATTATAAAATTGAACAGGGAAAGAATTTCTAAAAATAAAGTCACAATTAATTCCCAATCATGCAGTTCGTTATTTTTAAGTTTCTTCATTCGTTTATATTTCAATTTTCAAAAATTTGAATATCCTGTTACTAATTACTTTCAAATATCTATTGGATAAAATAATTGAAATTTCTTATCGAGTTCCAAATATATTTTTTCTCCATATGTGGTAGGTAAATGTTCACAACTGACAAAATTATGTAATTATTTACTTGTAACTCACTAATCTTTCTAAGCAATTTAGTGGTCTTAAAACTGTTCAGCTTTTTGAGAAATATTTTTATTTATAGAGAAAAATTTTGTTATATCTCTTACAGTGTTAAATGTCAATGTGGTAGTGTACCTATTTTATTTACCAAAACACGTCTTTTATCATCATGAGTACTCATGGCTTTCTTGTTTATTGAGCTGTTTAGATTTCATGTTTCTCACTTTGAGTCATATTAATTGTCCTCTGTTGTTCTCTATTGTTGAATAAACAACCTTCTGTAGTCTTCTAAACTTACTCAATATTTAAGAACATACTTATAAACATCTTCAGATTTCTTTTTTATTCAGTTGCCAACATTATTAGCATACATTTTAGCCCTTAATCCACAAAACTCTTCCATCTTTCCTAAAACCTTATTGTTTACTTGTAGAATACAATAAGTACTATCTGCTGAATAGTCACTTGTATGAAAGTAATCAATCATTGACTTAATGTCTTCATAGACATTTTCAGTTTTTTTATTGTAGATAGAACTGTCTGTATCTTGATCACACAACTCAATAATTTCCCCATATTTTGGTTTCATTATATATAGTGAAATTCATACATCATTTCTCTAGAAAAATGAAGTATACTGATTGCAACATATGAGTAGATTTGTTTATTAATGGTGATTTTAGTTTTATTTATATGAATAGCAACAAGATTTTCAGTAAAAGTAGTTCTTCCTTAAAGTTTGGTTTTGCTATAAGTTTATCACATTTTTCCATCTAATACTAATTTTATATTCACTCTGTTACTGGTATTTTCCATTGTCTTACCAAATAGTTAATTAATCACTAACTTGTGGAAAACATTTTCAGAATCATTTTTGCCTTTAGTTCTCATTTCAGTACACAAATCCATATATTTCTTCAATCAGCCTGGTTAAATGTTAAAACTCTATTTCTCTTACTTTCATTCCTAAATACAGGTATTGTTTAAGATGTGATGTGAAGATCGATGGCAGCATGTCATGACATCACGCAAATACATGATGCTTTTCGATCTGAACCCCTGGGATTTGCAGTGGAATGATAGAAGTTAGCAAGAGTGGGGTGGTTGTAGGAATCTGGAACATCCTACAATAATTAGTACTGGAATAATTTAGTAAATAACTTTTACATACCTTTGTCCTACTACTGCACTCCAGGAACATAACTAATAACAACTATCTTTCTCGAATACATATGTCTCATTAACAAACATTAACTGGATTATACACCATGCAAGATAACGCAGTCCTGGTCTTACGTGCATAATAAATGTGCAAACTAGAGGCTGCGAACCTAGTGAGCTGATGGCTATTCTAATCTGACTTCGCTCACGACCTGTAGCTGACTAGGCCAGTGCGATCTGCAAGTCTCTGTCCGTGCTCTACAGAGGCGCTGCGTGCGCCAGAGACTCCAGAGAGGTTGCAAGTGCTGGAATGCTTTCGATTATCGCAACCTCTAGTGTGGCTTGTAACTTTGACACCACATTCCGCCCCCGCAAATTTACGAACAGACGTGGAATAGGACTTCTGCTTGCTAGGGATAGGATCCCGTGCTGACGTGGATGAGGGGGTGGGGATTCGAACTTCAGACGAGGCTCGCCCACCCGCACCCCGCCATTTGGACCGAGAGGAGCTGGGATACGCTAGAAAACTGCCTAAGGATGCACGTCAACATGGGATGTGTGCGCATCTACTACAATAGGAGGGTCTGCCGAGTCGACCCCCATCAGGCCGGTGCACCCGACGGGCAAATATTGATCACAATCCATGGGGCTAGGTCGTACAGTGGGGTGGAGGCCACCATGGCGTCAATATCTGGAGGCACACCCACTGTCATCCGCGATGGGCCCAAGGAATCATCCAACCGCTGTAGCGATGACTCAACTACGGGCAGCTCCAGCGCGTCACTGGGAAACGGCGCAGGCGCGTCGACTCGCGGCACGGGGTCTGAAATCACACGAGGAGCGGCAGAGACTCCTCGGTGTACAAGGCGCATTTGGTTCTGATGCCGGCGCACCTCTCCGGATGGCCAGAAACGACGTAAAAGGCGTTGCCAAGGCGCCGAAGAACCCGACCTTGTAACCATCGGCAAGTGCAGCGATAACTGCGAAAAGGTACAACGTCATCGGGCAAAACCTTGGGAATCGGCCGTGGCGCAGACACACGGTTCGGTGTATGTAGCAAATGCATCAATGTCCGATGCGGACGAACGTGTCAGAGTTCAGCCGGTGACGAGCCGGAGCGTGGCTGTCACCGATAAGAGGTAAAAAACAGTAGTGCGGCTTTCCGAGAGTGCGACTCGCGCAACTTAGATATTTTCGTCTTAAGTGTGCAAACAAAATGTTCGACTGAGGCGAGAACGGAGCAAAGTGATATGCTGAACACCTTGGGATTCACAAAAATTCGTGAACTCGGAATAGACAAACTGGGGTCCATCGTCGGTAACGATAACTTGAGGCAAACCTACAATGCTAAAAATTGAAGTCAAGGCAGGAATAACAGCGAATGAAGTACTTGACGGCTTCTGCACAAAGAAGGGAAAATTGCCTGCCATACCAATCGATGACAATCAACCATCGTGCGTTCTAAACTGGACCAGAAAAATCCGTATGCAAGCGTTGCCAAGGTGCGGTGGAACGGGGCCAAGAGAAAAATGTCTGTGGCGGTGCAGACTGATTGGCAGTACACGTCGTGCAAGAAGATCAAAGCTTGTTAATATCAGAATCGATACCAAACCAGGTACAATGACGGCGAGCTAACTGTTTCATCCGTACAAGACCCCAATGACCTCGATGCAGCAAGCACAACACAGCGGATTGCAATGAACGTGGAACGACAACACGGAACTGATCATTCTCCATGCGGAGCAAATAACGGCTGTTGGTGTGCAACGAAACGGCGAGCAACAGGATCGGAAATCCGTGAACTAGAAGAAGGGCACTGCGTAGCGATGTCATGCAAAACAAGTGTAAGAGAAGAATCGGCAGCTGTAGCGGCCACTACGCGACGATAGTCGAGCGGAAAACCTGTGACCACACTATCGTTTTCTTAATCAATAAACATATAAGCCTGTTCAGATTCATCAAAAGTTGTGTCTTCAGAAATGGGAAGACGAGATAACGCGCCAGCGTAGCCATGCTGAGCAGTAGACCGATAGAGTATGTTGTAATGGTACTGCGAAAGAAACGAAGACCAGCTAATCAATTTTTGCGCTGTACGTGGAGGTACGGTCTTCGATGCGTGAAACAACGAAGTCAGTGGTCTGTGGTCGATGATGAGAATAAACTTCCGGAGATAAATGAAATCATGGAATTTTGTCACACCAAAAATGACAGCTAAAGCTTCCTTCTCGATCTGCGAATAATTTTTCTGAGCAGATGAGAGCAATTTATATGCAAAAGCAATTGGACGATCTTGAGAACCGGTTCTTTGGGCAAGAACCGGCCCGATCCCAAAATGAGAAGCATCCCCCATGAGAGATAATGGTTTCTGAGGATCAAAGGTTGTTACACAAGTACTAGACAACAACACTGATTTCAGCTTATGGAAAGGCTTGTCACATTTTGGTGAGCAAACAAACGGAACGTTTAACCGTCGAAGACGATGAAGATGAGCTGTAACTGAAGATGCATGGGGTATAAAGTGATGGTAGTAATTGATCTTGCCTAACATCGCTTGCAGTTCCTTCACCGTCGTTGGAGCTGGAAAATCGATGATGGCTCGCAAATGTTCCGGCGAAGGGTGTATGCCCTGAGAATTGGGTACATATCCAAGGCAGGCCAGTTCACTCGCGAAGAAGGTGCACTTGTCTCTGTTTATTTTCAGTCCATAGTCCCGAAGCACTTGAAAGAGATGACGCAAGTTTTGTAAATGGTCCGTCGGTGTCATTCCAGACACGACAACGTCATCTGAATAGTTAAGGCGAGAGGGTACCGATGCCCAAAGGGTTTGTAGATTTGTAGATAACTTTGAAATATGGCTGGGGCAGAAGCACATCCGAAAGGAAGGCGCTTGTATTTGTACAACCTGAGGAGAGTATTCACTACCAAGAACTTTAGGGTTTCTTCATCAAATGGTAGTTCAAGATAGGTATCCTGCAAATCAACATTACTGGCCACTAAATCTGCTACACCACGAAGATGACATGCTACAGACGCGAAATTTTACCGAAAGGAAGAAGATGCTGTGATATGCAAATGATTAGCTTTTCAGAGCATTCACACAAGGTTGGCGCCGGTGGCGACACCTACAACGTGCTGACATGAGGAAAGTTTCCAACCGATTTCTCATACACTAACAGCAGTTGACCGGCGTTGCCTGGTGAAACGTCGTTGCGATGCCTTGTGTAAGGAGGAGAAAGGCGTACCATCACGTTTCCGACTTTGATAAAGTTCAAATTGTAGCCTATCGCGACTGCTGTTCGTCGTATCGCGACATTGCTGCTCGCATTGGTCGAGATCCAATGACTGTTAGCAGAATATGGAATCGGTGGGTTCAGGAGGCTAATAGCGAACCCCGTGCTGGATCCCATTGGCCTCGTATCACTAGCAGTCGAGCTGACAGGCATCTTATCCGCATGACTGTAACGGATCGTGCAGCCACGTCTCGAACCCTATGCCAACAGATGGGGACGTTTGCAAGACAACAACCATCTGCACGAACAGTTCGACGACGTCTGGAGCAGCATCGACTATCAGCTCGGAGACCATGACTGAGGTTACCCTTGGCGCTGCATCACAGACAGGAGCGCCTGCGATGGTGTACTCAACGAAGAAACTGGGTGCACGAATGGCAAAACGGAACTTTTTCGGATGAATCTATGTTCTGTTTACAGCATCATGCTGGTCGCATCCGTGTTTTGCGACCACGAGGTGAACGCACATTGGAAGCGTGTATTCGTCATCGCCACACTGGCGTATCACCCGGCGTGATGGTATGGGGTGTCATTGGTTACACGTCTCGGTCACCTCTTGTTCGCATTGACGGCACTTTGAACAGTGGACGTTATATTTCAGATGTGTTACGACCCGTGGCTCAACCCTTCATTCGATCCCTGCGAAACCCTACATTTGATCAGGATAATGCATGACCGCATGTTGCAGGTGCTGTACGGGCCTTTCTGGAAACAGAAAATGTTCAACTGCTGCCCTGGCAGCACATTCTCCAGATCTCTCACCAATTGAAAACGTCTGGTCAATGGTGGCCGAGCAACTGGCTCGTCACAATACGCCAGTCACTCCTCTTGATGAACTGTGGTATCGTGTTCAAGCTGCATGGGTAGCTGTACGTGTACACGCCATCCAAGCTCTATCTCACTCAATGCCCAGTCGTATCAAGGCTGTTATTGCGGCCAGAGGTGGTAGTTCTGGGTACTGATTTCTCAGGATCTATGCACCCAAATTCCGTGAAACTGTAATGACATGTCAGTTCTAGTATAATATATTTGTCCAATAAATACCCCTTTATCATCTGGATTTCTTCTTGGTGTAGCAATTTTAATGGGCAGTAGTGTATCTTGGAAAAAAATGTACCGGGTCCCAACCGTTCAAGCAAGTCTTCCGGGCGTGGCAATGGAAATGTTTCTATAACAGTTTGTGTTTTTATTGTGGTCTTGTAATCCACACTCAGTCTCAAATTTCCGGAAGGTTTTATTAAGATAACAAGTCGTGAAACCCATCGGGGTAGAGACAGCGGGAGGAAATTATTGTTAGGACAGCAGGTCCGATAGTCCCCGTCAATAGAATTCCACCACTCCGACTTGTTACCACTTTAACGTGTTTCTATTTAAACTAACGTAACTACACTTCATTAGCCAACAGCTACATGCTGAATACCTACCTAATGAAGATCACTAGTAGATCTCTGCTTTCGGATGTCTGTTATATTTCTCCAATTTTTTGCTACCTAGAGCTTTAGGGGCGGCGTTGACGATGCTCCCATTTCGCTTTCTGCTGACATAATTTCATATTCCTGTGAAACAAGTATTTGTAATGTGGTCGTGGCAAAATCATCGGAAATAAAGCTGAAACGCTTCACCTAATTCGTAGAAGAGTGCTAAACTGCACACGTTTACTCCTTGTTAATTCACACCAAAATATCAGTAAAACTTACTGTAATAAAAGAAAAGAAAGCTTAAGCGACAGTGCCAGATTTTTATTTTTAGGATATTTCTGATCTAATGAGGAATAGTTCCTCGTCATGTCCACAGTCGCTTTCTCAAACATGAAGAATGCAGAAGAAATGTTTGCATTCCCTACCTCAAGTTAAGGCACTTAATTTCTTTGTCACAGTAGTGAAGGACTTAAGATTCATATAACCCAAAGCAAATTCTTTGAGGTTTCGTACCTCTTTCAAGAGAAAAACTACTGAAGGACATACCATTTTGCACCAACTTGAAAATGTTTCGAAGATACTTTTCTCGTAGTACGATTAATATTGAACCAGCCATGACAGATTGTACCGACATGAAGTCATGCAAACTGATGGTTTAAAATTTACATTAGCACTCCTGTTTCTAGAAGTGGCTGTGAGAACATAAAGACACATGAGGATGACTCTGAAATCCCTGGAGAACCTTGATAGATGTCTGACTTATCTGGAAAAATGTCGTGTTGGAGTAAGATGCTCTTACCAGCTTTTAGGGTTAGGTGTGTTATGAATAATGTGGAATGTAGACGGAATTTAAAACGGATAAAACTGCCGGAAAAAAAGTAGTAGACCATTTTAGATGTCAGCAATTCACTCAAGAATTATTGCTGCAACAGTGCATATGAAGTACACGGAAGTATTACAGCTACGGATCAACATACAAGCGGTTCTGAAGAACCAGTTGTCGACGCATGCTGAGATACCCATATTAGCACCTGATGCAGCCTCCATTCGCGTCAATGCAGCCGCTGACTCTGGCATCCAGTCTATCGTACAGATGGCGAATACTGTCCTGGGATACGTTATGCCACGCCTGCTCGACCTATTCACGCAGTTCTGTGAGAGTTGTTGGTTGACGAATCGCACGAGTTACTTCTCGTCTTATCGTATCCCGAACATGCTCGACAGGAGGCAAGGCCAAAGACCGTGGTGGCCAGGGAAGTTTCTGCACGTCTAGGGGAGTACGTTGACTTCCACGGCCCGCGTGTGGGTGAGCATTATACTTTTGGAACCACACATCATCTTCCTGTCACAAGAACGGCAGCAGAACTGGTCTAATAACATTCTGCATGTACCGAGCGCTGGTTAGCGTCTCCCCCAGAAACACCAAAGGTGAACGACAGTTGCGGTTTATGATACCCCAGATCAGGAGGCATGGGCGGGGGAATGGTGGGGGCAGTGTGTCATGGACGAAAACCCTCTAAGATACAGCTCTCAGTAGAGCTATGTCATACGCAGAAACGAGCATCACCTGCGTGCAGGCAGAACGTACTTTCATCACTGAAGACCTTGCGCGATTCCATCTGCCACGTGATCCTTTGATGGGACGAGTACTGCCGTGAACGTCGATGCTGTGGCGTGAGTGGAAGATGGGCTAGAGGACTCTGTGCCTGTAATCCCACTGCCAGTAACCAGTTCGAAGCAGTTTGTGTTGACAGAAATGGGCTCACAAGCTTTCTTATCTGTGCTGTGGTAGCTTTATGGTATGGCACTGCTGCCCTTACAAAACGACGGTCCTGGGGAGCGTCTGTGCTGCATGGACGTCGAGAACCTCGTCAACGGGTATGAGAATTTCACAAGTCAACAGATAGCAGTATCGCTGCACAGCTAACACAACACGTCCGACTTGTGTGGCAATGCTCCGCAAGGACCCATCACGCACCTCGGAAGGCCACACTTTGACCCCTTTCAGTCTCGCTCAATTCGCTATACGAACCACGAGTGCTTCACTGTGGCATGGATGCCGGCTTGCTTCACACTTTTGTACCACAGTGAGTCTTCTCGCTGTGAGCATTCCCTTTAAAGGGTAGACACAGATGACGCTCTGATAGCTATTCCACTACGCTATCTGTTCGCAGATGACGTTGAAACCATCATCAGTGCCTCTGAATTCCCGCAGGTGGAATATACAGTCATCGGATAAGAACTGAAGTCATACTTCCAAGTGTATAAAATTTTTTCTGTTGTTTAAGCAGAATTTGACCTCACATTTTTCGTGTTTTTTGTGCATAGGGAATAGGAATATTTGGGATATTTTTAGCACATATCAGTTCTAGGACAGACGATCATTTAGTTTTAACTTTTAAAGATACAGAAACTGATCACCATTATTACAAAAAGCTGGTCGTTATTTGGCAGAGTGCCATAAAGATACGGTTCATGTTACGCTCAAAGGAACTGACAAAATAGGAAGTACTTAATAACATTTGATATCTATTCAAGTTAGAGACTGAATAAAACTATCTGATGGATGTAATCATCTCGCAGTTTCTCCGTTTGAGAGAATTTCATTGTTTAATAGAACACAAGCTAACTACCAAGACGAAATAACTCATAGGGGATAGCACAAAGCGCTCACAAGCACTGACATCACTAATGGCTTCTACTGGCAGATATGCAACTCGGGTGACACATCAAATGGCCAAGCGGCCGGGACTCTTCAAGCTGTTAGCAAGGTTAGGCAAATGCGCTTTAGTGGGCGTGGGCTCCTGTGAGTGCGTACCCTGCTAGTCCATTGGCACTGTAAGCCAGCAGTTCCTCCTCCACCTTTCTGTTATCTTCCCTCGCTTGTTATTGATGCGCGCACGGCAAGATCAGCCTGTTTACTGCGTGTCGGTATTGTTGGCGTTCGCGGTAGGACAAAATTTAGAAGAGAGTAATAGCTCAGGATGAATTAAGGCCCTCAAAACGAAAATCGGACGAATCCATGTGCTTTAACCCAGCATAGTTCTTTTTTCTTTATTGTAACGCAATCCGGCCCTTTAGTGTCCGTTTTGTAATGTTGTTTAATCGACGTGGAAGAAGTACAATGTGAAGGAAAATCTTCAGCTCCTTCTTGAAAAATTCTGATAACTTTTGATATTGAGTAAAGGAAGGCCAATCTTCTCGAGCTAAAACTGGAAAGAGAGAAGGAAGAACGTCCATGTTGATATATTTCATTACTTGAAAATGTTACTATTATTATAGGCGTATGTGATTTTGCCCTCGGTTTTACCTCCTCCTTGTCACATATTAAGAGGAAGAGACTCATGTTATTCACAATGATGGTATATTGAAAGTTACCATTCACAAAGCTCGTGAAGTAGTGAAAACAGCGCATTGCTCTAGAACGTGTTTTCAACATGTACAAGGACGTAGCATTGTTCATGGTATGATGCGAACGCCAGTGAAAGCGTTTGATCACTTCCAGTGGATATTCGATCTTGCTTTCCTAACCTACGTTACGAAGCATCTGAATGTATTGCGTACATCTTCGCGGGGTAGATGTAAATTCATTACCGATGTTTCGGACACCAGCTTTGGATTATAAAAGAAAACTACTTTTGCGTGTAAAATATCTTTCAATAGTCTCGCCCTGCAAAAAATATTGAAATAATTTACAAGAATCTCCCATGAGAACGGTTTCCACAGGTGTTTCGAATAGCTGTTCAACTCTGGAGTATATCTGGAACCAAATATTTTTGTGAAAGTTTTTCGCCAATTATGAAATTAACAGAATTGAAGCTTAGGAGTAGTTTACTGACCTACATCTGCCGGAGCAATGCATTTAATGACCAGTAATCTCACAACAAACATGGAGAAGCTAGTGGAAAAACAATTAAAGACAGTAATAGAGTAATGAAAATATTAGTTACTTTTTCATAAATAGTGGACCAGCTCTGAAGTTAACTCGCCTCAGTAAGCCTACGTGTACTTTCTTAACAGATGTTTATTGATAATTATGTTTTTTCCTTATTACATTACGTCTGTGCTATTATTGTACGTAGGAAATTACTTTATTCTGAACTGAACGATAGAATCTGGAACGATTTTTGCTACTTGTAATTGCTGTATATTAATTTGTGGCGCTACAGTGCCCATTACGGCATTATGCTTGCTGTTGTGTACCCATCTTTAGTTTTTCTAATGCAGCTGGAACAACACATGAGGGCTCAGAAGAAAGTGGCACACCAAGTTCCAGCTGGTCGCACAGGGGATATAAAAATCAAAACTGAAATTTCACTTGCTGGCACTGACAGGAAAACAATATGGCTGTTTTTCTTGCAATGACTTATATGACGAGACGGCACTCAAAAGCTCACACACTAGCGTAGTTTCGAGTGCTTCTCTTCCCTGCAGAGTTTTTATGAGCTAACCGTTATTAATTTTTCATTCGATGGCACTTTTGTGCAACACAAGACTGGGAGGCTACACTTTCGAAAATACTATGTACGTGTTATATTGTGTCGTAAGTAGTCATTGCATTGTACTTGACGAATTACAATAACACTAAGAATACTAACGTGTCTCAAACGCGAGAGTCAGCTGTCGATCGGGTGTTTTCGGATGTCTTCGGTTTTTTTCGGGCAGCCTCGTGGGCAGCTCAATCGCGTGGCCCTGTGTTAGGATAACATAATATCACAGAAGGTCTACAGCTGTAAGCTCCGCCCAGACCACGCCCTGTCCCGCCCACAATATAGGGAGGTGAATAAGGACATCTCATTGGATGAGACGCTCGTCTCCGTCCGTCAGCCTCGCCGGTGCCAAGGGAGCAGAAGGCCGTAGGAGGTAGGTAATCCCAGCGGCTGCGTTATCGACGCGCTGTTACGTTGCCTTCAATTCTATTTGCTGTTTCGCAGCCACTGAGATCGTTATTTTCAAGTAGGTTTCTCCAGTCGGTCTTAAATATCAGCAGTATGGCAAGGACTGATTTTAAACCAAATTAGTTAGACTCGATCACTGACATTTGCAACCAATCTCGCATAAAACAATTATCTCAAATTAATTATTAATTTATTATTAATAATTAATAATTCACTAATTTTCAGAGAAGTGGTACATTAACAAGAAAAGTTTAATATGTAAGATTAAGAATAATACGCAGTTATCTATTAGTGAGGCAAATATTACACGTGAGACCACCTGTGAGAGTGTATGTAAAAGACTTATCTAAAGGTTTACAAAATACTGAGAATAATATTGAAAGCATTGGCTCTGCTTCTTATCGAAAACATACGTTACAGTAACGCACACATTGCATTGCGATGTGAAGTTATTTGATTTGTTTCTCATTGTTCATTTAACTGACAGGGCTGGAATGTCACGTCCTAAATTACAAAAGATTGATTTTATTGCTCATTGTATTTAAACTGAGAGGACAGTTCGGGATTTCATAGCGTTTCTACAATACGAACTAAAGCGGTGAGAAATAAGACGAGACACTACTGCACTGTTGGAGGTAGGGTTGGGAGTGAGGTCGTGTTACGTGTCGGAGGCGGGGGATTGGTACGAAGAACGGAACGGTTGGGCTTGTCGTGTGATCAGGATGTGGTTAGGATTGTACTGACAGTAGATGCAGGAATTGAGCGCGATATAATTGCTTTTTATCGTAGCCTGATCCTGGGTACTTTGCGCTTGGGACTCATGTCTGACATGTTGTAGGCGCTAAGGTTTTCATAGTCGTTGTATTAAAGGTGAAAAGTCAATTCTTCGATTCGGGGAAAACAGTCGTTGCCAGAATTGAATACATGTTCATAACATGGCCGCTGTCGGCTGTTACGGCTTCTTATAGTGGATAGACAGATCATAACGCAGAAAGTCACGCCTCAGTTTCAGCTGACGAACAACAGGAAGGAAGCACACTGCCATCCAGAACAACCTCATCTTTACTTTATTCAAACGCTACTGTACCCAAGTGAAGCTCTCCTTCCGGTACTTCACAGGGCGTAGAAATTTAAACTGGCTCAGATGCATTCGCAGGATAATGCCACCTAATGAAAGATAAGTCTTGGTACAATGTGGTGTCACCGATGGTGACGTAGGTGTATGACGGTAACTACAGAAGGTAATGAATTCGTTTGTCAACAGGGCAAGTTTTGACGGACGCTGGAGACTGGAGCCATGTTCCTGGCTGGGGGGTGAGAGGCGTGGGGGGGGGGGGGGTCGAAATGACTCTCTTGGACGCCGTATCAGTAACAAATTGACTAACTAAAGAATTCAAGAGTTAACAAAATACTTATTTTCACAATTTCACATATTTGTTGACAGAATTTAAACATTTACAATTATTGTCAAGATCTAGTCAATAAGAAATTTGTTATTATGTTATAAATATAACACAATAAGTCAAGTATCACTGTTGGAAGGTGCATGTTTGTCTTGAGGCAGCGTAAGGGATGGCGCGTAAATACCCAGATTTCATTTATCCAGTATTTCAAAATGAAACCCCTCAGTGAGTTCGAAGAAGGTTTACACATGATTTTCGACCTCTACGATAGTTCTTCTCGCTAACACTTCCACACAAAACGATGAAAGGAAAAAACTTTATCGTATATTTTCGCCGTTGATGCAGCAAGACTTCAGTATCAGATGTGACGTTTTAAAATATTACTTCTTTACTATGAACTATATTCAGAAAAAGTCAGCAAACAATATCCACACATAACACTTGCAAAATTATATCACTATGTGGCACATAGTTTAGATGATATGACGTCACAGAGTTTTATAGGCCTGAAAAATTAGCTTCCCTTTAAAATGTCGTGCGGTATAAGTTGAACGTCAGTAATGACTTTTTAATTTATTACTTCTTTACTACTAACTTTATTTGCAACACACTTTGCAGACAAAGTATCTGCATGCACCAATGTATATACTGTCGTGCTCAAAAGTATCCGAACGACATGAATTCCATTTCGCCTAATTCACATACAACCCTCATAACGCAGCTGTCTAGCGGGTCCTCTAATCACTCCTCGGTACAGTCGTTTGACTATTGAAAACGGTTCCAACAAATCACCACTAGAAAACATTCAAGATGTAAAGTAATACCACGATACTACAAATATCAGGGTACACCTTATTACAGGTAAGACTGTCCTTAAGGCTTGTAAGCTCACATTTACTACAATAAATGACATACCGGTACCTGAAATGTTACCACTCTCATTATTACATCAGATAGGTAATGCACGTAATAAGTTCAAATGGTTCAAATGGCTCTGAGCACTATGGGACTTAATTTCTGAGGTCATCAGTCCCTTAGAACTTAGAACTACTTAGACCTAACTAACCTAAGGACATCACACACATCCATGCCCGAGGCAGGATACGATCCTGCGACCGTAGCGGTAGCGCGGTTCCAGACTGAAGTGCCTAGAACATCTCGGCCACTTCGGCCGGCGTAGTAAGTTCGTCGTATTCATATTTTCCTCTTCAAAGTAACATACGGTTCTTATTATTTAACACAAAATGACGATAAAAATTTAAGTTATTCACGAGCTGCTAGTTGAGAATATGTATGAGCTTCAAATGACACGACGAACCGTCTCGTTCTGCATGTGGATTCAAACCCAGGTCATGCAGACTAAGCTAAGATTTCTTCACTGACGGAAACTAACATTCATTCCTGACTAGGCATACAGAGAGTGATATACCTCGATTTTAGACAGTATCAGTTACGAAATATCAGCTTTAAATTACAGCGCCGGCTGATGGAGCCGAGCGGTTCTAGGCGCTACAGTCTCGAACCGCGCGACCTCTACGGCCGCAGGTTCGAATCCTGCCTCGGGCATGGATGTGTGTGATGTTCTTAGGTTAGTTAGGTTTAAGTAGTTATAAGTTCTAGGTGACTGATGACCTCAGAAGTTAAGTCCCATAATGCTCAGAGCCATTTTTTAAATTACATGCTGTAAACATTGTTAACGGACGCGGATTCCTACCCAGCATCTATTGTCTCCGTTAACAAACTAGAAGTGATGTTAAATATTGCATCTGCGCAAGTAACTAATTTGAAATGCCGTGAGGTAAAGCTTTGTGTTGGCCAGGGATTCGAACTTAGAACCTAACGGGATTTTATCGAAGCACAATCAGCTGTGACATATCTGATTTTCTCGGCAGTAGCAAGATGTTTTAATTGAAATGACGAGACGAAATATTAAATTTTTCCTTTACAGGAATCCAACCCACCTATCGCTGTTACCCTACAGGCCATTAAAATTCCTTCACCAATAAGAAATGCAGTTAATAAACGGGTATTCATTGGACAAATATATTATACTAGAACTGACATGTCGTTACATTTTCACGGAATTTGGGTGCATAGATCCTGAGAAATCAGTACCCAGGACTACCAGCTCGGGCCGTAATAACGGCCTTGATACGCCTGGACATTCATTCAAACACAGCTTGGATGTCGTGTACAGGTACAGCTGTCCATGCAGCTTCAACACGATACCACAGATCGTCAAGAGTAGTGACTGGCGTATTGTGAAGAGCCAGTTGCTCGGCCACCATTGACCAGACGTTTTCAATTGGTGAGAGATCTGGAGAATGTGCTGGCCAGGGCAGCAGTCGAACATTTCCTGTATCCAGAAAGGCCCGTACAGAACCTGCAATATGCGGTCGTGCATTATCCTGATCAAATGTAGGTTTTCACAGGGATAGAATGAAGGGTAGAGCCACGGGTCGTAACACATCTGAAATGTAACGTCCACTTTTCAAAGTGCCGTCAATGCGAACCAGAGGTGACCGAGACGTGTAACCAATGGCAACCCATACCTTCACGCCGGGTGATACGCCAGTGTGGCGATGACGAATACACGCTTCCAATGTGCGTTCACCTCGATGTCACCAAACACGGATGCGACCATCATGATGCCGTAAACAGGACATAGATTCATCCGAAAAATTCCGTTTTGCCATTCGTGCACCCAGGTTCGTCGTTGAGTACACCATCGGACGCGCTCCTGTCTGTGATGCAGCGCCAAGGGTAACCGCAGCCATGGTCTCCGAGCTGATAGTCGATGCTGCTCCAGACGTCGTCGAATTGTTCGTGCAGATGGTTGTTGTTTTGCAAACGTCCCCATGTGCTGACTCAAGGATCGAGACGTGGCTGCACGATCAGTTACAGCCATGCGGATAAGATGCCTGTCATCTCGACTGCTAGTGATACGGGGCCGTTGGGTTCAAATGGTTCAAATGGCTCTGAGCACTATAGGACTTTACATCTATGGTCATCAGTCCCCTAGAACTTAGAACTACTTAAACCTAACTAACCTAAGGACATCACACATCATCCAGTCATCACGAGGCAGAAAAAATGCCGTTGGGATCCAGCACGGCTTTCCTTATTACCTTCCTGAAGCCACCGATTCCATATTCTGCTAACAGTCATTGGAACTCGACCAACGCGAGCAGCAATGCCGCGATACGATAAACTGCAATCGCGATAGGCTACAATCCGACCTTTGTCAGAGTCGGCAATGTGATGGTATGCCTTTCTCCTCCTTACACGAGGCATCACAACAACGTTTCAACAGGCACGCCCGTCAACTGCTGTTTGTGTATGAGAAATCGGTTGGAAACTTTCCTCACGTCCGCACGTTGTAGGTGTCGCCACCGGCGCCAACCTTGTGTGAATACTCTGAAAAGCTAATCATTTGCATATCACAGCATCTTCTTCCTTTCGGTTAAATTTCGCGTCTGTAGCACGTCATCTTCGTGGTGTATCAATTTTAATGGTCAGTTCTGAGTATTATCAGTAACTACGCTTCTGTCCCTAAACCTAGTTACAGAAATGCGAATGAGACGCATTACGTTTTCCAGGCCGTGCCAGCCGCGGCTTTGAGATGCCAGCAATGTTCACTTTCCAGCCCTCTAAAGGTACACATCGGGTCGTCTTCTTCTTGCCGATACTGTAACTGAGATTTGGCAACAAGGCAAGGTATGTTTGGCAGCTCTTTGCTCGAAGAGTTACTTTCTGGTGTGCACTTAATTAAGTCTCAAAATTCACTTGATTTCTCCTGCCATTTCCATTGAATAATCTGAGTTATTATCGCTTGATGTGTAACAAAAGATTGTAAATTTACGGTTTTCAGCCCAGGAAAGTCGTTGCACGTGGAAATAGCAACTAATCCTGCCCTTTAAATAGCGATTTACGAGTTCTAGCCACTATTAGCCTCGTAATAGGAATCCACGACACATACCTCTTCACCAGCTCTGTGGTAACATGCTGACCTGTAAAAAAGCGCATGTTCTTAATTTAGGTTCCAGTGTCGCTGACTGTGACGTTTTCATCCCTTCTGTGAAGGAGCTACAAGCAGTCAGATCAAACATCGACAAGGAAACCGCAAGAAAATACTTTCGGCTCTTAGTGCAATGGTGAAAAACTTACAGTGCTGCACAACAGGTAATGCCTCTTTCCGACAAGCAAATTTTGGGTTTCTACGAATACATAACTTTATTTATGACATGCTACATTTGCATACCTCTTGAGTATGACACAACATACCAATTAACCACAGACCCAATCGAAATCTAAGTGAGTAGAATTTTACTAATTCGGTTCGATAGAGGCACCCTTGTGTACAGATACTCAGCTTTATTAAAACAGACTTTCGTCAGAAGGTTATCGTGGGTAGTTTTATTTCGTTTCTTATAATACAGTGCACAATTTTCGTAAGGTTTCTTTTAGTGTTGTTTAAACAATAGTAATTATGAGAGAGAAATTAATCATCAACGAAGCATGCGAATTCTCTGGTGTTATCTATAACAGTTGGACAATGCACATGCAGTTTATTGGTTACACGTAAGTAGAAAACTCGTTCTGAGTTAAAGCTGTCAAGCAAGGTTTGAAGAAGAATAAAATGCCACTACCACACGACAGCTAATGTAGAAAATACTTTTCTGACGTATTTTGGCACGATGCGCTCTCCGCATACATATTACAAAAGTTTCGAGATGCATCTGCTGCCTGGCCGTGACTCATAAAAGGTGAAATAAAATATTAAAAAAGAATTTAAGTTTTATAATTGAGCAAAAATCATAGTAACGTTGAAGTACTTAAGCATCTGACGTCACAAAGCCACGTGATCCGGATAGTCGGGTGTAACACCATCACGTGAAATCACTTTTATACGATGTTCAGAAGCAATAGCTAATTAAACTAAAGTAAGAGGGAGACTAATTGAAAAGTTGGTACATTAAGTAGGACTGAGTGACAAACGTTGACTACGCTTTCATCACAATACACAAAACGTTGGCAACATTGCGCATACCAATACATGAGTCGCTTCTTTGGTTAATAGCAAGACTAACGAGAGAAAACAACTGTAGCATTTGAATAACTTCTGAATGATTTTGTATGGCTTTTCATATATCAATCTTTTCGAATATTGCAATAAGTGGAACAATCTCATCGAGAAAACAGCCAGGTCAGGGTGATAACGTATAACTTCAAGCTGCTGGCTCCTGAACGAGTATGTAGTTGAAAGCAACACGGCAGCATGCCTCCCGATCACGTAAGTACTGATTGTCCACTTTCCCAGAAATGCGTGACCAAAGCTTCCTCAGGCATCACAGAGAAAGACGCCTCCAAGACCATGATTTTGTAAAATCGATGCTGATTATAGAAAAATCTTTGCGAAGTATTTCCAGATACTAATCCACTAGTTAAAAAAGGAATGTTAGTGAAATTGAAAGTGGTTATTTAACAGGAACTTTTTATCACGCTCCATACTGAAAATGAAGAAAAATTTTAATGTCCTTATCTGGAAAACAGCAGGCCTCACTACAAATTGAGCAGAACATACCCTACATAGAAGAATACATATGACCTAAACATCCAAATATAATTTAAAATGACCAGCTCACCATCAAGAAACTAATGATATACTCATGACAAAGTGCACTGACCTGCAGTGCGCAACAATGGAGCTTGGATATCTCTCATACTCTATAAAAGTCATTGAATTATTTTACAGAATAATAGGTGGACAACATTTGAAATGTCGTGCCATGAAATAAAATCAATTAATTAACTCATTACTGAGTACTTAAGCAACAAAAACGCAGACTGAGATACAAAAATAATAACTTGATGCATTATAAATGATATTACACTGAAGCGCCAAAGAAACCGGTATAGCCATGCATATTCAAATACAGAAATATGTCAATAGGCAGAATACGGCGTTGCGGTCGGAAACGCCTATTATAAGACAAGTGTTTGGCGCAGTTATTAGATCGGGTACCGCTGCTACAATGGCAAATTATCAAGGTTTAAGTGAGTTTGAGCGTGGTGTTATAGTCGGCGCACGAGCGATGGGACGCGGCATCTATGAGGTAGCGATGAATTTGGGATATTCCTGTGCGACCATTTCACGAGTGTACCGTGAGTATCAGGAATCCGGTAAAACATCAAATCTCCGACATCTCTGCCGCCCGAAAGAGATCCTGCAAGAATGGCACCAATGACGACTGAAGAGAATCGTTCAACGTGACAGAAGTGCAACCCTTCAGCAAACTGCTCCAGATTTCAATGCTGGGCCATTAACAAGTGTCAACGTGCGAACCAGTTAAGTAAAGATCATCGATATGGGCTTTCGCAGCCGAAGTCTGACTCGTGTATCCTTGATGACTGCACGACACAAAGCTCTACGCCTCATCATGGCCCGTCAACACCGACATTCTGTTGTTGGCTGGAAACATGATGTCTGGTCGGACGAGTTTCGTTTCAAATTGTATCGGGCGGATGGACGTGTAGAGGTATAGAGAAAACCTCATGAATCCATGGACCCTGCATGTGAGCAGGGGACTGTTCAGGCTGGCGGGGGTTCTTAATGGCGTGGGGCGTGTGCAGTTGGAGTGATATGAGATTCGTGATATGTCCAGATACGACTCTGACAGCTGACATCTACTTAAGCATCCTGTCTGATCACCTGCAACCATTCATGTCCATTGTGCATTCCGAAGGATATGGGCAATTGCAGCAGGACCTTGCGACACCCCACACGTTCAGATTTGCTACAGAGTGGATCCAGAAACACTCTTCTCAGTTTAAACACTTCCGATGGCCACCAGATTCCCCAGGCACGAACATTATTGAGCATATATCTGGGATGTCTTGCAACGTGCTGTTCAGAAGAGATCTCCACTCCTCGTACTCGTACGGATTTATGGACAGCCCTGCAGGATACTGAGTGCCAGTACCCTCCAGCACTGCTTCAGACATCAGTCGAGTCCATGCCACGTCGTTCTGCGGCATTCGTGCACGCTCGCGGGAGTCTTTGGCTCTTCAGTGTAGAAAAGATGACTTACTTCTTTTATGAATGAGACTAAGTGTCTGACAGGGCGCAATTGAAAGGTATGAATTAT
This sequence comes from Schistocerca americana, assembly GCF_021461395.2. Lineage (NCBI taxonomy): Eukaryota > Metazoa > Arthropoda > Insecta > Orthoptera > Acrididae > Schistocerca > Schistocerca americana. The sequence continues at coordinate 336,485,126 of NC_060130.1, forward strand.
TTAAAAAATGGGTTTTTAATTAAAATTAATTTTAAAACAAGACAGAATTAATGTTTAAAGTGGTTATTACAGAATGTCGCAACACAAAATATTCATACAGGATCAGCAATTTGGCGTTACAGAAAACATGCATTGACCACAGCGAAGATAATTATGACTACAGCAAACAAGTAATGTCCAGTGATAATCTTATTAATAGCAAAACTAACGTTAAAATTAGTCTTTGCTCAGTTAGTTATTCATGAAAATTGTAATTAATATACGTAAGACAAGAGTTAAACAGATCACAAATGTTATTAAATACCACCTAGTAGCCTTCAAACTGACGAACAGTATGAGTATCATTTACGCTAAGAAGCTAAAAAAGTATTAACAACAGGTACTAAAATTTTCTGTTAGACAGATTACTGACCGTGCCAAAAGGTTAACTGTGCTTAGCAGCCAGCTGAATATACTAAGTGCAACACAGAAATTATAAAAAAGTTTATTCATTACAATGTGTCATGCCTGAACATATGGGAAGTCCCTGCTGTCCAGGATTTCGTGTCATTTCACTTATTTTGTCACAAAGTTTTCACATTGCACTGATAGTGTAGCGTTACAAATCTTCCTTTTTTAGAATGGATCAAAGGTAAAATTGCAAGAGTGAAGCTCATTTTCTGTTAGTGCTGTCAGATAAACAGATGGGTTTGTTCGAAACAATTTCTTTTTGGAACAACATGGGGAGGACACATTCTATTGGTGATACACTTGAGTAATAGGACGACAGCATTGGCTAATTGGCTGACCATGTCACGGCTGTGGTGGCAGTCTCTGCGATATTCTACAACCGACATGTGTCTCATGCACGTATGGGCCCAGGGAACCCACCTAACATTTTGCAATGCTTTGCTCATTCAAGCAGCTAGCACGTCAGCTCTGGTGGTAAGTGCTCTCAGTGCTTGTGTTAAGTGAGTGCAATTCAGCTTGGCAATATCTCGAAACCAGTGTATCTTCAGATAGTGTCAGTCATCTTTTCACGCTATTGATCAGGCGATCGTTCCCCGTGCCTCCTGCATCTTAATGTCAGCGTTAGCCATCTCCCCTGTCTCATGTGAGGTACATTAAATATAACAGTAATAGGTGTAGCATAGCTTTGATGAATACATTAAGTTCAAATCATAAAACCCTATGGGCTATACCTCCTTTTTCCACAACGGATAAAGTTATTGGGCATTTTTAATCATCATGGCAATGTAACGATCACTAAAAATAAGATAACATACACAAAATGTATGCAAAATGCTATTTTGCATTTGGAGGGAAACGAGAAGGCAGAGATGGAAAAACTGTTGCTAGAATTATAAAACTTGTTCTTTTCGTAAGGACCGTTGCCTGTAAAACCGCTGACGAACCACAGTATTCAGAAGGGGAACGAAGCGCCGGTGTGCTGGTCGGTATACAGAATACCATGGTCTCTGGAGACGATTTTGGAGGAGTTTAGCAATCAGCAGTAGGTCAGCGACGTATTACAAGACACTAGTAGCCCTTTGGGACAGGAATTGTAATTTTATCCAAAACGTCTACGGAAGTCTACGGACGGATCGAGGAAATATCGATTCTACTGTAACTACCGCCATTTGAAATGTATGACTACCACAGACGCTTACCCAACCGAAACATTACAGAAACGATAAATAATCTGGAGCAGTGCCAATATTTCTCGACAATGGACTTGAGCAGTAGGCACAGTCTTAAACAAAAAATTGATCAATGGCCGGTACCCGCAAAGGCTAAGTCCCAGTCGTTCACTTATGGTGGCTAATAAACTCGATCGCACCTCAGAATTCTAAGACCGGCTATATACACGATCTGGCAACACTGTAGAATGCGGATGTGTCTGGAGGAAGTGTTGTCATTTTCTCGAGAGCCTGCAAGTCAGTAACTGCTTCTGGTCTAGTGAATTCACGCACGATAGCCCAGCACGTTTCGTCAGATGACTGGTTGCCCACAGTAATGAAAAACTGAGTGAATGGATGAACGATAAACTTGACTGAGTGTCATGTGACATCCAACTAGATCAAGTGCAAAGACAATAAGGAACAAAATGAGAGCAAAGAAGTGGTTTACGTCGTGCAATGTAACCGAACAGTGACGAGAGCGAACACACAGCATTCCCCCGTTTGTTTTAATTGCATTTCCGTTGTCTGCGAAAGTAGTCAGTGTGATGGAGCTCAAAAATAATTCCCTTCACTGTCAAACCCACCTGCACTACCAGAAATCTACACAACAATTCCGCCTCACAAGTCGCGGCTGTGTCAAAACCAAGTGAACGTTCGGTAGCTTCCTCGCTCTACAGATGCTCCTACCAGCCGCAAGTCACTCGCCAACTTCGTCAGGTGTCGTACGACCAGGTGAAGGTGACGGCTATGGTTGTGTTTATTAACAGCCATTTTCTAATCAGAAGTTCTTTTATCTTTCAGTTACCGAAAGGATTTTGAATGCTCGAAACTTATGACCGTTGTTCAAGAGTTGTAAAATAAAGTCGCCAGTCGAAAAAAGCCTAACATTGCTACACGTTGTTTGTTCTGGGTTTAACAGAGGTGTGACGGCAGCTAGGCAACTCTAAACACTTGCACTATGTTTGCAGCGAGAGCGTTTGAGCAAAACACGTCAGCAAATAATTTTACTGTATCAAGAAACATCGTTCTGTTTGTCATGACTCATTTTCTACGTTCAGAACTCTCGAAAACTGACATAGGTGATGAACCGAGAACATTTAAGTGTAGTACACCATTTGCATCGAACAGACAAGGCTCCGAAATCGGGGGTAGGGGTACTACAGGAATTAACCGAAAGCGACAAAAATCAAACGGGTGACTATTACTAAATTTTAGCTTGAACGTCATCATTCCGCTCAGTGGAAATTCCTATGCAGTATTGTTACTGGTGTCTAGTTATGACGTCCTTATGATAACTATTTACGAGGAAGTTGATGGCTGAGCCGTACGAAAAGACATCTCCTCAAGCAAAGGCCAATGCGAACATTACATTTTGCAGCTGGTGGCTCAATAACAATGTTGTGCATTACGAAACCTACCCCAGGGTCGTGTCTATCGTCGCTGGTATTTGTTTCCAACACGTCAGAATTGTAATTCATCTTACCAAGGTAACCTTACGCCGAACGTCTATTTAAATGAAACAGAAAGTATTGCAACATGAGCGTCCCTGTAACAGCACCAATGAAAAAAATGCTATTCATTCTGGACTTCGAAACGATCTGAGTTTGTTTGCTGTACTACGTCAAACTGAAACAAGACGAAAATTTGGCATTTCATGTCTATAATTTGTAAGTAGGCTGTTTAGGTTTTTGTGCTGGTAACGTCACGTATCGCTCTGTATGAAAATCACTGGCTGTGCTGTGTGCAATCTGTGGCTGGTTGGCATTGTTGAAATATTCGCTATTGTAGTGTTGGGCGGTTGGATGTGAACAGCGCGTAGCGTTGCGCAGGTGGAGGTGACCCAACAGCAGTGGTGGATGTGGGGAAAGAGGTGGCAGAATTTTGAGAGCGGACGATCTGGGCGTGTGTCCATCAGAAAGAGTAAATTTGTAACACTGGATATCATGAACTGATAAATATATGATGACTTTTGAACATTATTAAGGTAAATACATTGTTTGTTCTCCATCAAAATCTTTCATTTGCTAAGTATGCTTATCAGTAGTTAGTGCCTTCAGTAGTTAGAATCTTTTATTTATCTGGAAGTATTGGCGCTCGCTGTATTGCAGTAGATGGAGTAACGAAGATTTTTGTGAGGTAAGTGATTTATGAAAGGTATAGGTTATTGTTAGTCAGGGCCATTCTTTTGTAGGGGTTATTGGAAGTCAGATTGCGTTGCGCTAAAAATATTGTGTGTCAGTTTAGTGATGATCAGAATAAGTAAAGAGAGAAATGTCTGAGTACGTTCAGTTTTGCTCAGCTGTTTGAAAATCAAATAACGCAATGCGTTTACCAGCACAGTAATTCATAAAAGGAGGATTTCCATGCTGTAAATTACGAAATAAATTGCAATTTACTCGTAAAATGACCACCTTGTACCCTAGGCGAAAACGTTAATTTCCCAACGCTCTATTGGTTATCGTACACAAATTATTCAGCCATCGAAATTCCAAATAAATATCTAGTGAACTACGGTAATTCTGTTCCAGTACTAAAAGACCGTCGACGGGATTTTATGTATAACTGTTTCTCAGACAATACTTGTAGTGTGATTTTAACAGCATATTTTCTTTAGTCATTGTCTTGTGAAACGGCTAAAACATGTCAAATACTTCTGACCCCAAGTGAAACGTCTATTCATTCAAATAACTAATGGGCAGTAAATTTCGTAATAGCGGAGGCAGTTCTGTACCAAACTGATTACTTAACTACCTGTGTAATGATTGTCATTTCAGTTGAGTAGCAGACGGTAATTTGCCTGAACAGTTATCTGCAGCATTAACATATTTACCATAAGAATTACTTCTGTGGCCACTTAGTAGTGATGAGATACGTGCTTCTTACATAGGATTTAGCAGATTGACGGGTGTTTTCCTTCAAACATTAAGGATTTTTGTTCAGCTCTCTGCTTGTTTGTGATGGAAACGTGAGGAGTCCATAGTCACACAGCAGCGAATGGTACGCTCGCGTTAGCAGAGTGGTCAGCGCGGCAGCATGCGATGCCAAGGGCCCAGGCTCGATTCCCGTATGGGGAGGAGATTTTATCCTCTCAGGGACTGGATCTTGTGTTGTCCTCCTCATAATTTCATCCCCATATTCGCCGCGCAAGTCGCCCAATGTGCCATCGCACGAAGTAATTATTAGCCCTCGGTGGGCGAACTTCCCCGAATGGGAGAGTCCCGACCCACAATGCCGTACGCTCATTCCCATTTTTTCAGGGCATAGCTTGTGGAGGAGTATAATACAGGCAGAGTCTCATAAGAGTTGCTGATTTTAAGTAGGGGACACAACATCACGCTACCTTCAATTAAGTAGTCAGCGGTAGATTAAGTGCACCAACACTAACGTCATGCAAAGTCTCTGAGGACTCGTACCATTTTGATTATACAGTTGTCACTGTCATCTATTAACGGTAGTTACAATACAACTGCTGCTGATGCTTTCTCAAGAAACGTGAAAAGCGCCTGATAAATCAGAATTTACATTTTCAGTATGCCTCGATTCTTGAATTTGATCTTAATAAATTAGTTTCACACTAATGGGCCCTTTCAGCTATCAAATTATTCGTATGGGAATTATCTAAGCGTGCTCTCTGGAACACTCGACTGCTTTTAATAAAACTCCATTTTTAGATGAATATGACACGGAAAGCGACGTTAATTTGATTATCTGTCCATGGCCTGTCGACTTACTCAGTGCTGTCTGAATGATCTGGCAGTTGTGTTGTCTCATGCGTGAATTCTGTAAAGCGTTGTGGCAACTTTGAGTCAGTGCTGAATGCACACACATGCACAGATATGTTCACTGCAGAATGGTGGGGGCGGGGCAGAGGGAGGGTCAGTGTCCATCCTTACATGTCCCCATACCGCAATCAGTAAACTAACACAAGTATTACACGAAATAAAAATTCGATGTCGGCAAACCCATAAATAACAATTTGCTAGCGGTAGTTATGTATGAAAGAAAAGAGACCCTTGGGTTGTATAATGTTTCTGATCGGGACTACAATTACAGTCTCTTACCATATTATACTTCACAGCCCTATAATATTTATTATCTCGCTTCATACTGAAACATGTGCTGTGATACGAGAGAAGGAAACGAATTACATGCTTCTCAGAAAAGCTATTTACATGTATACTACTATACAGTGGAGACAAGCTCTTTAGTTCGTTTTGTTTGTGAGCGTAAATTTTGACGTCACCTCGTCTTACTTTGCGAGTAGGTTCTCTTCCTACTGGGGTAAGAAGAGAGTCGTCAATCATTAGTTAATATTCTGATGGCTGATGGCATGATAATTGTTCCACATGCTCCATCATATGTAGGAACAGAGTTCACTTTGGCTACATGAAGAATTCATATAGTTATTTCGGCACACTGGGTTCAGAGCCAAGAAGATGTCGTCCAGTTTATATCTTAGCGCGAGCTGGAGTGTCCATCGGTAAGCCACCGTTTATTCCTGCGCTTGTCGCCAGTCATTACATCCAGATTGCACTGTCTTTGCTAAATATATCACAGACGTAATACTTTCCCCATGAATTTAATTAACGCAATGTACAGGGCAGGGTTGGGTAAATATTAATTTTGTAACTTTGCGATGCATTAAAACAGTCCACAGTGATATTTAATTCAATTTTTACTGTTGATCGTCTTTTAATCATACACACGCAAAGTCATTGTGTCCAGTGAGAAAGACGTTAATATTCTACTCGACAACATAGGCACCAATTCATTCCTGGCTTGCCGCCAACGTGTTACTTTCTCACAATGTATGCAGCATAACTACTCGAGACGCTCCAGACATGTGAATCGCGTTCAATTAATTAGTACGTATTAGATTTTTCAGTGTGTTCATGGCAGGAAAACAGAAATAATTTGTGTAGATACTGATTTATAATGTTTAATCTGCAGCCGAAGCATTTGAGTATTATTAGTAACTACGCAGTAGTTCAGAAACGTGAATAATACCCACTGACATATACGTTTTTAATTCAAGCCCGCATTCGCCGTGTCTTTCAGACAAAGAGTGCTCAGTTCTGCGCCAGGCCTCACATAGTCTGGTGAAACGAATTCTTCCTGCTCGTAGTGTAACTGAAATTTGACTACAACGTAGAATATGTCTGGCAACACTGTGAGTGCCGAGTTACTTTCTGGATGACATAAATATGCTGACAAATTCACATGAGATTTCCTTTTCGGTTTGATTGAATAATCAGAGTTACTTCCTTGAATTGGTGTGCCATCGGCATATAACTTTATGCTTTTGAGTCCAGGAAGACAATACAACGTGGAAATAGCAAATAAAACATTTTTACGTAATGGTTTATCGGTTCTAGCCATCACTGGGACGATAGCGAAGAAACTGTTAAAGCCCTTCAGCGGCATTGAGATAACGTTTTTGCTTCTGAAGTGAACGATCTTTTGGGTCGCGGTTGCAGTAGCGCCTAAGATCAGATTTTTTAACAGTTTCGTGACAGAGCTACAGGGAAACGCATCCAAAATCAAGAAATAAAAAAAAAAAAATAAAAAAAATGAAATGCCAAATTTGCATATTGTTTCAGTTTGACAGAGAACAGCAAATAAACTCAGATCGTTTCGAAGTCCAGAATGAATAGTATCTTATTCATTGGTGCTGTTACAGGGTCGCTCATGTTGCAATACTTTGTTTTATTTAAATGGACTTTCGTCGTAAGGTTTCCATGGTAAGCTGAATTACAGTTCTTAGTTGTTGGAAACAAATACCAGCTGCGACAGACACGACCCTCGGGAAGGTTTAGTAATGCACAACATCGTTATTGAGCCACCAGCTGCAAAATGTAGTGTTCACATTGGCCTTTGCTCGAGGAGATGTATTTCCGTACGACTCAGCCATCAGTTTCCTCTTCAGAAGTTAAGATAAGGACGCCATAACTAGACACCAGTAACAGTACTTCATAGGAGTTCTCAATGAGCGAAATGATCACGTCGAAGCTAAAATGCGGTATCAGTCACCCGTTTGATTTTTGTTGCCTTCAGTTGGAGCCCGTTGTAGTCCTAAACCCGATTTCAGAAACTTGTCTTTTTAATGTAAATAGCGTACTGCGTTTAAATGCTCGCGATATACCACATATGTCAGTTCTCGAGACTTCCTGAATGTAGAAACGTAGTCATGTCAGAACGAACGACGCTTCCTTTGCTGACGTGTTTCGCCCAAAAGCACTCAATACACACACAGCACAAGTGTTCCGAGTTTACTTGCTGCCTTAACACCTCTTTTATACCCAGAGCAACCAATGTCTTGCAATGTTAAACCTTTTTCCACTTGCTACTTTATTTTACAACTCTTGAACAACGCTCATAAGTTTCGAGCATCCAAAAGATAAAAGAACTGAAATATAAAAGACCTTCACTTTAGGAAATGACAGTTGATAAACACAATCATAGCATCGCATTCACCTGGTCGTACGACACCTGACGAAGTCGGCGAGTGGCGTGCGGCTGGTAGGCGGCTGCCGGGGGCCTCTGTAAGGCGTGGAAACTACCGAGCGTAAAATTGGTTCAAATGGCTCTGAGCACTATGGGACTTAACATCTGTGGTCATCAGTCCCCTAGAACTTAGAACTACTTAAACCTAACTAACCTAAAGACAGCACAAACATCCATGTCCGAGGCAGGATTCGAACCTGTGACCGTAGCAGTCGCGCGGTTCCGGACTGCGCGCCTAGAACCCCTAGACCACCGCGGCCGGCCGTAAAATTGGTCTTGACACAGCCGCGACCTGTGAGGCGGAATTTTTGTGTAGATTTCTGGCTTTACCGGTGGATTTGAAAGCGAAGAGAATTATTTTGGAGCTCCATCAGACTGACTACTTTCGCAGACAACCGAAATGCGTTAGAAAATGTTGGACTGGAGTATATTCTGTCTCAGGACGTTTTGGCTGCATTGCGTGACGTTAACCACTAGAAAACGAGGCATTACGTGCGTGAAAGCTGTCGAGGAAAGAACAACATTTCCTCCAGAAACTTCCGCAATCTACAGTGTTTCCAGGTCGTGCATACCGCCGGATTTAGAATTCTGAGGGGCGATCGACTTACTTACGTTAAGTAAATATTAGGACTTAGCCTCTGCGGCGGCTTGCCGGCGATCAACTTTTTTGTCTAAGACTGTATTACTCATTAGAGATGACCCCTGAGGGCAGAGCGAAAACTATGTATTCAGGACCGTGGGGACAGTATCAGTATAGAGGTATGTCACTAGGTTTGAAGAATGCGCCAGCAACATTCCAGCGTTAGAATGACGTGTTGAAAGCATAGGTCGTTGTTTAGTACAACTGGATGACAGAAATGTTTATTCAGGGATATGCTAGAATATACGCAATGACAGAAGGTTGTATTCATGAGGTTACGGGCAGCTCATTTAATACTGAGTCCTGAAAAATATCACTTTGCATTGGAAGAAGTAAATTACTTATGTCATGTAATTAGAAAGGATGGTGTAAGAACTGATTCGAGATTGGTACAGACAGTGAGGGATTTCCCAGTTACGCTAACAAGTAAGGAGTTACGGACTTTGCTGGGAACTAAAAAATATTATAGAAAATTCACCAGTAGTTTGCAGATAGAGCACGACGCTTATGCTATTACTAGGGAAAGGCATCACATCTTTGTCGTCTGAGGGGTGCCAGAAAACGTTTGTAGAGCTAAAAGAAGTATCCACGTTGAGCACAGCGTCGGTGTAGCCACTTTTTCACATGGAATTTGTATTACCATGTGATGCATCAAATCATGTTCTCAGGTGCGTTTTATCCAGGAGGTTTTACGTTGAGACAATTAAATGGAACGGAAAGAGACTATTCTACCTCTAAGAAGAAAATGCTTAGCCTGGTATACAGGGTAATATACTTCCAGTGTCACCTGTACGGGAGGAAGTTTAAGGTAGTGACTGTCTGTGCTGCTTTGAAGTGGTAGCTGGGTTTGAAGGACCCATCCAGAAGAATGATAAGATTTGTATTAAAAATCAATGAATTTGAGTACGTTGCGAAGTATTCCACAAACCAGAGAAGAAGCATCACAATGTGGACGAACTGAGCAGATAGGTAGGTGTGTTAGAAACGCTACGTCAAGATTTTGCTAAATGACAAGCAGTACAAAACGCTAATGGAGAGAGTAAGCAGTACAATGATCAGTGGCAATTCGGCACGAGTGATAGGTTGTTGTGTAGACAAACGATATAAGGGCCACGAGTGGTTGTACCAGTGAAGCTAAGAAAAGGGATGCTGAGAGAAATGCGTGATCACGTTTCGTCGGGTCGTGGAGGTTGCCGAGCGAGGACTTGAAGGATGACAGAGAATTACTGGTGAAGAGGAAGAAAAAGTGATGTCGAATAGTGCGCCAGAAATTGTGTACAGTATGCACAGTGTGCAGATTCGAATGAATCGATAATAGTAATATAGTAATTAGTAATATAGTAAATAGTAATATCGATAATAGGACGAATTGTTAGGGCCATTCAGCTGGACGCCAGTAGGGAATAGTTTTTTGATGAGAATAACAAATTACTTTTTCGAGAAGATTCGAGAAGGTGCTGATGCCGGATCAGACAAGCAGGCGGTCTCAGTCGTGCATATGTTGGTGATTAGATGGATACTGAAGTTTGGGATGACACAGACAATAATGGCGCACCAAGGGACGCTTTATGTCAGAACCGATGAAGGAATTGAATCGGTTATTGAGTGTGAAGAAATTAAGAACTACCTCTACATCTACATCTATATGTATACTCTGCAAATCACACTTAAGTGCCTGGCAGAAACTTAATCGAACCACCTTCACAGTAATTCTCTATTATTCCAATATTGAATAGCGCGCGGACAAAACGAAGACCTATATCTCTCCGTGCGACCTCTGATTTCCCTTATTTTATTATGATGATCGTTTCTCCCTACGTAGAACGGCGCAAAATTTTTTTTCCCATTTGGAGGAGAAAGTTGGTGATTGAAACATCATGGCAAGTTTCCACCGCAACGAAAAACGCCTTTATTTAAATGACGACCGGCCCAAATCCCGTATCATGTCAGTGACACTCCCTCCCCTATTTAGCGGTAATACAAAACTTGCTGCTCTTCTTTGAACTTTCTCCATATATTCCGTTAATACTATCTGGTAAGCATCCCAGACCGCACAGCAGTACTCCAAGAGAGGACGGACAAGCGTAGTGTAGGCAGTCTGTTACATTTTCTAAGTGTTCTGCAAATAAAAAACAGCCCTTGATTTGACTTTCTCACAACATTTTCTAGGTGTTCTTTCCAATTTAAATTGTTTGCAATAATAATTCCTTGGTATTTAGTTGAACTTACGGCCTTTATATTTGAATGAATTATCGGGTAACCGAAGTTTAACGAAGTCCTTTTAGCACTCATATGGATGACCTCTCACTTTTCCATTATTTAAGGTCAGTTGCCAATTTACACAGCATTCAGATATCTTTTCTAATTTGTTTTGGAATTTGTTTTGATCCTCTGATGAGTTTACTAGAAGATAAACGACAGCAACATTCGCAAACAACCTAAGACGCCTACTCAGATTGTCTTGTAAATCGTTTTATAGGCAAGGAACAGTAGAGGGCCTGTTACACTACCTCTGGGGAAAACCGGAAATCCCTTCTGTTTTACGCGATAACTTTCCGTCAGTTATTATGAACTGTGACCTACCTGGCAAGAAATCACGAATCCAGTCACATAACTCAGACCATATTTCATAAGCATGCAATTTCACTACAAGCCGCTTGTGTGGTACAGCGTCAAGAGCCTTTTCGAAATCTGAAAACAGGGAATCAATTTGAAGCCCCTTGTCAGTAGTAGCACACAACACTTCGTATCTGTAACGAGGTAGTTGTGTTTCACGAGGACGATTCGCGTTGACCGTGTGCCCTCTTCGAGAAAATTCAGAAAGTTCGAACACAATACATGTTCAAAAATCCTGATGCATATTGACCTCAATGATATGGCCCTGTAATTTAGTGGATTACTCCTACTACCTTTCTTGAATATTGGTGTGATCTGTGCAACTTTCTTGTGTCTGGGTACGGATCTTTTGTCGAGCGAGCGGTTCTATAAGATTCTTAAGTTTGAAGATAATGCATCAGCATACTCTAAAAGGAACCTAACTGGTATACAGTCTGACCAATAAGACTTATTTTTATTAAGTGATTTAAGCTGCTTCACTACTCTGAGGATGTCTACTTCGAAGTTGCTCATGTTTACAGCTGTTCTTGATTCGAATTCTGAAATATTTACGTCGTCTTCTTTGGTGAAAGAAATTCGGAAGGCTGTGTTTAGAAACTCTGCTTTGGCAACACTGTCGTTCATTGAATTTCCAATGCTATCGTGCATAGAATGCATTGACTGTGCCTTGCCGCTAACATACTTTACATAAGACCGTAACCTCTTTGGATTTTCTGCCACTTTTTCGAGACAAAGTTTTGTTGGGGAAACTATTATAAGAATTTCGCATTCAAGTCCTCGCTATATTTCGAGCTTCTGAGAAAGATCGTCAGTCTTGGGGACTTTGCGATCGTTTAAATTTGGCATCCTTTTTTCATTGTTTCTTAAACAGTGTTCTGACCCGTTTTGTGTACCAAGTAGGATCAGCTCCGTCGTTTGTTAATTTCTTTGGAATAAATCTTTAAATTGCTGTCGATACTATTTCTTTGAATTCAAGCTACATGTGGTCTACACTTACATTGTTAATTTGGAAGGAGTGGAGATTGTCTCTCAGAAGGGCGATAAGTGAATTTTAATCTGGTTTTTTGAATAAGTATATTTTGCGTTTATTTTTGGAGGATTTGGAGGTTGCAATATTAGATCTCGCCATGCCAATCCTGCTTTCGCTAATCCCTGTATCGGTTTTGATGCTCGTTGGTAGCTCAGAATTATCTGCTACTAAAAGGTTTACTATTCGCGTGGGTTCATGAACTAACTGCTCGAAATAATATTCAGAGAAAGCGCTTAGCACAATGATGTTTTATGCGTACCTCCGGATTTAAACATGTATTTTCGCCAGCATATCAAGAGTAAATTAAAATCACCACCAACTATAATTGTGAGAGTCTGGTACGTGTTTGAAATTAAACTCAAGTTTTCTTTGAACCTTTCAGGAATTGTATTTCCTAAGTTGGGAGATCGGTAAAATAATTCAATTATTATTTTATTCCGGTTGCCAAAAATGACCTCTACGCATACTAACTCACAGGAGCTATGTACTTCACTTTCGCTACAAGATAAACTAGTTATAACAGCAACAAAAACGCCACCGAAAACTGTGTTTAGCCTCTCCTTTCTAAACACCGTTAGGTTCTTGGAAAAAATTACGGCTGAACTTATCTCTGGCTTTCAGTGGCTATAACGATTTGAGCATCATTGCTTTCTATCAGCGTCTGGATATTTGGTACTTTCCCAACACAGCTACGACAATTATCAACCGTTACACCCATGGTTCCTGTATCTATATTCTTTCTATGTTTCACCTGCACGCGTTGAGACTGGAGTCTTTTTTGTATTTCCCCGAGACACTCTAACCCAAAAAACCGGCCAGTTCACGCCACACAGACCCTGCTACCCATGTAGGCGCCTCCTGCGTGTAGTGAACTGCCCTGTTCAGTGGAAACCGAAACCCGACCACACTTTGGTGCAAGTCGAGGAATCTGCCGCATACACGGCCTGAGAGCCGTCTGAGCCTCTGATTCAGACCATCCACTCAGCTCTGTACCAAAGGTCTGCAATCGGTCCTGTCGACTATGCTGCAAATTGCTCTTCAAGGCATCCAGAAGGATCCTTTCCACATCTGGGAAGACTCCATCTCATATGCACACCGAGTGCCCATTGACATTCTTCCCTTCCTTGGCAGCCATGTCCCTAAGGGGCCCCATAACGCACCTAACATTGGAGCTCACAACTACCAATAATCCCACCCTCTGTGATTTCCTGGATCTTGCAGGCTGAGAGGTTACCTCTGTAACAGGGCAAGTGACTGCATCGGCCGACGGACAGTGTCATCCACAGGCAGCACCTAGAATCTGCTTGTCAGACTAACTGGGGAGGCTTTTACATGCGGCCCTCTGGGAAGTCAGTCGACACCTGCCATGCTCCGAGGCGATCTCCCACCTCGAACATGGATGAGTGGTGAACCTCAGTGCTAGCTGTGACTGGGCTGGTCACTGGCGTGGACCGATTGGCAGACTCAGACGTGCTGGACGTCCATTGGATCCGAACGGCCAGCCCACAACAGTGACGCCCATCCACTGCAGCTTCGACCTGTGAAACTGAAGCCATCACATCCTGAAGCTGAACTGAAGTGTCACCAACTCAGATCGCATCGGCACACAGCAGTCACAGTCCCTATCCACACTAAAGACTGTGGAAAACTACACTAAACAGACAAACAAGGACAATCGATACATGCTGCAGACACAGAGGAAAATGCAAGACCTGTATCCAATAAATTAGATTAATACGAAGAGATTCACAAACTGAACTACTAAAGTACTTAAGTGAAACTCAATAATTCGCTCCTGATTATAAACTCGTAATATGTCACAGAATCTGTTCACATTCCGAATCAATCGAAAATGCGAGAACTGTGTCTATTAAATATAAAATTAACACACAGAAACTCAAGAAACTAAACTACCAAAGCACACAGCTGAAACCACACAATTCACTACTGGTTAGGAACTCGTAAAATGTCACAAAATCGGTCACTCTCCTATGGCCACTTATGTCTTGTCTAGTTGCTGCTGCCTGACAAGCTGACTAATGCCAACAAACAGTCATTACCTCTCTTCTTCCTCAATCAAAGGGAAGAACGGATGACAGTTGGGAGAATCCTTAGCTGTCATGTTAATTCCCACCATACAGATTGGAACATGTACATATCTTCAATGGGGAGAGAGTGTACTTCAAAGTTACACACCAGCACCGGGTGGTCGCCATTCCAGGTAGTGTATGGTAACAAGATGCTATCACCATTCGATATCATTAAGCAGAAAGGGAAGAGGAACTGAGAGTCAGTTGGAGAATTAGTGAGAACGGTGAGAGAGATGTGGAAGAAGGTCCAGCAAGTGAACACTGAGGCAATGGCAAAGCAAGAGGAAACAGCAGAGTGCATATGAGCTTTACATCAGTGCAGTGTGGGCCTGTGGGTGATATCAAGTCCGTATATGGCGAAAGGACGACAAGGAAGCTTGTGACACGGTACCAAGGTCCAATCCAAGTGATTAAAGCCATGTCATCTGTAAATGTGAAGCTACAGTAGCCAGCGAGATCAACGATAGTACATGTCGGTCGTTTACGACCGTTCAAAAGTGCACCAGAGCCGATTCCACTGGGAATATTAGTGCAGCCAGAGAAGGAAACAAACAAGAAGAAGCGCAAGAATGAGCAACAGGAAGAAAGAGCCCATATACCTCGTGCGCCATATGCGTTAAGGCCGAGGAGGTACTCAATATAATGGTTCAAATAGCTCTGATCACTATGGGACTCAACTTCTGAGGTCATTAGTCCCCTAGAACTTAGAACTAGTTAAACCTAACTAACCTAAGGACATCACACACTTCCATGCCCGAGGAAGGATTCGAACCTGCGACCGTAGTGGTCTCGCGGTTCCAGACTGCAGCGCCTGGAACCGCACGGCCACTTCGGCCGGCGGTACTCAATATGTTATGTGTTTTATAATGAGTCTTGTAACTCTGGTAATTTTCTTCTCGCATGTTCTGTAGATTATTAACGTAATTGTGGATAGAATCGTTTGCATGCATTAGCGTAAGCATCATCTTTATTAATTTGGTAACAGGTGCTGTTTGGAGGCAGCAAGCAGGCTGCTGGAAGAGGGGGGGGGGGGAGGTGATAATCGTCCCAGTTCTCAGGTTGCCGTTCCGAGATAAGAGGGAGAGAGAATGCTTGTCTTGGTGGTGCTGTACTTTTTCGTATGGGGCAGAGTGGACGCGCTGCGTTATCACTAGCTGGAGAGATGCGTTTTGTCTTCCAGGCAGGAAGATGTGGTATGATATTGTCGTAATTGGACGCTGAGTTTAGTATTCGATGTGTGGGTGCTGGGGAACGAGGTAAGGAGGTTGGAACAAATGTTTCCGGGTTGACAACACTTAGCAAGTAGTAATGTTGAACTCAGGGAGGTGTCTGAAGAACACTACAAATTGCTCGTGGCGAATGCACGGTTGCAGGAAAAGGTGCAGAAAGTAGTAGGAGTAGTACAACACAAGTTACGAATGGTATAAAAAGAATGAAGGTTAGCTGGGGGTATACTCATGACAATATTCAGGACAGCGGATAGAAATGAAGTTAGCGACCTGAATAGGATAGCAGAAACTACAGGGGAATTGGCAGATTGAAACAGGGCGACTTTAGCGTGGCATTCTACGAGGACTGCAAGTTTGTAGAGCACTACGTTGAACAACACATGCATACTTCGACAGCTAACTAGAGAGGTAGTGGATTGTGCCAGTACGTCACCTATCACTGTAAACCGTGTTTCAGAGGCAGTTCAAGCACGAATGCAGGCATTAATGCATGAATAACCCTGATGAAAATTTTGCATTCACCAAGAGATAGTATTTGGGACGCAAGAGTGAATTTCAGGAGTTTGCAGGAAGCAATTCATCAGGCACTACATGAGCAACTGAGTCCAGTCTTGCTGTCCCGAGAGAAATATTTGAAGCGATTGAGGAAGATCTAAAGAGAAATATCGGACAAAGTTACACTTGGTAGCACAGCCCAGCAGCCAGAACCTGGCTTTCTACTACCACAGATCTACTCTGGATGTGAAAACACACAACACACGATTGTACTTTTCATTGATGGTACCAGTGGCGGACAAGCACACATAGTTTAAATGTTATATGGTGCACAACTATCCAGTAAGGCTTGAAACAATGGAGACATGTGTGCAAGTAAAAGAGAATGGTGTGTTATTGGTGGCAGAAAACCCATCGGCATGTGGTAATAACACCAGGTGAGCTACAACAACGCCAAAGTCGGGTGGTAACTGTAAGTCATGCTCGTGAGATCCAGACTTTAGGAAGCACATGCAATTGTTCAGGGGTGAGGCAGAGTGCCGCCTATGCCAAAAGGAGATGATGGAACCAAAGCCATACCTCCACCAAGTGGCTCTACATTGAGTATACTTGGTGTACGACGGCGTAACAGTAGCGGCAATTTACTATGGACAAAGGAAGTTCATGCGAGCAAGATGGACATTTCATTTGCCAGCTACAATGGTGGGAGTTACTTTTTTTAAATATAACACGGCCACAGCTGTACTGGCTGGACAATCACTTAGAAATGCTGTCTTAACACAACCCTACCTTCCTAAACATTCCAGGGAACGAAGCCTAGTTCATTTACTATTTCAGATGATAGCTGCACAAGAGGAGCAGTCAAGGTAAAGAAACTAATGCAGCCCTTGGAACAGTAACAGGATAGTTGACATCGAGTGATGGTCACCCGGATCTTCGCTATTCCTAGCACCATTGCTTCTCTGCTGTTGCTCTACATAGCTTAAGTTTGTCTGGGATGATGAGTTATTCAGAAACCCGATCCATGGGTTGTCCAGGTTCCAGTGGACTGCATTCGCTGAGTGAGAGAGAAAACTGAAATTTTAGGGCTTAAACAAGATATGAAGGACTCTAAAAAACTAACATAGTAAATGTATAGTGTTCAGAATTGCCAGTCTAGCATAAACTTGGGGGGATATACTTATTTTACATATCAAGGGTAGAAGTCGTCATAGTGGAGAAGCAGTCCTCAGCAAGACCTGAGGAACTGCGTCTCCCTCTTGGAGGGAAGAGGGAGGAGAGGTGATGTTGCTACACAGTTTTTAGTGAGATTAGTAAGAAGTTGTAAGAAAGCTGTCAGGAAATATTTCAGTACTAACTGGGTTGGTAAGTACAGTGTGGCGACACGTGGGTTAGATTAGCATTACCTGACAGGCTACCTGTACTCAGCTCAGGTAGGCAAGGCAATGTCAACACACCAGTCCAAATCTAAGGTGTGAGTTATGTGACCATTGGCTGAGAAATAGCGCAACAAATGCATCTCAGAGCCAAATAAACAGGTGTGAATTTTGAAACAGATTTATCCTGAGGCCAGCTGCACCAATATGACGCCATTCCACGCCAATCAACAAGAAGATCAGCCACTGCCAATTGCAGCTACCGGATCAAAACCAGATCGGGCTAGCTGGGCATCATGTCTCTAACCAGGGGGCAGTGGCTCATGTGCTATGCACGGCGGCCTCCACTCGCCTCTGCAGTGGAGGCATGTGTGGTCAGAATGGCCAAGTGAAGCCATTTCACACAGGAACGCCATTGATATCAAGGGTCTGCTATCTGGCTGCTACTCGGCTTGATGTCATCACAGGGTGCCTACAAATGCATCTCTTTGCTAGAGCAGAAGTAGCCATTAGTAAACTGTAGCCAGCCAGGGTCGTCGCAGTGGGGCACGTCTGCCTCGCATTACTACCGACATGATGTGTATTTAAACCTTAATAAAACATGTCTACCGGCCATCAGTGAGACTCAGGGCCCACTGGTCTATCACCATCTCCACTCACCCTACCAAATGCTGTCTGTAATTTACAGTGTGCCATCTGCATTAAACATACAACACTCATTATAACAAGCTACACTCGGAAGGAATGTAAACATTAAGCATGAAATATGTAGAACACTACAAGTTAACCAGGCAGCTCAGCTAGACAAATGGGAACCAAGTAAATTCATCATCTCATCAGTTTTAACAAATGACACATTCATTACTGAAAGCAAGTCCTTCACATACATTATCTGACACACAAATGTACTTCATGGTCCAACATTACATTCGAATCTTTCACTGGATTAAAAAAGAAAAAAAACAATAAAAACGAAAACATAGTACCCAAAATCATCCACAGTTATTGTTACCGCCTACAACGACACATCAACTACTGAGAATACTCAAAACACTCTACATTCACCCAAATGTCAAAGATTTCACATCGTGGTTTATCATTTTTCCCTCAAAAGTTATCATTTCGGTCAATTGTCCGAAATTACTAAGTAGGAGGAAGTGTACTCTAATTTCCCACTTATATTATGATGCTCTGATCTCCAAAATAATCAAGACACAAAACTAGGGATGATAAACTTCATGTATTGCTTCTCAATAATTCAATAAAAACGTTGTAAGCTTGTCTCAGTCTGAAAATCAAGTTTCATTAGTCTCTCCTTATTTACTATTGTGCAAAAAATTAAAAATTTCATCAAGATCATTATAATAAAAATGGTTTCTTCGTTATCTTGAGGCTATCTGTTCCTTCCTCGTATCCTGCATCAGCTACAATGCTTCCTGCATCAGGAAATAAAGAACAAAACAGTCAGTATTGGGCATGGTCCTGCTATATTAGGTCAGCAAACTTGCATCATCACACACATCACTCTTATAGTCATAGCTCTCTCATTTCCTGCAAAGGAAATACTAATTTCTAGCTCACAATAACCTGAGGAACACATGTAAGTCCTGAAAAACTATATTCTCCAACCACAGTAAGAGAAATCACCTCATAAATCATCTTTATGAAAAAAATCAAGAAACTCATCATAAAATCACGTTAATCGTAACACAGCCACAGAAAATCACAATTTGATCCTCACCTGCGGAATCAATAAATCAAACAAAATACACCTCTAAAAAAACCTTCTAAATAAATCTTCAGTATGACCACAGGTCGCACAGGGTCTCTTATTACATGTAAGGGTAATCTCACCGGAAAATGACTTCTTGAGAGTGCAACTTGGTATCTAAAGTACACAGAAAATGTACAAAACTCATCTTCAGTATTGAATAAGCCTGAATTAATAGTGGAACAACCAACAGTATTCTTCATCTCACATGCTCTGCTCAAAGACACTAATAAACAAACACACAGGATGCCAAAAACAGAACAAATATCTCACCAAGACCAAAAATCCAAACCCACTGAACGGTTACCTTCTCCGTTATTTTTTTTCTCTGACTCGCAATCTATGATAGAGAGTGCCGGTTACGTGTGTACCAGGGCATCTCATATACTTGCTGCTTACCCGCTTGGTTCAATGAAATGGGATTCATTGAAAGGGGACCGGCCCGAAGTTCGTATCTGATTGATTAGGCAATTATCATATTAAGATTTCGCAACGGATAACGCTGGGGAGTGCTCAAGCAACCAAGCGGGCAAGTAACTAATTACCACGCTCCAACATGATCTATATTCTCTATCCTTATCAATTTTCATTCAAGCCAGATGACTTAAATTTAGTAATAACATTGTTGCCTCGCGGGGTAGCCGTGCAGTCTCAGGTGCCTTGCCACGGTTCGAGCGGTTCCCTCCGTTGTTGGAACTTCGAGTCCTCCCTTGGGCATGTGTGTGTGTGTTGTCCTTAGCGTAAGTTAGTTTAAGCTACATTAAGTAGTGTGTAAGCATAGGGACCGATGACCTCAGCAGTTTGGTCCATAGAACTTACCACAAATTTACAACTACTAATACTGTTCTCTAAACAGGATGGGGGTATTATGATCAGCCACTGAATCCATGAAATTAAATTCAAATGACATTGTTATTACTTACCCAGAAACTTTACATATGTTATAACAATTTCTTTTACTCGCTACTTAAGCGATTTCACAGTTGCAATTAACAAAGTCAAGGCGAATAAATAGTATCTTATTTAGCAATGAAGGTGCCCAAGGTGCCCATATTATCGCATATCTATTCAACACTCTCTTGCACTGAAGGTGCTTATACTATCAGAAATCTGGTCCCGCTTTTTTAATGTTGTGCACTGGGACAGGGGGGGGCAGCTACAATGCTGCATCTGTAGTCTGTCTGATTGGTCAGTGATTGAAATTCGCACCCCATGTTATTACGTGGACCGAATCGTTATGAGTTAATGAACCACGCTTTGGGTCCTCAGTGCCCAATCCCTCTATTACTACTCAACAATGTTCCCTTCATCAAAATTATAGCAAAGGTTCTTGGTGGGAAAACGAGGGCAGCAAAGCAGACATAAACATCTCCTATATACACAAAAAAAACAAATTTCTTTAAAGATAAAACATCCTATAAAATTTGGTAAATTAACAATTTACGGCACACGCAAGCATCCTCACCGTCACTATTTTCAAGAACGAGCTGGTAGCTCGCTGTCGGTGCAATTCGACACCACGTGGGTGATCGACACCTACGGCTAACTTTTTGTACTCACCTCACTATTCATTCTCTTTTTGTATTTATACAACTGTTTACACAGACCACTTATTTTTTACCAATTAGGACGCGGAGCCTCGTCCAGTTTGCTGGTTGTATCAAGAGATCCGTGCACAAAATTTATGAATTTGCCAAAAAATTACATCGCACGCCTAGAGTCTTAAGTAACTCAACGAATATCCTACCAGATTTGACATGGAGTCGTCGTCTAAATTTGTCATCAGCAGTTACGACCACGTGTTGAGCTAACTCGGCGGAGTGAGGCCCCATGTCAGTTTCGCAAGAGCAGTAAGAAATTTAAAATTGCAAAACGCTACTAACGACATGCTTACTACTTCCATCCTGAAAAAGAGAAGATTAATAACAGTATAATAAATTATCCCCCATCTCACAAAGAATTTGGCGGCAAAGACGGAGATCGCCCTCGATTCCGTCCACTCAGTTCGACAGCTTCCCCCAGAGTGACCCTGTCATGGCGGCCCTCACCGGCCGTTCTGCTCCACCCTGGAAGGGAGGGGAACCTGTTGCCAACCCCGAACCACCCCTGGCAAACGGGTGCATCATCGCTGCCTTTACCCCAAATATATATTCGTACTAACCAACCTACAGAGTGACCACTTCTCTGCCTTGCCACCACCAGCAGACGAACTCTTTATACGAACCAAAAATTATTTAACCCAAGGCCACGTAAATGGATTAAGGAAAGGAAGTGCATTTATGTAATTATAAATTAAATAAACAAGTAGTCCATTGCTTCACTCGAGTTATAACATTTCTTAAATTTGGTAAAATGATGAAAGTATCTCCAACATCTATTGCAACGGAACAAGCTAATTATAATGAGATTGAACAAGCTGTTCCCTCTCATCGTCTCCCTCCCATGGTGAAAAAATGGACTAAATGGGCCCTTGCCATGGAAGGACGTGTTTGGACTTGTTTTTCATCACTCTTTTTTTTGTATTATCTCTCAGCCTTGACCATGAGGAGACCCTAGCTCCCAGTGAGGTCTGTGCATCATGTATCTACTAAGCCATTGTAAACATCACCAGACGTACATCAACCATACTGTCTATGACTTTGTCAGATTATGTTTCACATTATGTTTAACAACTTGAGTTATTTGATAAACTTTCTTTTGGAACAAAGAAGACAATAGGTGACAATATTCACTTGCTAACAACAGTGTCACATCAGAAATAGAAGAAATCATCTAGACTACTGAGCGAGTTGCATCAGTCACGTAGAAATTATAAAATGTACATAAAACAATTAACTTGTTGTACTGTGTATACTTAAGCAATACAAATAAGTCCTGTGGTACAACAATTCCCCCCCCCCCTCCCTCCACCCTCATTCAACATCACCAAAAATGAACATAACTTCTGTGGATAGTATGTCCACGTTGGTTACCGCAATTCGTCAAATACAACATAACAACTATCAAATATTATCAAGAATTGTATTCTAAATCATTTTTCTTTCATATTCCCTACCTCTGTTAAGTAATGTGCTACAGATAACATCATCTTTATCATCCTTTAAAGTAGACAATTATAAAAAAAACACATAACATAATGTTAAAAAAAGGCCACAAATGTCCTGGTTAATCGTCCATGAAAGTTCGCAAGGAACCACTTTGAACTGCTTTACTCGCAACGTAACGGCATCACGTCACAAGAATACATCATTGTTATGAAATGCCCATATCTTTATGACCAATCATTCTACTCCATTCTTTCTTTCCGCTTGAGCTGTACTATAACTGATCACGAATAATTTTTCGTATCCATCAGGTGTGGCTTTTAAAGCGCAAATTTACTTCTCATGACACCTGAAGAAAATAAATCTTAAGGTAATTACTCTTCCAGCTACAACACATTCCATGATCATCATTTATTTCAAAAGAGAGACAAAACACAACACTCATAATGCTAATCCAAATAATATTTAACCTATGATGTAAAGATCATAATTACTCTCTTTACAACCCAAACTAAAACCATTTAACAGATGAACAAGCAATATATTGCAAAAATACATTAAAAGAAACTATCAATGCACCAACTCATCAACTTGAAGCATTTACTTTGACACATCCTTGATATAACGCCTTCACTGACACACAGGGTATGATCTAAGGACAATTGGGGGACCTCCTTCCACAGACACTTGGAGGATTAACCAGTAGTGACCACACGCATTACACAATTTCGTCGCAGTGAGAAGGACCATAGCTTTGTCGTCCTTTTTGCCTCTTCCGCTGTTAACGAGTGAGATCTCGTACATACGCTGGGTTCCTACACATTCGTCATTAGCCCTCATTTCTATCTCCAATGTCATTTCTGATCTGATAAACACCCACTTGCTGTATCTCGTATCATGTCAACATGTCCTTTATTAATCCAGATCGGTCCTCTGATCGCTACTACACGGATCCGTTAGCTATTATTTGCAGCAGATACGTTTTTTTCACCTTTAATGTCCCCCTTGATTCACAGCAGTATTCATGCAAATGTTTTTAAAGCTTATGTTATCCTACTGTCCTACCTGGAGTTTCTCTCTTATTAGCTACACTTTCTCATTTAACCAGAAGTACTGTCCTTATCTCCGTATCTTGACACAGTTCATTCCCACCGACTATTAATTCTTTAAGTTCTAGAGAAACACCATCTTCATGTTGCAAAACCTTTCACCATAGTAACGGAGAATTTAATCAGTTACTGACCCCCGTTACCATGTCTGAGTCTCCATCGCTTCCTCATCTACTGGTCTCATTTTACTACAGTTCCAGAAATCATTATCCACCTACCGTTCTAAGCATTGTCCCGATTTCTGCAAACCGTGACCAACGGTTAAACTTCTTGCTAGTCTAATGAAGATCCGGGCTGCCGTCAGACACTTAGTGTAGTGACATGCCCCCGGCTCCCACCTCCTCTCCCCCCCCCCCCCCCCCTACGCCCTCTTCCCAGACGCGCTGCTATCGTGTGGACGCTGTGTCCTGGGGTTCTGCCTGGCTCAGTGAAGGCTGGTTCCCACTAGAGCGCGGCAGCGCGTGATGCGGCAACAGCAGCAGCAAGCGTTTTCTGCTTTGACGCAGCGGCTCGTGGAATAGGTGTTCTCATCTGGAAGTGGCAGACGCTAGCGGTAGAAAATGATGGACAGCCACTGAGGTATGGGGCGGGACCCACTGAAACGCCCGGTGCGTTTGATTAATTATATCTTACACCTACATGAAGGAAAGACGAAGTAGGGTGAAGACATACCAACTTTTCATTTTCTGTACAATGTACTCTTTCACATATTTCATTATTCATGTTTTCTCACTTCACCATAAACAGATTTCATGACTACCATTCATGATTGTTCACTATCCCCTAACACATTGAAACAATGTATGACAAACGAGATTATTCAGATAGTTAAGCGAGACAAAAATTTAAAATGTGATACGGTAGCAGGTACAGGAAAACAGTAAGAACACAAAGGCTTGGGGGAAAGGATGAAAGTGGAAGCCACCTGAAAGAATTTCGTACAGAGCATAATGTAATCATCGCCAGCACCTTGCTTAAGAATCATGAAAGAATAATACGTATTTGGAACAAAGTTTCCGAAACCAGATTTTAAATTGTAAGACATTTCCCGGTGCAGACGCAAACCGACAATAATTTATTGATTACGAGCTGCAGTTTAC
Organism: Schistocerca americana; assembly: GCF_021461395.2. Taxonomy (NCBI): domain Eukaryota; kingdom Metazoa; phylum Arthropoda; class Insecta; order Orthoptera; family Acrididae; genus Schistocerca; species Schistocerca americana. The sequence continues at coordinate 336,509,791 of NC_060130.1, forward strand.
AACTAAAGAGACAGTAAACGGTAGTAAATTAAGGAAACGGAACTTGAATAAGTCAAGACCCACAGTATTTCGATTATCTTAAAGTTACCGTGATGCAACGACTGACTGAAAAAGAGGAAGGAATCCGCTTGAATACGAATGGATATCTTTGAGAGAAGAAGTGGTCAATGGAGCAGAGTATGTGAACGGGAAGAAGGTACAGCAGAAATCGTTAGATAAAACGTGATATATTAAATTTGACAAGAGGGAAAAACATAAAAATGCAGTAAATAAAGTAGGCCATGGGAAATAGAAATGTCTAAACATGACGTTGACAGAAAGTCCAAAATTGCAACGCGATTTTGCACTAAGTAAACGTAGGGGAATGAAAATGAGAAAGAACAAAGAAAACTTTGCTCAAAGGAGAAGCAACTGTCAAGAACTCATTTGGCAAGCCAGAACTAAGCAAATAAGAGAAGGCTAGATAGGGGAAGGAATATGTGGAGAGGAGAGAGGGAGGGGTTGTACAAACTAACATAAGCTCAATGTTAGATTCCTGTGAGATATCTGAACACGCAAGGCAATACTGATCTTACTACTTAGCTAAGAAGACACACTGAAGAACTGCGAAACTGTGTTTATAGCATATGCATGTTTAGAGAAAGGTTTTGACAATCTTAATTAAAACATTCTTTGAAGCTCTGGAGATGTCATCGATATAACACAGGGCCACAAGATTATCTACAACTTGTACAGAAACCAAACTGCATTTGTAAGACTTCAATGACTTGAAAGGGAAGCAGTAATTGAGAATATAAAATGAAGACTGTGAATGGCAAGAAATGCGTTCTGAATAAGAAAATTTGTTCACATTGAATATAAATTCTAATGATTGGATACTATTTTACAAAAGTATTTGTGTGGAGTGCGGTATTTGTGTGGAGTGTGGTATTTGTGTGGAGTGCAGCCTTGTATGTAAGTGAAACGTGGGTGATGAACGGTTCTGTCAAGAACACAATGGACGCTTTCAAAACGTGGTGATCAATAAGAATGCTGAAGATTAGATATGAGGATCGTATAACTAAAGAAGAGGTCTGGAATTAAATAGAAGAGGAAGAGGAAATTACAGCACAATTTTGACTACAAGAGGGGTAAGTTGACAGGACATATTATGAGGCGTCAAAGAGTGAGGACAAAGGGGTTGGGTGATAGTATTCTGACAATAATCATCAGTTGAAATGCTATTCTACTATTTTATCTATTAATGTAAGCAGTGAATTTACTCTTCCATGCACCCCTCCACAAAACATTTAAACCAAAACTGAAATCAGTTGAACACCAAATTTTTCAACCACTGTCTGACAACTTTTGCATTCACTTTCAACTTTCTATAACTACCACTGGCTAGCCACACACACATGCAGATATAAGGAGAACAGAACTAAACAAACAGTAGTTTTCAGCATATAATTCTTTAGGTTGGCAACATGTACATAAAAAAACCAAACAGAAAGGAACATGAGGTGAACACACTGTAGTTACGACTTCAAATCAGTGTTTTCGGTGAAATGTCTACAGCTAGTGACAGAAGAGAAAAGACCGAACATGAAAATGTGCTTACGTTCCATAATCAAAGTTTTAGTTCAACCTCCAGCATGTGACCAGGTGAGGGGAAACGCAGATGTCCACCAAAAACTCGATTCACTGTAAGTAATCAGTTATTCACGTAAAAAAATATGTGAACTGTTTTATAATCTGCAAGTATCAGATATCAAAACATAACTGAATCATTCTAGATTCCACTGAAGATGCCATAAAGTAAAAGGTAAAAAGCGTCTTGAACCAATAAAGTACACTGGATAAAGTAAAATAACGTTTGTTACTTACCTAAGGAAATAATCAAAAGTTGTAGATAATTAGCAAATTACATCTTATGACATACCAGCAAATTAGTTTCGGTTTAACTTCTCATTTCACATGTTATAAAATGCCGTTTAACAAAATTCATCTATCCCTTCTGAAAAACTGTAGTTACTTTCATATCTCGGTAAATAAACAGATTTTGAATATTTATCATGCGACGAAATACATGACTTGTTACAAGTTATCGTTTACAGCAAAAAAAAAAAATAATAAATAAATAAAGTTACGATTTTTTGAAACGTTTACGAAATTTGCGGTTGATACAACCACATGGTTTACGACGAGCAGGACGATGTATCGGTCGCGTCGCGAGCGAGCCGCGCGCGGTTACTGCACAGCCCGCCCGCCAACGTATCACTCAATATCTCGAGAACGATGATAGCTATCGTTCTGCTCTCAGCTATAAAAACAATTTCGATATGTTGACTAAATTTCATACGCAATAATGTATTACCTAAAATGAACTGTACCCAAAGTCCACGCAATGCGTTTTTACCTACAGACCTATATCATTGACGTCGGTTTGCAGTAGGGTTTTGGAGCATATACTGTATTCAAACAGTATGAATCACCTCGAAGGGAACGATCTGTTGATACGTAATCAGCATGGTTTCAGAAAACATCGTTCTTGTGCAACGCAGCTAGCTCTTTATTCGTACGAAGTAATGGCCGCTATCAACAGGGGATCTCAAGTTCATTCCGTATTTCTAGATTTCCGGAAAGCTTTTGACACCATTCCTCACAAGCGACTTCTAATCAAGCTGCGGGCCTGTGGGGTATCATCTCAGTTGTGCGACTGGATTCGTGATTTCCTATCAGGAAGGTCGCAGTTCGTAGTAATAGACGGCAAATCATCGAGTAAAACTGAAGTGATGTCAGGTGTTCCCCAGGGAAGCGTCCTGGGACCTCTGCTGTTCCTGATCTATATAAATGACCTGGGTGACAATCTGAGCAGTTCTCTTAGGTTGTTCACAGATGATGCTGTGATTTACCGTCTAGTAAGGTCATCCGAAGACCAGTATCAGTTGCAAAGCGATTTAGAAAACATTTCTGTATGGTGTGGCAGGTGGCAGTTGACGCTAAATAACGAAAAGTGTGAGGTGATCCACATGAGTTCCAAAAGAAATCCGTTGGAATTCGATTACTCAATAAATAGTACAATTCTCAAGGCTGTCAATTCAACTAAGTACCTGGGTGTTAAAATTACAAACAACTTCAGTTGGAAAGACCACATAGATAATATTGTGGGGAAGGTGAGCCAAAGGTTGCGTTTCATTGGCAGGACACTTAGAAGGTGCAACAAGTCCACTAAAGAGACAGCTTACACTACACTCGTTCGTCCTCTGTTAGAATATTGCTGCGCGGCGTGGGATCCTTACCGGGTGGGATTGACGGAGGACATCGAAAGGGTGCAAAAAAGGGCAGCTCGTTTTGTATTATCACGTAATAGGGGAGAGAGTGTGGCAGATATGATACACGAATTGGGATGGAAGTCATTAAAATGAATGCGTCTTTCATCGCGGCGAGATTTATTTACGAAATTTCAGCCAGCAACTTTCTCTTCCGAATGCGAAAATATTTTGTTGAGCCCAACCTACATAGGTAGGAATGATCATCAAAATAAAATAAGTGAAATCAGAGATGGAACAGAATGGTTCAGATGTTCGTTTTTCCCGCGCGCTGTTCGGGAGTGGAATGGTAGAGAGATAGTATGATTGTGGTTCAATGAACCCTCTGCCAAACACTTAAATGTGAATTGCAGAGTACTCATGTAGATGTAGATATAGATGTACCTCTGCACACTCATTAAAATTTCGTGTAAAGCTTTACGTAAATGCAATATAGCAAGCAACCACGACAAACAACGAAAAGAAATTCGGTCCTTTATCGAGAGAAGTTATCAGTCTCTAACATGCGCAAGAATCAAATTTTTCTACCGAATAGTTTCTTTGAAATTGGATGATAAGTATTTCATAGCTGCCACCGCGTCCGCACCAGCGGTTCGGCGAAAGTTCGCGGGTCCCGGGGTTCCGTACCTGACGTCACGCTCAGCACGTTCTCTGATTGGCGGTGCGGACCTGGAGCGCGGCACGCGGCAGTGGAAGCGGTTCGACATGGTCAAACCACGACGCAGAGACTGCCGCGCCGTGCCACTGACGGCGTTTCCATGGCAACACGGGGCTGCCGCACGATTTTGACGCGCGGCTTCCTTAGTGGGAACCCGCCTTGACACCAGCCGCGGCACAGTGGTACCAGGTGACAGAGCCGGCAATGGAGGGGAGCGCAGCGGCCCGGGGCTGGCACGATGGGACACCCCCACTCTGCTCTCCCCATTCAGACAGACAGAGATGTTGCAATGCGGAACAGAGAGAATTGGTGTAACATCTCGGCCACTGTTCCTTTTTCCTTTCTCACTAGATTTTCTGGTTAACTTATGAATGAAGAAACCTGACTTCCCAGTAATAAGTAGTTCGTTCGAGTTGATCCTTAGCAACTTGACAGTTGGACATTTAAAAGCAATTACCTTCAAAATGTTTACGAAAATTAAGGATTACACTATTTAAAAATCATAAATTCAGCGACTCAATGTTTGCTTTCACGTTAAGGAGTCATATTTAGAACAGTTACACTAAAACTAACAGTGTAATCCACCAAAAACCTTTTAACACCTTCCGATTATCGCATCCTGACAATCAAACATAGGAGATACATAACCCTTCTTTATTTATTTTCTCTCTAAATTCCTATCGATTAATAAGAAATGGGACACACACAAAACAAAATTCAAGAGCTTGTTTACTTCTAATATCGTTAACACATTATTCTACCAGTTGCAGAGAGATGATGCATAAAATGCAGGAAAAAGGAAAAAGATATTTTTGACATCCTTCCAAGGATCATATCATGCATTAGGTTCAGGTAAAGTTGAAATCTCGGATTGGTTCTATATCTAAAAGGAAATCCCTTTAATTAACCATCAAAAAATCTCTACTTTACAGGCCATTAGACCTTCTCTCCTGACATGGACTAATCGTTCCATACTAGGCTATATTAAAACAATTTTAATTACAAGCACTAGATCCTTCAAAGACTGATTGCTCCCTTCTTCCTAGGATTTACAATTACACTAATTTAAACACTCACAAAGACATCTTTTGAACTTCCCAAATCTTGTACATGGAAATGTCCACTAAGAATATCTCTTGATGACACATCCGAAGGCACAGAAATAGGCAAATCTGTTGAATTATAACTTGCAATGAAGTACTTAATTAGAATTATTTTGTTAGCATGATTTTTCCAACTTTACTCATGCACTGAGACTACTTCCTGTGAATATTCTTCTCAGGATACTGATTAACATTGAAATCCATTGTATATCTTTATTTTCCGATCACTTCACTAGCTGTTATTGTCATCATGTTACATCCAGGTTATTAACAACTTGCCGTCGCCTCCATCACCTATTATTTAAAGTTTACGGGAGCCTGATAACAAAGAGTGCACACATAAATTCACACACCACATACAAGTAATCAAGAATGCCTTAATACATCTGATGTAAATCTTACTTATAGGGCATTAGAAATTAATTTTATACATTACCAGTTCAGGTTACCTGATCACTGTGGCATGATGCTAGGATCTTACCATTCCTTTTACAGTGTTTTATCATTTGTTCAGTTCTACTTCGCTCCAGTGGTTCTTCTCTAATCCATGCTTTTGCAGCATCTGACATACACTCTTACTTTATCTGGAACAAATTCCAAAGCAAACTCTATTCCTGAAACTCCCTAATAATCTCACAAATACCTCTCATTTCCTCTCCACTAGATGCTCTGGGATCCTTGACCCTTTAATCTGCGCTCCTATCGGCGCAATCACCATCCTCTCTAACTCTCTAAAAAAACTAAGAAAAAAACATGGTCGCTCACTTAGGGCGCAACTAGCACATATCCTCATCAATAGATTCTCCTTTATTCTCATACTCCAGATATACTCAAAGTAGTCCAACAGTACTCAAAATTTAACCACTACCCCTCAATTAATCTTTCCACACCCACTGAACACTCAAAATTAATACTTCGATGATCCTTATACCTACCATGTGGCTAGAAATTGCCCAATAAGAATTTTTTCTCTCATTGTCGTAATACATTTATGTCTGAAACATGGTGCAGACTTTGTGACCTTCGACCGCGAATAGTTTCGACTTCGACGACATCCCCTGAACCATTCTCCTCACACAGAATGGCCCCACATACCATTAAAAACTTGCTAGCAAGAAACCTGTGCTTCTTAGATTAACGATGACCTTTAATTAACACTTGGTCTCCAGTTTTTCATATTAAGTGGCGTATCTTTTCCTTTTGTCTCCTGTGCCGACTTAGAGCCTCTTTCTGAATCGCTTTAATTGTTAAGTTGACAATTTCACTATGTCTTTGCTTTTCTCTTGGAGGAAAATCCACCAACTCTCTAATTCCATCAGGTGGTGCTCGATTCTGCAGCACCACAATGGGACACAGGCCTGTACTTTCATGTGGCAACTCATTAATGATATCCTGGAAGTCACCCAGAAAAGCATTCCAGGTTCTGTGATGTCGATTGCAGTAAATCCGACAGAGTTTATTCAGTTCCTCAACAACCATTGCAGTCGGGTTCGAGGCCGGGTTGAATTTGGATATAAATACCGTCCTAATACGTTTTCTCTTCAATGTCGAATGCCACAGTTTAGAAATGTATTGTGGTCCATTATCAGCAATCACTTCCTCTTCGTGTCCTACTTCTTTCAGGAATTGTTTAACAAAAGGGCAGCTACGGTCCTCGCCGTAGCTTTCCTTAGGGGAACAAAGGTCACATACTTGGACACTAGTTCTACCGCTACAAAAACGTATTGATATCCGTTTATTGTTCGTGGAAAAGACACGAACAGATCCGATGTCCGCAAATTCCCTTAACCTGGCCGGTACAATCGCAAAGAGTGGAGCTTTACACGAGACACCAGAGGACCACGCTTTCCGGCACACTGCACACGTACGTAGCACCCTTTCTACTCTCCACTCCATGCTAATAAAGTACACCGATTCCCCCAATTTCCTACTGCACTTTCGGGCTCCGAAGTGACCATAGCTTAGATTGTAGTACCAAATCAATTTGTTAACCGTTTCTTTTGGTACACATACCATCCAGTCTACTGTATCCGATTGTTTTCTGTAGAACAGGATTCCATCCTTCATTTTATAGAATTTTAGGAACCTCCTCTCCCCCTGATCATTCAGCCTTTCTTTAATTATTCGCCAATTGGGATATTTGTCATATTCACCTCCTATTTTAGTCATGGCATTCCCTACAAAATTTTCGAAGGCCACACCTCGCATATACAGTAGTTCATAAATATTCTTATCTGGTTCAGCATCACCATTCTGTGTGACTCCAGTGGGACCTCTGGCTAGAGCGTCTGCACCACATTTTGGGGGCCTGACACATAGATTACCTGAAAATTAAATTCCTGAAGGAACATGACCCACCTCATTAATCTCTTGTGGGTCAACTTAGCTGTCATAAGGAATTGCAATGCCCTGTAGTCCCTATATACTTTTGCAACTCTTCAAAACAGATACTACCGGAATCTATTGAAACCTCATACGATCGATAATGCTTTCAGTTCGTGACTGTATAATTTTGTCGGGCTTTATTACGCATCCTACTCGCGCAAGATATCGCTTTAGGTACTATTTCGCCATTTTCATCCCATTCTTGGAAAAAAGCCACTCCCAGACCGCTCCGGTAACTGTCTGAAGACATGCAAAAGGACTTATTAAGATCGGGGTGTACAAGTAGAGGAGCATACAATAATGCCTCCTTGAAACTGTCAAACTCTCTTTGCGCAAACTCATCCCATCTCCACAAACTCTTCTTTCCGATTAGGACATACAACTATGGAGTGCCAATCTCCTTAATCTTAACGAACCACTTGTAAAAGTTAATTTACCCCAAATAGGCTCGCAGCCTTTTTTATCTCTCTGGCATGGGACATTCGCTAACTCTACTTAATTTCTCATAATCGAGGCGTACACCTTCCATTGTCACCAGATGTGCTGGAAATTTTATCTCTCTCCTGCCGAGCTCGGACTTTTCGATATTGATTCTAACACCGTACCTATCAAACGCTTGTAGTACCTGATTCAGGACTTTGTTGTGATCTTGTGACGTCCGTTCGGCAATCAATATGTCGTCGACATAAAGTATTATCATCTTCTGCAATGATTCAGGAATTAGACTACAGTGCTCAATGTCCTCCCCAGCGCAACGGATAACGCTGGGGAGAGTTCAAGCAACCAGGTGGTTCAAATGGCTCTGAGCACTATGGGACTTAACTTCTGAGGTCATCAGTCCCCTAGAACTTAGAACTACTTAAACCTAACTGCCGGCCAGTGTAGCCGAGCGGTTCTGGGCGCTTCAGTCTGGAACCGCGCGACCGCTACGGTCGCAGGTTCGAATCCTGCCTCGGGCATGGATTTGTGTGATATCCTTAGGTTAGTTAGGTTTAAGTAGTTCTAAGTTGTAGGGGACTGATGACCTCAGAAGTTAAGTCCCATAGCGCTCAGAGCCATTTGAACCATTTGAAACCTAACTAACCTAAGTACATCACACATATCCATGCCCGAGGCAGGATTGGAACCAGCGACCGTAGCGGTCGAGCGGTTCCACACTGTAGTACCTAGAACCGCTCGGCCACTACGGCTGGCCAACAAAGTGGGCAAATAACTAATTACCACGCTCTAATATGATCTATATTCTGTAACCTTGTTAATTTTCATTCCAACCAGATGACTTCAATTTAGTACTAACATTATTCTCTACACTGGATGGGTCTGTTATGATCGGTCACTGAATCCATGAATCAAAATTCAAACGACATTTTATTACTTACCATGAAACTTTACAAACGTCATTATCATTTCTTTTACTCGCTACGTAAGCGATCTCACAATAGCAATTAACAAAGACAAGGAGAATAAATGGTATCTTACTTAGCACTGAAGATGCCCAAATTATCAGAAGTCTACTGAACACTCTCTCGCACTGGAGGCGCGCTTACTATCAGAAACGCAAGCATCCTCACCTTAACTATTTTCAAGAACGAGCTGGTAGCTGGCTGTCGGTGCAATTCGACACCACGTGGGCGATCGACACCAACGGGTAACTTTTTGTACTCACCCCACGGTCCATTCTTGTTTTTAATCCATACAAATATTCAGACGCAAACTTATTTTTTACCAATTGGTTAGGACATGGAGCTTCGCCTAGGATCCTGTTTGGAAATGGGATTAACCACGAATCAAAAGATCCGAGCACAAAAGTTATGAATTAGCCAAAAAATTACGGCACATGCTTAGAGCCTTAACTAACTCACACAAGAAACACGCGTATCCTACCAGATTTCACACGGAGTCATTGTCTAAATTTCTCATCAGCAGTTAAGACCACTAGTTAAGCTAAGTGGGCGGGGTGAGGCCCCATGTTACTTTAGCAAGACCAGTAAGAAATTTAAAATTACAAAACGCTATTGCTAGAAGTAGAGCTATATGATTTTTGATACTATTGCTGCTCTCGTGTGCTGAAGGCACTAACTGGTTGCATTACTACAAATGGATAACTTGAGCCTCCCCCAATTGCTCACCTCTGGAACAGAAACCGTAACTGAAAATTATAATTTTTACAGGTAAAATTTCTCAAAAATAAGAAAAAAAGAAAAAAGAATGGTAGTAACGACATGCTAAATACTTCCATCCTGAAAAAGAGCAGATTAATAAAAATATAATAAATTATACCTCATCCCACAAAGAATTTGGCGGCAAAGACGGAGATCGCCCTCGATTACATCCACTAAGCTCGACAGCCTCCCCCAGAGTGATCCTGTCATGGCGACCCTCACCGGCCGTTGTCTTCCGCCCTGGAGGGGAGGGAAACTGTTACTAACCCCGACCTACCCCTGGCAAGCAGGTGCATCATCCATGCCTTTAACCCAAATTTATGTTGGTACTAACCAACCTACAGAGTGACCACTTCTCTGCCTTGCCAACACCAGCAGAAGAACTCTTGATACAATCTAAAAGTTATTTAACCCAAGGCAACGTAGATTGATTAAGGAAAGGAAGTGCATTTATGTAATTATAAATTAAATAAAAAGGTAGTCCATGTCTTCACTCGAGTTATAATATATCTTAAATTTGTAAAGATGATGAACGTATCTCAAACATCTATAGTATTCAATATAATGGGACGGAACAAGCTAATTATAATGAGATAGAACAAGCAGTTCCCGCCCACTACCCACTTTACTCAGTGAAGTGTCAGATCATGCTTAACACTCACACACACAGAGCCAAAATATGTAAAATGTGGTGTGGAAAGCGTCCTATTTATTACTCTATATCGTCACAATCCAAGCTTCTGTATAATGAAATATATTTGGTCAGATATATAACTTCAGTGAACACGTATTACAGTAACTTTCCTGGCTCATATCACAAAACTCGAATATCACGGAGACAACATTACCATCATGACATCAAAAATATTAATAAGCTAAAGCACATAGAGAATCGCATCTATATCAAACTACCATTGTAAAAGTACTATATGACCAATATTACACAATCCTCATACTACATGTCAGACACATAGACAGGAAAAATGGTCATTAAATACACAGCAAATTACCTTATCGAAGAAACAAATCATAAGTTCAAGAGAAATAGACAGGAAGACATGGAAAGCAAAGTCTAACTACCACACCTCACCTTCACCTCATATATGCCATCCACAGAGGAAAAAGTTAACATCAGACAGTCCGTAAGTGCCCCATCATCCCAAAACATCTTATCACAAGAGAAAATCTACAACAGTAGGAATCTGTGAACTACCTGATTTCACACATAAAAACTACTAATTAAAGATAGAAAATAGAACAATGGGTACTTCCCACCAAGTACAACAGTATCAAAATTATGGTGCTGCCAAACTCTTCTGCGCTGTGGCCTACCCTTTCCTTAGTGTGAAAAATACGAACTTTACGTCTAATCTTCCTCCAGTTTTGGTCTACGTAATCCAAGTGGAAAGATAGAATGAAGAATGAATACAACATACGTGGAAGGACATTCACCCTTAACGCACCAGCTCTCAAGTGCACTAGAACTCCATTGTTATCTGTACCTTCCCAACAGATAAATTTATTCACAGCTCCACAGCTACAAGGCAACAGAAACAGATATGCATAAGAGCTTAGTACTGATATGGCCCGTCTTGACACTACAAACTTTGTTAGTGTTGTACTAACTGCGTTAAACTCACTATTTTCTATAAACTGAGTCTTATCAGTTGCGAATTTATCCCTCCCATTTATTATCTGGTCCACTACTCCCATACTTGTGACCAACTCCTCTTTGGAGGTGTGCATGTTTCCTGTTGACTGTGCTTCCAAATTTAGAACAAATGGCTCATTGCCTCCTACTTCTTCTGGCATCATGTTTGAACCTTCAGCACCCATAACAACGATTATGTATTACATTTTACCACTTCCACTCATGATTCACTTGTCTCTCTCTTAATACATTTTGGTTTTCCAAGCTCAGCCGATCACTCATTGCCTTCTTGAGTTTATTATGCTCTGCTATTTAATAACCTCCATTTCGTCTTCTGCAGTGGAGTGTGATGCAGATTCAGTCTGCAATTCTTGCCTGAACTGAGCAATTTTGACTACAGTTTGAGCTATAGGCTCTTTATGAACACCTACGACCTCCTCTGACACAAACACTGGCTGGAAATCTACTACTTCCTGCACTAACATCTAACTCTGCTACTACAGTACCTAACTCATTCATGTCACTGGCTGTGAGGATTTGTTCTTTTAAGTTTGTACTAAAATAAAAAGAGGCTTTCGTGCCAGTTAGGTTCAGACGTTCTTTAAATCTTCCATCGAAATTTCGCCCAGTTTGTCAAATGTAAATATTCTCGTAGTTAATGCATTTTGGTTTATAAAAACCTGAGTGTACTAAGACCTAAGTCTCTGGTATAAGGTACATGTAACTTACTCAAATATTTTATCTCGTGGCGCCTATTACATTTATACGGTGACTAGAGCCTCTACCTGTGGGTATTTACTAATTAGTAGTCTTTCTGAAGTACGGTATGTGTAATCTGGCACTATCTTAAGCCATGGCTTGCAGTAACTCTTGTTTCATCAATTTCGTTAATGACAAGAGCCGCTCGGCTTCATCTAATCTATTGTGGTACCACGTGATGCAATAAGACCATTACTTCAGAAGAAGGTATTTTTACAAATATCAAAACCATGGTCAAGGGATAAGAAGCCTTTATTTGCAACTGGTTGGCTGATTTTTCAATCTATTCAGTTTTAATTAGTTTCGTAGATAAAGACATTGTTTCAATTATTAATCAATACATCCCTCAAGTTGATACTATGTTCCTTCTCTTCCAGAAGGCATTTAACACAGTTCTGCACTGTCATATAGTGAGCAAAAATATAAGCGTCTCGAGTATTGCACTAGATTCAGAACTTCCTAACACATAGAACTCAACACATTGGAACAAAATCGGCAGATGTAAACATAATTTCAGGAGTATCCCAAGGAACTGGGATAGGACCATTAGTGTTTAGAGTACATGTGAATGATGTAGCAGATGTTGTTGGAAGCTTCATAAAACAATGCAGTTGTCTGTAAGAAGGCAACACCTGAATACTGTAGCGATATGCAGGAAGACTTGCCGCGAATTCATGAATGATGCAAGGACTGGCAGTTGACCCTGAATACAAAGAAATGTAACATGTTGCGAATGCACAGGAGAGGAGATCTACTAGTACATAATTACGCAATTGACGGCAGACTGCTAGAAAGCGTAACTACTTAAATTATACAGGAGTAGCCATTCAGAGAGAATTTTAGAGGAGTGACCATATAAAACAAAACAGTACGAGAGGTAGATACCAGACTAGGAGTCATGGGAAGAATCTTACCATCATAATCATCATCATCATCATCATTATCGTAGTCACTTCCCTCTCAGGACTTAGGCTGTTGCCTGTACCGAACTCACAAAGAAAATCATTGCTATCTTCTTCGAGTTCTTCCAGTATATCGTTTCCCACGCAGCTTCTAATTCAGGACCTTGTGTGTAATTCTGTGCCTTGGCATGCTAATGAGGTGTTGTATCAAATCTCAAACACATTTTTCAATTTTGAAAACGTTTAAAATATTTTACTATTTTCTAATATGTTCATTTCCAATAACGCCTCCTCCTCGTGGTATCAGAGCCTTAGAGTGCATAGGGTAACACAGGGACCGGCAGCACTTTATTCATTTTCAGTGTCAAGAGTCAAAATCAGAGATTTGAGAGATTTTTTCTAAAAGTGAATAACCCAAAACAGTTTATGGCCGGGCGCGATGCATTCTTCGGAATTCCATTAATTTCGTTTTAGTACTTGAAATTTGGAAGTTTTATTTCTTGTATATTTCATTCAGCTTCTGCACTGTTCTTTGAAGGCCATCTTCATTTCTTTTACCCATAACGATATCATCTTCAAAAAGAAGCACATTTAGGTCTTCGTCATTCGGTTTGTTAATTCCTTTTTCTACCCTACATTTGAACTGACGTAAAATGAAATCTATGCAAACATTAAAAAGGGTAGGTGATACTTCACCCTCTCGTCTTACGCCTATGTTAATACTTATTTCCTCTAATTGATTCCTACCTGTCTTTATTACTATACATGTATTTTTGTGGAGACATTTCACTGCCTCTATTAGGTGAAAAGGGTACCCACACTCAGACACAATCTTCAATGGGTTATCATGCTTCAAAAGGACAAAGGCATTCTCAAGGTCAATCAAGGCCATAAGCGGTTTGTGTATTTAATTCTCTGTGTTTGTCTGTAGTGTTTTTAATTAAGGACACAGTGTGTGCACGTGAACAACCTGGTCTAAACCACTTTTGCTCTTCAGAAATAATAGCTTCTATGATGATCTTCCTGCTGTTATTGATAATCTTTGAGTGTATTTTGTAACCAGTGATTAGAATATAGATGCCAAAATAATTATTTACATTCATTGATTTTCCGTTTCTTGAAAAGAGCGTTTACTTCTGCATTATACCAAGAGTCTGGAATCGTGCAGTTCCACCAACATTCATTTGATAGTTGCAAAGTTCTTTTATCTAGTGATGAGCCTGGACATTCAATTAGTTCTGCGTTTATTCTATCTATTACTGTAGCTTTACTGTTTCTCATGCCTTTCAAAGCCTCTCATCGCGTCCATAGTAATTAGATATATTGTTTCACTTTCTCCGTGCCACCTTCGGTCTTCCGAGTACTCCATAAGACAATATAGTGATTCTCCCCTGTTTCGGGCTTTCTTAACTTCGTATGTACATTGATGTCTATCGTGTACGTCATGTTCTAAGAGTTTCACGATTCTTGGTGTGCTTTGCGCACTATTTGTTTTGCAGCATTCAGTGTCAATTTTTGTGTTTCCAACTCTCTAATGTGTTTGTCTGTAGAAACTTCAGACAGGCTACTTGTATATCTTTAATGGCTTCTTTACTATATGTGTGCCAAATTCTGAGTAGCTTTTCGCTTCTGTTTTCTTCCTTTTACCTAGTGCCTCTGAGTCTGGGTCAATGTCGCAGGTCTTAATATCATTTCATTCTATGTCGATTTTTAACATTTCATGTTGTGGCCTCCTTTGGAGTTTCTTATTTTTCTCATACTTTGATAGTAGTCTTATCTTAATCTCCAGGAGGCACTGGTCACTTCCTATATCCCTTCGTATATAAACACGCACATCCCGCATGAGATTTTTCATTTTATAATTAATTATGTATAACGAAACACAGATCTCGATCCTCGTGCATCCCTGTAAACGTATGAATGTCTTTCTTTCTGCAAAATTTGTTTTAATTCTAAAATTTCAGTACCACCCCGCAGTGCAGTGCGACATATTCGTAGCGTACGGTATGGGTACGTGTGCTGGCTGTCAGTGTTGTGTTTGTAATGGAGTGGTCACGCCTAAAGTCTATCAGATTCGCCCTCTCATTGTCAACCTGATACCGGGGGTTCCATGTGAATTAGTTCACCATGTTGTGATGGTACTCTAATCTAACTTAATCATGATAGGTATTTGGAATCAAATCCTAGGAACAGCACAAAATCTGGATACTGACAAGGTATTTATTGTAAAAACAAAATTCAAAGAAAAATATGTAAATTTGATAAGTATTGACCCAGAATGTTAGTTTTTATTCATTAATCTAACTTTGTGATGGGCAAAACATTTGTGAGCTGAATCGAAATCGCGCCACCGTCTTTTCGACGGTACCACAAAATGACTGATACTGATTAACATCAAAGTTGCGGAAACCTCCACCATGACTCGCACTCTCAATACAGAGCTCTATGATCAAATTAATTGAACGTAACACATTTACTGTTAAAGACAACGTATCTACTGAAACGGGGTGCGTATATCACCAGAGTCAGAGTTGGGAAGGGCTACTATGCAGCAGTGATCTGCGCAGTGCTGCTGGTCGTCACCCAGACGAAGTGCATTCCGTAGCAGAAAATTCTGAATGCACAGTGGACGTCAAGTGGCGTCCGAAAACTCCTCGCGTCGAAACTACTTTAGTACAATGCCGGACACGAATCTTCCTGGTCATAAACCAGGAGCAAAAATTTGTCTCAAGTGTGTGTCAATAAACAAGCACTTCGTAATGCCTTAGTCTCCACAAAGAAGCACCGATTCGTTTCTCTACACTATTCTCAGCGGTGAAATCAGCACTTTATCACATCTAGTAGTGAAAGTGTTCACTCGAACCTTGCAAGCAATGTTTCGCAACGCTGTCTAGCGATGTGCGTCCTCTCGACTCTCTGCAGAGTGTCCATCGCCACGAGGAGCCCAGTTTAGAGCAAAATTCCCCTCGTCAGCTTGCACTCAGTCACC
The DNA here is from genome assembly GCF_021461395.2 of Schistocerca americana. Lineage (NCBI taxonomy): Eukaryota > Metazoa > Arthropoda > Insecta > Orthoptera > Acrididae > Schistocerca > Schistocerca americana. The sequence goes on from NC_060130.1 coordinate 336,525,711, forward strand.
ACGTTCGTTTCAAACGGAATACGTCTCACTCTATGAGTCATGAAGCTGTCTGATAACCGTCTCCAGCTCATACTCATTTTCGTAGACGCTTCTAGAACAAATTGTAACTCCTCTTCTGACTACAAATTCAGTCAACCGGATTAACTGCTTTGTAGTGGGCATTCGTCCGAGAGTCTGCAGTCTCGCATCTGGCGTCTCGCATCAACACGATCTTAAGCTTCCACCATCGCCACGCCCCCGACTCTTTTTTACAAGGAACTCCTTGGGTGCGAAGTCGCAAAAGGCTAAAGATGTTTACGGCATCCGAAGCCCCACATATTGTCTACCATGCAACCTCAATATTGGTAGCTAATGGCGTCCAATGGTGAGCTTAGCATGAAGCTACGGGGCGCAGTTCAACTGCTTAGTGGACGAGTAACTCGCAACAGTGCTTGTGGCGGTGATACAAAGAGGGAACAATGGCAACGAGAAGCGAAGCACACATTGCATTATATCCCCAAGAACGGTTGCCGAAATTGACTCTTCAACAGAAAGGAATCAAAGGAATTTCACAGAATGAGAAAGAAGTGGCAGATGAAACATTATCGTTTCTGGAAGATGACTCAGTAGAATGTGGGGTGTCGTATACGCTAGACTGTGAGGACAAAGTACAATGAGAGGCAAAAGATTGCCCGGCCCGAATAATTTAAGAATCCAAGAAGAGAGCATTGCACACGCCCAAGTTCAGGAGTGCCAGTGTTCACAATTCCAGCTGTCGTGGAGCGTCAGCTTGGTGTTTATATCGTCAAATACAAGCAATATAATAGGTAGGATACAGTATATGACGAGATTCATTGCAAGTAGAGTCATCGTATTATTTCTTTTGAAAAACATTATTCGAGCGCGTAAAAATGGTTGAAATATATGAACTGCACGTAGGTAGAATTAGTACAATGACGAGCGTTTCACATCTGTCTCAAAGGCTGAGTACAGCCGGCACGGTAGCTCACCGTGTTCGGTCGGAGGACTAGCTTTCCTCTGTAATAGAAGAACTGCGTGGATGAATGAACGATAAACTTGAACAGGTGTCATGGGACGTCCGCCCCAAAACAAATACAACCACCAATAACGAACAAAATGAGATCAACACAATAAAAGAATAAGCTCATTGGAGTTTACTGTATTTTTTAAAATTCAGACATTTGTAGATAATATTTTAAACCTTAATTCACCACAAATTGTGCAGTTATAGGCTTTTGTAGGTTTCACATTCTTTAAAAACGTTCCATTGTATAATAGTCTAATCTTTAAACAAACAGTCAAATGGTCTCAGTAAAAATATTGAAAATGGGCAAATTTATTTGTAATTACTTCCACCACCACCTGATGTGTTTTCAGCTAAGAGAAACGTATCAGCTGATTGGTGTATGTCATAGGTCTGTTTCAAAATCGCTGACGTGAATGTTCACGAGCGATTAATTTCTTTCGTTGAAAACGATCGTAGTGCATCTGAGGCACGACGTTGTTATGGTGTTGATTCCACAGCAAACAGATGGATTAGACGATTTAGACATAATGGTGAGATAGCGAGATGTCCAACACCTGGAGGACCATGAGTCTCTACACGGACGCAGGATGAAGAATTGGTCAGGGAGGCTCAGAATGCTCCTTTGTCACTCATCTGGGAACGAAGCAGAGCTTCACATTTCCTGGTCTCCTCGAGAACTGCTTTCAGAAGATTGAAGGGTCATGGAATCAGGTACCGTCATGCTCTTATCAAAGAACCGTTCTCTGGTCAACGAGCCGTGGACAGACTAGCATTTGTGAGATCCTGAGAAGATGTCAATGGGAGGAAAGTCAATTTCTACGACGAGAGGACAATTGAGTCCACAAGCAGATGTCATACTCTTGTTTACCGGCCGGATGGACAACGATATGACACGCGCTTCGTGGCCACTCGCGCCAGAATCGGATGCTTTGGCGTGAAATTTTGGGTTTGACCGTCTCGCATGGGTGCAGGAACTTTAGAACGAACCCAAAGCAGGTTCAGTTCAGCATGCTATGAACATTTTCCAAATTGTAATCATTCTTAAAACTCGGCTTTGGTACCCTGAAGGACGTCTCATTAACTTACATGATAATCACCCATTGCGCACTAGCATTAGGATTCAGAGCTGCTTTCAAAGGAGGGAGGATATTATTCAACGCCTTCCGTGACCTCCAAAGTCACCTGATCTCAATCACATAGAGTACGTGTAGACGCAACTTAAGAAGACTCTGCGGAACAATGGGCCAGACCCTCCTCAGGGAATCTATGGGATTTGGTTCATTCCTGATAGGAGAGAATTTCCATGGATGAGGACTTTCTCCATAAACTTGTCAACTCTATGCCCCGAAGGATCCAAGCTGTTCTTGATGCCAGTGGCATGTGGGCAAAATATTGAAGCTATACGTAGCGTACTCTTCATTTTACTTTATTTTATTTTTCTGTAAAAGGCCTACTTAGAGATTAGGCCAACAATATGAATTTCAAAATACAAATCTACTGGTTATTATCTTATTTGTATTTTTATGGGTGGTCAGATGAATATCACCCTCCAAGAAAGATTATTCGTATTTTTATGGGAGGTCAGATAAATACTATTCTCCAAGGATGATTATATTTATTGTTATGGGACGGAAGATAAATATTGCCTTCCCCACTCGGCCTTCAATAAATACGACTGACTTGCTGGTTATTTCAAGGATTTTATAAGATTTTTAACTTTGAGGGCGGTGCATTTTTTCCTTACAGTCTATTAAGCCTAATCCACCTTCATTTGCCGGTATTGTTAACTGGTCTCCAGCTCACGGAAGAGCGTCCCTATCCAGATGAACCTGTAAGTGACGTGCACTTAAGTGGTTTTTATGAAATGAGTGGAACCCTAAGCTACACCCTGATGGCTAAAAGAGCCACACGCAAATGGAAATGCTATCTGACATTAAAATAAAAGTGAAAGATTGGGTCGCCACCAACTCTAGCCACACAAAAAAGAGGTTCTACTGAGTAGGAAAACTAATTAACCTAGTTGTAAGAAAAAACTCATAAAAGAACATCCATTGTAATGGCAGTCATAAGAAATGGGATGTAATAATTAACATGATCCAGGGATTGTTCACATGAATCAGATATTAAAATTAAGTAAAAAGTGTGTGCACATTGTGAATAAGAGTAGCTTTCAGCAACATTCCTGAAAACAAGATCTATTCTAAAGAATTTGATTTAAATGAGAAGGGAACGCTAATTATTTAACTTGTGCGCATCGAAGCGCTATAGATGGGCTAACAAGGAAACTACAAGGTAAATGGCGTAGTTAAAGGTGACGCAACATTGGCACACTGGATAGGACTTGAAACGAAATTATTTATTTCTTAAGACACTGATATAAGACATCTATATAACTGCTGTTGCCTGGTAACTACGTACGATTGCTTGTGAATCACTGTACGATTCGCAACAGAATCTCCAAATTTAGAATCGCGGACGCAATTCCAGGGGGACGGGAAAGGTTCAATACTCGCATTCAGACCCAAATTCACTCAAAGAACAGCAAGGACGGCCTCAATACCAACACGCAACGAAGCTAGGAGGTTTGTGCCATTGTGTTGAGAAATGATTAAATAAAAGAGTAAATCTGAATATCACGGTTGCATTTAAAGCTGAACCACGGTTTGGAGAAACCGCCTCACTGAGGGCCACACTACACCCTTACGCACTTAACATGAGATCACAAACCACAAACACAACTGAATAATTCGGACAGGATATATGTAATATTCCAAAATACGTGCGGTAAGTAAACTCTAGGACAGGGACAGGGGCACACCTGACGGTATGTGGCGAAGGATACCCTGAGTACCTCTATCGGTTCTCCCTTCTATTCCAGTCTCGTATTGTTCGTGGAAAGAAGGATTGTCGGTATGCTTCTGTGTGGGCTCTAATTCCTCTGATTTTATCCTCATGGTCTCTTCGCGAGATATAGGTAGGAGGGAGCAATATACTGCTTGACTCTTCGGTGAAGGTATGTTCTCGAAACTTTAACAAAAGCCCGTACCGAGCTACTGAGCGTCTCTCCTGCAGTCTTCCACTGGAGTTTATCGATCATCTCCGTAATACTTTCGCGATTACTAAATGATCCTGTAACGAAGCGCGCTGCTCTCCGTTGGATCTTCTCTATCTCTTCTATCAACCCTATCTGGTATGGATCCCACACTGCTGAGCAGTAATCAAGCAGTGAGCGAACAAGCGTACTGTAACCTACTTCCTTTGTTTTCAGATTGCATTTCCTTAGGATTCTTCCAATGAATCTCAGTCTGGCATCTTCTTTCCCGACGATCAACTTTATATGATCATTCCATTTTAAATCACTCCTAATGCGTACTTCCAGATAATTTATGGAATTAACTGCTTCCAGTTGCTGACCTGCTATTTTGTAGCTAAATGATAATGGATCTATCTTGCAATGTATTGGCAGCACATTATACTTGTCTACATTGAGATTGAATTGCCAATCCCTGCACCATGCGTCAATTCGCTGCAGATCATCCTGCATTTCAGTACAATTTTCCATTGTTACAACCTCTCGATACACCACAGCATCATCTGCAAAAAGCCTCAGTGAACTTCCGATGTCATCCACAAGGTCATTTATGTATATTGTGAATAGCAACTGTCCTACGACACTCCCCTGCGGCAAACCTGAAATCACTCATACTTCGGAAGACTTCTCTCCATTGAGAATGACATGCTGCGTTCTGTTATCTAGGAACTCTTCAATCCAATCACACAATTGGTCTGATAGTCCATATGCTCTTACTTTGTTCATTAAACGACTATGGGGAACTGTATCGAAAGCCTTGCGGAAGTCAAGAAACACGGCATCTACCTGTGAACCCGTGTCTATGGCCCTCGTGAGTCTCGAGGACGAATAGCGCGAGCTGGGTTTCACACGACCGTCTTTTTCGAAACCCATGCTGATTCCTACAGAGTAGATTTCTAGTCTCCAGAAAAGTCATTAAACTCGAACATAATACGTGTTCCAAAATTCTACAACTGATCGACGTTAGAGATATAGGTCTATAGTTCTGCACATCTGTTCGGCGTCCCTTCTTGAAATCGGGGATGACCTGTGCCCTTTTCCAATCCTTTGGAACGCTACGCTCTTCTAGAGACCTACGGTACACCGCTGCAAGAAGGAGGGCAAGTTCCTATGCGTACTCTGTGTAAAATCGAACTGGTATCCCATCGGGTTCAGCGGCCTTTCCTCTTTTGAGCGATTTTAATTGTTTCTCTATCCCTCTGTCATCTATTTCGATATCTACCATTTTCTCATCTGTGCGACAATCTAGAGAAGGAACTACAGTGCAGTGTTCCTCTGTGAAACAGCTTTGGAAAAAGACATTTAGTATTTCGGCCTTTAGTCTGTCATCCTCTGTTTCAGTACCATTTTGGTCACAGAGTGTCTGGACATTTTGTTTTGATCCACCTACCGTTTTGACATAAGACCAAAATTTCTTAGGATTTTCTGCCAAGTCAGTACATAGAACTTTACTTTCGAATTCATTGAACGCCTCTCGCATAGCCCTCCTCACACTACATTTCGCTTCGCGTAGGTTTTGTTTGTCTGCAAGGCTTTGGCTAAGTTTATGTCTGCTGTGAGGTTCCCTTTGCTTCCGCAGCAGTTTTCTAACTCGGTTGTTGTACCACGGTGGCTCTTTTCCATCTCTTACGATCTTGCTTGGCACATACTCATCTAACGCATATTGTACGATGGTTTTGAACTTTGTCCACTGATCCTCAACACTATCTGTACTTGAGACAAAACTTTTGTGTTGAGCCGTCAGGTACTCTGTAATCTGCTTTTTGTCACTTTTGCTAAACAGAAAAATCTTCCTACCTTTCTTAATATTTCTATTTACAGCTGAAATCATCGATGCTGTAACCGCTTTATGATCGCTGATTCCCTGTTCTGCGTTAACTGTTTCAAATAGTTCGGGTCTGTTTGTCACCAGAAGGTCTAATATGTTATCGCCACGAGTCGGTTCTCTGTTTAACTGCTCAAGGTAGTTTAAAAAAAAATTCACTGGATTCTTTGTCCCTGCCACCCGCTATGAACGTTTGAGTCTCCCAGTCTATATCCGGCAAATTAAAATCTCCACCCAGAACTATAACATGGTGGGGAAATTTACTCGAACCGCGGGCTTTGAAGACAAAGTTTGGGCACAGTCAACGAGCTGTAGACCAGCATATAGTACTGGTGGAAAGCATAGGCAGCTGCCTTCTATGACGAAAGTATTGGAAAGTTGGCACGAGGCTACGAGAAATGCCTAAGCTGGAGCGGCGACCACATAGAGAAGTAGCTGAAAGGTGTAGCTAACTAATGCAAATGAAACATTTTTAATTTTCCCAGTGGTTTCCATTTCGCGATCGATCGTAACTTATTTTCCGAATAGCCCTCGTAGAAATTAGCGTCCCTGGTGTTGAGAAGCATCTGAGAGAGACGAAAACAATTAAGTTGCTAGGTACGGATGGAATCCCAGTGTGCTTTTACAGAGAGTACTCTTCGGCACTGACTGGTAACTTAGCTTTCCTTTATCGCCCATATCTCGCCCAGCGCTAACTCCCAAGCGACTAGAGAACATGGCAGGTGACTCCTAAAGGTTAGAAGACAGGGTCTGAAAAATCATAGAACAGTATCAGTAACATACGTTTGCTGAAGAACTATTGATCACGATGTAATTTCGAACAGAATAAATCTCCTTGAGACAGAAAAGCTTCTGTAAACAAAACAGCACGGATATAGAAAGTGTATCGCGAACGAAAGGCAGCTTCCCATTTTCTTAACATGATATACTGCAAATCAGGGATGAAGAGCAACAGGTATATTCCATATACCTAGATTCCGGAAAGCATTAGACACAGTGCCCCGCTGTATACTGCTAATGAATGTCATAACATACATAATAGGTACTCAGGTATATGAATGGCTTGGAGACGTCTTCAGCAATTAAGTAAGTCGTGTGGGATGGCGAGTGTTTATCACAGAGACACGAGTATAGTACAGAGTGACGCTTGAAACTGCGATTGGTTCGCTCTCTTTTCCTATGCACTATCACAGCCAAAAGCATCCGAACAACCTGAACTACATTTCCCCTGTTTTGCGTACAGCCCACATAACAAAGTTGTCTTGCAGGTCATCTATTCTCTTTGCAGTACAGATGTATGACTATACAAAATGGATACCACAAGACATCGCTAGAGAACACTGTTCTTTAAGGTAAACATTCCAGACATAGATCAACACCATGATATTGCAAATACTAGAATATGTTTCTATTTTATGACAGTAGCTCACATTTCACAATCACTAAACACTAATTCGAGTTTGAGTTAACTAACTCGGTCACGTAAGTCATTCCAGCAGTCTTTACACAAAAATAAATATTTTTGTTAGCAAGATATTTTGAGATGATATCTGGACTCCTAAGATTTTCTCTGACAATTTTTGGTCTTTAAAAGGTTTTCCTACCCATGTGAAATGTTTTCCTGATACAAGTGGTTTGTCATAAACAGGATGGTAAACTAACCAGATGAACGCAACTCAATTAACAGTGGCAAGCACTCTATGGAATTCTCAACATTAACATTGTATCACCAACAAAATATCTGTACTCAAGGTTGAGCAGTTATTTATCCACATGTGTGAACTTTAAACGACATGACAAAGTTTTTGTTCTGTATCTGGATTGAAACCAAGCACCTATAGCCATTTTAATGAAGCAAAACTGTTGTGCCTGATCGAGACTCGATCACAGCAACGTTCGTCATTGATGACTAGGCAAACCGAATCTTGAGGTATCGAAGTGTACAGGATTGGGTGGGTGGGACAGCTGTGGGCGTTTTGGAAAGAGGAGGACAAAGTTTCTTCTGTCAGGATATTTATTGCCAAAAGCTATGCTTGTCGGGCCAAGGGAGGTGAGGGTGAGACAGAAGGTAAAGTATGGCGAAGGTTGGTGTCTGCGAAAACCAAGTCCAGAGCGACGCCTGGGGCGACGTTACCCGGTCAGCACGCAAGGGAGGCACGTGATCAAGGTGCCCTTCCTTGGTGCTGACTTCCTGTTGCTAGACCGTCGGACGAAAGAATTTACAGGCAGCAAACACTGCTGGCCGTGGCTTGGCCGTAATGGAAAAAATCCTTTTCCTACCGACTGGCTCGTCCTTTACAGAAGTTTTTACCAGTGCCAATTAGAAAATCTGAACCTGAATATTTTTATGTTCTGCCTGGAATCCTTTCAAGACCATTATCTCTCTGTTAACTAACTACGAAAAACATTTAATATAAAATCAAGTAACAAAGTTTGCATGTGTTTAAAACGAAGTAGCATGATTTAAGATTTTGTGACAGGGAATCGAACCCATCAGAGTGTTAACTAAGTAAAATCAGAAGTTAGGTATCGATTTTTTTCACCAGCAGCGAGATATTAGAATTTCAAATGAGGATACAATTGCTTTGCCTGACTGAGAATCGAACCTGGCACCTACCGCCGTTTTTTCTATCCACAAACTGTTCGCTCACCAGTAGTGAGAAGCATACATATTTGACTAGAAATAACGGCACCTATCGTTACTGTCGAGAGCACATGTAGAAAAACTAAAAATGAAAATTATTTGTCTTTAGTACTTCGGTGTGCGTATGCTGGGGCTTGGAATGAAATAATTAATATTTTTGTACTGGACCAGTATTCAAACCCACATACGTGCCTTTCGTGGAGACACAGAGTAGTTTGCCACTCTGCGGAAAACAACGAAATTATTGAACTATATTGTCTCGTGCGGATCAGACACCATGTACGAGGAGACTCGATTCGAATCCCAGTCCAGCACCAAATATTACAATGGCTCGAGTTCAAAAATAAGAGCTCTGTGAGCTGAAGTGACCCGTGGTTTACTTAATACAATGAAGATTCTAGTGTAAGGAAGTTCACTGGCGACACAATTCCTGCTTGCCGCAACTTCCGCTTCTGCTGCAGCCCACACAAAATCGACTCTGGCCCAGTTGGTAGCGAAGGGATACGATATTTTTATTCTGTATTCTAATCTATGGTGCAACCTAACGTTCTTCACTTAGTATTACTAAACGTGAAGGAGATCTGTTCGTGTGTGCTTAAAATACGTGATGGAAGTGGGAATCAAACCCACACCTCGCAACTAAGAACCTAGGATCAGTCCAAGAGACCACCGAAGACCACATTGGCTAAGTTCCTGAGTGTGTCGTAACGTATAATGTGCTTAGAGTACAGATTAGATACGGTGAAAAATTTAGTTCTCTATTAACTGGTTAATTATCTGCAGGTTTCTGATAGGCAAATAATGCAGATCTCATGTTAACACGATGTAAGGACGCTTTTAGAAACTATAGCATCCATTCGAAGCCATTTTGAAATGTTTCCTATTTCAAAAAATTTCTTAGACTGAGGAATATGATTGCAAAGTATGAAGATACCAAATACTTAGATTAATACTGTCATTACCGCTATTAACTTCTTCGTTCTGCTGCTGCCGTACACGTGTTTGGAGGAATATTTTAATGCTTGTTGGTCACTTTTAGAATAGGTTGACCAAAACCGGTACTTATTTAGTCCTTAGAGAACGGTAGCGGCGTTCTGTGGCAAGTGGACAGTCACAATTAGTTATTTAGTTCCTTCCATATCTAGGGAATACTTATTAAGTAAATATGCGACATCTCCAATTATTCGTAGATTGCAATGAAACTAAATGAACTGATGAAGACGTTACTTCATAATAGGAATTGGGTTAGTCTACATCATTTACTTGCACTTAGCAATGACGCTAGTAAAATGCTACAACTGGCAGTAAACACCACTTACACTGCCAGTGAATGTTAATGTTTTCTGTTAAAAATCAGAACCATTCTCTCTAGATGACTTGGTCGACGTCACCTATTTCATTTAGCGCAAGGAAGACAATACCGCAGAAGATCAAGTGTTTTCGTCGCAGTAAACTCATTTTACGTGGTCCGAGTTGATATTTTCGCAGAAATAGTCTAACTGTAGTTTCAACGTTGCAAAGCAGACATCCGACTCAGAGGCTTACACTTAGTTGAGAGGCACCCACATGCCTTGCTCATACTGTGGCATCAAGCAGTCAGGCCTGCAAGATGAGTGGTCTGCCAAGCGAGTGGATTCATTTTTTATTGATCAAGTAACATGAACTCTAGTACTCACAATTAAGTTAAAAGTTATTCTCCTGCTTGGATATTACGCAACGGAAATGCACATCTGACTATTAGTAACTTACACAACACTGACTGTTCACTACGCACTGGCAATACCACATTTTCTTTCTTATTTAACGGCTTTTATCAACACGTGGCCATCGCACTGAATATGAATGGCGCACACATTATAAATTCTGGATATCATGACAACATACAATTCGAAGGAAAAGGCCACCAATCTTTTTCTTTTCACTATCTTATTTATTCCGATAAATTCTATAACCTAAACACACAAATTCTGTAACCTACAACAATAACACATGAGAAATTCCGGCCAGAGGACATGGCTTTACATTGGTGATTCTCTATCTTATGGTCTCGTAATTCTTTAACCCTACAGTGCACTTTCTGGATAGGATGGTGGATCTTTTGCTATATCTCACACTTCGACTCTCACAACCATCATCACGAAACTTTCCTCCAGACCGAGCGGTACAAAAGGAACATGCATAACCCACTACCTCTGAAACTACCTTGCTACTCTCCCATGCAAACCACACATACTTAAATTACATGACATACACCACACTGCAACATGGAATAGAACATAAGGAATAGTCACAACATTGTAATCACATCACTTTCAGCTTCCCCACTTCAATTAGTATTCATCCCAGTGCCGTACGACACTGCCCCACTTCGTAACTTTTCTTTCCTACTACGAACTCTGGACGTTATATGCACGTCTTCCTGTGCAATGAAAGCCAAGTGGCGTTGCTGGATAGACGGCTGACTCACCTTGCTTCTCTCTCAGAGTATTATAGTTTGAATCAAGCGTCACACGGAAACATAACACGCAAAGTAATATTAAGAACATATTCATCACACACGCGAGTCCTCAACTGATACCATGGACGAGTACTTCTCTTTATACTTTGTCTCATACACAGATTGAGACTCACACAGTACTCACCACGTGGAAGTACTTGTCTCTAATTTCAAGTCCTGCACAAGCCATTTCTTAAATATTTCCAACTTATAGTACACACGCCAGTAATTCAGCTTAACTTAAGCACTCGGAAGTATTTCAACTTATTGCTACACGTGGTTTCATTGTGACCGTTGGTCACTTCCGAAGATTACTACGATCCCATTAATATTACCTGCCTGACATTTAATTCTCCCCACAAAAGTTCCTGAAATAGAGAAATTATTATTCTAAACTACTCTTAAGTATTTCACATGCATACCATGTCTCCACTCTTTTGTCCTTACGGAGCACGCCTAAGACAGGTCTTACCAACACTAGATCCAGCGGCAGGGTGCTGAAACATGGCCGTTCTTCAGGTCATCTCGCACCTCTGTCGAGGTGGGGGAAGACCATGCTACCGTATTGGTCAGCTACATTTCAGGCGCTCAAAGCTCCGGTAAGTTTCATCTCTTTGGTTCCACCAAAGGTGGCCAAGGGATCGTCTCAAAGATGATCATATATTCACATTCACTATCTGCAGTTAGCAGACGACCATACACTCATTCACTTCACAGATCTCACCAAACTGGATGTAGGGATTTACTTTGTGAGAGTGCACATGTGATCAATTAAATAAATAAATTGTCATTCTTTCCCACACTGGTATCCGGCTTCGCTGTATTAATTGAAATTGAGTTATTTTTGCAAAAAATATGTTGTACTGACAAGAATAACGAAGAATGTTGTACCTATTTTCAATGTCGGGCGGTACTGTACCCTTTCATAGTAGCAAATCGGAAATTTTAACTCTGTGGAACACCAGTTTCAGTAATCTGAAGTAGCGAAGACTCTTTACCACTGATCATTCTCACTGGATAATATGCAGTTGACTAATTGAGCTCTATAAGTATACTGCAACAGTAAGTTCATGTGTAAGCAATGAATACGAATTGCAGAATTTAATAGCCCTGTGGCTTCCATTTCTGTATATTCTCAACATAAACTGGCTCTGCATCATTTCGAGAACCATGTACTGCAACGGTCCTACTGGACCAACAGTGACCTCCTACTGCCAACGTCCCTGTTCATTTCACTTCATTTTATTAGTACTGAAATAAGTCACACCACCTTTCGAGTCCGCAGCTCGTGGTCGTGCGGTAGCGTTCTCGCTTCCCGCGCCCGATTTTCCCGGGTTCGATTCCCGGCGGGGTCAGTGATTTTCTCTGCCTCGTGATGACTGGGTGTTGTGTGACGTCCTTAGGTTAGTGAGGTTTAAGTAGTTCTAAGTTCTAGGGGACTGATGACCATAGATGTTAAGTCCCATAGTGCTCAGAGCCATTTTTGAACCACCCTTCGACATGAGAGGTCTCACTTCATTCCTCCTTTCCTTCCGGGAGATCAGTTGTCTGCTCAGTAAGCTTATGCTTCTAACCAGCGACATGCGGCAAAATATGGGCAGTAATCACTCCACAAACCGCTGGTCAGAGCAGTTAATACGATTTCTTTTTACGAAGTTGTAGGTGAAGGGATTTAGCTTAATCATAAACCATCTTAAGTAACAACGTTCACATATTTGCCGAATGAGAAAAGCTTATTATCCAGGTAGGTAAAGGTTAAAAACCAAACTCTGCACAGTCCGAGCCACGACGACCTTCGCGTCTGATACCACTGTATCATACTTTGCTTAAGTCGTATCACACGTTGTGTTCCTTTAGCTGTGGAGGTTATTAGTTGAAACAGATTTTGACACCTTAGGATATGGTACTGCTCAAAATACAAGACGATAAACAACCGAAGGCTGAGTTCATCATGAAGCTCAGATGTTAAGGGAAACCATGGAGACTGCCGGCAGCAGTGGCCGAGCGGTTCTAGGCGCTGCAGTCTGGAACCGCGCGACCGCTACTGTCGCAGGTTCCAATCCTGCCTTGGGTATGGATGTGAAATTGTCTTCCTGTTTTATGTATAGACATATGAGTATGATAAATGTATAATTGCTAGTCTCTTATCAGAACGGTTAGGTTAGGTTAGGTTAGTGTTGTTTTAACGTCCCGTCGACAACGAGGTCATTAGAGACGGAGCGCAAGCTCGGGTTAGGGAAGGATGGGGAAGGAAATCGGCCGTGCCCTTTCAAAGGAACCATCCCGGCATTTGCCTGAAACGATTTAGGGAAATCACGGAAAACCTAAATCAGGATGGCTGGAGACGGGATTGAACCGTCGTCCTCACGAATGCGAGTCCAGTGTGCTAACCACTGCGCCACCTCGCTCGGTTTATCAGAACGAATTAGAACAATGTTGTAGTGGTATAAACACTGTGTTGAAGTAGCATTGAAGTAGCTTGCTGGATTACATTGTAGTGGATTGAAGTAAAATTTTGAGTAATTCATGTTTATGGGTAGTTAGTTTGTAGAATATACAACAGGTATGCATGTCTGTAGGTGTAAATAACATGTGAAACCTATGCTGTCCTGACCTATACTTGCACAAGGCATAATCCTATTCATTTTAGTGAATTAATAAGTAGCGTTTGATTTATTAAAACGCAAGTAAATTGTTTAAATTTGAAGCATACCACATTAGTGATGTGGATTTAGATATTATATTGTCAGTTCATTTAATTTTTATTTTTATACTGTCAAGTCATTTCACTTTTAATTTTTTATTTTGTCAAGTCATTTAACTTTTATTTTTATACTGTCGATTCATGTAACTTTTTTATTTAAAAAAAATGAAGTCCCACACTGTGAGCCAGGCCACTTCTGGAGCGTGCACGACAACAAAAGAAGAGTGTGGGGTAAACACCTTCCCTTGCACCCGGAACTAATGGCCGGCCACACCAGTGCGACCCTTCGTGGAGTCGATGACCTGAGATGGCCAAGCGGTCCCCTGCGCGGAAATCCATCTGCTGGCAACACACCACACGCACGCGACAGTGACGAGACGGCCACGGTGAATCGACAGAACACAGGGGATAAAGAGCATGGAGCCTTTTGACAGGTACTATCCAGAGAAACTTGGAGGCTTCTACGACGCCTGTCAACATTTCCTGGCGGATGTCCATTGTCAAGCGACATTAAATCATGGTTCGGTGTTCTCTGGTTGCTAAGGGTGGCACATAGAAGAGCCACTAAGTCTCATCCTTGCCCAGGAATATCAAACCGGCGAGCCAATTGAGTATAACACAAGAATTTAACAACACAAGGGGCTTGGAGCCTTTTCAGCCTTTTGACACTTACTGTCCAGAGAAACTGGCAGACTTCAACGACGCCTATCAACGTTTCCTGGCAGATGCCCACTTTAAAGCGACAGTAAACCATGGTTCGACGTTCTCTGGTCGCTAAGGGTGGCACAGAGAAGAGCCATTAAGTTTCATCCTTGCCCAGGAATATCAACCTGCCGAGTCAAACGAGGATACCGCACGAATTTGACAACACAAACATGGAACCGAATCGAGATGTACATGACACGGGCCACTAAGAGAGACTTCATGAGAGGGCAGAGACGGCTGGATTGCACGCAACAGATGGACAAAAATCCCCACTGACAGCTGCGGCGACGAACCCACCCCCTTTTATATTATGCCTCGGAACAGTGGAACTACTGAGTGTGCCAGTGAACAGTGATTATACGGTTCTTAGTCCAATGCATATACATGTGTTTCTTTCAGAGAAACTTTGACTCATATATTTTGCAGGGGTTCGATTTATTGGTGTTTTTTTATTAGTCTGACTCTTGTATTTTGCAGGTGTTTTATTTATTTATTTTAGACCTTGACTCTTGTATTTTGCAGGTGTTTTAGTTATTGTTTTTTCAGACGTTGAATATTGTACTTTCAGAGCTGTTTTATTTATCAATGTTTGTTTTGTGTGATGTATTAGATTTGTGATATCTTGTTTCGTAAATTCGTTCCTGTGGCATTACTTTGTTTATCAGTCAGATAGCTATTCATTCTCATTGGACTGTGATCGATTAGCCTTTGCATGGGGCATATTTATTGTGAGGAACCCCATAAGGGTAACAATCACTTAATTAATTGTGGTTTCAGTATAACGACACAGTGATCATTGTTTGCTAACTAACTGAAATATAGAAGAGTGATTAAATTAGTGCCACAAAGTTATTTTAATTCTACAAATTATTAGTTTTATTTGATATAGAATTTTTTTGCGATAACCACTTTGTAAAACATATTTTTTCTCCTATCATTTTTTTTTTTTTTTTTTTTTGCTTTCTCAGATTGTGCATTGTAATGTTCTGCTTCATAATACTGATGTTATTTTCATGTTTTTTTTAATTTCTGTGGCACCTTTGCTATTTTCATAAATTTTTTCTCGTTAATAAACAGCCATAAATTTTCCTGTGATCCGCTGGCTCTTGCAATGAGCAAATACTGGTGAACTCCATAAGGGTAACAGCCAGAAACTGTTTTCATATTAATGATACAGGGACCATTGTTTTTACTTGCTGACCGAATTAGGTCTACACTATCTTTTAAATGAGTGTCACAGATTTTTTTTTTCTCTGAAATTGGTAGATTCTAAAGATGTGTTGAAATTATTGTGTTTTAACAAGTAGCTGGTGACCTTTTGCCCTTTCTTTACATTTTTGGTTTAAGTTGGGTGTGAGAAGCCTGCTTGGGAATGTCCTAGCATTTCCAGAAAATTCCCTGCACAGTCTTTTCCTGGAGCGTTGGGGTTATGAATTGTTTCTGTTACATTACTTTCATGTTAATTTCTTAAAACTGTTGTCATTTACAGCATACATTCCACCTCTAAATTTGCTGTGGTGTTTCTGACTCCATCTGGGAGGAGACTGAGCAGTGGAACGCGCTACTTTGACACATAATCAAGAACGATCTGTCACACCACTACACTTTAAAACACAGTTTATACGTAATTCATGTCACACAATCTCATACGGAACCTACATCAGCTTTCTTTTATATACTGTATATGATAAGATACTGTCATCCCCCTTCCCTTCCGTGTGAAAGGATGAATGAGCAAATGTATTTCCAGTTGCATGCTTGATGGTAGCAGACAAGCCTTTCTGCTAGAGAACAGTAGGATCAATGTCGGAACTGGTAGCTACGGTTTCTAAAAGCAAAGAGGTTTCTATTCTTGGTATGGTCCTGTCCATCCCTTGTCATGTTGGCATAGGAAGTGGCCTCTCTGCTCACTTCCGTTTGTATCTGTGAAGCACCTTCAGGAGGGGCCCAACAGTCTGTCCGGGGCGAGCGTCAGAAGTGGTAAGATCTCCGGCTAAGCGTGTCTCTGCTAAGACTGCAGGACAATGGGTTTCTTGAGTTCAGCCTAACTGAAAATCTAATCACCTTTATTACAGGTTAACATCGAAAATATCTAATGTTAGTCTGGTTGGGAATTTGGTAAGGAAGATTGGATACGTGGTGAAACAGTTTCTCAGTAATGCAAGGTTAACTTCCCCAGATAGCTCACAGCATTTAACCCGCTTTTATTGTCTTGAATATCAGCACCGCTTTCAGAACAAATTAATGCATCAACATTACAATATCTACGATCGAGAAAATGTTTTCTTCAGCGCAAAATATCTCAGTCTATGTGTATAGACCAAGTGAAGCGAGGTACGGCAGCAAATATCTACATCAGAGCAAAAGTGAGAATCAAGAGCTGTCACAATTTGGAGATACATTTCAGCTGATGGTTGCGGCATACTGTGGCAAGTGGACTGTCCGTTTCCTAGTCCTTAATACAGCGAATTCTGGACAGCGTAATGTTTCCTTTTGTTTGTCTGATACTTTCGGTAGGCCAAATATTCATCCAGGCTGTTCTCCTGTAAAAAGAGCGAACTATGTAAAACTGTAGTCTGAAATGATCAGCGACGTGAGCTGTTAAACTGGCAGTTCACGAAGAATGGGAAGAATTGTCACAGAACAATTGACTCATCCGGAAACTCGTGGCCTGTGTTCCCCGGCGGCTAAATGCAGTTGTAGAAGAGTACAGAAACTGGCCATGTTACTGAATTATTTTCTTGTAAAGGAGAACGTTTTGTCTATGGCAAATGAACGTTATGCATTCTCTCGAAGAGGATGAAAATTCGTTCGTCTTATTTCTTCCTCTATAAAAAGTGGAGCAGATTATACGTAAAACTCGTTACATAAAGCCTTGATTTTAAATTATAGTACAACCATTGACCTAAAAGACTAAGACAAACATGAAACATACTTTTTGGTGACTTTGTGCATGACGTCAATGCTGATGAAAGCAATAGAGAAAAAGTATTTTGTTTTTTTATTACGTCGAGAGACGGGAACAAATTGATTTATGGTCTCCTTATTTACAAGCAGGCAGGTCGGCAATACTGACGAAAGCAGCAATGAGGTATCATTTTCTCTTAATGCGAAACATAAATCGTAGTACATAAAGAGAAAAACTGTAAATGTAGGCGAGCATCTGAGTCCACTACATCCTCTGTTATATACTTATGAATTCTTTAAATTATGAATTTTTAATAATGCTCGATGTGCTACTAAATTAATACTGCTTAGCGCCAATGAACATTCATGGAAGTGGCAGAATTACCTGCGGATTATAAACTGACCCCCTTAACCACTACCCCAATCTACCTGTCATATACGCTGTACTTAAGAAATGGTATGATAGAGTCTGTGATGTCGTACCTTTTCCATGAAAAAGATGTGATATACCGAGTGGAAGTGGCGCATTAAGTCTTCGACGACGGAAATGGAGACAGTTCATCTGAATTTGAATTCCATGGACGGAGTTATGAAGAATATAAGCTGATTGAAAGAGGTGCAGTAGGTATTCTGTTAGGTTTCATTAGATTAGGTTGTTTTGGTGACGCGGTGTGAGGGGGAGTGTGAGAACTTAATAGCTGCTAACGCAAGTGTCATAAAATTTCGACACAATGATAGCAAAGTTACTCATGTGATAACTGATCATGCAGAAAATGGCTTGAGAGCCTCTGAAGCACGTATTCTATCACCATGATTGAACTGCTTCAGAAAATGCAGCTAAATTATACACTTGTTATATTGGAAGGGGTTTCATTCAATATAATGATGATTAGGGACCCTAATACTTTTACTTGTTCACTTTGCTTACTGGATCGGGTCGTTGGCTCTGGCTGAAGGCCTGTTATGAGACGCAAACTGTTAATTAAATCTGCCCCTTCACTAATTTTGATTAATATTTAATAACTAAATAGTGTTCAGGGAACTTATTACTACTAAACAAACAAGGATAGCATTGAACACATTTATTGAACACCAATCTTCCTAACATCAAACAGAACAACGACATACATTTTAAGTGATAAAATTAAGTTAGTAATGGCAATGGCCCTTAAATTCCAAAACTAACTCTTAAGGTCGGATAACGCATCTGTACATGTTATTTTCTACTCTCTTCCCGTGTCCGACGGCATAAAATACGTCAGACAAACCTACTGCGATTAACAAATTCACAATAAGAGCGTGGCTGGAAAACTGAGCTCTGGTAATCACAGGCGTGCGTAATATCGGATTAAATGCCGAATCTGAGCATCACTTTCCCAAATGCAGCATCGTGGACAGGTCAGCAAGCTGCCGATGGCGTCAGCGTCGTCGAGAAGCCTCAATTGCAGCAAAAATGAATTTATTTTCGCGAACAGGCTTCCTGTTCGTAAACTGCTGGTTAAAAGCTAATTCTGCTTGCTTTCCAATCGTCTCGCACTCGTTAAGACGGGACTCTCCAGCCCAAAGGTGGAATCCAATAACGTCTTCAATAAAGTGTGGCTCAAGGAAATTGCTCTGCTCCTGTCTCCTTCCTGTGAGACAGTATTCCCAAACGTAATTAGCGGAATCAGCCTGTCTCTAACAGTAAAACGTGACAGTGCCCCTAGCTGAATACTAGTTTCAGTTGCAGCTGGCAGACTTATTCAAAGTTCTGCACAGCACACTGAAAAGAATTTACTCTCCTACAGCAAAGCCGAAAGCAAGACGTCCGCTTGCTACAAGAGCTAAGACGCTTCTCCTCGATAACAGCTCCAAGAGCTTCCCTCTGCAAAAATCAGCACCCTCACGCTATTTGTCGAGCTGCCCAATCCCGTGGCTCTAGACCAGCACATTCCGCTCCCACTATTATTTCCTGACTTCTTCCAGCCAATTAAAACATTCTGCGCCTTACTGCGCCTAGAATGTTCTGTGGAATAAACTGAAACTCCGTTCAAAATTGAACCCACTAATCGTGTCTCTCTGTTCGCCCTCGTGCGGGAAAAGGTCATTGTACTAGCTTAACAGCCGGCCGGAGTGGCCGAGCGGTTAAAGGCGCTACAGTCTGGAACCGCACGACCGCTACGGTCGCAGGTTCGAATCCTGCCTCGGGCGTGGATGTGTGTGATGTCCTTAGGTTAGTTAGGTTTAAGTAGTTCTAAGTTCTAGGGGACTTATGACCACAGCAGTTGCGTCCCATAGTGCTCAGTGCCATTTGAACCACTAGCTTAACCGCGTTTCTTAGAAAGCCCCAGAAAACGTTAAGATTCGTGGGAAGGCTCCCTTAGGCCCCAGCTCATCTCGACATAGTGGCGTCGACCTAACGTTCAGCGCCAACGAGGCGCCGTCCCTCAAAGGCCCCGCCTACCTGCACCGGCGGCGCGTCTCCCCCAGTGGGACGCTTTCGCATGCCGACTCGTAATGGTCGGCCACCCCTCTGCCCTGCCTTTGAGCAGTGCCGCTCGTCCTCTCCAGCCAAACTCCGTGAAAATATCACCTGAACCCCGACTTCATGCAACATGCGAATTTCTTAACATTAATACGCGTCTTATGCCGTCTGATACTCCCTATATTAATTTCAATAGGCTGATTGCCTGACAAATAACGTAATAACCGATATCTAACTCGTCTTTGCAACAATTATTATATTACAGTAAGGTGCAAAATACTGCTACCTTGCAATATATATATATATATACAACGAAGATGTATCTCTTCTGAAGCAGATACAAAACGATAGTTATTAAGAAGGTTGCATTCAGTATGGATTTCACCTCCAGATTGATCTCAGTGTGTATATTGCTTGTTTGTCTCAGGCAATGATACCCTAAATGCAACCAAACCATAAATTACTGTCATTAATAGTCTTCTTGTGCCTTTTCTGAGCCTTTCTTTTGAAGCAACTCAGTTTTTCCCAGACAGACGCTTGTGCTCATTTCTAGAACGTATTGATTGGAGGTTCTGAGATGGCTTATGATACAGAGCTTCTCGTATGATTTAGTCACTGAATTTCGTTCTGACAGTTAGAAGATCGAATAAAGAAAACGAGAGAAAACTTCCAAACCGCAGCGTTTCGCCAGTGAGACCCGAACGGACTTGCTTATCGACCAGCGCATTGGCAATCGATCGTGTCACTGCTATGCCAACAATACACTGCACTTTTATTATTATGTCAATGTTTTCTAATGTAGATTACTCGGAACGTGACATTAGACAGCAATCGCAGCTTAGGTGCCAAAAGTCAGATCTAGCATCAAACAATGAATTTTACTTACTCAGCGTCACATGTTAAATGGAAACCATTTAGAATATTTCATCGAGATGACATGAAAGTAAAATATTAGGCACAAAACTTGGCCTGGCCGACTGCCGCAGAGAGGAAGTCTGAGCCGTTTACTTAAGAACGTCAAATTCCCGAACAGCTCTCACAATTGTGATATGGCAACACTGTGGGTTGATAAAGTGTATGTCTATGTAGGAAGGTAAGAAGGTCTGTCAGTCTTCTCGAGCTCTTAAGAAAACATCTGCATATTGTCGAGCGGTCGTCAGATAACTAGAAAATGCCGTGATGTTTGAGCTAAGTAGGAAAGGCTCTTTGAAGTTTCCTTTCGATTGAAATTGAATTATATTGGCTTCCTTCAAGGCTGAAAAGTTCCTAGAAGAAAAACTGAAAATGAATTTCGTAGATTATATGATAATCCGTACGTCGACTGTCACTGTGTCTGTTTTGTGAAACTGACGAATGTAGACTGTTTTGAGAAAGTAATAGAATCGTGTGGAATCAGTTTCAAATTTAAACGTTGTGATGGCAAGATAAGTGGTCTTAGTTTTTCACTTACCGGACTGCGTATCAGCACTGTCAGAATTTTTAGACACTGTCGGAAGTGCCTGCTGAATATATTAATATAGTAGTCTCGAGTTATGGGTAATCTTAAGTAATATTGCCGAGAGGTGGTCCATTGCCCCCAAGTTCCCTGTATTGAAGTCGATGTGCTACGTCATATTCCGTCCTACATTAATGTTTGCGGATACTGAGCCATGGCTATCTATAATGGGCAGCCCAGAACTTGCGCTGGATGCGGTGAATCAGGTCACGTGCGTGCCCGATGTGTACAGAGGCGCATGGCCGGGCTGCCGGTCGGCGAAGCAGCAAGAGCTGCGGGTACGGCACTTTACCGCAAACTTTAGTGGTGGCAGACAGAAACCACCCACCCCAATTACAGCAACGATCCTGAATGACAATGTAAGTGGAAGAGTCGTTCCAAAAGAGACCAGAGATATTGTGAAGGTGTCCCTGACCACAAAGCAGCTAACAGAACCTATGACGAATGGTACAATTACTCACGTATCAGAAACTACTAACCCATCCCGATTATGACAACACTCACGAATGCTAGTGCAAGTGACATTCCGATGGAGACCACCGAAATTGCGGGGCCGTCCTTGACCAAACCTTAACTCACGGAACCTGTGACGAAAGCCCCAGTCACCAACATCCCAAATGACTTGAAAATTTCTGAAGTAGTATTTGCTAACGATAACTTTTCTGATCAGGACCAGGAAACTGCAGCGTAGTCTTCGGAGCCCAAACTAGAAAGTCGTTCCTATAGAAAAAAGCAATGAGTAAAGGCTTGCGTACGAAGGCCTCGAGCAAATTGTTCCGATAATACGTGCAAGGGCTAGCAAAATCAGCGAAGGATCTGTGGGAACCTCTGTGCACAGTCTGCTAGTACCATCCATCACAAGTTCCCGCATCCCTTCTAAACTGAGCCACATTGCAGGTGAAACAAATAACTGTGAGACAAAACAGACCTCTTGCGACTTAGGAGCAAATGTAAATAATCTTACAACCCAAGGGAACTGAGCAGACCAACCAACTGAGGATGCAGAGATGAACGAAATACCGGCATCTACTGACGAGGCAAAGACTGACTCTGCGAAGGATCTGTTAGGCAGTAAAACCGCGTACGTAGCGAGTCAGATAACAGTATGTTGTTATGTGTCAGATAGAGATTAAAACGGCCAAAGCGTGGTTGGCAGTTATGAGAGCTCTTAAATGCTCAAAAAATTATGACTCACCGTTCAAGACCACCACCACAGTACAGGAAGTTCACTTAAGTTGAGAAACCTGAAAATTTTTTATGTGCCGCTGACATCGACTTTGCCATACTTCAAGTTAAAGGCAATGATTTAAATGACATAATTGGCTATATGCTATTTCTTAACTCTGAACATGGAAGCGAACTAGGGACAGCGATGCAAACGAAAGAAGGAATTGTCGTTAACGACGTTGAAACTCTTCCTAATAGTAGAGGTATTGCTTGCAAATTGTATAACACGAGGATCATCAATATATACTCACGTCAGGAAGCAGCCATCGATGCAATAGAGAAGAATTTTTCAAACGTGAAATCGCTCCCCTGTTTGGTACGCTCCATACCAATATTGTCATTGCGGGTGACTTTAACTGTGTTGTAAATCCCAAAGTTCAAGTACACAGTTTTAACGCGTCCACAAAGTTAGCGTACATAGTGGAAGAGTTAAAGACTATCTGAAACGTGTTAGCTAAAAACAGTGACGCGCCTTGCTGTACTGCAGATGAAAGTGTGGCCTACAAGCTTTTCCGACCATGCAGCATACATAACCACATTAAATATGGAACTTCAAAATCCCATCGAGCACGGAAATACCGGAAATTAAATGTCGAGCATCTGCTAGATGCAGCATGTAGCGAGTGTTTTAGCACCACATGGGAAGAATTTGGGAGGAAGTTTCTTTCTTATAGCTCTCCTTTGGCACGGTGGCTTCAATATGCCAAGCGGAGACTACGGAAACCGTTAATGGATTCCTCGCGCAGAAAAAGTTCAGGTATAAGAAAACAGTTGAATTTTATTATCAGCGTTTGTGGGGATCTCCACAAACAACATGCGCAGGAAATTAGGAACAGTACACAGATTAAGAAAATAAAATCAAAAATTTTAGGTCTGAAGCGCAAACAATTAGGACACGAAGATCCGTCGTGAAGGCAGGACACGGTTGTCCTCGAAGAAACATGAGTTTTTCATGTTGCACGCGAAATGAAGATGGGCAAGCGAAAATTTTTACAGAAGTCAAAACCAATGACAGAACTGTTTGAACCACCCTATAGGAAATTAAAGAAGAAATATGCAGACATTTTGCACAACTTACGAGTATGTCCCGCAGTGCTGTTGGTAACAACACACGGGCATAAATGTTACGAAATCTTCAAGGGAAACTTAGAATTATAGCATATCACAATCTTACAGAGGAGATCGGTGAACATCATATACATGCTGCAGTAGCACTTACTCCGAAAAAATAATCCCCTGGGCCAGATGGCGTACCTGCAGAGTTTTACCAATTGACAGCTAAATTATTACAAATATATAGCGAACTTTTGACACCTGACTTCGCAATCCCGAAAGATACCATGGAAGGAACGGTTGTGCTCATTCCGAAAAATCTACGTAATGTGTCTCTCCCAAGCCTCCGACCTATGACACTGCTTAACAGTAACTACAGAATAATGGTCCGCATTCTTGCACAAAGGCACAAGAGGATAATACTTGAGACCACCGGAACCTATCATGGACAGATCAATACTCGACACCGTGTGTGATTACAGGGACATTATAGTTACAGCAGGAGTCCTTAACATTATATGAGCGATGCAATCAGTAAATTCAGTAAAGCCTATTGACATGGTCATCCATCAGTACCTTGTGCCGTCCCAGTGACAGTTTTGTCGTAAAAGACATTACAAAAGATAGGCTTGGAACAAGAAGTGTATCGCACGACGAAATAAATATACACGAAATAAAATTATAAAAAGCTGATCTCTTCCTTTTTGTAGCATTACTTGTGACCAGCTTTGCGAAAGAAGCGGCGACACTTTCTGTGCAAACCCACCCATCGTTTTGTACGACAATGCGGGTGCGGATACAGTGCAAGCTGTCTGATCTGTTTGGTCGATGGCACTGGGAGGTACTGTACCATCCAGCATACTTCCTCAACTTAACTCCTTCTGACTTTGATTTGATTCCGAAGATGAAGGAACCACTTCGTGTCATTCGCTTCAGAACTGTTCCAGAGATTCGACAGGCAGTAGACCGCTGCATTCGCACCATCAACAGAACAGGCTCTGCCTTCCACACCACAGGCAACTGGTTCTACACAACACTGGTGACTACTTTGAAGGTCAGTAACAAGTGCAAACATTTAACTCTTTTGTATCGGTTGTGAATAATTAGTTGCCACTACTTAAGTTCCAACCCTCGTATGTACATTTTTGTTAGTATTTGAACTTTTAGTTGTGCCAAATTAAATCCATGATGGGTAAAGTAGGTCAGGGAAAAGCACCTGTATCTGACGAGCACCACTTGCTCGATATGGAAGTAGAAAACAATGTTCGGAGTGGAAATGAATCCCATGCCACCGCATCGGAAAACATCTCTTCCGAAGTGGGGCACGAAGCTCTGTGGATACCAAATGATGCACCATACAATAATAAATATGTATGACCTATAACTCCACAGCATTTGGAGGGAGGCGAGTCAAGTGGTACGACAGATGGAACACCTATGTGTTCACCTATTGCCGACCCCTTCGCAGAATTTTTGCGACGACTCGATCAGAAAGGGCGGTTATTTAAAATGCTCAATGAGCGTGAACAAGAGCGTGATAGGAAACTTGAACAAAGAGAACAAATTTTAGAGAAATAACAACAAGAGCGTGATAGGAAACTTGAACAAAGAGAACAAATTTTGGAGAAAAAAATTGAGTAGCATACATTCCGAACTTGTGGAACTGCGTGGTGTATACAGAGAAATGCCGGATCTCACTTAACCAGTGAGACGCGAAAGTTACAAATAGCTGACACTAGCCTTGAAGACGAGGTTCAAAACTTGGCAAGTCGTGTCGAAAATGTAGAGTTTGAGGCGCGTCAGAACATAGACAAAAATCTAGTCGCCCAAGCACTAAAGGTCTAAAAAGAGTTTGATGAGTGGCTATCTGTAAAGGATCGCGAAATCTCATAAAAGATCGAAGCATAAAATGAGCTGTGAACAAGCGACACCGGATCTGAGCGCGAAAACCGACACCAGCGCTGCCGCAATTCAAGCAGAATTACGCGTATTTCAGATGGAGTCACGTACACCAGCGGAGTTCCCCGTTTGGCAAAGAGATGTCGCTCGGAGACTA
Organism: Schistocerca americana; assembly: GCF_021461395.2. Taxonomy (NCBI): domain Eukaryota; kingdom Metazoa; phylum Arthropoda; class Insecta; order Orthoptera; family Acrididae; genus Schistocerca; species Schistocerca americana. Next base: position 336,551,406 of record NC_060130.1, read on the forward strand.
ACCAAACCGGAATAGCAAGCTGACAGTTGAAGACCGGTAGCCAGCCAGGTTCCTGGGTTGGAAACGAGCAACAACATGAACAATGCGCAGAGCGCTTACGCACATGCACCACTGGTTGACAACAGCAGTTCACAGTGCGGAATGCCTTACTGTTCACCGCCGGATATAAGAATGGAAAAGGACAGTGGTAATTCACTGTACCATAAAGAGGATAATGTTATAAAGCATAGGCAGTTTCAACCGATCAACAATGAAAAGCGTACCGTATACCCTGTCGTGTTCATTAAAAGTTTTCGCAATGTTTCTTCACGGGGATGGACAGAAAGGCAAAGAATTCAATTTATTGTGTCAGTAATACAAGGTGAAGTGGCACTCTGGGCAACGGACGCGTCCGAGAGATGCCATACCATACAGCAGTCTGAGTACGCATTTTTACAAAAGTTCTGGTCCAGTTGTATACAGGAAAGACTAAGGAAAGAGTTTCACAGTTCTGAGATGTTCAATCCCAGACTGGGAACTCTCCGCAAGTATTTCGAAAAGTGTGTCAATAAGACTAGATACTTGAATGAACATGGCCGGGACACAATAAGGCTAACTAAAATGAAATTACCTGGTGATGTAAAAAATACTTTATCAATTTACCGGAGTATGACATTGAACAGTTTACGGAGGTTGTTGACTCTGTAGATGTGCTTATCGAAGACATGAAAAGTGAAAGTAAATTTAATCACGCAGGTTGTAGCCAGCAAGAAGCTGAAAACAACTGCAACAGTATTAACCAAACACCTGACGGTAATGGTATACGTAATGGAGGCAACCAAATCAGGGGCCGAATAATGGTAATGGGTACCCGAATCAAAGTAGGAAAAAGCGTCACGACGAGCGCATGAACAACTGATACAATGGTCACGGTAACCCGCAGTGGCGAAGTAACCGTATCCAAGGACGCGAGTACAATGAACAACCAGCGCAGTGGCGACCAAATACGTCGCCACGATGGGCACAGAATTCCAACCAACCTCCAAATATGACGGGTGGTTACAGCAACCAGCAACAATATCAAAATAATACGGCTTTTCAATCTACACTACTGGGGAGGCAAAACAGCCGACCCAAAAACCATGATAATAATCGAAATCATAACGTGAAGATAGTAGACACACAAGACACAAACCTAAAAATGCTGAAATACAATAATAGAGTTAACATTGAGAATGAATTAATGAACGTACCTCAGAAGTGTCAACAAACTGATAAAGATATTGTGCAGGCCGTATTACAAGCAGAAATCTATGGCGTTCCGATCCAGGTGGTAGTGGACACAGGTGCGTCGGCAAACGTCCTGAGTGTAGAATTGTATAAGCACATAAGTCGAAATAACAGTCTACCTGTCTTAGCGGTTAAGCCTGCCGCTGTGGCCGAGCGGTTCTAGGCGCTTCAGTCTGGAACAGCGCGACCGCTACGGTCACAGGTTCGAATCCTACCTATGGCATGTATGTGTGTGATGTCCTTAGCTTGGTTAGGTTTAAGCAGTTGTAAGTTCTAAGGGACTGATGACCTCAGATGGTAAGTCCCATAGCGCTCAGAGTCTCAAGAGATAAGGCACGATGTGCAAGTTGAGTTCGGAGTAGGAAATGAAGCCACAAAGAGCTCGTTTCTATTAGTCAAAGGGTTGATGGTTGCTTGCATCCTGGGAACCGAGTTCCTACGCCAGAGGGACGCAATAATCGACCTCTTGTGTGGAGAACTAAGTCTTGTAAACAAGGGCAAGCGAATTCTATTGCCATTGCCACGCACGCAAGCAAAACCACGGCAAATACTGCCGAAGCTTTCGAATAAATTATGGAAGTCTACTGGCTATGCATTCAGACGCTGGCTTATACGAACCAAAAGAATATTACAATGAATTTATAAACGAGAACGTCGAAGAAAAAAGGGAGTTCATAAATAGTAAAGTGTTAGAATCGGAATATTTGTCTCCTGCACAATATAAGGAACTGACTCAGTTGCTTATACAATATGTGCATGTGTTTTCAGAGAGGACGGGTACTATCAAGGGATATACCTACAATACAGGAGTAGCGCCTCATAGCACGTATTGCCATGCTAACTACACCGTCCCATGACTCCAAAAAGGAGGTAGGAACGAAAGAGATACGAAAGATGATGCAATATGGGTAATTGAACCATCCTCTTCTTCGTATAACAGCCCGCTTGTTGCAGTAGCATAAACACGTATAAAGATTTAAAAAGATTTGTTCAGTAGAACAGTAAATAAATTAGTAAGCAGTAGTTTAAACTTGCGATATATTTTCCAATGTGAAGACAGAATATTTTAATGCCTGAAGGTTGAGAAAACCATGCATTAGAAGTTAGTTTATGTGAGTAACTGTACCAAGTACAGAGTACTACTGCTGTTGAAATCATTTAAAATGTTGAAAAATATGATGTATGCCATATGTTTGTGTATATCCTAAAGAATTATTCAAGCGTAAATGACAGCACAGAATGCTGAAAGAATTTCAATTTACTTGCCGTTAGTGCCCAGAAAAAAGTGCTATTTCTTGTTAGTAATGAAGTATGTAGATATAAATGTTGTATATTAGGCCCTTAGGATATACGCTGAAAGAAATGGGAGATGTTTGAGCACTGGTTTTAAGGGTGAACATGAGAGTAGGGTCGGCTAACACCAAAGATACCTCATATGTCGTGTGTGCAGGAAATCACGTAACTAACATACGCCTCTAAAGATAGGCACTTGTAAAGTGCAACCTTGATTGAAAATACTAGGATTTTTTCTTTAAATAATTATGACTGATTTGCAATTCGTTAGGCAGCCATAAATATAGGAGCTTGCGCTTTGAGCGTATATGAATGTCTTAGACGTCAAAAATAAATGATAACAGTAAGGGCAAAGTTTCTGTAAAGTTGAGCCTGGCTCAGGGAGACAAGAAGTGCAGATATGACATGGGACTCACCACAGATAGGACGAAAATACAATAGTATTGTCTAAAATCTGTTGGACACATTTTCTATTTATTCAAACATAATTATGAACTGTAATTTGTAAAAGAAAGAACTGTAGAGCCCTGAGTGAACTGAAAAACAGTGTGATTTGAATTTAAAAACGTCGGTGCTGAATTTGCTAGCCGAGCCAATTAATCTTGAACTACGTGACACTGTGAAAGTTAAACTTTTTATTATAGGCACTGAAATGCCGATATTGAACGTTATATAGCGAAAAGACACTGAAGGTGACAATATCGTGCGCGAAAAACTGTGTGTGTGTTCTCTAAAAGTGTGGAAACTTTAACAAAAAAAATGGCTCTTAGCACTATGGGACTTAACATCTGAGGTCATCAGTCCCCTAGAACTTAGAACTACTTAAACCTAACTAACTTAAGGACATCACACATATCCATGCCCGAGGCAGGATTCGAACCTGCGACCGTAGCGGTCGCGCGGTTCCAGACTGAAGCGCCTAGAACCGCTCGGCCACCGGCGGCCGGCGAAACTTTATCACAAAACGAGCACAAGGCTAATGTCTTTGGGACGGACTATACTTTCGTTTAGATTAACAATACGCATTTGCTCTGTGGACTGTTACGAATACAGCGAAAGCAGAGACGCTATGGATGCCTGGTAAATAGTAGCGTACTCGTCATTGGACGCCAAAATGTGCGTGCGAGTCAACGTGTGCAATAAAGTGTCATTCACGAAACTAAAGTGAGACGTATTTGCGAAAGTAATAAAGCGTGTGAACTGCGTGTCAATACAAAACAAGTAATGAGTTCTGACACAATGTACTAGCTTGTGACTCCAGGAACTGGGAAAGCTTCACATTAGCTACCACATCAATTATTCGTCCTTGTCCCACTAGTTATAACGTCTGTAGAGGGAAGGGAGTGTTACGTTGTATGTCTGTTTTTCCACGTACACTGACGAAGGCGAGATGCTACGCCTTCGGAGTCTTGCCAGGGATCGTGTTGGGTGGTGAATTGGCGGTGGGGGGAGAGGGGGGGGGGAGGCGGTAGCGGACCTCACTCCACTCCAACCCGCCCAACTGCATCAGGTGGCCACAACCGACGCGCCAACGGGTACTGCGCCTGCACGAACCGGGCATCGACCTCTCCGTCTCCAACGGTTACCGCACAGGGCCTACCAGCGGCGCCAGGAACCAGCCTCAACAACACGAAGCATAACTGTTTTCTCTGCAACGAATGAACGATTTGTCATACATAACTTCACATGCACCAATATCATGAAAAAAATCAAACACATCCTACTGTACTACCAAGATCTTGCAAGAAGTAATAGTTCAATAACTATGAAAATGGGTCAGTTTATCGCTTCGCCTAGGTTTTCACTCGGGTTTTCCCTCAGGCCTTGCCAAATGAGGAGCAAATAGTCACAATCCCTGGGAATTTGCAAAATCTTGGACTTTCCCAATATGAGTGCCTGTGAGCACAATCTGAGCTGCAACAGCCAAAGTCAAAGCGGCCAAAGTAAGATAGACCTTGGTATTGTAATACAGATACATCGTTTTACAAAACCAATCTCAGAGAGATTTATTTCACCGTAATATCACTCCCTGTGTATGTAATGTTTGTCTTATTTAAATACTATTCAATTTCATGTTTTGTCTAAATGACTACAGATGAAAATAAAAACCAAAGGAACTTGTAAATCAACAAGATATTGTAAGTGTTACTAAAGTGTGAACAGTAAGGACTTTACAATGTGTGCGAGCGCTGTGGACGCACGGAAGGAAATGTTAGTGACAAACAATTTAAAAAATGATGTGCCACGAACATTTGGGGGAGGGGGAGGGGGGGGGGGGTTGTGCCGTCCCAGTGACAGTTCTGTCGTAAAGACATTTAAAGAAAAATGCTTGGAACGAAAAGTCTATCGCGCGACGAAATAAATGTACACGAACCTTATGTGTCTCACCAACTGCATAGGCGGCGTAAAATGTTCCTGTTTTATAGTAAATATTAAATTTAATCTTAGTATCAAGGAATAAACTCTTTAAATGTAATAACTTATATGCTATTAATAAGGGAAAAGAACGCTCCTAGATTGTTCTTCTCTTTCTCTCCTCTTCCCTTGTTTCTAGTATTAAGAAGCGGACATCATGCACCACGAAGCCGGCCGAAGTGGCCGCGCGGTTCTGGCGCTACAGTCTAGAACCGCGAGACCGCTACGGTCGCAGGTTCGAATCCTGCCTGGGGCATGGATGTGTGTGATGTCTTTAGGTTAGTTAGGTTTAACTAGTTCTATGTTCTAGGGGACTAATGACCTCAGCAGTTGAGGCCCATAGTGCTCAGAGCCATTTGAACCATTTTTTTTTTGATGCACCACGAAAATAATGTAAGCATTTATGCTGTTAACCTTGTTAATATAGTACGTTAAAGTTTATATGTGAGTTATTTCGATATACAGTGAGCACTCTGTCATATTTCTTGCATTGAATTAATTTTTCTTAAAACGTTTACAACTCTACAATTTTAGCGGCCGCTGCTTCAACGGACGCCATGACGCGTCGACCTAAAAAGCTATATCCTAGCGGAAGCACTGAGATCGTCCGCTTTAACATTCAACAAACTTTTTTTTCACAACAATCAGCCGCAGCGGAGAGCAACATTAGTTTTAAGACTACTTTTCGGCTTACGTCGATAGCCAGATTTCGACTACCACAGCCTGAATATGTTGGTAAGAGGATTATTCTTCGAGTACTGTGTGAGAGCACAATAATTTAAATATTTGAGTCCATGTTCTTGAAGTGCAAATACGCCGAGGCTAATAATAATACTGTTGTATTTTCATTTTCAAGTAATATTCTTGGAAGTAAGTCAGTCGCGCCCGGGTTCCCGGGTTCGATTCCCGGCGGGGTCAGGGATTTTCTCTGCCTCGTGATGACTGGGTGTTGTGTGATGTCCTTAGGTTAGTTAGGTTTAAGTAGTTCTGAGTTGTAGGTGACTGATGACCATAGCTGTTAAGTCCCATAGTGCTCAGAGCCATTTTTTGAAGTAAGTCAGTCCATTATGTTTCATGTTTTTATAGCTAAGTTATGAGTTACGTAAAAGTAAAAACAATTTTGAACTAATTTTCTAAAATAGTGCAATGACTCAAAAGTCAAAAATCAAAATGTATATTTAAGTCTGTTTAAATGATAGATTTCAAGCAAAAATCATTCAACAATTTTTGCATGTTGGACCACACAGTGATTTTAACGTTTGTCTTTAGACATCGAACAAATGAGAGAAATATAAGTAAATAAACTAATATACTCTCCAACAACAGCCACTCCAACCTCCTAGAGTCAGTGAGTGCAATTGGCTTTATACTACGGTCTCTCAACGTGATGCACAGAATATTAGAGAAAGGTTTAGATCAACGCTCAATTATCGAATAGTTTTGATTTCAGTTGTTCAGTGAGGCTTGGCCGCCCAATATCTATGGCCTTGTTTCCCATTGCTATTGGACCTTCACTCGTCACTCTGCAGCAAAAGCGTCGACGATTACATGCACATGGCCACGACATTGTCTGCAAGGCATACGCCGACGATGTAGGTCTTGTGGTAACAAATGAAAATAACATACAAATCCCGCTACAAATTATACGCAGATGAGGACGAGGACTTGCCACACAAAACACAGGGGTAGTAAAAGTAATCTCCCACATGCATGCCTTAGACATCGAGTATAGTTACAACATAAAGCACACCATCACTGCCAACTACAAGAAAACCGTAACAAGCATACGCGTTGCAGTTCAAGCACACAGCACGATGAAGCTGAACGAAGTTTAGAAAACAGAATTTGGAAACACACACGTAATATCCAAATTCAACTTTGCTCCCACGTGTTAGTAATACCTATTGACATAGCCACGAGAATAACGTCCGCATTAGAATACTAAATAAGCCGTGGCCATATTTTGAAAGTGGAATTAGACAGCCTCTCTCTTTCGGCAAAAAAATGGAGGACTAAACTTCAGTGACGTCAGTTTTAAATAATAAGCTGTATACATGTATAACACCATAAAGCTGTGGACAAAGCTTGTGAATGTTATGAAAATCAAGGGAGCTTTGCTGAGATGTGTCAATAGCGACGGCAGGTTGATTCATCAGGGAGTGCGGAAGTATTTGTTCGGAATATTTTGGCGAGCACCTTTTACGAAGAAGACCACTGAAACGACCGAATGTTTAACTCGAGAATAGTTGTGAGTCTGTGACTGGTAGAACGTGAAAATTAGTCGTATCGGATTTACTCAAATTCTGGCTGCTTTGAATATATGTTATACAGACGGTGAATTTTGAATGATAACGTTTTACCATATTAAATACGGACTTGATGGCCGTTGCATGTGTTTCGTAATGAATAAAAAGCAGAGTTAATCTAATGTTAAACGCTTTTCTGCAAGTAGACTGAATATCCCGAACGCCCGATTTTTTTAATCATGAACTTTCAGGAACTGACATTCAACTAGAGTTACGCGGCCTGTGTGTGGTAGGTATTAGGTGGTGGTTTCATCAACTGCCTAGCACGTATCTGCTACCACAGAGTGAAGGGACATCGGCAAGAGTCCAATCGAGGTAGATGGACTGAAAGATAGCGTTAACAAAAACGCGACCGACCGACCCCGCCCCGCCGCAGACGCAGGAGGATTCAAATGGTTCAAATGGCTCTGAGCACTATGGGACTTAACATCTATGGTCATCGGACGACGCAGGAGGAGAATCGTTTCAGATACTCTAATACAAACTTAGACGGAAACAGTCAACATTTTTTCAAAAGATTGTGACAGGTTTTCTGTTAAAATCGACTAAGAGAAAGAAAATTCTGTGCTCTGCTGTGAAAATGTATGCTTTCTATTTATTGCTTTCAGTCAATTTCAACTGCGATAGTAGGACATGTAAACGATTGGAAATTATGTTACTCCCATATTCCTCTTATATATTCAGACATGAATTGTATACACAACAATGAGCTCCCTGTTTCCTTCCTCGCTGCGAGCTTCACAGAAGAGAGGAATGTTGAATTTATGGCTTAGCATCTTTTGATTAGAATACTACCACGTTATCAGAATCGTCTGAAGCTTTGTAATGCTACTCCTTCACAGATTAAAACCATGCGAAATAATGTAATACAAGCAACTATCCTCACAGTTCCAGCAGCTGAAGAAGTGTCTCTCATACTCTGTATACCATAGGTACCTAAGGATCCATTCACATTAAGACACTTCAGTTCGCAATCTAGGTTTTGTTTGACCTGACAATAAACAAGGCTCAAGGTCAGTGAGAGGGAGCTAGTAGGACATCGGGGGAGGGTGGGCGGAAATGGACATAGATAGGAAGTAGGTGGAGATGGACAGGGAGAAGAGGGAAGAAGTGATGTACAGAGAGAGAGGGGAAGAGGGGGAGATGGACAAAGAGATGGGGAAGAGAAGATGGGCAGAGGCAAGTGGGCTGGAAGGAGTTGATGATTTACATCTAATTTCCATACATATTTAGCAATTGCGAGGAATTGTCAGGTTCGTTAATATACGCGAGGGACATTCAATAACACTACTTAACAAATTTAAACTTTTTTCTGCATATGGTTTGTAAATGGTTGGGTTTACCTAATTTTGGGGTGCTGAATACACTGGTAAAAATCAGTTTTTCTCTATGACGTCACATTTCCTAGATACACAGCAGAATATAAAATGGTAATAGCCAAAATTGAAACAATTAAATCAAACAAAAATACAGATACAAAACGTTCGAAATCAACACAATTTGGTATGTATAATGGACATTATGCCAATAACAGGTCCAAATTAGTTCAGAAGATATTTTCACCTTTAATCACATTTGGTTTTTGAAAAATGCGACGACAGAGCTCTTCTTTTGTTTGTCGTTTCATCACTCTCCCTAACACGACCCAACAGTAGTCACCCATCATCGAAGGGTTCCAATGGCCTTGGTAGCGGTGTTCCACGGTAAGAATGTCTTGGTGAAAGCGTTCACTATGCTCATCGATCACGGCTCACAATTTTTCAGGAAAGAAATCAAGGTGAGAATGTAAAAGGTGAATTTTAAGCGACATTCTACACCCCATGTTCTTATAGTTGTCCAACAGATCATTCACAACGGTAGCATAGATTTTGTCTTTTCTGTTCCCCAAAAAGCCCTTCAGAATTGCTTTAAAAGAAGACCAAGTAGCTAATTGGATATCTGTAAGTTTGGTATCAAAGGTTGGATCTTTCAGCATATTTTCTTATTTGTGGTCCAACAAATATACCCTCTTTCAGCTTTGCCTCACTTAATTTGGGAAACTTTTCTTTTAAGCGATTAAAGGCCTCACCTTCTTGATCCAGAGCTTTTATAAAGTTCTTGGTAAGGCCCAATTTGATATGAAGGGGAGGCAAAAAGATTTTATTGGGCTCATCCAATGGGGTATTGTTCACATTTACGTTTCCAGGAACATATGAATTCCTCATAGGCCATTCCTTGACTGTATAGCGGTTCTTGGTGCCACAGCTGTCCCAAAGGCACAAAAAGCAGCAGCAAGGAGTACAACAACTTTTAAATCACAGCAAAGCTGCCATTCATGATCCTTATATTTGATTGCCTCTAGCAGGAAAGCCATTGTTTCATATATTTCTTTCATGTCTACTGTGTAAGCCAAAGGTACAGATCTAAATGCATTGCCATTATGCAGTAGTACTGCTTTCAAACTGGTATTACTGGAGTCAATAAATAGTCGCCACTCCCGTGGATTATGTTGTTCACCTAGCTGCATCATGAGACCATTGACACCTCTACATACACATATTGAATTCTGCATATCGAAATACTGAGCGAAGGAAGCACCTCTTGATCAGAAACAGGAAATTTTTGTCCCTGGAACTAGAATGTTCCGTTGTTGCAGGTTCGACCCCAAGAGTTCAGCTTGCTGTTTCGATAGTTTTAAATCGCGAACACAATCGTTCAATTCCTTTTGATTAAAGAGTTGAGCGAAGTATCACGATACTGAGGGCAGTACTCTTCTATTTGTTCAATACTTTCTGATTCACTTGACCTCGTGTCTGGTTCCGCAGCTTTCAAGTAACAGACAGGAACAGGCAATCCCTCATCATGGGGCACAGGCAAATGCACTGAAGATATATTTGGATACTTTATTTTATGTCTAGTTTTGCTTGAATGTCCCGAAATACTTGTAAGACAGAAGTAACAGTCGGAATAATGGTCATTAGGCTCACACCACACCATCGGAATAGCGAATGGGATGGCGCGGCGTTCTCCTTTCAACCCCACGGTTAAGGTTGTAGTGCAGGTCATGCAGGCAATATGAGGTGCAAAATTTTTATCTTGATCAGCATCAGGACAATCAAAATACAATTTATATACCTTCTTAACCAAATCAGTGATTTATATTAAAAATAAAGAAATTCCTCCGGCTGTATTTAAGGTGTCGATTTTATTTTGGCAACTAGTTTGAACGTTGTAACAACGTCATCTTCAGGCACAGACACCTGTTGACGTCAACTGCGTGCGGCTGATACTAGAAGTCAGTGGTGAGATACGGACGGACTCCGTGTGGAAGGTGGTTTGAGTTACGAACACCTTCCACACGGAGCCCGTCCGCATCTCACAACTGACTTCTAGTATCAGCCACGCGCAGTTGATGTCAACAAGTGTATGTGCCTGAAGATGACGTTCTTACAACGTTGAAACTAGTTGCTAAAATAAAATCGACAGCTTAAATACAGCTGGAGGAATTTTTTCATTTTTAATATAAATTTATACCAGCTGACGTCCCACTGTCCACCATTTCAACTATGGATGTACGAAGAAATCAGTGATTGGTTTTCTTTGGGTTTTGCAGTGAATTTCCCACACACATATCAAAAGTTTTCGGGTTGGTTCAGACAGCAACGAGTTTTACCAGTTCCCATTTTTCTTAGTGTAAATTTTAAACACAAAATGTTTGCACTGAGGATCTGTTTTACAACAATATATTACCACAACAACCATTTACCGACGTTTTGTAGATCTTCTAGCTCTCCTCTGGAAATCAGAAACAAACAATTAAACGTCAAAACCGAAGAACAGCAAAAACCGAAATAATTAACACGAAAAATAAAAAGACCTTTAAAAACCCAAAAATGGTACGTGCTAGAACATTTTGAAAGGTATATTCTGGTTCTACACACCAAAATACATACTAGTTGATGTATCACATCACAGATGCAAAATGCCTGTTGACTAGTGTAATACAAGATGCAAATTGGTCTGGAGAAAAACGCGTTTATTTTTGCAAAACAATACTTTTTTTTACTTTTCAACATAATCCCCTTGAACATACATGCACTTGTTCCAACTGGCTACAAGCTTTCTTTATTCCGGGTGCAAATAACTATTTAACTTGATGTTTGAACCAATTTCCCACAAACTTTTTCACATTCTCGTTGTCCTGGAACCTCTTCCCACGTAATGCCTCCTTCAGTGCACCAAACAAATGGGAATCACTAGGTGTTAAATTAGGACTTTAAGGGGGATGAGGCAGTACTTCCCAACCCATTCTGTCGATGGTTTCACAGGTTGGTTGAGCAATATGAGGACGTTCGTTGTCTTGCTGGAGCATCACATCTCTCCTCTGAGATCCACGACGTCTCTCTCTCATAGCTGGCTTCAACTTGTTTAAAAATAAATCCGGGTAGTATTGGCTGTTGATTTTACGCTGTTCTAGGAGATAATCACAAAAAACTTGACATTCAGCATCTCAAAACACTGTCAAGATGACCTTTTTTTTTTTTTTGCTGGTGCTTGGGTTTTGAATTTTTTTGACAGGTGAGTTGCTGTGCTTCCACTCCATGCCTTGTTTTTTTTTTTTTTTTTTTTTTTTAATTCTGGCTCGTAATAGTGAACCAGAGTTTCATCACAAGTTAAAATTTTGTTGAGGAAGTGTGCTCACCTTCTCTTTTATAACGTTCCTCTAGCTCTGTGCACACTCTCAACCTTGTTTCCTTATGTAGCCGCATCGACTCCTTTGGAACCCATCTGGCACATATTTTGCGGTACTTCAACTTGTTACAGATAATATTTTATCAGCTACCATTTCCACAGTCACACTGCGGTCAGCACGAGTAATATCATCAATTCGACTTTCAAGTGGGGGAGTTGAAACTGCAACTGGTCGGCCAGTCATTGAGCCTCAACCATTTTTGAACTGCTCTACCTACTTGTAAAAATTTGCACGAATCATACAGCCTACACCATTAACTTTAGAAATTCAACAGTATATATTCACTGGTTTCTCGACTTCAGCAAATTAAAACCGAATAACAAAACGTTGTTCAACTAACGTGGACGTAGCAAGTGGACTCGCCATCTTGAAATGTATTTTGAGGTTATAAACAAAACAGTGTTGATACATCAGCTGATCAGGGCTCATTCCAGTGATGCCAACTTACAGTCATAAAAGTACCAAACTTTCCCTACTAACAGCTTTTCCCTAGACCAATTTGGCTCGTTAATTATTGAATGGCCCTCGTACATATATACTGAGGTCACGTAAGTCATAGGATAGCGATATGCACATAAACAGATGGCAGCAGTGTCACATACTCGAGGTGTAAAATATCAGTACATAGATGTGGCTGTCATTGATAACCAGGTGATTCTTATGAAAAGGTTTCCGACGTGATTACACCGGCACGACAGAATTAACAGACTTTTTACACGGAAAAGTTGTTGGAGCTGGACCCATGGGATATTCCTTTCGGAAATTATTAGTGAATTCAGTATTCCGAGATCCACAGCGTCAAGAGTGTGCCGAGAATAGCAAATTTCAGACAACCGAGAGCAGTGGAGTTTGCGTAGAGTTGTCAGTGATAACAGACTACCAACACTGCGTAAAATAACCGCAAAAATCAGTGTGGGACGAACGATGAACGTATCCGTTAGGACAGTGCGGTGAAATTTGACGTTAATGGTCTATGACAGCAGACGAATGACGCGAGTATCTTTGCTAACAGCACGGCATCGCCTGCAGCGCCTATCCTGGCGTCGTGACTATATCGGTTGGACCCCAGGCGATTGGAAAACCCTGACCAGGTCAAATGAGTCCCGATTTCAGTTGGTAACAGCTGACGGTAGGTTCGAGTGTGGTGCATACCCCACGATGCCATGAGGCCAAGTCGTCAACAAGGCACTGTGCAAGCTGGTGGTAGCTCCATAATGGTGTGGGCTGTGTTTACGTGGAATGGACTGGGTCCTCTGGCCCAACTGAACCGACCACTGACTGAAAACGGTTATGTTCAGTTTCATGGAGACCACCTGCAGCTATTCAGGGACTTCATGCTTCTAAACAACGATGTAATTACTGTGGATGACGATGTGCCGTTTCACCGGGCCACAACTGTTCGCTGTTGGTTTGAAGAACATTCTGGACAATTCAAGCGAATTATTTGGCCACCCTGATAGCCCGGTATGAACCCATCGAACATTTATGGGACATAATCGAGAGAGCATTCGTGCACAAATTCCTGCACCAGCAACACTTTCGCAGTTATGGACAGCTACAGAGACAGCATGGCTCAGTATTTCTGAAGGGGCTTCCAGCCTCTCGTTGAGTCCATGCCACGCGAGTTGCTGCACTACGCCTGCAAATAGGAGATCCGAAATGATATTAGGAGGTACCTTCGACTTTTGTCACCTCAAGCTCTAAATGGATTCACTGCTTGGGCATCCCTATGAAATGCACAAGAGAACACTAGATATCACGAGAGGTGAGCTCACATAGATAAAAGGATGTAGTGACTGCTGCGTTGTCAGTTAAAATGCAGTGACAGCAGAATTTGCCAGTCAGGAGAACTGAGTGACTGTGGACGTGGACTGGTCACTGGATGTCATCTCAATAAGAAATCAATGAGGGAGAGTTCTAACCTCTCCAAGGCTGCGCAAGTCGACTACGGGTGAAGTGACTGTGAAATGGAACTGAGAAGAAAAATCCACCGATAAAACAAGACCGAGTAGACTTCACGTACTTAGGGACAGGGACAATCGATCATTGGAGCATGTGGCTGTAGAACTCATGAAATCAGGAAAAGGAATCACTCATTAGTTCCGAGGTTCTACCAGCAATCCAGCTATCACAATGACTATGCATAGGGAGTTAAAATGATACGGGTACAATGGTGTAGCAGCTCTTCATAATCCACACATTTCTGTACCCAGTGCTATGCGTCACTTAAGTAAGTATAAGGGCCAACGTCACTTAGCAGTGGATGACTGGCAACAAGTAGTTTTTAGAGATGAATCACACTATACCTTGGGGCAGTCTGACGGAAGGGTTTGCGTTTATCATATGTCAGGAGAAAATTACGTCCCATCATACATAGTGCCAACTGTGAGGTATGGAGAAAATAGTGTTATAGTGTACCGCTGCATTTCGAGGATAGGGTGTGGTCTCTTTATTGAGCTGAAGAAAATGCTGAAGGATATGAACACAGTTTAAACCACTGTGTACTGTTTTCAGTAGAGGAACAGATCGGAGATGACGACTATATCAACATGACACAGCACTGTATCATAATGCAGTATATGTGAGGGAATGATTTGTTAACAATAACATTTCTGAAATGGACAGGCCTGCCCAGATGCTCGACTTGATTGCGAAGAAACTCCTTTGGAATGAGTTAGAAAGCTCGAGTCACCCCAGCATCTCACATCAGTATCTTCTCTGCCTTCTCCTCTTGAAGAAGAATGGACATACTCCTCCATACTCTAACACACCTGATTGAAAGCGTCCCAGCAGAGTTTAAGCCATAATAAAGGAGGAACGTGGACATACCTCAAATCAGTTTCTGGAAATAGGTGCTCGAATACTTTTGATCATACAGTTTAGTTTGCCACAAAAACTTTCACTAGTACTTGCTAGTATGTTGTCTTTCGCTTTTATCGCCAATTTATGTTGTAGTGGCAACGTTTCATTACTTGTAAATCCTCATTACCAACTCATGGTTTCCGAATCTTTATCACCAACTTATGGTGTCCATTCTCCTTGATTCAATTTTCTAATTTATGTTGTACTCAAGAATTAAGATTTGCATCAACATAAAGGCAGCAGTAAGCGAACGCCTCACCACAGAAAGAAGTTGCTATTTATGAAGTGACGTTCTTTCAAGCTGCAGTTAGTCTCGTCATAGGCCAAAAAGAAACTACGATGAAAATAATTGGGTTGTTTTGGAAATTATCCTTATGCAAACACAATTAGTTTAATTTTATATTTACCCAGACATATTTCGACACCAATGTGTTATCTTATGTGGGCCAAATTTTTATTTCTGTAAAGTACAATATCACATTTGTAATAATTTAACTGCTGTAGGCATAAGAAACACAATATTTGCAATTTGCTTCGTTTTGTTTGGATACTCACGTTAAAATTGCATCGCTAACTGTACTGTATTATTATACATCCATTTAAGTGAAAGTTTTCGGCGTTTTTTCTTTTTCGACAGCATGTCATCTGCAAACTAGCCATGAAGAACATTATTGTGTATTTGTGGAGAACTATTTCGAGGGTAGAGGTTATGTACGATTCTATACTCACATTTTCCGTTCTGTTTCGTGTCCCTGGTTGGTGTCTCAATCACCTGCTATTTAATGCATTGCTTTCACTTAGTTTTTCACAAATTCCTGCTCACTTTTCCACCTCACATGCACTTACACAAAATGTGGCGAAATGTGATCTGCGCAGGGACTTCTGAAAACACACTCAGTGAGAGGTGCCATTTTATCGTCGTTGTTCACTTGTTCATCGGTGGTCTTGTGTTTGTTATGGCGCTGATTTTGAATGTGTGTGTGTGTGTGTGTGTGTGTGTGTGTGTGTGTGTGAGGTAGAGAGAGGGAGAGAGAGAGAGAGAGATGGAAAGAGGGGTGGGAAGAGAACTATGAAAACAGATTTTTTTTCTTTTCTTACCTTTTTTGTCGGGAGTCACCATTGTATAGTCCATTGAGTGTTCCAAACTGTGTTTTGATGCACAGTGTTGTATTTTCATTCAGGACTCTCTTTCCCTGTATCATTGCTTTTCGTATGTGGAAGTTCTCCATTTATTGTGAGTTTTTGATGGAGTCTGTTGCTTTCTCTGAGGATCTTAAGGACGGTCTCCATGTTTTTTGGGTGGTGGTTTCCTTGTATCAGATGGTCTGGAAAAGTGGAGTGTGTACTATCACTTCTTAGTGCTCTGAGGAGTTCGGAGTACCTCGTTTTGAAACGGCCTATGTAGACCGACTAGCATGAATTGCAGGTTAACTGATATATTCCAGCTCTGGAGAAGTTGTCTGCAGAGGTGTTCTTAGATCTTAGATTCTTCTCTACTGTGTTATTTGTGCAGAATGATATTTGTAGCCCTTGTTTCTTCAGTATGTTTCCCATCCTGTGTACGTTTTTGTGTTAGTGTGTGCCATGCTGTACTCTTTGCAGAGTGCTCCTGGTATTCTGTGTTTGCCTGGTACTTGTGTTCTTGGTACTCTGTTATGGCTGGTAATTTGTTGATGGCTTGTTCTCTTTTAATATGTTTTTTTAATTTTGTTGTTCAGTTTGTTTATCATTTGTGTGTTGTACACATTCTCTCTGGCTATTTGGTGTATTGTATTTACAAAATTGTTAAGGTTTTCGTGGCCAGTTGTTGACAAACTGTCTATTTGCTTCTATCTCAGGTTCTTTGGCCGACGTTCGTCTGAATATTCTACTGACGTTTCGCCAGCACGAGTGGCTGGCATTTTCAGAGCTTCACCCTCCATTGCCGGTGGTGAACTGGAGCCGAGCTCTTTTGGCGCAGGATGGGGCCCCTCCACGCCCACACCAACGTGGTGACCAAACCAAAAGTTCTACTGTCACCTCCGTATAACATGTTAGTTTTTGAGTCAGGAGTCACAGGATGCGGGCTGTGATGTTATCCATGCTTCTGGGTAAGATTACTCATTAACATGGTCCATCAGGAGATAGAAAGTGGACGAAAGCGATCGAAGGGTAGCGGTTGTAAGGGCAGAGGAAAAAAAGTGCCAAGGCAAGCTCCAAGGGAAAAAAAACCTCTGCGACAGTAGGACGGGTAGTAAGGGCAGTAGCGGCTTGCCATCTGCGACAGTGAATGCAAGGTGTAGTTATGTTAGTGCGAGGTATCGTGCATCGTTACCTTTGTCGTTGTTGGAGCTCGCTTGCTGCAGTTGCTGCGTCCCTGCAACAGTTCAAGGTCGTTATACATTAGTGGGCGATCGGTCATAGATCGGCTCACAGTGTAGGGGGTGTGTGTGGGTGGCTTGCGTGCTGTGTACAGTTCGGTTTCCCTGCGATTGCCTGTTTTTCGGCTGGTCGAACATCTGGGGTTACCAGAAGTAGCTGTGTTGCAGGGGCTCGCCAGTACTGTCGTGTTAGCGTGCTATGGACCATAGATGTTTAGTTCCTAGCCAGTAGTATCTTTGGTCTGTTATGCTTCCATCTATGGTTGTGGTCGTAGTTACCCAGAGAAAGGATAAACGGGTTACGCGAGTATCTCGTGCTATTGCACAGTCGTGTGGAGAGTTTTTGGAATACCTGCAAGATAGTATCTAGCTGCTATTCCCGGTGAAGGTCCGCGATGCGTGTGTAGCGCGGAGCGTTGCTTATGATTTTGAGTACTTTGCTCTGTATGAGCTGCAGACGGTGCAGGCGAGTTGGCGCAGCGTATCCCCAGACAGTGGCTGCGTACGTGATCAGGGGTTGAATAAGTGTCATGTACATGTACCTAGATACCCTCCTATTCAGTGTGCTACGCCTGTCAAGCATAGGGTAGAGTTGTTTGAGCCTCGCGTTTGCTTTGTTGGTCACGTGTTGAATGTGGTCCCCCCAGAGCAGTTTCCAGTCCAGCCAGACACCGAGGTATTTGACCTTCTCGCGGAAACGTATTGGGCGTGTGTGTAGTGTTATGTGGTTGCAGTGCTGATGTTTGCGGAGTTGCTTCGGTCTTCTAGTGAACAGAACGGCCTCGCACTTGTCGACGTTTACTCTAACACGCCATTTCACCAGCCAAGGCTCCGCCGTTCTGAGTGCAGTCTGTAGTCGTGAATTAATGTTAGACGGCTTCCAATCTTGCGCAAGGATGGTGGTGTCATCTGCGTAGATTGACACCGTCGTGTAGTGTGTAGCTGGGAGGTCATTAATGTAGAGGTTAAACAGTAAGGGTCCTAGGATGCTTCCTTGGGGTACTCCTACCCGGATACCATGTCGTGTCGATTGTTTGCCCTGCACGTCGGTGTTGAAACTCCTGTCCGTGAGATATGAGTGTATCAGACGTACGAGCTCGTCGGGGAACCCTGCGTCGCTAAGTTTGCGTATTAGGCCGTTGTGCCATAGACAATCGAAGGCCTTTTCGATGTCCAGGAACACCACCCCAGTCGCTTTGTTTGTGCTGTATCCGTGTGTTATGTATTCAACGACGCGGAGGAATTGTTGTGTTGTTGAGTGGTGATTCCTGAAACCGAATTGCTCCGCTTTCAGGGTGTCGTTTGTGATACAGTGCCTGGCGAGTCGTTTTAATATTACCTTCTCAACGATCTTGCTGAGCGCGCTCAGCAGACTGGTGGGTCGGTAATTTTGTGGGAGGGAGTGGTCTTTCCCCGGTGTCCTGAACATCAGGACCTTGGCCGTCTTCCAAAAGGCGGGGAAGTGTTGGTGCTTGAGTATGGCATTCGTGATGTGTGTTAGGTAGTCTACAGCTTTGTCCGTGTACTCCTGGAGGACATGGTTTTGAATGCCATCGTGACCAGGGGCCTTCCTAGCGGTGGTATGCATGATGATGGCCCATTTGACTTCAGCTGTGCTGGCTTGTCGGATGATGTTGCGCGCTAGTTGGGCCAAGATGCGTGTGACCTCCTGGTCCGTAGCAAGTGTGAACGCTGTGTCTGAGGGATCCAGGTTCGGTGTGAATGACGCTGCGAGTGTGAGGGCCATCAGTTCCGCTTTTTCTTCCGCAGAATATGCTGGTATGTCGGGCCCTTGTAACGTTGGGGTGTACAGTTTCTCCCTGGTGAAGTGTCGGGCCAGCTGCCACACGCCAGGTCGCATGGTGTCCAGCCCTTCGACTTTCTGGTCCCACTGTTGTGTCTTAAATGTTTGTATTTTTTCCCGGATTATACCCTGGAGCCTGTTCATGTGCTGTTTGAAGTGCTGGCGCCTGGTACGCTGCCAATGTCTCCTGAGGCGGTTCCTCATTGAGATTAGGCCCAGGATCTCCTGGGGCAGGGCAGCACTGTGTTGTTGTGGCGTGCGGATCGGTATGATGTCGGCTATTGCGTCTTGGACGGCGCTGGTGAGGGTTTCAACTGCCTCATCAATTTGGGCTGTCTCGTTAATCGCGTGGGTGGGTGGGATGCGACTGTCAAGCGTTTCCTTGAACTTGGTCCAATTCGCGCGCCTGTAGCCTAACATCCTGCGTTGTTCCATGTGCTGCAGTGTTTCTTCAATGTACAGTATAACGGGTTGGTGATTTGAGGGCAGATCGTTTTCAACGGCAACGTTGAGTGTCGTTGTTATGCCCTCGATGAGGGTCATGTCTAACACGTCTGGCCTGTGTCCCCTCCGGTAGGGAATGTGCGTCGATTCGGTCGGCGTTATTGTGGTGTAGTTTCGTCCTAGTGCGTGTTTGTACAGTTTCTTGCCGTTGAAGTTTCGTATTCGTGAGTTCCAGTCCAGGTGTTTTGAGTTAAGATCTCCAGCGGCGATTACGCGCGGTGATATGTTGAGTATTGGGCTGATGTCGCGTGTTTTGATGTTTTTGGGCTGTTGTATACTGACACCAGTGTAGTGTCGGCTCCGTTGAACATGACTCTGACGGCAGTTGCCTCTAGTTTTTCAAGTTCAGGGAGCACTATGTTTGTGTGTTCTATGCCTTTGTCTATGATGATGGCTGTTCCGCCATGACCGGAGCCGTCCGGTCGGTCGGTACGATAGACGCAGTAGCCGGTGAAGTTTAGTTGGTTGTGTGGTTTGAGCTTAGTTTCGCTCAGTAGTGCGATACGGATACCCTTACGCTCCATGAGCGCGGCAAATACCGCCCCTTTGTTGTTGATCCCGTCTGCATTCCAGAACAGGATCTGTGTCAGTATGTGGTTGTTTGCGATGGGGGCCGGGTGTGGCGTGTTATCCATGTATGGGTGTAAACAGTGTGGTGAGCGCTGTTTGTATGGCGGCCCAGTACTGCCCAGGTTGAGCAGTCATGAGCCATGTGACGAGTGTGGTGATGGCCGCCGCGAACTTGTTAAAGATCTGAGCGGTCGTGTGATGGGGGAATATTGCTGCCAATAAACCCTCAAGTGTTGTGTTGGTGTTGTGTGTGTCGGCCTGTGGCTCGGTTGTAGTGTTGGCGGCCGCTGGTGTGGGTGTTGGCGTTATGTGTGGGCTGGCGCTTGTGTTGTTGTGCGGAGCATTGTGCGGTGCCTGTGTTTCAGTTGCGGTGAGGGGTGGAGTAGTGTGTGTGCTGGTATCACTGGCTTGCTGACTGTGTGTCTGCGTGTCAGTGTTTTGTTGTTGTTGGGTACTTTGTTGTGGCTCACGTGCGTTCCCACTCCTGTTACCTCGTGGTTGCCTACGCCTTCTCTTGGTTTTTGGTTCTGGGGGTCCTTGTGTAGGTGTGTCTTCCTGTGTGTCGTGTGTGGGTTCGCAGGCAGTGGCTTTAGGGGTTGTGTTCTTTTTGGGGACTGGTGTTGGCACCGGTGTGGTTGTAGTGTTGCATGTTGGCTGAGACGGTTGTGTTGTCGCACCGGTTGTGTTAGGTGCATGTGCTGGGCGCAGAGGTTCCGCGGCCTGCTCCGCTCCTCCAGGGCGTGTAGACATGGCGAATGATACTCCGTTCTTAACAGGGTTTGGTGCTGGCCTTGGACGTGTTATGGCGTTGGGTGGCTTCGACTTTTGATTTTTGCGCCTCCGCACCTCTTTGTACTCGTCACAACCGCTGTAGTTGGCCACATGACCTTGGCCACAGTTGGCGCAACGTCGTATGTTTTCGTGGATTAGTGTGCTGGCGTTGGATGCGTGTTTGCCAGCGCATCCGCGGCAACGGGGTGCCAGGCCGCAGCGAAGGGCCGATTGACCGAACCGCTGGCAGCTGTTACATTGTTGGGGGACTTGTGGTGGTTCGTATATCTCTACCCTTACATCCATCCGAAGAAGGCTTTTTATCTGCAGAAGGCCGCGGGAGACGGCCGTGTCGGCCATCTCGACCAGGTAGTGTGGTAGACGATGGTGGGAGCGGAAGCCCTTCATCCTGGAAGCACTTTTACAGTCGAATCCTAGGAAGTTGAGCGCCGCTTGTACTGTAGTGTTTGGGGTATTTGGGTCCAGTCCCTTCACCACGTACTGCTGTGTTCGTTCTTCAGCAGTCCTGTATGTACAATGTTCGATCCCCTTTTCTTTGAGGAAGATAAGGAGATCTTTATATTCGTTGTTAGTTGACACGTACAGTGAGGCCCTATCCCCAGAGTACTTCGTGTGTAGCGTGCAAGGTGTGTGCCTTTCCGTGAATGTTGTGTTGAGGACACTAAGGTCCCCGTAGTTTTGTATTACGACTGGGGGAAAAACCAGTCTTCTGTTGTGCAGGCGTAGCTGCGGTTGGTGTTTATGTGGTGTTGCTGACCGCAGGTCGGGTCGTGTTTGTTGTTGTGGTAGTGTTCCTAACCGGAAGTGTGGGTTTCGGTGTAGGCAGCAGCGCCTTTCGGCTACCTAGCGAGTGTGGTTGCTCGCTGGTTTGCGTGCTGTTTCTCGGTTTGCGTCGTGGGCCCTCCACCTGCCAGGGCCCAGTGTAGTGGTGTTCTGTGTCCGCATCTGCAGCCGCTGGTTCCGCCGTTGGAGTCAGCTGCCGCAGTGGGACGGTAGTGCATGAGTCACCAGTTGCAAGTGAATGTAGCTTGATGTGGAGGGTAGTTGTCCGCGTGGAGGAATCACTTGGGCCACAGAGGTCGGTTATTAATCGACGCTGGTTCAGCAGTTCTTGCGCTTGCGCAGCGATCTGCCGATCCTTGTCGACCAACACCTCCTCAACGGCGGCAAGCGGGACGTTGACGACGGGAACAGCCGACTCACGCGCCTCTTTCGCTGCAGCCTTGCTGCGGGTTAGGGCGTGGGAAACACCGGCGGAATCTGCCATCTTGGTGCTGTCAGGAGCTTTATTAGGTACGGGTGGGCACGACAATTTTGCTTTTTCTTAAAAGAAAGAGCTATCAAATAGGTCCTGCTGAAGAGGGGGAATGCCCTACGGCCTAGCGTGCGCCGTTGGTGCAGTGGCGCGGCACCTAAAGGAGGTGCGGAGGAAGAAAAGTGGCCTACAGTACGCGGGTTGGTCCGACGTGAACGGGCCCCTGGCACTGCTCAACCCTAACACAGAACGAGATAGTCTCGCTAAGGGAGTTTGTAAGCGAAGTTACGGGTTGCTGTGAGTCAGTGACTCTTGTGACAATTAGCTTCTCCGCGAGCTACTCGGCTTTTCGACGAAAGGGAGCAAAGCTCAACCTTCCGCCGATCCACCGAGCACTACTGGCGCCTCGAAAGGGAACTATCTGTAGAGCAGAGCGGTCAACGAGGCCTAAACCCCAATAACTACCGTTGCACCGGCCATCACCGGCTGAGACCCGCAGACTATATGTACCTGACGCGCCAACGTCCGAGGGCTTCTCCGCGGTCATTTCCGGTGAAGATCTCCTCTTGCTACCTGCGACGGTCGTTCGCTGCAGTACGGGAAGCCAGGATCCGTTTACCTTAAAGCCGTCGGCACGCAGACCGTGCTGTCGAACGTTAACGTTGAGCGTGCCAAGTTCAACGTGCTGCTGAACGCTCAGGAACGATGCGACTTGTGCTTACGGTACGTGTAGAGATGGGTCGAACTCGTTCATTCCCGTGAACTACTTCATTCATTTCACTCTTTGCTCCATTCATGAAGTACGGAAGCCTGGCGAAGTTGCCCAGTTCGCCGCTCAGCCGCGGCTACGCTCGCTTCGCCTCGCTCTTACAATAAAGCTTCGTAATACTTCGTAATTTTGGCAGCAGATGGCCAAACTATGTAGTAACGTGCACACAACGTTTTACGCTCTTACAGTGTCTGAGTTAAATAGAGCATGGTCGAAGGGGACAAAGGAAAGATAAACAGAGAAGCCTGTCACATATAAAGAAGGTACTACATTTAATCTTGCTTAACATTTTCTCATGAAGCGCCCAAAAAAGTCTTTATCTGCCAAGTGAAACCTTATTTGTTGTATTCATTGACTGAAAACTAGGGCTACCAACCAAATGCAATCAAATTTTATGTTTCTTTTAAAATTTAATCCAAAACAGAGTATGTTTACCACTGTCACAAAGTCTATATATCTACGTTACGTAATTATTCAGAAGTTTTCCTGTAGATTTTATTTTTGTTGAGAATAATAACCCTCCAAATTCAAAACGTAAACTGTCACCTGTACTCATTGGCACGATTTCAGGTAAAATTCCTCTTTATTTTATCCGGAAAGCAGTTTTTGTGTCTGTTCACTCTTATACAATGACTAGCAACTCGCGATCGCGTAAAAGTAGTGAAATTTGCGGTTTCTTCGCCGATTTAGGTGATGGGAAGGCAAAGTGCTAGTGTATTTCATATAAAGGAGGAAATACATTTAATCTAATGCGTCATGTTCGAGTGCTGCATCCAACAGTGTCATTGACAGTCAGACGCTTAGCGCCCCCTGCTCTTGCATCTTCCGATATTTCTTGGACAAATAACCCGGACAATCCAGAACCAACATCAGCAGTTGCCGGAAGCGAATAGCAGTCGGTGCCAGAAAATAACAGTATCACTTCATTATCAGACAGCAGACTTCAACATCACGGAACATTACCTATGTATTTTCAGAAACCTCTTTCGAACAAAAGAAATCAGGAGATAGATTTCGCACTTCTGGAGACTGTTGTAAAGGATTATTTGCCCTTCAACATAGTGGAAAGCAAATATTTCCAAAGTTTTGTAGGCAAACTGAATGGTGCTTACAGAATTCGAGCTCGGAAGACCATTTCCAATACACTATTACAACAACAGCACGCCATGTTGAAAGAAATTGTGAGAGTCAAAATTAATTCTGCGGAAGCGGTTGTGCTGACAATGGATGGGTGGACCTCAACCACAAATGAGAGTTATTTCTTGGTGACAGCACACTACGTTAAAGACCTGGAGCTGGCGTCTTCCCCCCTAGAGTGCTTTAAATACGAGGAAAGGCACGCGTCAGAAAAACTCTCCGAAGAACTGCGACGTGTCACAAGGGAATGGGACTTTCAAGAAAAAGTCATGTGTGTTGTTAGCGACAATGCTGCTAATATTGTGGCAGCTATAAGACTCACAGCCTGGACACACATCCCCTGCTTTGCACACACACTCAATCTAATTGTTCAGAATGGGCTTCCGCACATTCAACCCATTCTGAATAAAGTAAAAAAAAAATGTTGAATTTTTTAAAAGATGTTCGCAGACCTGCACGAAACTGAAAAAGACGCAGGAACAGTTAAAAGAGCCAGTTCTGACACTAAAACAGGACACTGTTACAAGATGGAATTCAACCTATCATATGCTGTGAAGAATAATCGAGGTTAAGAATTCCCTAATGAAAGTTATCACTCTGAATTATCCGGATCTTACAAATCTCAGTGCAGAGGACATTGCAAGTGTAACACAACCCTGTGACCTGTTGAAAGTTTTCAAAGACTGCACTGAGGAAATGTCAAGTGAAAATGTTGTCACTGCTTCTTAAGTTATACTCCTTAGTCGCTCGTTGAAAAAATGGTGTTGCAGGTTTTTTAATAACACTGAAATCCATGTAGACTTGCAACAGATGGCCGAAAAGTTGGCTGAAGACCTAAAACGACGATTTCGAAATACAGAGGAAAATTCCATTTTCACAGAAGCAGCTTCATTGGATCCCCGGTTCAAATTACATGGTTTTTCTGATAAAAATTCTGCTGAGAAGGTGAAATTAAACCTGATCAGGCACTGTGAGAAATTTGTGACGAACACATCCACTGCTACTGCAATAATCTCAGTTCCAACCACCGAATCTACTTCTAGTCTCTGGCTCGAATTTGATGAAGTGTTTTCCAAGCTGCAGAGTAATCCACACCCGAGAGCTGCTGCAATAGTGGAAGTGGACAAAAATTTACAAGAGCCCCTGCTACAGAGGCAAGGCAATCCACTTCAGTGGTGGTCTCAACGGCTGTCAGTATACCCCTCGCTGCAGAAATACGACTGTGTATTGTTGCAACCTCCACGCCGTGTGAAAGAGTGTTCTCTAAGGCAGGACACCTTATAACTGACAGAAGAAATCACCCGACAGGAAAAAAGTGGAACAAATCATGTTTTTAAACGGAAATCTCAGAACATTCGCCAAATCCGTTGATGTTTATTCATAAATATATATGTATTTTCTTTAAATTTAATCAGGACAATCCTCAAATTGACATTTAGTGTAATTATTTCAATAAGGTGTACGAGATAAACATTCCTACATGAACGATTATCTTTCAAGCGGGGATTCCACGCATACTTCAGTTCCAGACTCGCAAGGTAAGCATTTTATTTTCATGTTGGCTGTGCGTGCTCACACAGTCAGCCTCTTCGTTTGTATCTTCAATATTCATTTGTCTGCAAGCGCTGCCAACGGTAGGCTACCCGTAGACGCGAAGTATAACTGCACAAATAGTCACGGGTAATGATGTCAGCACTGCTGACGCTACCTTCCCCTCTCCCCTCACCACCCCAACCCCTCCTAAACCTATCGTTCCCAACAAACACCGTGCGATTCGTTGACAGGTAGTAGAGGAATGACTGAAGTGAAGGGAGAATGAGTGACGTAGCGCCGATGTAATGGGAGAGGGAGAGGGGAAGAGAGTGAGTGAACTAGAAAAAAGTGTAGTGTGTGCTACCTGTGAAGAGTTTGAAGTGCCAGTTCATTGAATTTGAGAGGTTAGTTCGCACTACACTGGAGTGAAGCGTTCATTTGAACGACTCATTCCCAAGCTCCCCATCACAAGGTACGTGGCCCCAACGTGGTATACGCGATCGCAACGCTCTCCAGCGGCAGTTGAGGGATGTTTCTAGTTGGTAAATCACACTGTTTACTCAACGGGCGCGCGTAAAATTCCCACGTTAGCTCCATTAAAACGAAAATTTCCTCTTTCGTCCACGAAAAGGAAACTGCCATTTCCAACCAATAGGGACACAGGCTTATAAAAGTTCCATTACAAACTGTGCGTTACAAATTTGGAATACTTCTCCGAATAAGATAAACATTGTTTCATCATTCCCACATTTTAGTAAAACCCCAAGGTCAGTCTTACTTGATCACTGTTCCTACGCAGTAGCAGAATCTTTACAACATGTGAATTATGAAGCGTAAGAGAAATAGGAGCAAAACGTCTTTATACAATTAGCGCAAGGTGTCCTGTAGATGAAGCCAATCGAACGAAGTCACGCCTCAAATAATGTGAACTTATATTTACATAACATCAAATATTATATTATATTCTTGTATTAAACTAATAATAAAGTATCAGAACCTAATAAAAACTCGAATGTTAGGGGAAAAAAACTTGGAAATGTCAAGACGCGAACCACTGCCCCAACAAATAACTCAATATATGACAGTGACGCTACTCATTACGGTAAACGAACAACAAACCCCTTGTATTTAACCGTATTATGTTACCCCTTGCTGAAAAACTTAATCGTACATATGTTACTAATTGAAATTTAACTATAACAAATTGTACCAAGAACAATGCGTTTTGGGTGGATCATCAGTGTGTCGCTGCCTTCAACTAGCCTGACTCTCATATACGCAAGTTACAATAATACATTTGCCACGAATACGATGTCTCCCATTATTTTATTGAAACAAATCACACAGTTATCAACGGGTTTTCCAGTGATTCACAATTTGCTGGTGCTCAGAAACAGCATATATACATATAGGCTTGAAATGAATGCCAATATGGCGCCTCACAACTCTGTACTGAAGGGAGACGGCGTCCGTGTGACGTAGGTGGCGTTGTGCCATCTCATTGGTCAACGCTCAGACGCACGCTCAGAATATCTGGCATGCCAGATACTGCTCTGCACGTTCGGAAAGACTCCCGAGCATGCTGTTGCACGCTATATCGTCAGAAACTCGGCACGCTCAACGTTCGGATGCACGGTCCGTGTGCCGGCGGCTTAAGGCTTTCCTCTTTCTTGTTGAAGCTGTTCCCGTGTTTGTGTATTTCTACAGCTTTTCTAAACAAGCGGGTGTGATAGTGCTTCTCTACAGCCAGAGCTTCCGTATCGGAGAATTTTATTACATGGTCGGTCTCACCCAGCTCATGCTCTGCCACGGCCGATTTCTCCACCTGCCCCAACCTGCAATGTCACTTATGTTCTTTGATCCTGGTGTTGATTAATCGTCCAGTCATTCCGACTTAAACTTTTCCGAATGTGCATGGTAAGCGGTATATTCCCGATATTGTAAGTGGGTCCCTCTTATCCTTTGCCGATCTAAGACATTCTTTGATCTTCCATGTCGGTTTGAAAATTGTCTTTACGCCGTGTTTATGCAATATACGGCCGACACACACGGACCGATACCTGCATAAACAATCAAATCACCACCCGAGCCAGAAAAGAGGGATGATTCATATGCTCGTAACGCGAGCAGGACGAATATGTGAGCCGCAGCACCTCAAACGCGAAATGCAACATCTGGAAAGTGTTCTGAGGAGCAATGGGTACTCCACAAATTATATTATAAGTGTAACAGAGCCAAATACTAGGCGAAGTAAGAAATCAGGAAAAGAAATGTCGGGTACGGCCTTTCTGCCATACATTCCCAGAGTGACGGACAGAATCGGCCGTATATTGCACAAACACGGCGTAAAGACAATTTTCAAACCGACAAAGAAGATCAAAGAATGTCTTAGATCGGCAAAGGATAAGAGGGACCCACTTACAATGTCGGGAATATACCGCTTACCATGCACAAGCGGAAAAGTTTACGTCGGAATGACTGGACGATTAATCAACACCAGGATCAAAGAACATAAGCGACATTGCAGGTTGGGGCAGGTGGAGAAACCGGCCGTGGGAGAGCACGCGCTGAGTGAGACCGACCATGTAATAAAATTCTCCGATACGGAAGTTCTGGCTGAAGGGAAGCTCTATCACACCCGCTTGTTTAGAGAAGCTGTAGAAATACACAAACACGGGAACAGATTCAACAAGAAAGAGGAAATCCTTAAGGTAAACGGATCGTGGCTTCCCGTACTGCAGCGAACGACCGCCGCAGGTAGCAAGAGGAGAATCGCACCGGAAATGACCGCGGAGAAGCCCTCGGACGTTGGCGCGCCAGCTACAGTCGTGGACAAAACGAGCGAGACCCCTCGCCTTTTCGTTATGCTGATCCGCAAAGCTTTAAAGTCTGCTACACAGCATAACAGGCAAAGCAACGAAGTGCTACCAACATACTGCGCAAGTTCGCTCAACTGATGTGCTGAGATAGCTAGCACTGGAGGAACTCGCGCTTCGAAGACGCCACAGCATCGTCTGCCACCACTTCGTGGGAAACGAAATATCTCAAGTATATGCCAATGTGTTGTATTCGCATGTCTGTGACTGTCACTTGGATCTAAAGTGTGATTATGGATAGTACGCATGCTCAGATTGCGAATCTAACATCATGAATAAAGACAATGGGAAATGAATTTGGCGTCCTTCCTCTTCCGTAACATCAAATATATTTTACTTATTCTTTCTTACATGAACTGCGCAGAAAATCGTTCACCACAAGTGAATAACTTTTTAGTAACACCAGATGATATTAACAGCTTGCCGGCGCGGGTTAGGCGTGCGCTCAACGGCGTCATATCGCGGACCGCGCGGCTCCTTGCGCCGTCAGTCCGAATCCTTCCCCGGGCATGGATGTATGTTACGTTCTGTAGGTTGAAGTAGTTCTGGGTCTAGGGGACTTATGACCTAAGCAGTTTGGTGGCGTAGTTCTTAGAGTCATTTTTTGGCCTTTCGCGTAAAGTTTCTTTACATAAACGGCCGTATCTTTAGATTGCGTTGACGTAGCTCACTTTTTTACACCACCAAGGGACCGTATACCGCAGGAAGTGCGATACATTTCCGCTTATTATGTCCACCCGTACTCGAGGTAAACGTGTTTTAAGGGTTGGGTAGACAGATAGACGGTCAAGAAAGTGGGACTAGTACGGTTCCATTTTTACCGATTTACGTAACGAAATCCTAACAACGTAAATAGCTACCACAGCTACTGAAGATGAGGGCCGCATAATAATTTCCCCTACTCTTTATTCGAAATGTTCCAGTTGCAGTCGATACATCAGCATATTAATCGTAGCTACGCTTTCGATTCAAATCACGTTTACAGGAATGCAAATAAAATCGATTTGCCTATACACGTGATAATTCAGATCCCACTATTAATGCCACCGCGTTTTAGATGTGCGAGCATTCCCTTTGCTAGCTACCTTAAGGAACACTTCGGCTGTGGTACGTCTAATGGAGAATTCGAAACATTGTAGAATACGTTTGGCAGCTATGTCGCCGTTTATTTCCTGGGGTGGTGCAGAATTATCCTACAAAATTTACTCGCTAATAACAGTTTTTTCTAATTTCGATAAAGAGCCAGAATGATTGTCACATAAGCGGTGACATAAAGGTAGACAATTCATGTTTTTGTAGTTTCTGTGCAACAGAAACTACAGATAATTTTGCCACTTTCATTGAGAAATTGCCGGTTTATTCATCTCTGGGGTAATAATAGAGGGATGTCTGCCTGGGTTGTCTGCTAGCGTAGTGAAAGGTGTTTGCTTCTGCCAGGGAGGTCTGGTTTGTTTTCGGTTCTAATCTCGATGGAGGCTGACAGACTATCAGTAAAGGAATATTTTAAGAAATTCTCGGACCCCCAATACGTTTTATTGCTACCTTTATTCTGTACCGGCCCCCCGTGGATGGCGATATGAAACTCTTGTAGAATTTCATACTTGTTACAGCCTACTTTTTCCGCTTCTGTCAATAATTGAGTTGACTTAAGTGTGGCACTGAATGATTTTTAACTGAATTTCGTTATGAATCTTCACGCATTGCTGAATTTGCACACTTTCATGGTAGGTCAGCGACGGTATCCAGTATGACTGGTCTGAACGTTGACACAGACCACTTCACGGCCGAATGCCCATAATATTTTGCTAATTCGTAACGATCTGGGATACTTTGTCTTTCTAAAACAGTTATGTTATCTCGATAAGCTGAAATTCATTTTTATTAGTACAGTTTATACTAATTAGCGTTCCTTCTTTCATTTACATTTTATATTTAGGTGTTGTGGTTAAGACACTAATCAGCATTGATATAGTCTTACACATAATTGAAAATAGTCTGACAAATTTCGGGTAGTTTTTCGATTTCACGCCTGTGCATGGTATGTTGGTAGCACTTCGTCGCCTTGCCTGTTATGCTGTGTAGCAGACTTTAAAGCTGTGCGGATCAGCATAACGAAAAGGCGAGAGGTCTCGCTCGTTTTGTCCACGACTGTACATATAGTTTGCGGCCGCTAGCTCGGCTCCAGTTCACTACCGAAATTGAGGGTGAAGCTTTGACAATGCCAGCCACTCGTGCTGGCGAAACGTCAGTATAATCATCAGACGAACGTCGGCCGAAGAATCCGAGTCAAAAGTAATTAGGCAGTGTTGTATTTAGTTCCTGTGTGTAGTTGAGTTTGTCCAGTGGAGTGCTGTTGAGCCTGTGTAGATGTGTCTGAAACTTGAGAGTCTGTGCGCTTGTGGGTGGTTGGAGTTGATGTGAATGGTGATACTTGTGGCTGTAGGCTTCCTGAAAATTCCAAAATTATGTTTGTTGTTGATCCTGTGTATGGTAATGTCTAGGAAATTAAGGTTCATTTCCTCTTCTGTCTCAATGGTGAATTTTATTTTTAGGTGAACTGCATTTATGTCACTGTGTAATGTATCTGTTTCATCAATCAAGCGAATGATGTCATCTACATATCGGTACCAGTATAAAATCTTGTACAGTTTTGGATGTATAATGTCACTGAATATTTTGTTTTCAGTGTGGTTTAGAAATATGTTTGCAAGTAGACCACTGATGGGTGAGCCCATTGGTAGACCATCTTTTTGCAAATAGAACTCTTTCTTGAAAGTGAAGTAGTTCTGTTCTGTTATAATCTTTATGGTGGCTTCTATTTCATCTATGTGTGTACTTGTGATGTCCCCTCGATACTGTAGGTGTTTCTTAACAATGCTGATTGTTTCTTCTACTGGCACATTTGTGTACATGGATGTGATGTCAGAAGGTACTAGGGTTGCTGATGATGTTATGTTTATATCACGGAAGAACGGAAAGAGGGTGTTGTGTGATGTCCTTAGGTTAGTTAGGTTTAAGTAGTTGTAAGTTCTAGGGGACTGATGACCATAGATGTTAAGTCCCATAGTGCTCAGAGCCATTTGAGCCAACGGAAAGAGGAGCTTCACCCTAGTAAGATGAAATTAATATTTGCAACATAATAAGTAACAATTAACAGTCAATTATTAAAATATTGTATATGCAAATAATCAGCATTAAAGTGACGGTTAGGAGGAGATGTTGCTCTGAGATTAAAGTTCTGAAGAGTAATCCTAACGAAACTTGGTGAATGATGAATAATTAATCTAACAGTAAGCTCATTCCACCTCTGCTTGTTGTGATAATATACACGATCAAGTTATTTTTTTTATGTGACCACCGCCTATTTTGACGTCAACCTGCAATAACCACCCACAGACCACAGGTGGCAGCTTTAGCAATGGAGGTTATATAAAGCATGTAGGCCTTTCAGGCCAAGAGTCAAAACATTTCCGAAACCGCTAAGTTCTTAAACTGTCGCCTGTGACCATGGTTGAAGTGTACCACACTTGGCAAAATTGCGCTATCGAAAACCAGCACCGAGGGTGAATCACGGCCCATAGATGATAGGGGTGACTGTAGAGAAGTGTATGAGCGAATAGACGTCCATCTGTTGAGCAACTAACCACCCACATGAACTAAGAGGCTACCAACAGAGTTTCCTCAACGAATGTGCAACGAAAGTTGCTGTTATGGGCCTCGCTGTAGGTGCTTGGTTCGTGCAACCATGCTGAGTGCTGTTCATAGGCGATGAAGGTTGGAATTTACACGACAACATTGCAACTGGGCGACCAGTGAGTGGTGACAGGTGGCTTTTTCAGATGATTCACGTTATATACTCCATGGGTCAGATGGCTGTTGGCGTGTACAATGCGAAATGTCTGAAAGCAAACACCCTGCAACAATCTTCAGAAGGGTGCAGGCCAGAAGATCGAAAGTTATGGGCTGGGGAATGTTTGCCTGCACTCTCTAGGTGATCTCGTCATTCTGGAAGGCATAATCGATACACGAAAGTATTCATCGGTTCTTGGAAATCATCTCCTCCCGTGCATACAATTTGTTTTTCTTCAGCTCGATGGGTTCCACCAGCAGGACAATGCAATGATTAGTACAGCTCACAGTGTACGTTCATGTTTCGAGGAGCACCGGGGTGAGTTTACCGTAATCCCATGGCCACCAGAATCCCCGGATTTTAACCCAATCAAGAATCTGTGGGACCACCTTGATCGAGTAGGTCGCGCCAGGAATCATCACCTGAGAAACCTAGAGCAGCTGGCCACGGCACTACAGTCAGCATTGCTCCACATCTATGTCGGTACCTTCCAGAACCTCATTACCTCTCTTCCTGTACGTTCACGCTGCAAAAGGCAGTGATTCAGACGTCTGACAGGTGGTCACATTAATGTGAACAAACAGCGTATAATTCTACGCTCTGTTAATAATGCACACTGTAACAGTCAGCGTATCTTCGACATTGTGCGTTGTCTGTGCCTTCACTGCTCGACATTAACTGTGCGGCGGTATCTGTTAGCGACTTATGGCAAATGATGACTGGTCAAGAGAAGCTGTGTGTCTCCTTTTAGCCGCTATTGCCAGATGAATTTTCGTTTTCAAACTGACTCACGGTAGGAGTCAGTAGGATATACACTGGTGTCCAAAATTAAAGCAACAAACGGAGAGTTAGCAAGGTTGCGTTTATTTTGATACACGGTAGTATAAGCAGGCGATAGTTGAGTAGAAACAGTGTAAAAATACAGAACATAAACAATTGCAATATGCATAAAGGCAGACAAAATGTACTCCGTTTTCTCCAACTTAACGGATTTGCACGTACATTCCGACAATTGGTTAATGTGCTCAGTATGGTGTGTGATCGCCTCTGGCAACGATATGGGCCTGGCAACGAAGGGGCACGCTGTGAATTATGTCATCAGTTCATGTTGAGGCAATAACGCCCATTCTTCCTGCAGAGCTGCTCGCAAGTCTTGAAGAATGGTTGGTGGAAGCTGACGTGATGCAACCTGTCTATCTAATGCATTCCAGATATGCTCCATGGAATTCAAACCTGGAGAGCGAGCAGGCCACGCCATGCATGCAGTATCTCCCGTTTCCAAGAAAACATCAACCACCCGTCATCTATGAGGTCGAGCATTGTTGTCCATCAGTACGAAGTTTCGGCCCACAGAACATCCCAAAAACCACATATGATGACTCAAGATCTCGTCAAGATGTCTGACAGCAGTTAAAAGTTGCCAGTCCACCTGCACACATTCTTTAAGAGGTGTTTCAGTGGTCAACATAAAGGCTGCCCACACCATTAGGGATCTCCCTCGATATCGATCTCTTTCCACAACGTCCGAGTCCCAAAATCACGTGACACGTTCCCGCCAGATGCGAATCTGTCATAATGACTCTCCAGACCAAATTGGGTCTCATCTGTGAAAAGATCATTGCCCACTGTTCGACCATTCAGGTGGCATGTTGACGACTCTACTCTAGACGTTGAGTTCTGTAAAGAAGCGTCAGAGTTACACATACAGCAGGTCTCCGACAGTAAAAGTCACTCTGCCGAAGTCTTCTGTACACCGCTTGCCTCTAGTACAACATATTCAGTATCTTAAGGACAGGCGGTTAATGAAATAGACATATTTGTATATTTTTAATTTGTTCTACCAGTTTTCTGCGAATTAAGTGCAGCCATCCTAAACAAAGAACATTTTTTATGAACGTTCTTCGAAATAAATTTATGGTGCCACAGGATATTGCTGACTGTAACTTACGAATTCACAGCTGATGACCTCTATCTAAAAATTATTAGCGCTGCTCCTGTATTAACGTGATACGATTACAAACCACTGTAATATACTACCGCCAGAAACTGAAAATTTCAAGACTCTAGTTTTGAATAGTCTATAGATTTTTTTGGAATTTCACCTACCTATTAATGCTGGCACACAGGTTCACATTTCACAGGCACTATATAAACTGCGAGTTCGTGTGCTGTAATTGTCGGATAGAGTTGATAATAACAAAAAAACAGTTCTTATAGAACATGTTATTTACGTATGTATAAGCACATCATCTGAACTGGACATGACAAACTCTTTGTAACTGTTACTTCTTTTTTCAGTGAGACAGCCAGACGCAACTATGGCAGTGTCCCACCATATTTCACAAACGCACATGTATATTTTGGTTGTATGGATGAGCATGGTGACCAATCAGATGGCACTGCGT
Source organism: Schistocerca americana (assembly GCF_021461395.2). NCBI lineage: Eukaryota > Metazoa > Arthropoda > Insecta > Orthoptera > Acrididae > Schistocerca > Schistocerca americana. The sequence continues at coordinate 336,586,138 of NC_060130.1, forward strand.
ACATCTGATAGCATACAGGTTACTGCTCACGTCTCTCTATTACATCTGAATTCAGTCTGGACTGCTGGAGGCTGCAGCTCCTCTTCCAGCACCAGATAAGGGGCATTATCAATAACAACAAAACATAAGTATAAACAATACATTTAGCACCCTGTATACCCCCAAATCACCTACAATTGTAGTCATATAAACTTAATATAATGTAGATTAACAGCAAGTAAAATTTCGTTATTGGTTCAGAAACATGGAAGATGTCCGTCATATTAAATCAAATATAATACAACGAAGATGTAAGTTAATATATATTACGTATCAAGATCATCATATGTAAGCATCACACAAAATCTAGTATCCAACGTAAGAAGAGCATTATGTTGAGAAGTTAAATTACAGATTAATTTCGGATTTAGCACTCCAATTTGAAAGCAGCTGATCAGAAATTACAGATTATTTATAATCGGTTCAAGACATCCACATAAGCAAAATATTTCGTAAAAAACTATCTACTGAATTTAAATCAAGAACATCTTTAAGTGAAAGTATCTACTATATTTAGAGCCATTCTTCCTGTAAAGAGGTACAGTAATATAACAACTGGACATCCATGGAATACGGATATTACGAAACACATCAAGGAAAAGTAAAAAAACTGGACAGACCGGTAGGTTGGAGTTATAATCCTCTATACTTCAAGCGACAGCTATGCCTTCGAATTATGTACTGCTATGGCGCTTGACCTGCAATCTACGCACCCGAAAAAATCTACAGCTCCACTCCGCAAGTCGCCTTATGATGGGTGGCAGAGTGTCCTCGGGTACCAATATCTTTTCCATCTTCTCTGTTCCATTCGCTAATGGTGCGTCGTGATATGTCCCTACGGAATGTAGGCTGCGAGTGCTAGCGATGATGTGCTACCGTAGTTGAGACGACAACGCTCTTTGCTGTGACGACAACGCTCTTTGCTAGTCTTTTTCGCAATTGTTAGAGATAAGGTATGGCTATTGGGGATTGTTTTTTTGTGGGGGGGGGGGGCTCAGATAAGTTTGCATATAGACGTAATTTGAAGTGCAGAGAGGAGATACACCTTGTAATCGCAATTATCAAGAATAAAATATTTCTCTTATGGAAAAATGGGTAAATATCGTCTACGAACTTCTATTCATTGTAGGATCCCCGGACCCTCATAAAAACTATTAGTGTGTTTAGCAATACCGTACATAGTTATTTCTTCACGAATTAACAATACTGGGCGAATCTGCTACTAACGACGCGCAATATTTCGCCGTCAGCTTGTGTTCAAGACGTTCCCTAAGCGACCAGTTTGTTAGAAGATACTACACTGCCACTGTTGTTCAACCTTCTCATTTTTAAAGTGTCTCCAGAAAATCTTACGGCGACTGTGTGTACTTTAGCTGCCAAGAGAGACGGAGTCTTCGTCGCGAGTTGTAGCAGTTTTCTCTGACTTTGCCTGGCGTTCTCTGAGAACCGGAGAAACGGAAACCGACCGCCAACTCATCCTCTGCCTAACCTGTTCTCTCCTTACAGCAGCCACGAAGAAAACATTATCATCTACAGTGAAATTTTTTTCTACAGGTTTTTATCTTAGACAGGTAAAAAAAATTTTAATATATGCATCTAGGCAGAAAAATCAAAAGAGACTTTAAATGCAGTACCTGTCTTATCTGTGTCAAAGTCAAAGATCAAATTAGTTAATTAATGATTTTTTTTACGACTTAGCACTTCATTTTAGTGTCGAATAAACCTCCGCATGAGCTCTAATTTCTTTCCTCGTCATGGTCATTTCGCGAGAGGTAAGTGGGAGGATGTAAAATGCTTCCTGATTGGTTTGAACGTATACTCTCGGAATTTCCTTAGTAAGCTCCTCTGTGATGCACAACACCTCTCTTGTGGCGGGTTAAGGATCTCTGTAACACTATCAAACTTTGGTGCAACAAGAATCCGTGCGGAAACTGGCCTCTCCACATTGGATCGTCTCCAAGTGAGGGCCCCACTTTAATGAGCAACACTCATGATTCGGCCTTACACGTGTGTTGTAAGGGACGTCATTCGTGGATGAACTATATTTCCTTAACATTTTTTCAATGAATCTTAGCCGGATATCAACTTTTTCTAACCTTTTGTTTACTCCGTGATATCTCACTGTGGTTGAAGGATTTGCCTTTGTCATGCGGCACTACCCAGGGTAAGCCCGATTCCCGATTAATTTACAAGCAGTCTGCGAGGAGGCTACTCTGGTGTACCAAGAGCATAAAAAAACTGCATATTATGTAGAGAGGATTCGAAATTCAGTTCCGTGACTTCCCCAAAATAGCTATGAATCGATCTGGAGCGAACTTTATGTCTTAGAATACACGGTGTGGGTTTGAAAGGAAAAATCTGCAGCAAAAACAACATCTTGAAAAAACTGACAGGTTATACGTGGGGAGAAAATCCCCAGAATCTCCGGCCAGCAACACTGGAAGAATCCCCATCTACCTCTACGTGATTACTCTGCTATTCACAATAAAGTGCCTGGCAGAGGGTTCAATGAAACACCTTCAAATTGTCTCTCTACCGTTCCACTCTCGAACGGCACGCGGGAAAAACAAGCACTTAAATTTTTATGTGTGAGCCCTGATTTCTCTTATTTTATCGTGATGATCATTTCTCCCTGTGTAGGTGGGTGGCAACAAAATGTTTTCGCAATCGGAGTAGAAAACTGGTGATTGAGATATCATGAGAAGATCAGTCGCAACCAAAAACGTCTTTGTTTTAATGATTGCCACTCCAATTCACGTATCATGTCTGTGACACTATCTCCCCTTTTTCGTGATAATACAAAACGAGCTGCCCTCTTTTGTACTTTTTCGATGTCATCCATCAGTCCCACCTGATGTGGATCCCACACCGCATAGCAATACTCCAGAATAGGACGGACAAGAGTGGTGTAAGTAGTTTCTTTATTAGACCTGTTGCACCTTCTAAGTGTTCTGCCAATGTATCGCAGTCTTATTAATATTATATATGTGATCGTTCCAATTTAGTTTATTTGTTATTGTAATCCCTAAGTATTTAGCTGAATTTACAGCCTTCAGATTTGTGGGACTTATCGTGTAATCGAAATTTACTTGATTTCTTTTAGTACTCATGTGAATAACTTCACACTTTTCTTTATTAAGGGTCAATTGCCACTTTTCGCACCATACAGATATCTTATCCAAATCATTTTGCAAGTCGTTTTGATCATCTGATGACCTTACAAGACGGTAAATGACAGCATTATGTGCAAACAATGTAAGACGGTTACTCAGATTGTCTCCTATGTCGTTAATAAAGATCAGGAACAATAGACGGCCAATAACACTTCCCTGGTGAACGCCGGATATTACTTCGGTTTTACTCGATGACTTTCCGTCTATTACTACGAACTGTGACCTTCCTGACAGGAAATCACGAATCCAGTCACACAACTGGGCGATACTCCGTAGGCACGCAGTTTGGTTAGAAGACGCTTGGGAGGAACGGTGTCGAAAGCCTTCTGGAAATCTAAAAATATGGAATCAATTTGACATCCCCTGTCGATAGCACTTCCTACTTCATGAGTATAAAGAGCTAGTTGTGTTTCACAAGAACGATATTTTCTGAAACCATGCTATGTGTCAATAAATCGTTTTCTTCGGGGTACTTCATAATGTTCAAATACAGTATATGTTCCAAAACCCTACTACAAATGTTTGCCTGTGGGAGATCATGGAGCACCAGTTTTAGGAACATCTGTCCACACGAGGCATGTGGACCTAGATTTAAACGAGTCATTTACGGATTGCCTTGGACCGAACCCAGTGCGAAAGATGTACCCCTTGGCCAGAATTGTACCTCCACGCATAAGACGCAGAATGACGGGAAAAACGGCATTAAATAAGAAGCATGAAAACCCAAAACACTTTATGTACAATTATGCGCCTGCAGCACTTCGCCTTAAGTCCAGGAAAAGTTTTAGCAGCGAACATTACCATTAGATTTCAAGCCAGATGTTACATGTGTTTTACTGTACGAAGAAAGTGTTCCTGAACAGGCAGGTTTACTACAAGGGAATAAATTATCTGTGGTTACCACCTACCCTACACAGCTTGGAGAACCCTTAACAGATTAAGAACAGGACTCTCAAGGTACAGAACGAAGCTGATCTCATGGGGGTATAAACAGGACGTTACTTGCAGCTGCGGTGCAGTCCAGACCCCCAACCATCTACTTGTATGCCGAAACATGGATGAATCATGTACTCTCGAAGATGTTTTAAATGACACCTTAAGGAATTATGGAGAGGAAAAGTGTGACGTCTTTCTCCCTGACACAGATAGTAAGTAAGCAGCTTTTTCTACAATTCGTTTAACATGATTGTTCTAGCTTAGATCGACCCAGACTGTGATTCCTAGATATTTTACGACTGTTAAAGTCTCCAGTGATTTATAGTCAATAGCGTAATGAAGCTCTTGATTTATTTATGGACAATACGTTACCATTATTTAGGTTCATAGTCAAATATAAGTTTCCACGCCAATCATCGATACTCTGCAGGTCTCCTTGCTTTTCGCGAGTCCTCTGGCGTTGCAACCAACCTGCAGACACTAGCATTTTTGTGAAAAGCCTCATAGACCACCGATGTCACTCACTCGATCATTACACACACACATACGCACAGTAATGACCCTGTAAGACTTCCTTTAGGTAATCGCCAAATTATTTTTAGGTCTGTGCATATCGTACCGTCAGAAATCCAGCCTGGTATGAGGTAAATTTGTATATTGTTCAGTAAATCGACAATCGGACCAACCTAAATCCCTCCCGAGTACCATATCATTGCGAAAAGATACCCGCCTCGGTAGGCAAGACCGATAACGAGAGTTAGCATTCCATTCGAAAGCAAGGTGTTGGAATCCTGGAGGCGGAAGGAATTTTCACCGCCAGTACTAGGCTGCGAAGAGGAGGCGAAGAAGAAGTAACCATATCACTAGATTTTTCGGAAATGACCTGGATTAATTAGCTGGTCTCTATGCAGTGTGACACTGAGTGCAGGCACATGGACAACATTTATAATGACACAGTCTTCGAATGAGGACGTTAAGCTCAGAAACCTGTTGGAGGCTATTTTAAATTGAGGGCAACCACAACCATATTTCCACATTTTCAATGAACTGATCCGCAGTGGCTGTAATATACTTTTATTCGAAATCACGACCGTTTTCTCGTCAATCGAAGGCGCATCCTTAGGTGACATTCTGTTTGACAATTCATAGCGGAAAGGTGACTGCAACGGCCTTGCCGTAGTGATAACACCATTTCCCGTCAGCTCACCGAAGTTAAGTGCTGTCGAGCTTGATTGTCACTTGGATGATTGACCGTTCGGGTCTGTTGAGCACTGTCGGCAAACGGGACGCATTCAGTCGTTCTGAGGCCAATTTAGGAATTACTTTATTGAAAAGTAACAATTTCGGTCACGAAAACTGACAATGTCTGGGAGATCGGTGTGTTAAACACATGCCTCTGCATTTCCGCATCCAGTGACGCCTATCGGCTGAGGATGACACTGCAGTCGGTCCGTACCGTTAGTCCTTCCGAGGCCTGTTCGAACGAAATTCAGTTCATCGTAAACGTAACTGCCTTAGGGCCACTGTCCATTGTTCACTTGAAGTTATAAACACATATCGCGTTAAAATTGGAACGCCATAGTTACAATGAAGGGGACAACACATAGAACCGTGCCATGAGCAAGACGGTGGTTGAACGGCAGCAGGCAAAATAATACTGACTTTTTGCAGGACATGTTGGTTGTTAGGACAAGGATTGGAGCTATAGTAGCAGTCTACTTTAACCCAGATCACACCGCAACAGACATAATGGATAAACTAGGGATTGCCTTGGATTACAGTAGAAGCAAGGCCAAGATAATCATTGCGAGGGACATGAATTGCGCGATAAATAGGCAAGACAGAAAATGCAAAGAAGTAATGCAATATCTAGTAAACGAGGGCTTCACAGTATGCAACAGACGGGAGGACTGGACATACATAGGGCATAATGTAGCTAGCACAATAGACCTAATAATCACAAAGGGCATCAGAACAAACCTCCCTGCCACTGCAGTGAAAGAGGAAGAAGCAGTCATTCGTAAGCACATTCTAGTACAAATAAATATAGAAAACGACAAAACCATCAAATTAGAAGAAAGGTGAAATGTAACACATGGCAAGTTCCCGGACATGGAAATAATCAAAGGGAAAATGACAGAAAAATATAAGGTTGAAAGAGCAATACGAACAAGAAATACTGACGAGGTTGTCACATGACTGAAATCAAATATAATAGACGGGGACACCACACAAGACAGAAATAAAAGAGCGAGGCCGTGATTCGACAGAGAATGCTATGAGAAAGGAGAACTTACGCTAAACTTGAGGACAAATGGCAAGCGCAACCACAGCAGAATACCAACGAGAACGGAAGAAATACAAGGACCTGATAAGAACAAAGAAAAAGTAAGACCTGGATGAAGAACAAAAGAATACGATAGACGAGGCAGAAGAAGTTCCACACAGAGCTCTGAGACCGAAAAGGAAGAAAATACAGCCCAGCATCCCCTTGGAAATATGCAAAGAACACATAAGAAAAGTAATCTGTTCAAAAGAAACAAGACCCACTATGAGGATATTTAGGACCCCGCAGGCTAATGAGGTCCTCGCCAAAGATGAAATTGCGGGAGTGATACAGAAAATGAGGAACAACGAAGCCCTAGGAGCAGGTGGAATAAGGAACAAACACTTAAAACAGACAGCACAAGAATACCTGCAGATATGGAAACTCCATCTAAATAAATGTATAGGACTAGGAAGCATACCGAGCTAATGGAGAAAGTCAACAATCGAACTACTATACAGGGTGATCCACTGATCGTGACCGGGCCAAATAAGTCACGAAATAAGAGTCAAACGAAAAAAACTACAAAGAACGAAACTTGTCTAGCTTGAAGGGGGAAACCAGAAGACACTATGGTTGGCCCGCTAGATGACGCTGCATAGGTCAAAGGGATATCGACTGCGTTTTTTTAAAAATAGGAACCCCCAATTTAGTATTACATATTCTTGTAGTACGTAAAGAAATATGAATGTATTAGCTGGACCACTTTTTTAACTTTGTGATAGATGGCACTGTAATAATCACAAACATACGGCTCACAATTTTAGACGAACAGTTGGTAACAGGTAGGTTATTTAAATTAAAATACAGAACATAGGTACGTTTGAACATTTTATTTTGGTTGTTCCAATGGGATACATGTACCTCTGTGAACTTATCATTTCTGAGAACGCATGCTGTTACAGCGTGATTACCTGTAAATACCACATTAATACAATAAATGCTCAAAATGATGTCCGACAGCCTCAATGCATTTGGCAATGCGTGCAACGACATTTCTCTCAACAGCGAGTAGTTCACCTTCCGCAATGTTCGCACATGCATTGACAATGCGCTGACGCATGTTGTGAGGCGTAGTCGGTGGATCGCGATAGCAAATATCCTTCAACTTTCCCTACAGAAAGAAATCCGGGGACGTCAGATCTGGTGAACGTGCGGGCCATGGTAAGGTGCTTCGACGACCAATCCCCCTGTCATGGAATATGCTATTCAATACCGTTTCAACCGCACGCGAGATATGTGCCGGACATCCATCATGTTGGAAGTACATCGCCATTCTGTCATGCAGTGAAACATCTTGTAGTAATATCGGTAGAACATTACGTAGGGAATCAGCATACATTGCACCATTTAGATTGCCATCGATAAAATGGGGGCCAATTATCCTTCCTCCCATAATGCCGCACCATACATTTACCCGCCAAGGTCGCTGATATTCCACTTGTCGCAGCCATCGTGGATTTTCCGTTGCCCAGTAGAGCATATTATGCCGGTTTACGTTACCGCTGTTGGTGAATGACGCTTCGTCGCTAAATAGGACGCGTGAAAAAAATGTGTCATCGTCCCGTAATTGCTGTTGTGCCCAGTAGCAGAACTGTACACGACATTCAAAGTCGTCGCCATGCAATTCCTGGTGCATAGAAATATGGTACGGGTGCAATAGATGTTGATGTGGCATTCTCAACACCGACGTTTTTGAGAGTCCCGAGTCTCGCGAAATATGTCTGCCACTGATGCGCGGATTAGCCGCGACAGCAGCTAAAACACCTACTTGGGCATCATCATTTGTTGCAGGTCGTGGTTGACATTTCACATGTGGCTGAACACTTCCTGTTTCCTTAAATAGCGTAACTATCCGGCGAACGGTCCGGACACTTGGATGATGTCGTCCAGGATACCGAGCAGCATTCATGGCACACGCCTGTTGGGCATTTTGATCACAATAGCCATACATCAACATGATATCGACGTTTTCCGCAATTGGTAAACGAGCCATTTTAACACGGGTAACGTATCACGAAGCAAATACCGTCTGCACTGGCGGAATGTTACGTGGTACCACGTACTTATACGTTTGTGACTATTACAGCACCATCTATCACAAAGCGAAAAAAGTGGTCCAGCTAAAACATACATATTTCCTTACGTACTACACGAATATGTAATAAAAAGTGGGGGTTCCAATTTAAAAATAACGCAGTTGATATCCGTTTGCCGGCCGCGGTGGTCTCGCGATTCTAGGCACTCAGTCCGGAACCGCGCGACTGCTACGGTCGCAGGTTCGAATCCTGCCTCGGGCATGGATGTGTGTGATGTCCTTAGGTTGGTTAGGTTTAATTAGTTCTAAGTTCTAGGGGACTGATGACCACAGATGTTAAGTCCCATAGTGCTCAGAGCCTATTGAACCATATCCGTTTGACCTATGGCAGCGCCATCTAGCGGTCCAACCGTAGCGCGATCTGGTTTCCCCCTTCAAGCTAGACGAGTTTCGTTCTTTGTAATTTTTTCGTTTGATGCTTATTTCGTGAGTATTTGGACCGGTCACTATCAATGGATCACCCTGCATAAGGGAAGGAAGACACAGAGAACCCATGCGAGTACAGAGGAATAGCATTGAAATACACGCCACTGAAACTCCTAACGGTAATTCTCGCCAAAAGCTGGCAGAGAAGCTCGAACCCCTTCGACCAGAGAAGCAGTCCGGTATTACGAAGGGACGGTCCACGGCACTGGCAGTAGAAAGCCTGCTGGAACAAATAAAACAGACGGTACGAGAACCCAAAGGAAAACTATGTGAGGTTTTTGTCGACTACTCAAAAGCCTTAAACCTGGTCAACAGAAACGTTTTAATAGACAAACTAGAGGAACTAATTGGAAGAAGGAGTACAATGACCCTGATATCGAATATACTGGGAGAAACCTGTTTAACGTCCTGACGTGCGATGTCCCGAAAGGAATGACAGGAACAAGCATGTACATGTACGCTGATGACATGGCCATCGCAGCGACATACATAGACAAACTACAAGTGGCGCTAAACACACTAAGCGAATGGGCGGAGCGAAGCGACATCAAGATAAACGAAGAGAAGATGGAGTTGGTAGTGTTCAGGAAAGGAGGAAGACACACTGAAGCAGAGAACGTCAAATGCAATGGAAAACCACTCAAGAGAGTTAACAATTTGAAATATCTATGCGTCACTGTGAAACGTCCCCTTAGAAAAATTAATGAATTACTGTGCTGGTAAACCCTTTACGTTATTTGATTTTCGAACAGCTGAGCAAAACTGAACGTACTCAGACATTTCTTTCTTTACTTATACTGATCATCACTAAACTGACACACAATATTTTTAGCGCAACGCAATCTGACTTTCAATAACCCCTGCAAAAGAATGACCCTGACTAACAATAACCTATACCTTTCATGAATCACTTACCTCACAAATAGCTTCATTACTCGAACTACTGCAATACAACGAGCGCCAATACTGCTAGCTAAATAAAAGATTCTAACTACTGAAGTCACTAACTACTGATAGGCATAGTTAGCAAATGAAAGATTTTGATAAAGAACAAACAATGTATCTACCTTAATAGTGTTCAAAAGTCAAACATGACATCCAGTCTTACAAATTTACTCTCTCTGATGGACACACGTCCAGATCATCCGCTCTCAAAACTCTGCCATCTCTCTCCACACATCCACCACTGCTGGCGGCTCACCTCCAACTGCGCAGCGCTACGCGCTGTTCAGATCCAACTGCCCAACACTACAATAGAAAATATTCCAAGAATGCAAACCAGCCACAGACTACACACAGTACAGTCAATGATTTTCATATAGAGCGCTACATGGCGTTACCAATATAAAACCTAAACAGCCTACTTACAACTGTCCAAACAACGGGAAAAAGTTTCAGACTACATATAAGATTTAGAGCAGTGGCGCCGGCCGGGATGGCCGGGCGGTTCTAGGCGCTTAAGTCTGGAACCGCGCGACCGCTATGGTCGCAGGTTCAAATCCTGCCTCGGGCATGGATGTGTGTGATGTCCTTAGGTTAGTTAGGTTTAAGTAGTTCTAAGTTCTAGGGGACTGATGGCCTCTGAAGTTAAGTCCAATAGTGCTCAGAGCCATTTGATACTTTTTTAGAGCAGTGGCGGCCATTAGAAGTATGAATGAAATCAGGAACATCACACGACTAACGACCAGCACAAGTATGGACCTGATAGGGAAAAGATACTACCTGTTCCGACGTGTGGCCTAGAATCAGTGGGAGAATACCTCACATACAAACAGCTGGAAGAATTGGGGCGAGTAAAGACTAGATACCTGAAGAGAATTTTAGGAGTCCCGCAGAACTTAAGATCGAGGCTAGTGTACGAGCTTACCAGGGAGAACGTCCTGATAGAGGATCTAAGATGCAATCCCATATTCCCAGCTACTACCGACTTCAAACATCTTCTACAAGATCTGCATGAGAAGAAAAACTACATACCGGAGGACGTCTATGCAACGTCTACTATGCAAGACAGGACCTGGATGGAACCTAGCCATGAAATGCGTCACGTGACGACGAGACTGGAAACCCATGGTTTTCAGCAAATGGTGTGTTGCAGCAAATTATTTTACGAACCAAATGTCGAATGTGTGTGTGAGTTGTGCTTCGAATTTTGTGACCGACACCATATTATCAAATGCAGGAATAGACAGAAATCCACCATAGCTTATAACAAAGACAAGTAATGTGAATGTAATGTAATATGAATGTAATCCTTTGCACGGCATGTGTCTGTTTCCAATAAATAAATTTTTTGCAGGGCAGAAGATATTTCCCACATCTTTTATTTTCTTATGCGAACAGTGGGGAGTGGCTCGAAGGCAGTTAAATTTCCGTTATGAATTGTTAAATATAATCTCTATCATCTTAGAATGCGTCTTCAATTGACACGAAAACGGTCGTGACTTTGAATAAAAGCATTTTGCAGCCATTGTGGATTATTTCATTCAAAGCCCTTTGATGCTGTTCAACGTTAGTAGTCTACGAGTCAACACTGGGTTTCATCCTCCTCCTTTTTCCATCATAAAAACACAATTCCAACATTACACCATAAACACATTCTTGAACACTCACCTAAACCCAACACATGTATTTAACACACATCTCCAACACTATAACCAGGCTGGAAGCCATTCCAAGAGATTTACACGACCGAATTTGCACCTTGATGAATCCCAGCCAACAAAGCCAAAAGTATCTTTCGATTATACCAGCGACTACTTGTCAAATAAACAAATCAGTAGCCGATACAAAAACGAAAATCTGCAATTTTATTGTTTTTCAGTGCCTAAATTTTCCTCGAAGTTTTTACCTATATAATAGAATCTCGTGACAAGTGAGAGCACGCCATTTTAGACGAAATATTGGGTGCCATCTATTGATTTCCCTCCCTAAAGATTCGTCTCTAGGCATGCTCCTTCTAAAAGCTTTTCTATGAAATTGTCAATCTCCTTAAAAGCTAAACATTAGAATAATTTCTGTCACGGTACACCACGAGATATTCACAAACAATAAACTTCTACAACAGTCTGTTCACAGCCACCACCCTTTCTCACATTATGTCTTGAATAAGAAACAGATTGACGATCCTGCTCATAAATTACAAGGCCAGACTGGTAAAATGGCCAAATAAGTGCAAATTTTCGTATCTCATATTTCTGCGCATGTATTTTTCTAAGTTAACGTGTGTTTCGCCATAGGTGGGCCGTCGCCACGCCACAGTTCTGAAGAGTCACCAATAAAGGTTTGTGGTGAACTTACTTGGAGCAGTTACACTAAGATGTATGTTTGTGGGAGAATAAACGACCTACGTAGAAGAGTTATTGATTCCTACATTTATACCTTTTCGTCTCAACACCATTCTCGTCTGTATCACGAAAAATCTGTTTTCGGATTTCTAATTTTAATTTCCTTCTTAATTCATCTAATAGCATAATATGAAGCTCCAAGGCCACGTACTTTGCAAATCGTTCGAATTCATCTGGTTGTTTCGCTAGAAACATAATGTGAGTTTTTTTTTAAGTTCTATTATTTACCCATCGTTCTGCCTTTTAGAATACAGCAAAACTATTTTTTTTTTTTTTTTTTTTTTTTTGTGGCCCTTTCATACTCATTAGATGTCTCGGTGACTTCGCCAGTGTTGTTATCACTCGAAAGTGTATAGAAAAGGGACAGGTTTTAACTAACAGTTCTGTGCTTTTCAGTTAACCTTGATAATTAATGTCTGCCTTGGTAGGTAAGAGGTCAGCGCTACTGACGGCCATGTGGAGGACCCAAGTTCGATGCCCTGTACTGCCAGTTTTCTCCCTTGGTGGGAGAACTATGGATGCACTCAGCCCCGTGAGGTCAATTGAGGATCTACTTGACCGAGCAGTAGCGGCTCCAAGCCAAAAAAAAACTGAAAACGTCTGGTAGAGCCATGTGCTGACTCAACGCTTCTCCATACCGCATAAAATTACTCGATTGGTAGAGAATTACACAGCGGTCGGTCGATATCGAGTTTTTCACTACGGCCTATGAATTGGGTTCACGTTTACATTAACAGTACTGGTATTTCAATTAAAAAGTTAAAAATGTCTTGAAATTGCTATGATCAAACTGACATTTAAAATGTTGCATGTTAGAGTTTATTATGAGTGAGAGGTCGTTCATAGGTATGGCAGGCAGCGAAAGTCTTTCTGGAGGTCTGATTAGAGGGCCTCTCTGGTTCGTCTGACAAACTGGTTTCAGTCGCTGTCTGGGTCTGATAAAGATCTTGAGCCAGATGCAGTCGTTAGCCCTGTTTCAAGGGAAGCGTCTCGGCCTGCAAGATCTGAGCAGTCACAGATAATGGTATTACTGGTAGTGGGGAGCACAACGGCTAGGCGCGTAATAGGGCCCCTTACGTATATTGCTTCCGAGGAGAGGAAGGAATCCAGTGTTTACTTTATGTGCATACTGGGAGGAGTCATTCCAAGTGTGGAATGGTTGCTTCCAGATGCCATAAAGAGACAGGTGCAGCCAGCTGCAGGTGGTGACTCATATTGGTACTAATTCTGTGTGTCGCTTTGGTTTTTGGCGGGTAGCTGAAATGTTAAAGACCTTGTCGTTCTTGCGAGATAAGGGTGGAGCTCACCATCTGTGGCATCGATAACATGACAGACTGCGAATCTTTTGTACAGATCCGAGTGCAGGGCTTAAATCACAGGCTCAGGCAGTTTTGCGACCGTGTAGGGTACAGATTCCTCGACTTGTGGCATGGGGAGATGGGCTCTCTGGTTCCATTTAATAATTCGTTCCTTTTATCGATCCTCCCCCCCCCCCCCCCCCCCCGCCTCCCGACTCGGGCGATACAGTTGCTGAACAGTTCAAATACGACTTGCGTCTTATTTCAAATAGGTACTCCACTCATACAGTTATGGTTGGTGATGATTTCAATCTACCCTCGATATCTAGGTGAAAATACGTCTTTAAACTCAGTGGTAGACATACAATGTCATCCGAAATCGTGCTGAATGCTCTCACAGAACATTATTTTGAACAGTTAGTTCAGGAGTGCACTGGAAGTGTGAATGCTTGTGATAACATATTTGACCTCTTAGTAATAAATAATCATCAGCAAATTGGCAGCATCGTAACGAGTACAGGGATTAGTGACGAAAATGTCATTGTAACAAAACTGAATACTGTAACATCCAAATCCACCAAAAATAAATGCAAAATGTATCTATTTAAAAAAAAAAGTAGATAAAAATGCGCTTGAAATATTTCCAAGAGACACTCTCCACACCTTTTAATACGGCTATGTAAACGTAGACCACATATTGTTTAAATTCAAACCAATGATATCGACGGCAATTGAGAGATTTATTCCAAATAAATTAATTAGAGAAGGTAGTGGTCTCCCTGGTACACAACACAGGTCAGACCACTGTTGCAGAAGCAACGACAAAAACATGTCAAATTTAAGAGACTGAAATATTCCCAAGAATGGCAAAGTTTTACAGCAGCTCTAAAGGCAGCGCGCATTTCAATGTGAGATGTTTTTAATAGTTCTTACAAAGAAATTCTACCTCGAAATCTGTCAGAAAGCCCAAAGATATTCTGGTCATACGCCAAATACACTAGCGGGAAGACGCAATGAATACGCTAGTAGTTACTCTAGGTGAAAACGAGCACTCAGTGTATCACCGATGACGTATCAATGAGACATGGGATTTTCCACGCCCCTTCCCACCTACAGCCAAACCCTCATCCTCAAATCCACCCCTACCCCGACACACTTCCATTTTAAGAAGGCAGAAATTTAAATGTTGGCAGGAGATTCAAATTTTGGCGAGAAACTGGACCACTAGCCCAATTGCGCTGGTGTGTTTCATGAGGCAGTAGGCTGTTGTCCTAAGTATAAATTGGCAGGGAATTCGAAATGGTGCACTGCCATACTGCCTGACTAGGAATACCGGCTCCATGATGTCACAATCCGAGACCTGTAATACAGGTGCACATTAGTATTATGTCAGAATCGAAGACATCAAAGCAAGATGGCTCACCTGAATAAAATATGGCCGATCTGGAATTCTTGTGCAGTCTTAGTGCAACGTCATAACCCAATACTTGGAATATTGGTGGAGTCTTGTTATGATCTCAGTATACAAGATGGCGATAAAAGATGGCCGACCTGCGTTACTGGGGGAGGAAATCCCAGAGTTCAGGACTCCAAACACAGGGACAGGCTCTATGATGTCAAAATACAAGTTCCAGAATACTGCCACTGTGGTGTCCTAAGGAACTGTTTGTGCAGGTTCAGCCCTGTGACTTGTTTCCCTCAGATGCTGTTCACTCAGAGGTGTATGGTCACTGCTTCCCCTAACTCTAAGTTTGTTTATTTCCATTTTATATCTTTAATGCCGCGCTGGAAGTGAGA
This sequence comes from Schistocerca americana, assembly GCF_021461395.2. Taxonomy (NCBI): domain Eukaryota; kingdom Metazoa; phylum Arthropoda; class Insecta; order Orthoptera; family Acrididae; genus Schistocerca; species Schistocerca americana. The sequence continues at coordinate 336,601,575 of NC_060130.1, forward strand.
GGTTCTTACTCAAAGATGTATCGTTACTTATAGAATTCCTGCACACTGCTTCGCCTATCTCTGGTTCCGCTAATTTGCCATGGATGCGCGCTGGTGACAGTTCTGTGCATAGACATGTTATGTACATACTGCTGATTCATCTACCTTACACGAAGTGGAGGCGATCGCTGAGGCCATACACCTTGGCCTATGTTTATGTCCACATGTGATACGATTAAAGCAACTGCATGGAGTAGAACAGTAACAATTCAACTTTGTTTATAGATACAAAAACCAGACTAGAGAGAGGTACCCTTTCCACAACCGCGAAATTCCTGATCAAGAAGTCTGCACGTGACTGCTAAGAACCATGTCAATGTGCATTGCTGGTGACATTGCAAGACAGGGCGGCATGGCTCACTATGCCGCATAGGCCATGAGGGTCTTCAGTTGAAATGATGGAAAACGTGAAAACATTTGACCTTAAACCTAAGCGACCGGTAAATGATAATATCAGTGGGAATGAGAGAGTTATACTGGGGTTGAGAAGCTGGACTGCTGTTGAAATTACTCGTCAATATTTTATAAGGGTTTAGTCTTCAGTTACTTATTTTAAAGTTTATTTGTGTTAATATTCGCTGTATAAGTAACTTATCGGTCTATTTTCATTAATCTCAGTCTTTCTTTCTGTGTTATTCACCTCCGGCGGTAATTCGGTTGAATACCGCCCTTCGATTTGTGATGTTCTGGTACCAATCGAAGTGATAGGTGTTGCAGGTTCCAGCCAGCCAGCCAGCCAACCCGTCGGCGTGCAGCGGTCCAGCCAGCAGCCAGCAGCGAGCGGCAGTCCTCGCCAGCGGCGGTCCTCGCCAGCGGCGGTCCTCGCCAGCGGCGGTCCTCGCCAGCAGCCAGCAGCCAGCAGCCAGCAGCCAGCAGCCAGCAGCGGTCCTCGCCAGCAGCCAGCAGCGGTCTCCACCAGCAGCACGCAGCGGTCCTCGCCTGCGCCGGCCCCAGCCAGCAGCCAGCAGCCAGCAGCAGTCCTCTCCACCAGCGCTCGCAGCCAGCGGTGATCCTCGCTGCCCCCACCATCCGCCGCCAGCAGCAGCAGCAGCAGTAGCAGCAGCACAGGCGTCCCCACCAGCCAGCCGGGTCGGCCTAACCCCCCCCCCCCCCCCTCAGTGGCAGCAGAGTGGGGCTTCGGCCCCGGGCTCCTTCGTCATTCTCTGTCCATTTCTCCTCTGTGTCTCACATCGCCCTGCCCATCTCTCGTTTGCTCCTTTGTCTAGTACTGTGTTTTTTCCCCCTTATCATAATGTCAACCCCCACCACCTCTTCTACAGCCACCACCACTGCCATTATATACACCTCCCCCTCTGCTGCTGCCACCACTATCACGAGGTGTGCCGCTTCACTTCCCCCTCAGTCCATGCCCCCACTCCTCACTCTCTCATCTCCCTCCCTATTTGTCATCCCATCCCCAGCCCCTCCCTCCCGCACCTCCTCTAATCCCTTCCCTCCGCTCCCACTCCCTGCTCCTTCCGTTTCTGCGGCCCCCGCCAGGGTGGTCGCCCGGCGGGCTACGGCCCACGCTACACTCTCCCCTTCACCTTCATCGTCCTCGTCATCGTCTTCACCATCGCCTTCGCCATCGCCCTCACCATCTCCGGCGCTGACTCCAGCCCCGGGACCTGCCACTCCCCACCACATTCCAGTTGTTCCCATCCCCCACACCTCCTCCACCGCCGTCAAGCGCCCCAGTGGCACCCCTGCCTCCTCTGCTCCCAAAAAGGCTCCGCCACGTCCCTTTCCCCCAACCCTGATGCCATGGATGTCTCCCCACCCGTCCCTGCCCCCTCCTCCTCCTCCTCTACCCCCTCCTCCTACCGCTACCTCCTCTCCCATCCTGATCCCTCCCTCCTTGAAGCCCGGAACCTCACCCTCTTCCTTCGCCAGAATTGTCCTGGTGCCCCCACCTCCCTCCTCACTCCTCGCCGTGATTCGGTACTCATCTCCTCCCCCAGCCCTACCCTCCACACAGACCTCCTTTCCCGCATCCCTGTCACCCGCTTTGGACCTCATGCCTCCCTCACCCCTGCTCCTTCCCCACCTACCTCCTGCCAACCCCAACCCCCGCATCGCCTGCCAACCCACACCGCCGTGATCACTCGGCTCAGTCCGGTGATCACCGAGGGAGAGGTGTTGGCGGAGCTTCAGGCCCATCCCCATCTGGAGCTGTGTGCGGTTCGCCGCATCCACAACGCTGCGGGATTTTTCTGAGCACGCTCCCTCCATAGACCGTCTCCTGAAAGAGGGTGCCCTCCTTTTTAACCAGCGTTATAAGGTTGACCCCTCCCGTTCCCCTCCTCAATCCCTCCGCTGCCAAAGGTGCTTGCGGTATAATGCGCACCCAACATCTGAGTGCTGCGAGGCCCCCACCTACCCGCACTGTAGGCAAGCCCACTTTTTACGGCAGTGCCCCAATCTCCTGTCCCCCCCCTCCTGTAATACCTGTAACCTCCCTCATCCTACCTACTCCCAGAAGTGTAAAGCCAGGCCCCCTCCTACCACTCCTGAACTCACCGTTCCTGTCCGCCCTCTGGACGCCCCCACCCCTCCTGGCAACTCCCTTCGCCCGCCCCCTACCGCTGAGGACATCATCAGGTTCCTCACCATTGTCCTTCAGAATGTTCATCCATTTCAGCACCCGCACACCCTCCAACAGATCTCCCTCGCCGCCCGTTCCATTTTCCAACTCAAAATGTATGCCACCTACTCCAACAACCAGGCCCATTTCACCTTCTCCCGTCTTGACACCCTCGTTTAACTCCCTGTCATGGCACGGCAGCACCGTATCCTTTTCAACAACATCCGCTCCCTTCCTGCCAACAAGAACCTCTTCTGGCACACCCTTGCCACCCACCGCGTGGATGCCTTTCTCCTCAATGAAACCTTCCTACAATCCCACCACACCATCCACACTTCGCCCTACCTCCTCCAACGCTCCGATAATCCCCTCCCGATTGCGCATGGCGGAGTTGCCATTGGGCACCACCGCCAGATCCCGGTTCGGCTCCAACCTCCTCTTCCCGACCACACCGAACACCTGATCCTTAGTCTCTTCTTCCCCGGCCTTACCATTACCTGCGCCACCATCTATGTCCGCCCCAACGCCCCTATTCCCTTCGACTTCCTCTCCCACATCGACCGTACCTTCTCCTCCTACATGATCGCCGCCGACCTCAACATCCATAGTCGTTCCGCTGCCCAGTTACGGCGGTGGCATCGGTTCCTCTCCTCCCTTCAAGGCGACCTCATTCCCATTCCCCAGCACACCCATCCCGAATCCAACTCCACTCCCGATGTTATCCTCTCCTCCCCCACTCTCCTTGGCCGCATAACGGTGGATTTCCTGGAGCCTATTGGTAGCGACCATCTCCCTGTCCTCCTCACCGTTTCAGACGGTCGTCGCCCCCGCCCCGACCCTCGTAATGACCCTCCCCCTAAGTACGTCCATGACCATTCCCGTGCCAACTGGAATGCCTACCGGGATACCCTCTCCACCCAGGTCGATAGTGACCCTCTCACCTACCACCATCCGGATGATGTCACCCATGCCACCTCCTTTCTCCAGCAGACCTTGTCTGAGGCCGTGGAGGCCCACATCCCTACTGTCGCCATCCACCCGCACCGTCCTACCTTACCCCCACAGGCTGTCCTCCACCTCCATGAATCCCGCCGTCTCTACCGTGCCTTCCTCCGCACCGGACACCCTACGACGCCACCGACAACTCCAGCGACACATTCGTAATTTGCTCGCGGCTAAGAAATGCCGGGACTGGCGACAGACATGCACCCGTTTAAATGCTACCCTACCTATCAACTCGTCCAAGTTCTGGTCAGCCCTCCGTCGCCTTACTGGAACTAAGCCCTCCCCCTAGTATCCTCTTCTCCATGATGATCACCCCTTCCCTGACACCCTTAGTAAGGCCAATCACTTTGCCTCCTACCTGTCTGATGTGTTTTCCATCCCCGATGATCCCCAGTTCGATTACTCCCTCTTCCCGGATATCCGCGATCGAACTGACACCTCTGTCCCTCCCCTCGCTCATGGTTTCCAGTACTTGGACAACATTGCACACACGGAACACAATGCCCCTATCACTACACAGGATCTCATTGCTACACTCCGCATAAAACGCAACACCGCTCCTGGTCACGATCGTGTCACCTACCGTCACCTTCGTGAAGCTCCTGTCTCTTTCCTCTTCACCCTGGCCAGGCTCTACAATGTAGTACTGTCCACCGGTTACTACCCCGACCTGTGGAAAACCTCCCGTATCCTCATGTTCCTTAAACCTGGCAAACCGCCGTCCACCGTCTCCTCCTACTGTCCCATCAGCCTTACCTCGGTCTTCAGCAAAGTCCTGGAATCTATCCTCACCCGACGCATCCACCAGCATCTCCGCCAGCACCGCCTCCTTCCCGTTACCCAGTGTGGCTTTCGGCCGTCCTTCTCTTCCGACGACCTTCTCCTTCACCTCACTCATCTCCTTTCCGAACAGCTTAATTCACATCGCTCCGCAATCTTCCACTCCCTGGACCTCGAACGTGCTTATGACCGCGTATGGCATTCCGGTCTCCTCTTCAAACTCCAAACCTTCGCCCTTCCTATTAACTATGTCCGTCTGATCGGCTCCTTTCTCTCCCGCCGTCCATCCCATGTCACCATCCATAACACGGATTCCTACACCTTTTTCCCCTCCACTGGTGTGCCCCCTTCCGTACCTTTTGTACACGGTGGACATGCCGCCACCGTCAACCCCCATCCACCTTCTCCAGTTTGCCGATGACACCGCCTTCCTTGCCCTTGCCCACACCCTGCAGCGCTCCCAACACCTTCTCCAATCCCATCTTGACCGGTTCACCGCTTGGTGCAACCAGTGGTTGCTCAAAGTCAATCCCTCCAAAACCCAGGCGATCATTGTAGGCAAAACCACCCCTTCCTTCCGCCTCCTTGATTTCTATCTCACCGTCTATTGCCGTCCTATCGCCCTCACTCCCACCCTTAAGTACATTGGCCTCACCCTCGACCGTCACCTCTCCTGGACTCCCCACCTCCAGACAATCCAAGCCAAGGCATGCTCCCGACTCAGTCTCCTCAAGCTCCTCTCCGGCCGTATGTGGGGTCTGGACCCCTCCACCATCCTCCACACCTATTAATCCCTCATCCGCCCTATCCAGCTTGGATCTCCGCCCCCCCTCCCTTTTACAAATCCCTCCAAATCCTTGAACGCCATGCTCTCCGCCTCGCATTCGTCTCCCCTCCCCCACGCGGATCCTGTACGATCTCATCCCCTTCCCCCACCTCCTCCTTTTCCTTGAAAGGATACGGATCCTGTAGACCTCCTGTAAACTCGATCCTCCTCACCCGCTAGTCTCCCCGATCATCTCCCACCCCCGCCCGCTGCCGCGCTTGTATTCCCATGTCCCACCCGGTCTCCATCTCTCCACCCTCCTTACCCTCTCCCATGGTGGCTTCAGCCAGCTCCCCCTCCCTGATGATGTCCTCCTCCCCTCCATCTACCCCTCCTATCCACTTTGATCCTCCCCCCCTTCCTGTGTCCTTTCCTTTAGGCACCCTCCCTCCCTCCCTCCCTCCCTTCCCTTCCCTTCTCTTTCCTTTCCCCCTTCCTCCTTCCCTCTTCCCCTGGGCTTCCCCTCCCCCTTCCTCCCTCCCCCTCTCTCCTCTGCCCATGGCATCTCTGCTCTACCCTCTCCCATTCCCCTCCTCCTCCTCCTCCACCTCCACTCTTGGCAGGCCCCCGGACTCGTACACGCTCAGTGAACATTCGCGCGCCGGAGATCGTCGCCGTCAGTGTTTCGTGTGTGTGCCTTCGTTTGTGTGTAGTGTTGTTCGCCGTCACGCCACCACCGTTCACATGCCGTCGCCATCATCCATGTTCTGTGCACCGTGTCGCATAGTGTTAGTGCAGTTTCTCGTCCAGCGTGAACGGCTCCATGTTTTTTCGATTTTTAGTGTCTACATTTTTTTGCCCACCGTTTTGACTGTCTTCTCTGTGCCACCTTTATGTGCTACTTGTTGTCAAAGTCGAGGCTGAAGAGCGGCGTATTGTGCTGCTGACAGCCCGCCTTTGTATAAGGTGTTTAAAATCACAATAAAGAAAAAAAAACTGTGTTATTGACTCGAGTGGATTGTTATTCGTGAGTGTGCTTACGTCGTTCATCCAAGTCTCACGCCGCAGTAGTGTGTTTACATTTCGCGGCGTGCGGTTGCAGCTGCAGCGGTTATAAAGGTAAGTGCTGACAAAGTTGTTCGTGCACTGTTATACAGTCATTAAATTTAATAGTTTTGAGCGGTGTTTCGTGCTGTTTGTGGTGAAATAACGATTTAATAAACTTTTGGAAACGTTCGCTCGCTGTGTTTTTCAGAGTTTTCTGTGCGATGAAGTCGTTTAGAAAATTCGTGCTTTAGTTTTCAGCTGACGTTCCTTCTTTCCCATTGTTTCTAGTAATGATCGTCAGGGGTGATGAACGTATTTGTCGAAAAAATGACGTCTTACGAGAATAATAGTCTTTTCCCTCCTTATCTGTGACATTTCAACACGAAAAACAGTCACCAGTGCTAGACCACGCTGCAAAACAGTCACCAAGCCACACCACATCATATATTTAACACGAACCAGAAGTCAGGAACTCTAGCTTTGTGTTCGAACAAATACTTCACAACATAATGGAAGAGTAGTTTTAAGACAGGTCCACCATAAAGTGCGTCACTCCATAGCGATCCATACTGCAGGGTATAAGTCGCTCAGGTTCACAGTAATTTAACACCTGAAGTTACTTGACAGAGGCATATCTTCGTTTCCAGTTGCTTCATATTCACCAGAAAAAACAGAATGGGTCCAACCATACATCTCTCTCTGTGTCAATGTGTGTGTCGAGCAGATCAAGGGATGCACATTCATCGTCCTGGTGGTGAACCGTTTCCTTCTTATACATGACATTTTAAGACGAGAAACAGTCACCAGAATACAGCACATCATGTATTTAATATCGTTCAAAAGTCAGGAACACTAATTTCCTGTTCCAACAAATAATTGACAACATAATGGAATAGCAGTTTTAAGAGATTCGCACCTTTTACTAGGTTTCTTCATAGCAGTCGATATTGCAGAGTACACCTCCCACAGGTTCACCGTAGTTCTACACTAAAATTTACCTGTCAGAGACACTTTTTCTTTCTCCTGTTGCTCCATATGCAAGTGGAACTGAAAAGGGACTGATTATTAGTGATATAAGATATTCTTCACAATGTGTTGCACGCAGGCCTACTATTCATCAAGAATATAACGGAACAAGACAGTGTTAAAGTCCTTAACACCACATACAAGTAGGCCGCTGTGGCAGTGCGGTTCTAGGCGCTTCAGTCTGCAACCGCGTCACTGCTACGGTCGCAAGTTCGAATCCTGCCTCGGGCATGGATGTGTGTGATGTGCTTAGGTTAGTTAGGTTTAAGTAGTTCTAAGTTCTAGGGGACTGATGACCTCAGATATTAAGTCCCATAGTGCTCCGAGCCATTTGAGCCACCACATACAACGCACACCAGAAACTGCATATCATACCTCTCATTTTTGATTAATTGTAAGGGAGGGAAAAGTGCTTTAATAGTTCATACAGACATGTGGATAGCCTTGCTTCAGTTGGTATACTACCATACTAACATTTGCTGTACTAGACTGAATATATTCAAACAGTAGACCTCATGATGAATTCAGATTGCAATAGGTCTCCAGGTAACCATAAAATTCAAAGCCGTCTGTACCATAGCTACCCACACACTGTTTTGGTGGATGGCAATAAGACTTTTTTTAACTAATACCGATTTTCGCTGTAGACATGGCTTTGTATGATATGAATTTGATATCAGTACAGATATAACATTAAACTGCAACTATCCTTCCTATAAACAAAATGTGATCTAATGTCCGAGCTGCCACTCCATTTTTAAGTGATTCGTCACATACATATAATAGCTTTACATTGTACATAAGAGATATAAGATTTCCTGCCGATTTCTATCTGCTACTCACGTAATGTCAGTGCATACTTCTCATCAAGAATGAAGTCTGTGCTATGAATGTCTAACACGTTATTCTCATGTGATATTCCAACACAGTAAATCACTGAGCAGGGTAGCGGTACACATGATGTCACCCTGTTGGTACTAACCTGTATGGTCCTAAATTTAGAATCCATGACATCTTCAATGATGTCAGAATACAAGGTAACTGATCTGAGGTTATGAATACAGTTCAGTAATTGATCCGGTTCTACATCCATACTCCGCAAGCCACCTGACGGTGTGTGGCGGAGGGTACCCTGAGTACCTCTATCGGTTCTCCCTTCTATTCCAGTCTCGTATTGTTCGTGGAAAGAAGGATTGTCGGTAAGCTTCTGTGTGGGCTCTAATCTCTCTGATTTTATCCTCATGGTCTCTTCGCGAGATATACGTAGGAGGGAGCAATATACTGCTTGACTCTTTGGTGAAGGTATGTTCTCGAAACTTTAACAAAAGCCCGTACCGAGCTACTGAGCGTCTCTCCTGCAGTCTTCCACTGGAGTTTATCTATCATCTACGTAACGCTTTCGCGATTACTAAATGATCCTGTAACGAAGCGCGCTGCTCTCCGTTGGATCTTCTCTATCTCTTCTATCAACCCAATCTGGTATGGATCCCACACTGCTGAGCAGTATCCAAGCAGTGGGCGAACAAGCGTACTGTAACCTACTCCCTTTGTTTTCGGATTGCATTTCCTTAGGATTCTTCCAATGAATCTCAGTCTGGCATCTGCTTTACCGACGACCAACTTTATATGATCATTCCATTTTAAATCACTCCTAATGCGTACTCCCAGATAATTTATGGAATTAACTGCGTCCAGTTGCTGACCTGCTATTTTGTAGCTAAATGATAAGGGATCTATCTTTCTATGTATTCGCAGCACATTACACTTTTCTACATTGAGATTGAATTGCCATTCAATGCACCATGCGTCAATTCGCTGCAGATCCTCCTGCATTTCAGTACAATTTTCCGTTGTTACAACCTCTCGATACACCACAGCATCATCTGCAAAAAGCCCCAGTGAACTTCCGATGTCATCCACAAGGTCATTTATGTATGTTGTGAATAGTAACGGTTTTATGACACTCCCCTGCGGCACACCTGAAATCACTCTTACTTCGAAAGACTTCTCTCCATTGAGAATGACATGCTGCGTTCTGTTATCTAGGAACTCTTCAATATAATCACACAATTGGTCTGATAGTCCATATGCTCTTACTTTGTTCATTAAACGACTGTGAGGAACTGTATCGAACGCCTCGCGGAAGTCAAGAAACACGGCATCTACCTGTGAACCGGTGTCTATGGCCTTCGTGAGTCTCGTGGACGAATAGCGCGAGCTGGGTTTCACACGACCGTCTTTCGAAACCCATACTGATTCCTACAGAGTAGATTTGTAGTCTTCAGAAGAGTCATTAAACTCGAACATAATACGTGTTCCAAAATTCTACAACTGATCGACGTTAGAGATATAGGTCTATAGTTCTGCACATCTGCTCGGCGTCCCTTCTTGAAAACGTGGATGACCTGTGCCCTTTTCCAATATTTTGGAACGCTACGCTCTTCTAGAGACCTACGGTACACCGCTGCAAGAAGGGGGGCAAGTTCCTTCGCGTACTCTGTGTAAAATCGAACTGGTATACCATCAGGTTCAGCGGCCTTTCTTCTTTTGAGCGATTTTAATTGTTTCTCTATCCCTCTGTCGTCTATTTCGATATCTACCACTGTGTCATCTGTGCGACAATCTAGAGAAGGAGCTACAGTGCAGTCTTCCTCTGTGAAACAGCTTTGGAAAAAGACATTTAGTATTTCGGCCTTTAGTCTGTCATCCTCTGTTTCAGTACCATTTTGGTCACAGAGTGTCTGGACATTTTGTTTTGATCCACCTACCGCTTTGACATAAGACCAAAATTTCTTAGGATTTTCTGCCAAGTCAGTACATAGAACTTTACTTTGGAATTCATTGAACGCCTCTCGCATAGCCCTTCTCACACAAGATTTCGCTTCGCGTAATTTTTGTTTGTCTGCAAGGGTTTGGCTATGTTTATGTTTGCTGTGAAGTTCCCTTTGCTTCCGCAGCAGTTTTATAACTCGGTTGTTGTTCCACGGTGGCTCTTTTCCATCTCTTACGATCTTGCTTGGCACATACTCATCTAACGCATATTGTACGATGGTTTTGAACTTTGTCCACTAATCCTCAACACTATTTGTACTTGAGACAAAACTTTTGTGTTGAGCCGTCAGGTACTCTGTAATCTGTTTTTTGTCACTTTTGCTAAACAGAAAAATCTTCCTACCTTTTTTAATATTTCTATTTACGGCTGAAATCATCGATGCTGTAACCGCTTTATGATCGCTGATTCCCTGTTCTGCGTTAACTGTTTCAAATAGTTTGGGTCTGTTTGTCACCAGAAGGTCTAAAACGTTATCGCCTCGAGTCGGTTCTCTGTTTAACTGCTCAAGGTAGTTTTCAGATAAAGCACTAAAAAAAATTTCGCTGGATTCTATGTCCCTGCCACCCGTTATGAACGTTTGAGTCTCCCAGTCTATATCCGGCAGATTAAAATCTCCACCCTGAACTATAACATGGTGGGGAAATCTACTCGAAATATTTTCCAAATCATCCTTCAGGTGTTCACCCACAACAGCTGCTGTGCCAGGGGGCCTATAGTGACATCCAATTACCATGTCTGAGCCTGCTTTAACAGTGAGCTTCACCCAAATTACACTCCTGGAAATGGAAAAAAGAACACATTGACACCGGTGTGTCAGACCCACCATACTTGCTCCGGACACTGCGAGAGGGCTGTAGGAGCAATGATCACACGCACGGCACAGCGGACACGCCAGGAACCGCGGTGTTGGCCGTCGAATGGCGCTAGCTGCGCAGCATTTGTGCACCGCCGCCGTCAGTGTCAGCCAGTTTGCCGTGGCATACGGAGCTCCATCGCAGTCTTTAACACTGGTAGCATGCCGCGACAGCGTGGACATGAACCGTATGTGCAGTTGACGGTCTTTGAGCGAGGGCGTATAGTGGGCATGCGGGAGGTCGGGTGGACGTACCGCCGAATTGCTCAACAAGTGGGGCGTGAGGTCTCCACAGTACATCGATGTTGTCGCCAGTGGTCGGCGGAAGGTGCACGTCCCCGTCGACCTGGGACCGCACCGTAGCGACGCAGGGATGCACGCCAAGACCGTAGGATCCTACGCAGTGCCGTAGGGGACCGCACCGCCACTTCCCAGCAAATTAGGGACACTGTTGCTCCTGGGGTATCGGCGAGGACCATTCGCAACCGTCTCCATGAAGCTGGGCTACGGTCCCGCACACCGTTAGGCCGTCTTCCGCTCACGCCCCAACATCGTGCAGCCCGCCTCCAGTGGTGTCGCGACAGGCGTGAATGGAGGGACGAATGGAGACGTGTCGTCTTCAGCGATGAGAGTCGCTTCTGCCTTGGTGCCAATGATGGTCGTATGCGTGTTTGGCGCCGTGCAGGTGAGCGCCACAATCAGGACTGCATACGACCGAGGCACACAGGGCCAACACCCGGCATCATGGTGTGGGGAGTGATCTCCTACACTGGCCGTACACCACTGGTGATCGTCGAGGGGACACTGAAAAGTGCACGGTACATCCAAACCGTCATCGAACCCATCGTTCTACCATTCCTAGACCGGCAAGGGAACTTGCTGTTCCAACAGGACAATGCACGTCCGCATGTATCCCGTGCCACCCAACGTGCTCTAGAAGGTGTAAGTCAACTACCCTGGCCAGCAAGATCTCCGGATCTGTCCCCCATTGAGCATGTTTGGGACTGGATGAAGCGTCGTCTCACGCGGCCTGCACGTCCAGCACGAACGCTGGTCCAACGGAGGCGCCAGGTGGAAATGGCATGGCAAGCCGTTCCACAGGACTACATCCAGCATCTCTACGATCGTCTCCATGGGAGAATAGCAGCCTGCATTGCTGCGAAAGGTGGATATACACTGTACTAGTGCCGACATTGTGCATGCTCTGTTGCCTGTGTCTGTGTGCCTGTGGTTCTGTCAGTGTGATCATGTGATGTATCTGACCCCAGGAATGTGTCAATAAAGTTTCCCCTTCCTGGGACAATGAATTCACGGTGTTCTTATTTCAATTTCCAGGAGTGTATTTCACATTTCGGATCTCCGTCAATTTCCTTCGATACTATTGCACTTCTTATAGCTATAAACACGCCTCCCCCTTCACTGTCCAGCCTGTCTCTGCGGTATACTTTCGAATCTGAGTTTAGGATTTCATTACTGTTTACGTCAGGTTTCAGCCAACTTTCTGTCCCTGGTACTATATGGGCGTTGTGAACGTTTATTAATGAGAGCAGTTCTGGGACCTTCATATAGATGCTCCTGCAGTTTACTATTAGCTCATTAATATTGTTATTCCCAGTTGCATTTTGCCTACTCCTACCTTGCCTCTCAGGAGGCGTCTTGTCGGGCCTAGGGAGGGAATTCTCTAACCTAAAAAACCCCCATGTGCACTCCACACGTACTCCGCTACCCTTGTAGCCGCTTCCGGCGTGTAGTGCACGCCTGGCCTCTCTCGTGGTGTGTTTCAATCATCTACCTTCCCACCACTCACCTTCAGTGCACGCTTACTATCCATTACGTGATATCAACATATGGGCACTATACTCCATAGTGAAGGGTTGAGCATCACCATTGTGAAGTATAATCAGAGATCTACGACATCCAGGCAGAAGAAACTGACTCACACACTCGCTTTTAAGTATTAAACCATTCGTTTACCTCAATTTTTTTATTTGCTGTGTGAGTGTGTGTGTGTGTGTGTGTGTGTGTGTGTGTGTGTGTGAGCGAGCGAGCGAGCGAGTGTGTGTGTGAGCGAGTGTGTGAGCGAGCGAGTGAGCGAGCGAGCGTGTGTGTGAGCGTGTGTGCGTGTGCGTTTGCATGTTTATATGTATGGCTGTGTACACGTTTTTCGCAGTTTTCTTCTATTCTTCCCACAGTTCAACAGCTCCATGATGTACACAATACAGTGCCTGATCATTTGAGCAGTCTGATATCTCTGACCAGGACACGTAAATGATGACAGTCTTCGACTTTCCACTATATTCAACGGCTGCTCAACCCATCGAGCCTCAGCTAATTCGTCACAGAGTGCTGTTGTTCAGCTCTACTTATCAACTGACTGCCACTGGCTTTAAGTGTATTAATATTGGCTTAGAGCCTGATGTAGACTTAAAAACTATACTTAAAATAGAGGATATCCACCAGGGTACAAAGGTGCAGATTAGTAATATGGACAGGGATCAATTGAGCAACAAGCTGAAATACGTCGAAGATTCCATGACAACCAAGAAGAATCCTGTTCCTCGAGACATCAATATCTTAAGCAGCAACAGTGTATCCATAGTCAACATGTTTGTAGGTGATACTGTGAAGTCAACATCTCAAGACCCAATGCAATGAGTATGTTTAAAGCACCCAGGTGTCACCAACATGCAACACGAATGGCCAGGGACAGACTCAGCCTATGCTGAAGGTATGTCAGACCACTCTTCAATTATTCATGTATCTGTTGGAACACGACGTTCACGATAAGGATGAGGCTATAATTGTGTGAATAGGTGTGTGCTATAGATAAGTCTGCTAGTGTTGCTCCTATAACAATACATTCCATACAAATATAGTTTTCAGAAAGCATTCCTAAGTCTACTAATGCTCCGATTGGATAGCGAGGAATATATGCTGATTTTAAAGGACATAAAAACAGTTATTTGGAAGGTACTGCAAACTGATGATCAGTGATGATGGAGAAAGAAGGGAATGACGACGTTTTTCTAAGGATGATGAATTCCTTCCTACAGTTCACAATGTACCAATTGTGAGATAAGAATGTATAGAAGTTTTATCAAAATAAATTTATTAATGAATAATATTCATGTTTTCAAGTTGTAATATGTTTTATTCCATCATATGCTTATACCACGAGACTTGACACTTGAGATGTTGAAGAAAAAGCTTTGGTAGTTCATACATTTGAATGCCAGACTTTACAGTTCAGTTGTTGCTGTAACGGAGAGACATGGCGCATTTACAACCTTCACAGACATATATCGCTCAGACGACAATGCAAATGATGTTTTACAGATAGAAGCCGTTACAGATTTCTAAAGTTTAATTTTAGCTACATCCCTTGCTTCTTATTAATATGTCTTCATTCCGACATATATAGCATCTGTGAAAAATGTTTCTCATGAAAATTACTCTGTATATGACTTCTGCAGTATTCATCCAGTATAGATGACAAATTTTTGACACCTGTTCGATATTTCTATGGAAGTGGTCTGCCTGTTCTGATGGACTCATAGATGCAGTACGATAGGCAAAATCCCAAGCAGTTAGTCTGTAAACCGTCTGACATTCTTCTCCTTCTGCAAACTACACTTGGTGCTTTTTCTTGTTAGACACACCATAATGCACATAATTCAGATCCAAAATACAGCACCTCCTGTGGTTGATACTATACACTGATCAGCCAGAACCTTATGATAACCGACCTACTATCGATATAAACCCATCTGGACGACGGCAGCGTCACCTGGCGAGGAATGACTGTTAGTCAACCACATGTGTGGTGCATGTAATATCGGTGAATGTGTTGTCCATGTTTAGAATGGGGAAGATGTACAATGTATTTGAGTTTGACCAAGGGTAGATGGTGATGGCCCAGAGGCTCAGCACGACCATTTCTGAAATTGCACAAGTTGTCAGGTGCTCAAGGAGTGCTGTGTTGAGTTTCTTCGACACGTAGTGAAATGACTTCGTGGTGTCATTAGGTTGGGCAGCACCCATCATTACAGATGTCAGATGTTGTAGGCTGAACAGACTAGTAAAACAAGGCAGCCAGCGAACTGTGGTGGAACTAACATCAGACTTTAATTGTGGGCAGAATATAAGTGTGTTTGAACACAGAGTGCATTGAACACTCTTAACGAACTGCCTCCAATGCCGAAAATCCATGCATGTACCTCTGTTAACATCACATCAGCAGCTACGACGGGAATGGGAATATGACCATTGGCACTGGACGTTTGCACTGTGGCAGAGCATAGCAACATCTGACGAATCTTTATCCCTTCTTCATCACACTGTTGGAATTTGTCATCCTCCAGGGAAACAGCTCCTTGATACTTGTACTACAGGACAGAGACCTGGTGGCGCCTCTATTATGCTTTAAGGAACAGTCACGTGGGCATCCATAGGTTTAGAGTAGCTCATGCAAAGCACCATGATGTCCAAGGAATATCGTACACTAGTTTCATACCACAATGACGATCATGTTTTCTGGCGGCAATGCCATTTTACAACAAGATAACGCGCCATGTCACAAGGCCAGTAGTGTGGTGGGGTGGTCTGAGGAACACAGTGGCATGTTCTAATTGATGTGCTGACCTCCAGCTCGCTAGATATGATCCTGATCGAACACATCTGGAATTTGATTGAACATAGTAACAGAACTCAGAGCCCCCTCCCGCGGAATTTATGGGAATTAGGTATGTATACAGATGTGGTACCAACTACCTCTCAAAATCGTTCAAATGGCTCTGAGCACTATGGGACTTAACATCTGAGGTCATCAGTCCCCTAGAACTCAGAACTACTTAAACCTAACTAACCTAAGGACATCACACACATCCATGCCTGAGACAGGATTCGAACCTGCGACCGTAGCGGTCGCGCGGTTCCGGACTGAAGCGCCTAGAACCACTAGGCCACAGCGGCCGGCAATTGTTCAGACAATAAGAAATTCAGCCTTCAGTTGCAAGGTAAAATATTTTTTTTTTTAGTTTATCTAGGCTTCGATGCCAGTAATGGTATCTTCTTCAGAACAAAAATTACATTATATTGAGGGCCTAACATTGGCCGTGTCACAGAATGAAACTGATACAGAATAAAGACGCATAATCATAAGCAAAAAGAAAAACGTAGGCGGAGCTACGCCAGGCCAGGAATACGGGTCATACGTAAGCAACAAGGAAAACTCCTTGTTGCTTGCGTGTGTCCCTTGTTCCTGGCCCGGCGTAGTACCATCTACATTTTTCTTATTGTTTTTAGTATTGACCGTCATGGTTTTATGATTATGCGTCTTTATTCTGTATTAGTTTTATTCCGTGACATGGCCAACGTAAGGCACTCAAAATAATGTAATTTTTGTTCTGAAGAAGATACAATTATTGGCATCGAAACCTAGGTAAACTAAACAAAAATTAACCTTGCATCGTAAGGCTGAATTTCTTATTGCCAAATATAACTTTACACGAATGGTTCAAATGGCTCTGAGCACTATGGGACTCAACTTCTGAGGCCATCAGTCCCCTAGAACTTAGAACTACTTAAACGTAACTAACCTAAGGACATCACACACATCCATGCCCGAGGCAGGATTCGAACCTGCGACTGTAGCAGTCTCGCGGTTCCAGACAGTGGCGCCTAGAACCGCACGGCCATCAGCTCTTAGCATCTCAATTCAGGACTCATCTAGCGTCCAACCAATATGGTTACGACTCCAAGAGAAGTGCTGCAAGCATTGTCATGCTATTAGTAAAGGCACTCGTGTCGGTCATCTGCTGCCATGATTCATCAACGACAAATTGCGCTCACTGTCCTAATAGATACGTCCTTCGTACGTTTCACACTGATTTCGGTAGTTTTTTACACAGTGTTGCTTTTCTGTTAGCACTGACAACTCTACAAATGCTGCTGCTCCCGGTCGTTAAGGGTAGACTGTCCATGGTGAGTGGTAATACCTAAAAATTGGCACTCTCGTCACACTCTTAATACTGTGGGTCTCAGGATATTGGATTCACTAACTGTTTTAGAAGAGGAATGTCCTATGTGTCTAGCTCCAACTACAATTCCCCACTATAAGTCTCTTAATTTCCCTCCTGCGGCCATAATCACTTCTGAAACCATTTCACGTTAATCGTCTTAGCATAAGTGTCAGCTCCACCAATGCATGACCTTTCATATCTTGTGTATGTGATACTGCCGCCATGGGAACAGGCAGTCCATGATCATACACACTTCCATAGACGTACTAAAGAACTATCCAGAATTATTTTATTTGCATTGTATGAATGCTATAGAAGTCATAAATGAAGTAAATTCCATGAGGAAGATTTTTGATACATGCTACATATCAGGACAAAGATGTATTAATTACAGCAACAGCAACAGCTAATATTAAACTTCAAGAATCTATAATGGTTGCTATCCCTAAACCATCATGTGTATTGTCATCTGAACGACATATGATTGTGAAGGTTATTAATGTGCTAAGTCTCTCTGATACAGCAGTAGCTGAACTTTGAAGTCTCTGAAATTGCAAACGTATGAACTACAAACTCTCTTTCCAACATCTTACCTGTTAAGTCACATGCTATATGTGTATGAAGGAATAAAATTATTTCAAATTGTAAAAGAAAAATATTATTTATTGTCAAACACTGATAGGAAAAAATCGCAACACCAAAAGGAGTCACTCGACATAAACGAAAGTTGGCAGACATGTTTATACGTCTGGAAGATGCTGTTATTCAGTCACAGACGAGTGGAACTAGTAGCTCCTCTATGGGGATTCTAATCAGGTTTGCTTCACGTACGTTCTATAAGGATTATGAGCATTAGTTACCTTTGAGATTAGACATGGTGAGCTTATGTCAGTTAAGAATGCCTTTAAGACGACAAAGATGCCGTTCTCAACACCTGACTGAGTTTGACTGAGGTCGTGTAACAGGGCTACAAGAATGTGGATGTTGGTTGGTTGGTTGGTTTAAGGATGTTACTTCTGTAATGTTACACAAAGACTTGGTAGGAAAATAGCCACTGTACGTTGCTGGTGACATTGATGGTCACAAGAATGTGTGGTCGCCAGAAGCCCAGTCTCTGGATGGCCCCATGGCAGCAGCTTTTGAGCAATCGTTGCCACCACAGTGGCACAACGAAATGTTACATATCGGTTACTTCAAGGACAGTTCTGAACCAGAGGTACTTAAGGCGAACAGCTGTGCTTTCTGATGAAACTTCAGTGCCAGTGATGGCTGCGAGATAGAAGTGGGCGAGTTGAGAGCCTGGAAACAACCTGTCTGCATGCTAGACCCACTAGACTGCACCAGAAGTTAGTGTTTGTGATGCAGTTCCTTATGACAGCACACAACCTGACAGCAAATTAGGACGTAAATCTGGTGATTCGATGTGTTGTGCTGCCATTCATGAACAGCATTCAAGAGGCTATTTTCCAACATGACACCACTTGGCGACATACCACTGATGTAACCCAACATGCTCTGCAGAGTGGCAATATATTGCCTTTTCCTCCTTGATCACTAGCTCTTTCTCCGATAAAGTATATATGAGGCATGACTGGATGACAATTCCATCATCATCCACAAACAACGTTAGCTGGCCCTGTATTGACCGACCAAGTGCAACAAGCAGGGAACTCCATAACACAAACTGACAATAAACATTTGTACAACATAATGCATGCACATCTGCGTGCTTGCATTTGACATATTTGTGGTTACATTGTTTATTAATGTACCAGCATTTCACATTTGCAATGGCTTATGTCATTCTCACATTAACCGGTGATTTTGTAGATTACTTAAGTATGTTACCTAGACAAATGTGTAAACAAATTCTCATTACTGAACTTTAATAATTTTTTGGTGCCGCCATTATTTTTTTCAATCAGTCTATATATTTTTCATACAACTTCTATACATTGAAAATATATGCTTGTACTTTGTGAACTGTGGGGAGGAAATCACATTCATTAAGAAAACTTTGTCTTTGTCTTTTTACTGCACCATCTCTATTCATCATTCTGTGATACTTTCCACATAACCATTTTCATATGCTTTAAATTCAGCATGTATTTCTCTCAATCCAGCTGTAGCACTAACAGACATAGGAATGCCTTCCGTAAATTGAACTTCTATAAAATTTCTGTTTACAGGAGTACACAAGCAGCCTTATATGTAGTGTACATACGCTCACCTATGCACACATTTAATTTTTCATCCTCTTCATGAACTCTGTGTTCCAGTAGATACTTGACAAATATCATCAAAGAGTGGTTTGAGACACCTGCACTATGGGTTGAGTCTCTCCATGGCAATCGGTAATGCATTGTGCAGATGATGCAGATTCATCACACTTGCATGCTTTAAACACACTAATTGCGATGGGTCCTGAGATGTGATCTTCATGCCGGCCGCGGTGGTCTCGCGGTTCTAGGCGCGCAGTCTGGAACCGTGCAACTGCTACGGTCGCAGGTTCGAATCCTGCCTCAGGCATGGATGTGTGTGATGTCCTTAGGTTAGTTAGGTTTAAGTAGTTCTAAGTTCTAGGGGACTGATGACCACAGCTGTTAAGTCCCATAGTGCTCAGAGCCATTTGAACCATTTTTGTGATCTTCATAGTACCACCCCCAAACATGTCAACTATGGATATGCTGTTGCTGCATAACATATTGATATCTCAAGTAAATGGATTATTCTCGGTTGTCTTGGAACACTTGGAGCATTACTGTTTGCTGCGCAGTTAATCCCACTTTATATCACTGAACTGCACCTTCAAACCCCAGAAAGTCATTCTCTACTTCCACTATAGCTTTGAAGTCATGTCAGGTGCTAAAACACCATTGACAGGCTTCGATCCGGTGGAGGTCAGTTGATATGAAGTGTTGAAGAACTTCACTCTGTAATGTCTTATGTGAGACACTATGAGTTGTGCAGACACTGGATATGGTTGAAAGCTGAAACCTGGAAACAGTTCTATGCCCTGCACTGATACGTCAGGATACTTCAGGAGACCTTGCCCGTATGCTGACTTAGTGGTGCTGGTGATGGATATAGTGGAAACTCGAAGCCAAGAACCAATTCTATGTGCTGACTCCAGCACATCAGGGTTGCATCAGGGAGCTTGTCCACCTGCTGACTTGATTCCTACTGCTTGAATGTACTTCATTTCTACTCCAACATGTTGGGAGCTGTATCAGGCAGAGTGTGTATGAAACGTTCGGCTTCCAAATTGTAATGGTTTTGAGTCTGTGGTAAAAATGTGAATGATTTAACATAATAATTCAATGGATAGGACTTCTGTATGTCAGAACTACACCTGTTCTGTGAGTTTGAAGTCACATTTGAAATTTATAATGTACTGCGAAAAGTATCTTCGAGTTGATTCATACAACCAAAGGTCTGTATTGCTATCACTAGTCGGCTCTGTTGTTGTTATTCTGTAGACAGAATAACAACATGAATCCCTTCCCTTTCATCCTACCAAAAGCTTGTTTAATCCATGTAACACAGAAACATGACACTGAACAGAGGTGCACCAACACAGCAAAATACAGTGTTGAGTTCCGAGATGTTACAACACGAACAAAATAAGAACTGTTTATGCAGGGATTATGAATGAATTGATGAGTTTGTATCCAATACCATGTTGTTCTGAAATGTGTGGGGTTCACTCTATTCATTCATGACCCTGGATATTTTACATCAATTTATTTATTGCATATTTAAGACTTCCTGCCTGATATTTTAAAAATCAAGTCGTCATTAAAGTGTTTTACATGCAATAGTCCGTTGGTTCACATTACTAGCAAATTTGATTTGAGCAGTAAAGGAAGGATAATAACAATAAGTTTCCAAGAAAATTAAGTTACTTGTAGTAAATAGTGTTAAAATAAAACATTTTAGTAATTTGGAAGAAAATAATAGAAAGATAGGGAAGGGACTATCTACACATTTACTTTTACTGTTAAAAACAAAATGTAACATATAAATTATCGTTTGTGTTGTTACTATTCGACGTCGGAAGGCCTCGGCAGAAACATTGAGCTTGTCCCACCTGAAGTTACATACGAAATTGTGTCTCCTTTCGTTACTAAATTAAATACATCATGAGAGACTCTTTTGTACTTGTTTCTATGGTCTAGGAACTAGCACTATTATGACATCTTTTAAGTGTTTGTGTGAGGTGTACCTATTGCACTGTTTGTGTTGCTACATCTAGACATAGTACTATATGTTGTATGTGTGCTGTTGTGTTGTATGTTTGTCTGTATGATGCTGTTCCCCTTGACCAGTGCCATAGTTGGACGGAAACACTCCGAACTTAAACATCGAGCCTCGACCTCCAGTATGGTGTATTCCTTAGATATTTACGACTACCTCGTTGTTTACATTAGACATTTTCCTTTATATTATTTAGTTATCATACTTATAGTGAAGTTTAGATGCATGAAACTATCATGCACTGTCTGCCTGTCTTATAATCATTTGTATATCTTAGGTGTTATACTCCTATGTGTTATAAACCTGTGTCTAATGTTGTTGAGCTTTTGTCATTTTCTGTGTCTGCATCTCCACCACTGTCTGTGGCTGTGATTGACTTTCTTTCATCCAAAGGATCATGTTGCTTTTTGTCTCTTAGAGATCTGCCATATGGATTTTCTGGTCTATAGATGCCACACAGTATTCTTAAAACCTTATCAGAGATGTAACCAAGAGAACACAATTAATCTGTATCTTGTAACATTTCTTTGATGTCATTGTTTTCTGTTACAGTTCCTATGTGTGTGAGAGTGTTTCAATGTACTGCGACATGTTCAGGAGCACCATATGCCCCACATCTGCACATAGCGCTCTAACTAAGGCTCACCCAATTTAAAAAAGCTTTCTATGGGCCATGGCTGGTCAAAAAGTGAACTGTGCAACAGTTTGAATCCACATGCTTCAACTTCAGCGGTTTCTGGATATTGGGGAAGAAAGAGAAAACTCGACACCCTTTATGAGTCTCTTCCACTCCTGTTGCCATGCGTCAAGGCAATAGTTGTTTAACTGACACATGCCAATGATGTTTTCCCCCGTTATTTCTCGAACCTTGTCGTGTCTGCCCTGTTTAGTTAGTATGCAGCTGCACTGTGGTGGATAGTGATATCAGTGAAGAAGTCCCAAGAACCACATACAAGGCTTCTACTGATGTAATGCCAAAACACCTAATATTCTGAGTAGTACGCTCCTCTGTCCTCTCCTCACTATGTTTCTATAGGTCACTAGACACAGATGGTTCGCCCATGCATTTGATGCAAATCATACTGTAGCTTCCAAGTGAGCTGTGTGATACATTTGTAGCATCTTCAAAGGTAGTCTTTATTGTGGGGTATTTAGCCTTGTAAGTTTGTATATCAATTTCGTTGCTTTGTCAATTGCCAGTCTTGTGCGCATATTAAAAGTACATCATACATTAACGTGTATTCCTGACTATCGTATTGCTTGATTCCTCTTTACGTTAACGTTATCCATATTAATAATTGGGTTCCATTTCATTGCTCTTTTGAATAACAGATATATTGTTTTGTTTGCAGCTATTTTGACTTTGTTTCTGCTACACTAATTACTTATAGGTTTACTTAGTAGAAGTCGTGTAGTTTTGTTTTCTAGGTGTGCTCATAAGTCTGCTGATCCAACGATTAACAAGTCATCTGCATATGTGACCACCCCATTTACCGTCATCTGCATCCAAATTGTTTACAAGTGACTCGATAGCAATGTCCCAAAATATTGTTCCGCAGATTGAGCCATGTAGGCAACCTTTCGTTATTTTCTCGACTACCTTTTGGTATCCTGCTACCCACTTTTCTGTCCTAATTCTGTCTAGTAAGCTGTTACACAGGGCAGTTGGTAGTTGCATCCCTCTCAACCTAGCGAATAACACAGGTTACCAAAGGTTATGAAAAGCACTTGTGATGCTGATTAAAATTTCAAATGGATATTTATCCTCTATGGTGTGTATTATTTCTAATGCATGGTTGATTGCATCACCTGTTGATCTTTTTGCCACAAAACCATATTGGTGTGGACTTGGCTGTTTCCCAAAGATCAGGGACTCTTCCTTGTTGTAAGGCGTCGTTATATATCTCCATTACAAAAGGGATTATCTGTGTGACATTATTTTTAAGAGCTTCCAGAAGTGTTCCATCTGGGCCAGGCATCTTTCTATTTTTAAGTCTAGCCATCTCTAGCGCTACCTATTCATGTGCGAAAGGCATGGTAACACAACCATTTTCGTTAGTATTGCTCATCAGGTACCGTAAGTCCTTATAGTGTTTTGGGATCCTTGGTGTTTCTTTGTCATCAGGACGGAACCTGCTCAGCCGAAACTCCGCTGAGCATCCCCAGCCCTGTGTCATCGTACTGTCTGCTCGTTTTAATGTCTACAAAACTGTTGTGATCTTAATTCGTTATGTCTCTAACTGTTCTCCCCATACGTTGTTCTGTAGTTGTGCTTTAACAGAGTTGGCCCAGTGGTTTTGCCCTGTTTTGTTTAGTTCTGTTTTCTATTTTTGTTTTGCATCTGGTATAGTTCAAGTTTGAGTTGTTATTGAGCTTAGTTCTTTGATAGTGGTTTTGTTTGTCATGTGAATCTTTCTGCAATCTTGTCAATTCTGTGGACCATGGTAGTTTACGATTCCATCTATCTTTCACTGGTGAAATGGGTGCTGACAGCGCTCTTTGGAGTAAGCTTATTAAGGGGAGTTAGAGCGGAAATTTTTTTTCACATTTTTGGATTCGTATCTCATTACAAAATTATCAGTTTTCCGAATAAAATGGTATGTATATATATATGTCACATATAAACTCACAGGGGAAGTATTTTATCTCATTTTTTTCATATATAATGTACACCGGTAGAAAATGTTAGTTTTTACGTGCATTACTTCAAGATCTCTTAAAATCGGTAATTTGTGCGTAGAAGACTGTGGATTGCTGTGTTACAAAGATTAAAAGTGTTGGTCATATCCAGAAGAGGATGGGCACCAGGTTGAGGAAGCTGGAACAAAGCTTGAGAGACAAGAAACTTTCTGATGGTAAAACCATAAGAGGCAGGCTGACAGATAAAATGATTGATGAACTACAGCAGTATTATGGGGCGGCTATTAGAAATGATACTGAAAATTTGTTTAAAATGAAGCATGAAGTATGGGCTAACTTCTTCCACAGATTGTCAACTGATGAAAAACCAGTACACCACGTTTGTCCTCCTGGACCTGACTCGTGGTGCAATTACCGCAATGCCCAATACTCAAACAGTTCATACAGCCATAAACATTCCATTCCAACAGCAGTCATTGATATCATAAAACCTATTTACACAGACCTGGCAAATCCTGATTTACTGAAGAAATGCATGGTCGGACTTAAAATCCCATTGAGTCGTCCAATAATCTTATATGGACTCGCTTACCAAAAAGTGTTTTTGTTGGAATGAAAACACTAAAGTGGAGGTCAGTGAGGCTGTTGTTGCTTTTAATTATGACAACATTGGTAGGGTGAAAGTGCTACAGCATACGGGAATTAAAATGTGGAGCAAACCACATCAAAGAACTCGAACAGATGGACAAGATTCGCATTGGTAAAGTAGAGTATGCAGAACAGTTGGCCATTAAGGAGTCCAGAACAAGAAATGAAGAAAAAACTTGGAAAAAGATCTAGAGGATGATATACAGTGTGGTGCAGGGTGCTTTTGAGTGACTAAAAACAAAAAAAGTTAAGCTTATATTAAGTGAGTTGCAGTCTTTTGAAACCTTAGAAGCCGTTCCTGAAAATTTTTATTTTCTGTTGCATTTTTCCCTAAATCTCAGAAACCACTTCGAGTAGAGTATTCAAATTTTCAGGGAGTAATAACATACATATCCTGAGTCTACTGAACTAAAAGCAGAACAAAATGTTATGTATAATTAAAATTATTTAGGATAACATAAAAAAGTACACAAAATTTTAATTGTGTAGTTAAAAAATTGTATTTCCGGAAGCAGTGACTGAAATGCAATTATTGTAGTTTAGTAGACTCAGAACATACTGTTTAATGTCCTGTAAAAGTTTCATGTCAATGGCTACAGTTGTTCCTGAAATACAGGCCTGACAACATGGCGGAAAGTGTAAACTGCTAGTGTGTTAGCTCTACAAGTATAAACGTAAATTGAACGAAAAATGCACGACATACGTAAAAATCAGTGAATACTGCAGTCGTAAATGCATTTTGCGTGATATTATAACTCAAGTGTCCGGGAATTCGGTCTAGAAATAGTGAACTACTGGTACGTATATGAAGTCAAATAAAATGGCTCACGAGTGTGATTTGCACAATGTTCTACCGCGCGGAAATACAGCCGTTGAAAGTGAAAATATTCCGTGTAACAAATGTTTAACAGGTATTGAACAATTGAAAGAGTGTATCATAAGCATGCAAACAGCGATTAACACTTTAGAGAATGATTTAACGAAACTTCGACATGAAAATACCGAACTGTTAGGTTATCTGAAATCGAGTGCACCAATCAAAACAAAACCGACAGAAACTGTAAATAGTGAGAAAGAAAAGCAGCATGAATGGACCAGAAGCAAAAATACTACAGCGAAGGACTCAACTGTTTGTGTTATGAAGTGCCCTGACAAAACCAACAGCGTTCATACTTTCAGAAACGACTTTCCGGAGATCCAAATGGGGGACTATTTTACCTCTGGAATATTTTACCCAAGAGGTCGCCATCATCATGTAATCATACAGTAAAGTTGCATGCCCTCGGGAAAAATTACAGCTGTAGTTGCCCCTTGCTTTCTGCCATTTGCAGTACCAGAACAGCAAGGCCATTTTGGTTAGTGTTACAAGGCCAGATCAGTCAATCATCCAGACTGTTGCCCCTGTAACTACTGAAAAGGCTGCTCCCCCTCTTCAGGAACCACATGTTTGTCTGGCCTCTCAACAGATACCCCTCCATTGTGGTAGCATCTATGGTACAGTTATCTGTATCGTTGAGGCACGCAAGCCTCCACACCAACGGCAAGGACCACGGTTCATGGGGGGCTATATGTGCTAGTGAGTTTAAAAAAAATGGTTCAAATGGCTCTGAGCACTATGGGACTTAACATCTGAGGTCATCAGTCCCCTAGAACTTAGAACTGCTTAAACCTAACTAACCTAAGGACAACACAAACATCCATGCCCAAGGCAGGATTCGAACCTGCGACCATAGCGGTCGTGCGGCTCCAGACTGAAGCGCCTAGAACCTCTCGGCCACACCGGCCAACAAGTGAGTTTTAGTTTGGTTCTGTGATATATCTATGTTACTAACTCCTACAGCGTTACCACAATATGTTGATGCTTGTTCTCTCTTTTTGAATACAAAGTGGTTGCACTTATTTATGGTGGCAATTAGTATATGTCCTCGAGTATCTGTTCTATCAGTTTTCCAGAGTGCAGAGTGGACGTTAATGTGCATGTAGTGTTCTACCTATGAAAAATTCTGCAACTCCTCTGATTAGGTCTGCAAATGTTTCTGTGTCAGACGAATACTGTGCATACATTATATTAGTATCCATCTGTCATGACTGTGAATGAGTTCAGCTGTGGCTATGTGCTCCAAACAGTCTGAGTAATCTTTGTTACCGTGAAGGTCGATTCCTGCTAATGTATTCCTCATATAATGTAACTGTTTTATCTTCAGCATGGATTTTCAGTGTAAGCGAAACACTGAGGTGTACTCACTTTTGCAGTGAAGAAGATGATGTTACAAAATCCTTGTAGACTTTCTGTAAGTTCAAGCCCTCTCTATTCTGTGTATATGCTGCTCCCAAGACGTTTGCAGAGCTCATGTTTGTCGGCTGGGAGGTTTACAGTTTGGAGGATCATACGATCTGTCTGCTCATTGGTCAGGTAACATGTTCTGCGCCCATTTGGATGATTGAGACATGTAACTAAGAGCAGTATCGTTTGAAATATATCTTTGTTTTCGGGTCTACTGTTATGTAGGTTTGTCTCAATGGTTCAAATGGCTCTGAGCACTATGGGACTTAACATCTATGGTCATCAGTCCCCTAGAACTTAGAACTACTTAAACCTAACTAACCTAAGGACAGCACACAACACCCAGCCATCACGAGGCAGAGAAAATCCCTGACCCCGCCGGGAATCGAACCCGGGCGTGGGAAGCGAGAACGCTACCGCACGACCACGAGATGCGGGCTTGTCTCAATGTCATGGTAATAGATTACATCTGTTATGCCGCGTGCATGTTACTGATTTGTGTCTGGTGATACGTCCTGATGTTTGCCTTTGTTAGTGAGAGTCGGTCTCTGCAATCTGTTTATTCTGATATTTGCTTGGGACACACTGCATCTGCTGTTAATATACATAACAAAGATGGCTCCGGATTGCCTTCATTTACAGTGTTTTTATTTTCACGTGTTTTACATGTCTGTGTGGATTTCCTGCCCTGCTGTTCTCTTCCTTCTGACTAACTGTTGTTGGGGTTATTTCAATCTTGGATTTACTTGCACTCTGTACCAAGTACATGTACTTGAATGTTTGACTGTGTGTAGATCCTCCACAAGTAAAGTACACTGGCGTTGTGTAAGGTCTAAATTTTGTTGTATTGTATTCTGGTTTCTGCTGTGGATATGTTAGGGCTGTGTGTTCATTACTATTCTAAGACATGTTAGTGTCAGTGAAAAGTGTGTGTGTGTGTCTGGGCTGTTTCATTAATTTCGGTGTTTTGTGCCTATATGTATATGAACGTTATCAGTATCTAAATGGAAAATTTCTACTTTGAGTCCCTCTATTCTGAGTAAGAGCCCAGTTTGAAAGTTGGCCCATTGATGCATGGTGTGCTTAAAAGGCCTGGCTACGTAGTAGCCTACGGATTTTTGGATACATGAAATGACGATGGAATCTGTGATATATCTCTGCTGAATTGTATCACACGAATGAAGTTGCAGTTGTTTATCTGTATCTAGGTCCACATCTGGCAGAAGTCGATTGTGTTGCCTGCAGGTGACTGAATAACGCAAATCTCTGGTCTAGTTGATGGTGACTTACATTTACTCCCAACTATAGTTTCTGTTTCATAGTCTGCACCTCTGTCTGAGGTGGGGGTGGTTGTACCACAGTGTGGTATTAGTGAACACTGTCCATGATTTCATATTCCATGTGTTCAATTTCTCGTTCATATAACATTTAGGTCCCCCAGCCTTGTCACAGACCTTATTTCGATATTCGCACAGAATGCACTAAACAGCTGGACAATGTAACTTTATTCTTTAATATCTCCATAAATTTGACGTCAAAATACAATAACTTGTTGCATCTATAATGGCTGTCGCCATTTATAGATCCCATGGAGGCGACTGATGTTAAATATTCACCATAGAAGTTCTGTGACATGATGGCAAATTTGGGTGTCTGTGTTACAAAGTAATGGGTTCTATCGACAGGAAATGTCAAACTAATTCCATCTTTTTGATTTCCAGAGGTCTTTTGACACCGTTCTTCACAAGTGACCTCTAATCAAATTGGATGCCTATGGAGTATAATGTCAGTTGTGCGACTTGTTTCATGATATCATGTCAGAAAGGTCACAGTTTATTGTGATTGATAGGAATTCATCGATTAAAACAAAGTACTATCCGATGTTCCACAATGAAGTGTAATAGGCCCTCTGCTATTCCATATTTATAGAAGCGATTTAAGAGACAATCTGAGCAGCCCTTGAGTATACTCAGATAATGGTATCGTTTACCATCTTGAAAAGTCATCAGATGTTCAAACACAATTTGCAAAATGATTTAGACAAGATATTTGTATAGTCCTTTAAGTAACAGTTGACTCTAAATAATAAAAAGTGTAAAGTTATTCATACGGGTGCTGAAAGGAATCAGCTAAGTTTCGGTTACTCGATAAAGCACACAAATCTAAAGGATGTAAATTCAATTATGTACTTATGGTTTACAACTGTGAATAGCTTCAAAATGGAATGATCAAATAGATAATGTGAGAAAAGTAAACCAAAGACTGATTTATTAGCAGATCATTTAGAAAATGCAACAGATCTACTTAAGAGACTGCCTATACTACACTTGCCCTTCCTCTTCTGGAGTATTAATGTATGAGTACATAACTGAGATGTGAAGGCTAGATTAAGAGCTGAATGAAAATTTCTGTGGTGTAACATAACACATGGTGGGAACAGGATAGACCCACTGTGCAGAATCTCGAGACTTTGTGAAGGAGGAACAAGGGAGAGGGGGAAAGGAAGGGGTGTTAAGAAGAAAGGACTATGCAGTCATATTGGTGGGATAGAAGGAGTGTACGTTAATGGAGAGGGGACAGGGACAGGCAGGTGGAGGATAGGAACTAGCAAGAACTGAGACCAGGGGGGTTGTGGGAATGATGGATGTGTTGTATGCAGAATTTCGATTTATATAATTCAGAAGAGTTGAAGTTGGTGGTAGGAATCCAGATGGCAAAGAAGCATGTGGTACAGTGGTTGCAGCTAAGTTGTTAGCTCATGTGGCTGCTTTCAAAATGCCCGTGCATGTGGTAGGACTGGAGGAAGCAGTACTGGAAGGCTTTATAGGACAGATCATCCACTTAGGTTTATTGCAGGGGTATGAGCCATGAGGCAAGGGGTTGGGAGCAGGGATTGAGTAGGGATGTACAAGGATATTGAACAGGTTGGGTGGGTGGCAGTATGGCACTGTTGGAGGGGTTGCGAGGGGGTATAATAGGAATGATATTTCTCATTTCAGGATACAGTGAGAGACAGTCGAAATGCTGGCAGAGAATGTGATTCAGTTGCTCCAGTCCTAGGTAATACTGAATCTCAAGAAAACTGTTCTCTTGTGGCTAGATTGTGGGTAGGTGGAGAGGACTGCAGGTGACTGGTGAGGCCATCCACAACTCTGTTTCTAGACAAGGTTCGGAGGATGCTTTCGCTTTGTGAATGCCTTAGAGAATCATTCAGCATATGTGTAGAGGTACTGCTTAACACTACAGATGTATGGCCACAACTCTATAGGCCATATGAAAGGAACTTCTTGGTGTAGAAAGAGTGGCATCTGTGGTTGTGGAGCCGGCCAGACTGACCAAGCAGTTCTAGGCGCTACAGTCTGGAACCGCGCGACTGCTACAGTCGCAGGTTCGAATCCTGCCTCAAGCAAGGATGTCTCTGATGTCCTTAGGTTAGTTAGGTTTGAGTAGTTCTAAGTTCTAGGGGACTGATGACCTCAGAAGTTAAGTCTCATAGCGCTCAGAGCCATTTTTTTGTAGTTGTGGAGGTATTGTTGGTGGTTGGCAGGTCTGATGTTAATTGAGGTTTTGATGTAATCTTCCTTGAGATGGAGGTCATCACTGAAAAAGGTGGCCTGTTGGGCTGTGGAGCACCAGATTTAGCGAATGGTGGAGAAAGTGTTGAGTTTACGCTGAGTAGGACCAGGTGAAGTGAATATGGAGAAGGTGTTGATGTTCTGGGGTAATATGGGTAGGTTTTCCATACCCTCAGTTGGGATCATGAAGATGTCATCAATGAATCCAAGCCAGATGAGACATTTTGAATTCTAATTAATTAGGAATGAATGCTCTAGATAACCAGTGAACTGGTTAGCATAGGTTATTGGCATGCAGGTGCCAATTGCTGTACCATGGACCAGCCATCAAAGTAGAAGTAATTATAGCTGAGCATATAACTGGTCATGTTGATCAGGAAGGAGGTTATAGATTTATAGTCATTTGATTGTTGGAAACATAGTGTTCAACAGTGCTAAGACCACAATCACTGGAGATGTTAGTGTAGACGGCGGTGGAATCAACAGTGTCAAGGAGGGAACCATGTGGTAAAGGAACAGGAATGGTGGGGAGATGGTTTGTGGGGGATATGGTTGCTGTCTCGTATATAGGACGGTAAGTTACAACTGATGGGCAGTAGGTGTTAGTCCACAAGGGAGAGATTCTCTCTGCAGGTATACAGTAACCAGTCACAATCGGAGATCTTTGATGTTTGCATTAATGATATTTAGGAGGCATGTAGAAGGTAAAAGTGCAGGAAGTTTTGGGGGTAAGGAGAGAGACAGACTCGTGGCAGGTTTTGGGATGGGCCTAAGGATGTGAGGAGTAACTAGAGATCCTGCAAGATTTTGGAAATGCAGTTACTATGATAAGTCTTGTAGGTGGGCATATGTGACAGCTACTGGAGTCCCTCTGCGTGACAATAACTGTGATTCATAACCACAATTGTAAACACTATTCGTAGGATCATAACATCAGAATCAGTTGTTAGGTCGTGGTTAGTGGGCCTTTCTGAGTATGAGAGATTGGTTTACATGTTGAGGGATTTCGAGAATGATGGTGAGACAAGGTTTGAGGCTGGAAGATCTGAAAAGTTAACAGAAGGTGATTTGGGGACTGGGGTAGTGGATTTGGCTCACAGTTGGATGGAGGAGCAAGCTGAGTCCGTCAGGTTTTAACATTGGTTTTGGAATGAGTCTGATTTATGCAGTTAGTGACAAAGAAACTATTTCCACTGTAGGGGCCACGAGAGTAGGCCTTTCATAAATTCAGCATGACTGGATCTGTGAGTCAAGCCCAAGATAACTCTTTGTGAAAAGACTGATATTTCTGTAGGACTGAGGCTTTTGGCGGACTGGTTCAGGACTGTGTTCTACATCTCTTTAGGCTCTGGGTTCTGTGGGATGCCAGAATTAAGTTTTTGAGGCTGTATTAAATACAGTAGGTCTGCAATTCAGCATTTGGTGGCTATGAGAGGTGCAGGGGGGAGGGGGGGGGGGTTGATGGCTTGTTTGGTGGTTGTAGATAGTAGTCAAATGTAGGAGAGAAAGTGGATTGACTGGACACAGTCTGCAAGATGGTATGCAGAAAGTTGGGGTTACAGAGCAGGAGAATAGTACAGATGGATAGGAGGTAGCGCAATGTGGTTTGGACCAGTTTTACATGGTTTTAAAGTACTTGGTAGGTGAGGGCTATGCTATGTCGGAATTTTTGTAGCTAGAGATCATTTGGGAAACACAGATTGCTACACAAGATTGGTAGTTTCATGGTCTTGTGGGGATTCCATGAGCTACACAACAATACTGGAACAATATGGGGGACTAAAGTCTCGCCAGAGGTAGGGAATTTTTTCTGTACTGACTGAAAAGGGAGGTGGGACAATTTATAGCGTAGTATGAAAAATTTGTAAAAATCATAAAAAGGACTTAATGAATGAAGTACAGTGGAAAACGATGAAATCTGAGAAGGGGCTATAATGAAACCCCAAAACAAAATAAAATCTTCGTGAAAACAGGATGCAGTCAAAGTGGGGAAAAAAATTAAAAATATGTGGGTTTGTATGTGTGAAGACAGAGGGCAGCAGCTGTACATGGACTGGGTGAGAGAGTCCCATAATCTTACCTTATAATCCCATCTACTGACATAAACTCCACCCCCATGATTATGAACTGCAGGGGTTACCTGTCAGAGGGACTCTGTCAATTGTCACATGTGTCCATCTACAAGGCCTGTCATAGTGACCCCATGCCATAACCCAGCAACATCTTCTGTCCATCCTCAAACCCTTATGCCCATCCCAGAATCTCCCCTGAGTCTATCTCGCTCCCTACCCCACTAATCTCCACACTGACACCTTCTACATCCTTCCTAAAGATCATAAATCCAAACACCCAGACTGCCCCTTTGTGGCTGACTACTTTGTCCCCCCCTCCCAGGGAGAGACTCTCTCTTGTGGACTGACCCCATCAGAATTTTACCTGTAACTTAACTTCCTGTATAAAAAAGACCAACCATTTCCTCAGATAACCACCTCTCCACAGATCCTGTTCCTTGACCACATGGCTCCCTGCTTCACAGTATCCATGCTACCTCCATGTACACTAGGGTCCCCATTGTCTGTGCTCTTGCCACTATTGAACACTATGTTTACAATGTTCAACCAACTATAAATCTACATCTCCCTTCCTGCTCACCATGACCAACTATAATCTGTCCAGGAGAGAACTCCCTGATCTCAAAATTAGATATCTCACAAACTACGATCGACAGATGAGTGCAACAAACGGAATTTTTATTATAAAACCTATAAGAATTTTATACAGAACTTTCTAAATAATTCGAAATTCTTCTGAAAGATGCACTGCGATCGCAATACATAGCGCCTGTAAATATTGCTCTGTAGCTCAGAGCAACCAGTTCCATCGTTGAAACATAAAAAGGAGGTTAGCGTATAGAAGGAAGAGGTTGAAATCATGTATGACATTGAACAATGTGTTTTCTGGTACTTGAGTTCCACAGGTTAGAACACAGTCCTATGGCAACAAGGTGCAGTTTTCAAACATGATGCTATGTTCCAAAAGGACCCAATGTGGAAACCATCCACAAGCTCTTCCGCTAATTCCACGAGATAGATAGCAGCGCTGATGATCTGGAGGGAATGTTGGTCCTAGACGAACTGAAGAGACACCTGAAAATGTTGCCACAGTTTCTGGAATTATTCAGGAAAATCCAAATAAATCCATCTGAAGAATTGCAGCAGAGCCTGTTTGAAGCATTCCAGCATACAAAAATCCAGAGACGAAGTGTACACGTTTCCATTCAAAACTCAAAGCCATCAGGCCATACCAGAACGAGATTTGCGACAGAGGACTAACTTTGCAAACCAGATTCTCACAGTCACTAATGATGAAGAAATTCATGTTAGTTGAGGAATACGAAACATATTTCGACCTGAATGGAGTTGTGAATAAACAAAACTGGCAGTTTTGATGTTCCAAGAAACCTATTTTTGTGAACTGAAACCGATGTAATATCTCAAGGTCAAGTTTGGCCTGCTGTATGCAGGATAGGAATTATTGGCCGTTTTTTCGTGTGAGAAACTATCACAAGCTTGAATCGGCGATCAGTATGGTATCTGAATTCATTCAGGTTGACACACTACAGGATGTGATGGCAAATATCATTGTTCATTTGTGTTACCTCCATATTACGAATGATCAACATTTCGAAAATATTATCATACGACTGCAAAACCTGTTTGCAGAGGACAAGTTTAATTATGTTGCTGACATTGTTCGAGGTGCACAGCCTAGGGAGCCATTTGTTACCAGTTTTCCTATCCCTTTCAAAAGTTCTGTATGACTTCTATACAAAAGTCTTAGCTCTTCCATGATGAACATACTTTTTGTTACACTTGTCTATCGATCTTACTTTTCGAGATATTTAGTTTTGAAACCAGAGCCCCCTTTGCTAGACACTCCGTATATTCTCTCTCACAATTACCTTTCCTTTTAAAGCTATTAAGTAGTACAGCAATGGGCATACACACACCAGCACACTATACTACCCGACTCACAGGTTACCTAGAGGAACATTTCCTGTCCACTCATAATCCCAAACTCCTCACCTGGTTTACATTCATTATTGACATTTTCATGATCTGGAATGAGGAAGAGAATACTCTATCCACTGTCTTCCAGAACCTGAACACCTTCTCCACCATTTACTTGCTCTGGTCCAGATAATACTAACAAGCCACCTTCTTTGATGTTGACCTCCACCTCTATATCCTCATGAAAGCTACTATACACCATCAATACCTCCACATTGACAACTGCACACTTCCATACTGCCTAGCAATCTGTGGTCATTGCATCTATAGTGACGAGCATTCCCTCTTAAGATATGCCAAAGGTCTCACTCAAGCCTTCATGGAGCGAAATTATCTTCCAGGCCTTGTCCTGAAACCTTGTCCTTGTCTCACTAGTCACCTATCGTCCTCCACATATACACTGTCCGGCCAGAAGGAACACTCCATTCAGTCCTGTCCTGGATGGGGGCAACTGAATTCTGTTCACTGCCAGTGTTTTGACTATCTCTCAGCATGCCCTGCAATTAGACATATCCTCTGGACTACCCTCCCTACTATTCCCACAGTCATATTCCCCTGCCCAACCAACCTACATAATTTCTTTTTCAATCCCTTATCCATGCTTGCACCCAGCTCCTTGCCTCATAATTCACATCCCTACAATAGACCTAGATTCAAAACTTGTCCTATACATCCTCTCACTTCCACCAACACAAGTCCTGCCACTGACATATCCTATCTTACCAAAGGCAAGGTCACCTGTCTCTCTTTCACCCAAACTTCTAATCTTTATATGATTTTTCAGAGAGGTATCTTTCATTTGAGCAGCTCCTTTGTGTCCAAGTGACAGTAAATTGGGGGATCATGTTAGTTTGATATCTTCTTCGACTCCTTTTTCTACTGCAGCTTTGCATCTGATGTTTGGTTGTTCAATATACACCAGCAGCGGTAGACAGGTTGAGGTGGTCAGTGTCAATGAGCCGCTTATTATCCTAATCAATTCATTCAGCTACGTACCAAATTTCTTGTGGGGGCACTCGTTACCCATTGTGGGGTGCAGTATTCTGTAGTATTACACTGAGATGACAAAAATTCATGGGATAGCAATATACTTATACACAGATGGCCATAGTATTGCATACACAAGGTCAAAGGGGCAGTGCATTAGCGGAGCTGTCTTTTGTTCTCAGATAATTCATGTGAAAAGGATTCCAACATGATATGGCCACACAATGGGAATTAACAGACTTTGAATTTGGAATGGTAGTTGAAGCTAGATGCATAGGACACTTATTTTGGAAGTCATTATGGAATTAAATATTCTGGGATCCAAAGAATGTTAAGAACACCAAATTTCAGGCAATACGTCTCACCACAGACAAGGTAGTAGCCAACACCCTTCACTTAACTACCAAGAGCTTCAGCGTTTTGCATATAGATGTTGGTGCTAACAGACAAGTAAAACTGTATTAAATTACCACAGAAATCAATGTAGTACTTATGACAAATGTACCCATTAGGACAGTGCAGCAAAATGGGCCATGGCAGCAGATGACCAACGTGAGTGCCTCTGCTAACAGGATGACACTACCTGCAGTGCGTCTCCTGGGCTTGTGACCATATCAGTTGGACCCTAGACGACTGGAAAACCATATCCTGGTCTGATGAGTCCCGATTTCAGTTGGTAAGAGTTGGTGGCAAGGTTCAAGTGTGGTGCAGACCCAACAAAGACATGGACGCAAGTTGTCAAAAAGGCACTGTGCAAACTGGCGGTACCTTCATAATAGTGTGGGCTGTTATTAAATGGAATGGACTGGGTCTTTTGGTCCAACTGAATTGGTCATTGACTGAAAGTGGCTTGTTCACCTACTTGTAGAGCATTTGCAGCCATTCGTGGACTTCATGCTCGCAAACAATTATGGAATTTACACCATGCCACAATTGATCATGATTGATTTGAAGAACAATCCGGATAATTTGAGTAAATGACTTGGATATCCAGATCACTCAACATGAGTCCTGTTGAACATTCATGGGTCATAATCAAGAGGTGGAGGTCCTGCATAAAATCACAGGTAACACTATTGCAATTATGGGCTCAATATTTCTGCAAAGGAGCTCCAATGACTTGAGTCCATGCCACATTGAGTTGCTTCATTACACTAGGTAAAAGGAGGTCCAACAAGACATGAAGAGATATCCCACCTCATGATGATGTGTGCAATGTGTTTCCATCACTTCCCCATAAGCTGTCAACTAGTCTGGCTGGTTTTTCATTGCAAAATATGTCAATAGAACTCAAAATAAAATAACTAAATCTTATCTGAGAGAGCTACAAAATACCTACATGCCAATAGACATGACGACAGAACAATAACAAGCAGCCTATAATGTTTCAGTAGGTCCAAATAAGTGCACTAAACAAGATTACATAGTGGATAAATAACTATCTTTCTACCTAATCCTTTTACAGTGCATGATGATTTTTGTCCACAAGAAGACAATAACTGTCCATCCACATCTCAATCTAGTCATATATAAGTATCATCAATGAGAAACAACTGCATGCACAGAGTAACCATCATCATTCTCCATCTGAATATCACAGAATGAATCTGGAACACGCTTGATAGTCATGTTACATGTTTCACTGCTATTGCCAGCCACACTGAAAGCCAATTTATAAGGAGAAGTCAGTTCCTTTCATATTACACTCATAGACAGTTTTATTAAGAGCATTACAGATTGCTTTAAATCCTTCATTACTGCTACAGGTAAAAGAGTTTTGCTGTGTGTTGGTTCTTGTATATCAAACAAAATATTGATTTACATCAATGAGGACAGATAACAGGCCCACCACTTCAGTCATGCACACATTTGGGAAGTACAGCAGCAACTGTCCAAGCACAAATCCAATCCAGTCTATAAGCAGCAATGACCATTGTACTGACAGAGTTAATTAAAGCAGCAATCAAAGGAAAATCAAGGGCCAGCTAGGAACCAGGCAGCTATATATTGGCCTGCTATGGAATTTCACATTACCTGCCTATGATTTCAGCAGCATTTGGCTTCCCTGATAGGGGTCACCTCATTGCACATGAGCAATGTTGTGCACATTGATGCTTGCTTATCCAAGGGAAGAATATATTCACATTTTATGAAGAGCATTACAGAATGATCTAAGTCCTGTATTCTTGCTACAGGTGATCACTTTTTACTCTGTCTTGAGATGTGATAAACCCAAACAAAATATTTATTTACATTCCAAAGGTGATCTACATTTGAACATCACATCTTTGTCAGGTACTGTGGTTTTGTGGCTTACTTATGCTGTATCATGTGTTCTACACTTTAACTTATTTTCATCATGTTTGATACATTACTTTTTGCACACTATTAGCTTTGTATTTCTTCCTTTGTGTATGGAGAGTGTAGTACAATACGATATTGCAGTGCATGTGTAATTCTGAATTACGATACAAAGTTCCTTTGGACATGCATGCAGGGTTGACTATATATGGAAGTTTGGGTCTGGCAGTGAGCTGGGCATGGATAGCCAAACCATAAGGCGACCCCTTGTGATAAGCAGGAAATCCGGGTATGAGTCTGCATCCAGCTAAAATTTTCATTCTCATATTTCCATTCTACAGTTGATGCTTGTCCATATTCACAATTGTGAAAACATTTAACGTGTAGTAGAATACAGTTCTGCATGCACTGCTCATATTATTAAATGCTCTTCATGTGGGGATTAGTCTTATTCATTTCTAATTAATTACAGCTCACTTCCTTAAAGAGACCAACCTCACTCATCACACACACACACACACAGACACACACACACACACACACACACACACACACACACACACACACACAAAATGCCACAATAAGCAACAAATTAAATCTGGAATTGGAAGGGTACTGTAGTTTGATGCTAAGGTTTTGAGGAAGCTATCATTAATCATAAAGCATAAAATTCGTAACACCCTACAAATTCAAAAGAAATTAAAAACTTGTCACATTAGCCCTCATTTTTCATAAGTTATCTGATTCAAGGAATGAATGTTAACACTAATTCCATTACAGGGAGCCACATTTATATTTAACAGTCCTCTGTTCTTACCACTTGCAGGTAAATGTCATTAATTCATAAATGTCAATTTCGTTGTGCAGATAATCAGCTACTTGTTGGGGATAAATGAGAAATACATAATATAACAGAGGAGACACTCACTTTTTCTTGTTTCTGATGTGTTTACTTAATTTGTGCAATGACAAATAGTATACAGCTGTGCAGTGACAATTTTTTGTGGGCAGAGTGCAGCTACAGATCTAGTTACTGACACATGCTTGCCTTTCTTAATGCAACTTTCATACATTCCATATCCATGTAGATTCCATATCATAACTGGATCTGCATAACATGGTGAATAAAAGAAATGGAATGGAAATGAGCGTTTGGCATCATTGGCCGGGAGGCCCCTTATGGGGCAGGTCCAGCCGCCTTGGTGCAGGACTTAATACATTGGACGCCACATTGGGTGACCTGCGCACTGGATGGGATGATACGATGATGAAGACAACACAATACCCAGACCCTGAGCAGAGAAAATCCCCAACCCAGCCGGGAATCAAACCTGGGCCCATAGGACT
This sequence comes from Schistocerca americana, assembly GCF_021461395.2. Classification (NCBI taxonomy): domain Eukaryota; kingdom Metazoa; phylum Arthropoda; class Insecta; order Orthoptera; family Acrididae; genus Schistocerca; species Schistocerca americana. The sequence continues at coordinate 336,640,637 of NC_060130.1, forward strand.
GCAATCAGTCATGCTGACTACTCAGCTATCAGGGCGGACAATATAAGAAATGATTAATGGTGGATAGTATCATGCTTTCAAGTAAACTATTTGTCTTTGTATTACATCATTCAAGCTGTCAGTTATGCTCCACTATAAGATTTCTAATAATTATGGTAGTGTACACTTATGGTTGTGTTAAAGCAAAAACATATTTATGAAATTTTGTTATAGAAACCTGCAGGTGAGGTAGATGGTGGATATGTAAATGTGCAGCGATGCAGGAGAGGGAAGGGGAGGGGATTAGAAACATTTTCCTTCTCTCTTCGCCCTAGCAAAATAGCCTTTCTGTTCCTTAAAAAATTATCATACAATTCTACAGTTGATTGCCTGTCATTCTACTAAACCAAAGTTTTAGCCAAGTCTGGCATGACTCGGCTAAATCTTATGGGAAATACCCTCAGTTTAGAAATCAGAGAATAATTTAAGTCAGTTTGGGTGTCACACTGTATGCATGAAACTGTTATGTTTATAAAACGAAGTGGTCATTTTGGTATATCTAATTACTAACGAACATGCAAACTGTAACCAACCTGATCTGGTAACTCACCTTAGGTTGTCTCATAATCTGTTGTCTTCAGTCACACTTGTACTATTAGTGAGTTTGATTAAAATTTGTTATGTAACATGCACTACATTGCAGAATATGATTTTCAGTCTCTTCATGTTCATTGCAATACAGTTTTAACTTTTACGATGATCAGTATTTTAACAGTCATAAGTCTCAATATGTAAACCAGATTGGTAAGCTACACTCATTAACAAATGGTCTCACATTTGATTGGTGGCAGATCAGATCTGAGATACACAAATATGATACATGTAGATACTTCTCCCACACATAGTGTTTCATAATTACGTGATGTTAACGTAATGTTTCACACGAACAGACCATCATCATCCTGATTCAGAATGAAAATACATTTCAGTGGACTGTCCATTAGCTCACAGAAAATTTTAGCTCCATGTGTTGTTGATAAACCTTAAATTGCAAATATTTCTTTATGAAAATAGTTTCCAGCTGAATTAAATATAGTATTATAGTTAGTAATTAAGAAACTATGTGATGAACAACAAAATATAATAAAATGAAGCCTGAATATGAACTTAACTATTTTGTGTGACTGTCTTATATGCTTTCTCCATTAAATGAGATAAAATAAATAAAGAGTATTACACAAATTTTGGGAGTGATACAAGAACATGTAGGATGATTACACACTTCTCTGGCACAAGAAACTTTCCAAACAGCTCTGAATTAGTCACCAAACTATTTTTTTCACTTCCTTGAACAAACCCTTATTAGTATACAGTTCAGTATGAGTTTCCCACTAGGGAGGGGGTGGGGGGGAGAGTTTCTGGCCAATTTCCTGAAGGCCAGTCTCATACCTCCACACAACTGAATTCCAACAGTAGCAAATCTTTCATCTGTGTGTAAACTATGAGCACTATGGGAGCTATTAAATCTACTTTCTATTTTCAGTGACAGAGTGATTGATATAGATCCTAAATTACATGGGGCTGCTGTATCTGCTTGTTCCTGTATGACAGATTTGTAGACCCAAAAGCACCATACAAAAAGAAAAAACTCCCTATCTGTGCTAGAAGTGAAAAATGTTTTCCACATTCATTTGGGGGAATTCTGTGCAGGAAATGTACACCAGGCCATAAGAGTTTTCAGAAAACAAAAGGCAATTATAAGAATAATGAAAGAAGTGAGAACAGAAAACCATGTAAACCTTTCTTTAAAAATCTAAAGATCCTACCCCTTCCCTGCATTTACATACTGCAAGTAGTCATGCATGTCAAAAAAAGCATACTGAGAAAAGAAAACCTTTTTCCTCAAAACGAAAGTGTCCATGATTACAGTACCAGGTCAGACAGTGACGTACATGTTAATCATTGTAACACCACATTATGCCAAAAAGGTCTATATCATGCAGGAACAAAACTTTCCAACAGATTACCAAGACAAATAAAATCTCTTCCTGAACTACAAAGCTTTAAAAAGTCTGTGACAGCCTACCTTCTGAAAAACTGCTACTATTAAATCTTACAGTATCCAATGCAAGAAAAAATGTAATTCGTATCTGTAATTGTAGGAAATAAGTTATAAATATACAGTATTTCAAAAATTTGTAATTATTAACTGTATAGATCCAATTTGTCATCATGAGTGAGCTTCCAAACTGTCTCCTTGGGGTAGTTTTCAGAAGGGCTTTTAATCAATTTTAGCAGGATGTGATATTATACCCAACACTCAGAAAACTGTAACTATCACAACACAATTTTGACAGATTAAAGTCTCCTCCAGTGATAGCGGCATGATTAGGGAACACATATGGTAGTGAGCTGAGGTTTTCTCTAATATTTTCAGTTACAATGGGGATGCGTCTCATTGTGGATAGAAGGATCGAATTATAAGTTTATGCTTGCATGTGATACTGGGTCTTGGTGAAACAGTCTCACAAGAATAACTTTGAATTTTTTCTCCAGTTCAATTTTTCCCACTATATTAACAGGTGGTTTGGTGTTTTCTGTGCAAATCCATTTATTAACTTTAACAAAAATATTATTTTCTAGTTTCCTTGTTGATACTTCTTTGACTAGCTTGAAGACAATACTTGTATCATCTGGATCATTCAAATAAATTGTATACAGTAACTTGGAGCAAGAAATGCAATGAGCTCAAGATTGAATCCTGTCAAATGGCAGTTGTGTATTTCTCCTAATGCATATGAGGTAGCAACTTTCCTCATATTATTCAAAAATTATTATGTAACTCAGCATGCTGCTTCTTAAATTGAAAATAAAAGATATAAATGTATACAAACAAGCTTCCCTTCAACATAAAAACAGAAACGAATATTGCACTAAATATTCAAAAGAAAATTCAAAATATTCCTCATAGATCAAACTTTTTATGAAATGAAAGAATCTTAGAATTTTAAGGTGTCCCTTAGTAGAAGGACAGAGCAAACCAGTTAGGTATGTACGTACTTCTAAAAGAAATAATGTAATACATTTATTTATGTCATGTTGATAGGACATGTGTTAAGACATCTGGGGATAATTTCCGTGGAATTAGAGGCATCTGTGAAGCATAAAAACCGTAGAGAAAGACGGAGATTGGAATACATGTAGCAAATAATTGAGGATGTAGGTTGTCAGTGCTATCCTGAGATTAAGAGGTTGGTACAGGAAAAGAATTTTGGGCAGACCACATCAAATGAGGCAGAATACTGATAACTAAAAGGAAATGAAGATAAAATTCATTTATTTACTGATGTCATTTGGATAAAATGTGTACATTCATTTATTCTTTAGTTTTAATTTGTTGCTTAAACTTATTCCAATTAAACTAAAGCCAGTAAACTGTAGGATGTTGCATTGTATGCAACCAACTGCTCCCTGAAAATAAATAAAATTATACATATTTTATACAACGCAATTTAGTAAGGTGACTCTGCTCCCTTGTCGTACCTCCAAATCTGTACGACCGCGCCCACCCACCCCCTTCCCCATCCAGAATTTGAGCATATCTCTTACATGGATACAGTTATTTTTATAATTGAAGAATATTATTTAATTGAACTATATTTATGTAATACATTACACACAACAAATGAGCTGTATCATTGTATGCAAATAAATTGCAAGAAGTATATGCTTTCTAAAAACAATGAAAAGTAATATGGTATTCTGAAATGTATTCACAATTTATGAGTATGATTGAACAAAAGCTGTGCGGTTTTCTCAGGAACATATGAAAATTTGTCCCAAATTGGATGTCTAACCTGGATTTCATGCTTGGGACAAGTGGTCTCCTTAACCACTTCAGATATCCAACCACACTTCGTGGACCAACCCAAACGTATATCTGTCCCAATGTCTACATCTGAAAGTAATTGCACAGTATGTGATCCCCACACAGGGAAAGACATTGAGTTTTCATGTCAGGTCAGCTTCAATTTCTCATTAAATACATTAATGAAGTGCCTGTACATTTACAGTGTCTGTGTACTTCTATACAATGTTCCTTCAGACTTAAGTGTATAGAACTACACAGCCCTATAAAATACAGACACTGCACTAATGTAAAGTGGTATTGTATAGTTTATGGAGGTACTGTACATAGTTTTTAGTATACTGTACAATAAAGATGGATACAAGAATCCTGGTAGGTGATTTCATCACACAACTTGGTGGAGAAAAGGTATACTAAACAGCTGTTGGCAGTTTCTCAGCACATAAATTCGCTATCAGGACTGGGCCAAATTCATAACATTCTACAAACTCACAGTGATCTCCCTGAGGAAACATTTCCAAAAGCAAAACAACTGGAAGTAACCCATACTATTGCTTCAAGAGTATGAAATCCATCGCATTGCTATCACATACCATTCACAAAAAGTAGTTCAAAGAGTTAAAATCTACACAGGTGCATATGTGGACTTTGATCACTACTTGTCCTCATCAAAATTAAATGCACCCCAAAAGAGCACACTGCAAGAGTACACACCCTCAGAAAATTAACACAAAGGATCCAAGGAACTAGTATACGAGAGGAAGGACAGAAAGGAAAGGCAGTCACCTGGACACAGTTCCAAACCAACATTACACAGAAAGCCAAAAAACTAACCTGCAGAAGAAGAACACAAAACAATTGGAGTGGAACTAAGCATATGAAAACACTTTGCAAAAACTGGAAGAGAGAATTCCTAAAATATAAGAGTCTAAACAAAATTCTTTTCATGTCAGAAATCAGGTGAAAACATTACTCACAAAGCCAAGGGGAATTCACGTGGAAGAATAATATTAAATTACTGAAAATAACATTAAAGAACACAACAGATGCTCAGTGTAAACATCTGTGGACATACATAAGACAATCTATGTTTTGGAGAGCAGGATGGTAAACTCAGTCTGACAAATCACAACAACTGTAGAGAGATATTTTTGTAATTCTCTCAGCTAAACAATTGTTCAGAGCCACCTTCAAGATTTGGGCTGTATTGATTTGGGAGAGGAGACCAAACTATGAGTTCATCAGTCTCATTGGATTCAGGAAGGATGGGGAAGGTAGTCAGCCATGCCCTTTGAAAGGAGCCATCCCAGCATTTGCCTGAAGTGATTTAGGGAAATCACAGAAAACCTAAATCAGCATGGCTGGACGCAGGATTGAACCGTCATCCTCCTGAATGCAAGTTCAGTGTGCTAAACACTCTACCACCTTGATCGGTCCACCTTTGAAATTCCCAGGGAGACTACTATACAACCATACCCAGAATCTTAGGCCCCACCAAAGATGAAATCTACAAACATACCCTCAGACTCAAAAGTAACTGGGAATCTGGGGAAAATGGCCCCATCAGAGTTATTGAAGCACATAGGGACAAACACACTTGAATAACATAAATAAATAATCAAGGATACTTAGCACTCAGAATAACTGCCACAAGATTGGAAGTACACACTCATCCATCCACTCCACAAGAAAGGCCACAGGAAAGACCTAATTACTACAGAGGCATCCCACTCCTTCAAGTATGTGCAAGATATTCTCAGCATGTTCACTTCATACAACACAACCATAGCATGAACATAAAATCTGTGAATATCGTGCAATCTTTCAAGTAGGATGCTCATGCATACTACAGAAACTGAGTCAAAAACTATTATAAGGTAATTTGAAACAGTTCAGTTATTTGCAAGTTCAGGAATACATGACTTAATTGCTAGTGTCTGTTTGATATCTCAGAAGAACAGGGACTAGACCCAAAGAGAGTGAGCCTCATTAACCAAACATTCATTGACACAATGGTGAGAAAAAAAAATGCATGGGAAATAATGTTATCATTTGAAATTAAAACAGATGTTCTACAAGTAGGTGGACTCTATCCACTCATCTTCAGTTTCATATTAGATGAAGCCCTTAGGGCATAGGAACAAGAATTAAAAAATAAAAGTTGCTGGAAATCTATACCGCTTGGATGAACAAAGGGGAAATTATTATCTCTTGCTTAGGTTTTTATGCAATTCAGCAATACTAATGAATAATCAAATCACAGAAATGAGAAAGAAATCCTCAGCAAATGCAGTGAGAAAGCTGCAAATCTCTCTTCAGAAAAAAAAGCAGCTGAGTTCATCTGCATTAAATTTATCATTCAGAGATGAAACTGAAAGTACTGCAAATCAAGCAAAAGGATCAGACATTTCATGTATTTTGCTGATGATCATAGAACAACAAGGATAGATTGCTATGCACCATATGATGGCTTTGTTGAGTCACAGAGAGGCCTGTCTGCAACTCAACATCTCCTCTATATGGTGAGTAGCAATCTATTCTTTTCAAAATATTCTCATTATTTCATCCTGGATTTTCCATTTTTTGTTAAAACAAACGAGTGTAGAAAAGGAAGCACTGAGGGCTCCACTACAAAAACTCAAGAGAGTTTGCAGCAGAATACATGAAATCAACAACCAAAAGTACATATCCATACACACAAAGAGGGGAGATTACAAAGTAATGATTCGTCCTGAAGGTATCTATGCACGATAAATTTTCAATTCTCAACATTAAAAGCAATTGGGAAAACACCATGAGAGGATGACAGATAATTAAAAGAAAACTTCTTGGTCTAGACAAAATGGAGGATTGACAGAGATTGAAATCCTAAATCCTGTAAAGCAAATTCATACATTGTCAGATCTGGCAGCAGACACAAGACAATGATTTAAATTTAGTGGACATGTTAAAAGAATCCCAACTACAAGGCTTACACACAGTATTATGACATACATCAGAAAATGAATGAATATACCATGGATTCAACAGCATCCACACACATATAGTAACAATAATAAGATAATTAATTATACATTACTGGTAGTACTTATATTGTTACTAGAAACAGAGGAAGGAGGGCTTGATGAAGAGTTGAGAAAATATCCCTTTCACGAATAATATTTGTGTTGTAATTGAACTTTGCATTTCTTTGTTTTAAGAGAAAAAATCTCATTAAATAAGTCACCAAAGTCAAGTATAACATCCATGTCATATCAATGGACAAGCTATTGGATCTAATGGTCTGCTTTCACCCAAGATATTGCAGTCCCTGGCAAAGCTATTTCAGTGTTTGGATAAGCATCTCTTAACCATTATGTTAAAAACTTTCAAAATATCCAAATGGAAATCCATTTCAATGCTCTTAATCTGCTCTTTCACCTAGAACTTGAAAGTAGCTATGGCTTCAACTATCTCCTCTGTAGCAGCATCTCTTCTATATCTCTAATTTAAGATGTTTCCTGACAGTAAATTAAAAGCAGATGAAATGTCTTGATACATTTGAGATCTGTTTTCCACTGCACTTATCATTCTATTAAATACTTTAAAGCATTCTAGCTGAAACAGTCACACTCCAGTCCACAATTAGCAAAAATTGGATGCCTGCAGTAAAGTAGCACATCTGCTTCAGTATCATATCATTAATGTTTCAGATTTTACAATTCCATAGCAAAATTGCAGCAAGAGTTCCATTGTTGAACATGAGTGAATTGTGCAGGCAGCAGCTGTGTGAACCAAGCATACCATTGCCACATAAATTATGTTATGGATAGACATCCATTTGCTAGCAGCTGTTTCTTCTTTTGCATAGATAAAATAACCATAGATATGGCACTGTGACAACAGCATGCATTTACACTCACTGGCTATGGGAAAGGATTCTTGTTTTAGGTAAGAGATAGAAACATAAGACATAGTACAATTCATGTACTTCTCCCACATAATTTTTAAACCTCATCTTTTTAAAATGTTTGCCTCTGTGCCCCCTCTGTGTCTCCACACTTCACAGAGACTAGTCTTATCATGATCTCAGTATGGCCCTAATGATAGCTAAAACACTCATGTAATACTATATTATTTCAGTTGACTTGTTGTATATTATGAGTACACTAACTGAACAACATATAATCTACAGGACCAAATAAAAAATCGGTTTTCCTTAACTTCTGATAGACATTTGACTCAGTACCACACATACACACATTCCTGAATGTATCATCATATAAGGTATCAAGAAAGATTTGTGGCTGGGTTGAGGGTTTCTTGGTGGGGAGGACAATCTGATATCTTGGATGGAGGGTCTTCAGCAGAAAATATCTTCAGGTCTGCCGGACGGAAATATGTTTGGACCTTAGCTGTTCATGTTGTATATTAATGACCTTGCAGACAATATCAATAATAATATTGAGGTGTTACATTTGTGAGAAACACTTTTGATTCCGAGAATACCGATATTAAAAAATTTTGCTCAGAGCAGATCTCTGAACCATGTGCGACAGAAGTAGTATTTCATAATAAGCCCTTTGGAATTATAAGTATATATGAAATGTCTTCAGGAAACCTTAACCTCTTCATAAAAAATCTGGAAGCTCTGTTCACCCATCTCACAGTAAAAACAAGGAAACAGTGGTTTCTGATGATTTTAATGTGGATTTATGGAAAAGCTCTGCCAATCACAATTATTGCAACCAGTAACACCATAATTCAACTCCAACTGTGAACTTAGCAACTAGGCCGTGAAAATACTCCAAGACTGCTATTAATAATGTCTCTGTAGACTAATCTATGAAAAAAGTCATATCACAAATTCAGTAGTAAATGGGCTAACAGATCATAGCATACAACATGTTATGTTAAATGTTGGAACTTGCCATAATATATAATCTACTAAACCTGAGTGTGAGAGGGTAATAAATCATTGAAACGCTGAGAATTTTACAAGACTGCTCAAAGATATGAGCTGGATAGATGTTTGCAATACTTCTGGCTCAAATGGAAAACACAAAACATTCATTAATAAAGTGAATTCCTTATTTGAAAAGTATTTCCTCTAAAGGTAACTTAGATCAAATGGAGGTCTATATATAAACCATGGATTACACAAGGAATAAAGGCACCATGTGGGACAAAAACTGTGTGTACTGTCTATAAACTACTCTGATGTTAGCACTGTAATGCATTACAAAGAACACTGCTAAATGTTGAAGCAAGTAATCCAGAAATCTAAACAGCTTTAGTATGAGAAATAGGTAATTACACTGGACAGCAAAAGAAAAATGATATAGGATGTACAGTAGTGAAGACAGAAACAGGTTGGGCCAGAAGGGAAGAGGAACAGATAGCTATAAAAATAAATGAGACATTGGTAAAAACTGTGTGTGGTGTTGCAAACCTCTTAAAGAAGTACTTTGTTTCTGTTACTAACAGTTTCGACTTATGAGGTTCAGTAAACAGTGCAATGGAATATCGGAGACCAGTCTGTACAAACAACTTCAGTAAAATGGAAATGACACTCTCTTATCCCAAAGAATAGCATCCATCTTAAAATCCTTAAACTCTAAGTATTATAGTGGTCATAATAACACTGTCACTGAACTTTGAAAAAACCCACTATATGCAGTTCAGAACCTGTAAGAGATTTCCTTCCAGCATGTGTATAACATATGAAGACATGCAGATAGAAGATGTTGGCTGAGTTAAACTTCTGGGGCTACAACTTGATAATAAATTCAGTTGGGAAAGACACACAACAGCACTGCTGAAGACCCTGTTTAGAATGCAAATGATGTCAGATGTACGAGATGTAAATATAAAAAATCCTTGCATACTTCACTTACTTTCATTATATTATGTCATATGGGACTACACTTGGGAGTAGCTCTTTAAACCAAGCAAATGTTTTCAGAGTGTAAATCCATGTAATAAGATTAATTTATTGTAAATAAAAGAACGTAGTGTATAACCAGTTCAAGGAACTGAGTTTTCTAACCAAAGCTTTTCTGTATATTTATTCCATAATGAAATTTGTAGCAAATAATATGTCTCTATTTCCAGCCAACAGCTCAATACATAGTATCAATACTAGGAACAATCTACATAAAGACCTAAAATATATCTATCTCTCTATTTAGTTATTCATACATTCATTCATTCACTCACTGACAAAATCTTTATGGATTGTGGGACACAGAACAAACCCAAAACAAAACAGTAACATAACACAGCATAGTAAAATACAGTGTTTTTCGATAGATTCATAAAACTTAGCTTTATCCACAAAAGAGCATGCACTAATTGCAGTATCTGTACTGTCTAATTTCAAGTCTCTTGTATCTCAAATGTTGTAAAAGTTCTGCTACTGAATGGAAGCAATAATCTAATAAGAATTCCTTTAGAGTTTTACAAAACAGTATGAATGGTGATATCATTTTACCTTATGTGGAAGACAATTGTAAATTGTTTATTGTGGGAGTTTTGTAGGTTAATGTTCAAAAATGGTTCAAATGGCTCTAAGCACTATGGAACTTAACATCTGAGGTCATCGATCCCCTAGACTTAGAACTAACTACATAAACCTAACTGACCTAAGGGCATCACACACATCCATGCCCAAGGCAGGATTTGACCCTGCGACCGGAGCAGCTGCTTGGTTCTGGACTGATGCGCTTATAACCACTTGGCCACAGTGGCCAGCTAGGTTAATGTCCTTACTGACTCGACATGAAGCTTTTCCTTTGGACAATGTTAAAACTTGCTCCAACACAGAGTAACCATAGACTATAACATATTTTATTCAGTATTCAATTTATTTTGTTTTCATGTGCAAGCTATTTGAAGTTATTTTGAAGCCACAGGCCTAAAAACTTTGTTTCTAGAGAGGATTAAATTTTGCTGGAATTCATTGTCACATTGGTGTTGCATGCATCACCTTTCAAACAGAAATTTAGGTATGTTGTTCCTTTCTTGGTGTTTATCAGTAGTTTATTCCTGTCAAACCTTTTAATAAACTGTGATGTAGTTTTATTTACAGCTGCTTGTAGCTGAGGGGGATTGAGAACTCTAATAAGAGTAATTGTGTCATTACTCACCTGCAGCAAATGTATTTGTTTGTGACTATTGTTTAGGTCAAAGACATTTATATAGTGGAGAAAGAGGATTGGTACAAGAATGGATACCCAGAGAACTTATTTATTTCAGAATTTCTGCAACTGAGAAACATATCCTAGTATTTTCATCCAGATGATGTTTTATTTGTACTTTGTCAAGTACAATGTGAACCATTTTAGTGCATTGTCTCTAATGACATAGACTTGTAGCTTGTCCAACTGTACATTGTGGTGCTGTATGTAAAAAAAATGCTAGAGGCACTTTGTTTTTGGTCCATTATTTGTGGGTAATTTTCTGTAAAATCATACATGGCACTAGTTGTTAGTTTAATTTCCCTAAATTCATTCTGACTATCAGTGAGAATTTTGTTTTTCTCTAAATATTTCGCTAGCCTACTATACATTAATTTTTCTATCATTTCACTGAAGCCTGATAGAAAGGCAATTTGTCTATAGTCTTCTATACTTGATTTTTCGCCTTCCTTCAAACAGTCTGGAAATGTGCCTGTCAGATAGGATCAATTGACTGTATCTACAAGAGGCAGCGAAATGATTGTAATGTGTTGCTTTATGATGCAGTCAGGAATACTGTCAATTACTGAGGTTTTTTCTTAAGAGTTGGTGCGACATGGATGACCTCATTTGTTAGTTGTTCCATGAACATAGATTGAAGAGGAACTTGACTGCACTTTGTTTCTCTATTTCTTTGTAGCATCTGTTTTCTTACTGACTATTAAATTAATTGTGATATCTGCATAGTAACGCCTTGAAAGATTTTTGGTGTGTTGGGGATCACGTGCACTCTTGTTCTCATGGATCAGAGTGATATTTTCCATTTTAGGGGACACTTTATTCGCATTCTTCTTTATCACTTTCCATATTTTTATCTGCTGACTCTGTTATTTGCTGGCCCTGTTATAAACCGATAACTGGCCATTTTCTTGCCTGGAATATCACTCTTTTGTAGATTTGAATGTATTTCTAAATGGAGGTGTTCAGAAGTGTGGGTATGTTAGTTTTATTTATTTTTTTTTTTTAATGTGAATAATTCTGTTTTCCTCACACAATAGATTTTGATACCTGTTGCTATCCATCCCCTTGCTTTTAGGTTGTGCCTCTTATTGCTCGTGTTTTGAGATGGAATGCAATTTCAAAGTAAGCAGTGATGATGCTAGAGAATTTCTTGAACTTTTTGTTGATGTCATCTATTTGCAAAACTTTTTCCACCTTTCTTTTGATAATTGAGTGTTTCTATATTATGTGTATTGAAGCTTCTTGCTGTTATGGCTGTTTTGTAGTTGTGGATCTGCAACAAGCAGCTTTAGAGGGTAAAATCTTGAGCTCCATGATCACCATGAGTTGCACCTCTAAATTTTGCGGTACAGCCTGTATTAACAAATTTCTGATCCATGGCAGTGGCAGTAGTTTTTGTGACTCTTGTTGGGGTGGTTATAGTCTGTTTTACACTGAAAGTATCTGTGAGGTTGAACACAAGCTCTTTTCTTTTGTTGGTTTCTATAAAATCAGTGTTGAAGTTCTGACACAGCATTATTGGTTTCTTGTCTAGATGGAGCCTGTTTAGTACATACTCAAGCTCTCAGAAATGACTTAGAATTTCCATTTGGGGAATATATTTGTCTTACTGACTTCAATGAGTGCCAGCTCCAACTCGCTTTCTGCACTGAGATGCTGAAACTTATTAACAGATCTATATTTTATACCATGCTTGATATAAATTGCAGTACCTCCATTCTCATAACTGTTTCTACAGAAATAATGTTCTAGTATGTACCATGGATAGTGAAAGAGACAATCTGGTCAATATTTACCCAGTACTTCTAATGCACAGAAAACTGTTAAAGCGGAATTCTGTATCCAGTAAAATCTCTACATCTAAAATTTTTTGTTACTGACAGTATTTATACTAAACCACTAGCCCCATTCGTGCTTGGTAAGGATTTGCTCATAAAAAATAATCTATATGGGAACCTGGAGTCTTCCTATGAGTTGTTGGATTCTGAATCTTTTCTTCCAAGTAGCTGTGGCCCACTTGTGAGTAAGAGGGAGACAACTCACATTTTGGTGAATGAAGAAGATGTAAAGATGGATCTGTGAATAGCAGAGTAATCATGTAGATGTATATGTTTTCTTTGATATTGTATGTCATATCTCCAATTTCTTGTTGACACATCTGTTAACTTTTTTCCACCAGAAGCTGCTTTCCTAGCCCATTTAAGTGTATTCCATGTGTAATGTGAACTTTACCTCCTACACCACTGCGATCAACTTAAATACATCATTTTCTCATCCAAACAACACAATAAAATCATTATAATTACCTTGTTCCAAAAATTGGTCACGTATTCAGGAACATACATTTTAAAAAAAATTATAGCAACCATTAAAAACTTGGTTTCATGGTTTCCAATAAAGCACAGTTCAAACAGAACTTGAAGCGCTTTTTAGCAGGGAACTCTTTCTACTCTATGGATGAATATCTTAACAGGGACTGTTATACTAGCTTAAGTAAAAATGTCTATTAGATTTCAGTTTCAGCAGCTCTTGGTCACAACAGTCAAGATTAGGTACTTTTTGTATGATGAGTTTCATAAAAATGAATGACTATGTTCAATTATGAGTGTGTATTAATTCTGTAAATATTAAAAGTTCCAGTTTACTGTAATGTATTCACGTATCTTAACAATTTCCTGACAAAAGCTCAGGGAAGTGAGTATTATATTCAAATTTCCTATGTTTTTTTATGTTGTACTTTCTGACATGTTCCACACCCACAAGAATCTTCTTATTTTGGGGCCTGTGGAATGAAAACTGAATCTAATCTAATCTCAGACTTTTCACAGATGATGCAGTTACCTGTAATAAAGTGCTGTCAGGAAAAAACGGCAAAAATATTCAGACAGATCTTGATAATATTTCAATAAGTGGTGTGAAGGTTGGCAACTCACTTTAAATCTTCATAAATGGTGAAATTACACATTTCACCAAACATAATATCCTGTGACTGTAATATCAGTGAGTCATGGTTGTAACTGATTGGGTGCTACAATTTGTAGAAATAAGAAATAGATCAACCACATTTCCTCAGCCATAAGTACAGTTGGTAGAGTAGTAGGGAAATTCTTTTAGTCTGCAAAGGAGATTGCATGTAAAACACTTGTGTGATCCATCCTAGAATACTGGAAAGAGTGTAGGATTCATACCAAAAAGGATTAACATCGGATATTGAAGAGATACACCTTAGGATGGCGCAAATAGTCACAGGTTTGTTTAACCCAGAGAAGAGTGTAGACAAAAACTATCCCATGAGAGCCTCCTTAAAAAGATTCTAGAAACAACTTTAAGTGACAAATCTAGGTATATACTAAAACCTCAACATATTGTTCCCATATGGATTGTAAAGCCAAAATTAGACTATTTACAGTATGCACAGAAGTGTTAAAACAGTCATTCTTCCTGAAGTCCATGTACAAATGGAACATGAGCAAGCTCTCATTACTGGCATAATGGGATATACCCTCTGCAAAGCCCCTCTCTGTGGTCTAGAATATAAATGTGGATCTGGATGTAGATGTAGAAGATTCCCAGTGTTGACAATTCATCATTTAAAAATTTAGTTATGTGGTCAATAAGCTTAAAAATAGCTCCATACAAATTTTTACTTTTGAGAATTACTGTGATTTTTTACTCTGGATTAAGACTCTTGAGAGACTTTCATTTCATTAAATTTTCTCTGTATTGCTGCTTCAGTGAAGTGTTTTTCACCCTCTACAGATATTCTACAACTAACTTTTTTTTATTCACTTTTAAAAAGTTCTATTTCACTAAAAGTTTCTGATACACATATTACTCCTGCTCTCCTTAAGAGAAATAGTGTCATCTTCTATGGCTTGTTACCTTCTCTTTTCTAAATAGTTCAGCGTTATGAAAAGGATGGATACTCACCACATGCACACACACACACACACACACACACACACACACACACACACACACACACAAACACACACACACACACACATATATATATATATATATATATATATATATATATATATATATATATATATATATATAGTGAGTGTAGACTGCTATACATGTGAACTTTCGGCCTGCAGGCTTTCTTCTAGCATAGAAAACACACATACATTCTGGCAGGCACAACTGGCACACATGTAACAATTATCTCTGCCCACCAAGGCAGGACTGCAAGCAACTGGAACTGATGGGAAAAGCTATCTGAGTGGTGGGGGTAAGGAGGAGGCTGGTCCAGAGAAGAGGAGGGATAGCACGGTAGGGGTGGGACCAAGTGAAGAGCTGCCTCTGGGAGCATGCAGAGATATTGTGGGGACACGGTATGGCAGAGGTCGGGCTGCTAGGTGCAGTTAGTAAGATTGAGGAGGGGAGGCAGGGGAACGGAAGAGAAAGTAAATAGAGGAGGTGACAGACAATTCTGTCCATTGCCTGAATGGAAGGCTGTATAGTCTTGGAGTGGAAGAAGGGACAGGGACAGGTGGCTGAAGAACAGGGACTAGCAAAGACTGGGGCCAGGGGGGTTATCAAGATGTAGGATGTATTGCAGGGAGAGTTCTCATCTGCACAGATCACAACAGGAAAGTACTTCTCAAGCCTTGCTACTACTTTGTACACTTCTCATTTTCATTTCAAATTTACTTACATTTGTAGTGTGAATCAATAGTTTTTAAAGACTTCTTAGTAGTGCCTTTAATTATATTTTTGGCAAAATTACTTTCAGAAATGGATAAAACCTTATTATTAAATATGTGAGTTTGACCTGGTGTTAGTTCCACTGTAAATTTCGCCTATTAACATTTTTAAGATTTCTCTATGGTCTTCCAGTACTTTATCATTAACCATGCTCAATTCTTCCGTTGTGTGTTTTTGATGTGCAGAGAAACTATGTAATTTGGCTATCTGTGCACCATGATCTGACAGTCTATTTACAACAAGGTAGGTACTTGTTTGTTTAACTTCTACTAGTTCAGTGAATTTATTATCCAAGGAAAATTAATATGACATTAAATTTTAGTTTCAAGGAAACAGATCAATTGGAAGATGAGCGTTATGATTGACAACAGTCAGTAAATAAAAAATGTATATTTGACCATATTTTACATATTGTTAAATTGTAAAGTGGCTAATAACATCATTACATAACTTTTGTTGCCAGATTCCCTATATAAATTTACATTAAAAGCTCCACAAATCAATACTCTTTTCTTCCTCTGTGATACTGCACAACAAGGCATCAAAATGTTCCACAAAAATTCCCAGTCATAAAGTAGGGATATTCAAGCTGTAACAGTGACAAGAATTACACAGTCCAAAGGCAACTCACTAGTGCATCTTCTGGCTGTTTTATGTGCCAACTTCTCCAGACAAAAAAGTCAAGCACTCAGAAGACATGGTCAGATGTGAATGCTCTTCACACATTTACACACCATTGGTGGGTTTGCAATTGATCAGAGCTTCATTTCTTGTGACAACAGAATTGCCATCAGAGTACATTAATGTTGATCATATTTAGTGTTTTTACTGGGTCTGGTAGGGTAAATACGGTATAAGGGGTGAGAACGGCATCAGGTATTGAGCGATTATTGTAAAGGACATAGAGATACCTGTTAACTCTTATGGGATGTTGTTAGCAACACCTCACAGAGTTAGTAAGGGGCCTCATTTTGTATCTCCATGTGACCAGCTAGTCGAATTGTACAATATCTAGAATAATGGGGCAATCAGATGTGCCAGTAGCCTGATGCTCAATGGCACGGGAACATGAGACCAGGCATACTCATTAAGGTGCAAGTCAACCCCTAGGGATGATACATACTGTGCATTAAGCACATTGTATCTCCTTCACAACTGCACCTGCCATCCACGAACAAGTAATGAACTTCCTGCACCATTGTGTCGTCACACACTATCAGTCAGAGGCTAATCATTCTCGAATGTGTAGCCTCCCTTTAACACCATAATATAAACAACTGCAGTTATGTTGGTGTCATGACCAGGAAGCATGCATGGACTCCTGACAAATTGTGCTGCATTGTGCCCAGCAATGAATCATAGCTCAGCACTACCCAGGAAGAGTATTGTTGGTTAGTGTGACAGCAAACCAAGGAGAGGCCCCATCATACTAATGTTCTGTAGAGCAAAGCAGTGATACTCCTGGCGTCATTGTATGATGAGCCATCAGGTATGATTTTGGGTCATCGCTGCTAACAATTGAGAGATCTCTGATCACTCTGTGCCTTCATGTTTTACCTCTCATGCAACAGTATTGTGGTGCCATTTGTCAACAGGACAATGTTCGTTCACATGTGGGACATATCTCTATGAACTGTCTGTGTGATACTCAGTTACTACCATCATTATCAAGATCCTGATGATTATCCCTTATACAATATGTGTGGGACCTGCTTGGACAGCAACTCCATCCCAGTGCCAGTACTCAGGATGTCAAGGACCAGTCACAACAGTTGTGGCCAGCCTGCCTCAAGAGAGGATGCAATGGCCTTACGACACCCTTCCCAACCAAATCAGTGCATGCATGGAGCCCAGATGGACTGCAACATTCTATTGTTATATGGACTTTGACTGCCAAGTTCTTTCTAAAATTCAATCGACTTTGCATCACTGAAATAATTTAAAATACCATCTACACCCATGAAATTCCATTTAGTTTCCTCCAAATCTTCTGCCTGCTTCACTTCTTGTACGGGTCAGAGTACATGAACATATAGCTAATTTATAACCAGTCATATGAAGTGTTAAAATGGAGTACTGACATTAACTGATTTCCTACTAATTAGCTCTCAAAAAAATGAATACAGTAACTACTTTATATTTCCCTACATCTACATAACTACTCTGTAATTAACACTTAAGTGCCTGACAGAGGTTTCATTGAACCACTTTTGTGCTATTTCTCAGCATTCCGCTCTATGATAGTGCAAGAGAAAAACAGTCATGTAAATCTCTTCATGTAAGCCTTTCTCCCTCTATAAGGTGGTCATCAAAAAATCATTTATGTACTTGGAGGAGGAAGTTGGAGACTGAAATTTTGTAACAGATTTCACCACGATGAAGAATTCCTTTGTTTTAATGATTGCTACCCCAACAAATATCATAACTATGGCACTCTCTCCCCTATTTCACAATATTTCATTTGGTGTCACTTGTGTCATACATCTGTAAGCAAGATTACCCCACTACTAAACATTCATAGGTACACTTATTCCCATGTGATAGTGAAGTGAAAATGTGAAGGGACATTTACACCACCAAAGAGTACAGGCTAACCTCGTCTGTTGACTAACAGAGACTGCCGACAGTTGAAGAGGGTCGTAATGCGTAATAGGCAGACATCCATCCAGACCATCACACACAAATTCCAAACTCCATCAGGATACACTGCAAGTACTACGACAGTTAGGCAGGAGGTGAGGAAACTTGGATTTCATGCCCGAGCGGCTGCTCATAAGACACACATCACGCTGGTAAATGCCAAATGACCCTTTGCTTGGTGTAAGGAGTGTAAACATTGAACGATTGAACAGTGGAAAAATGTTGTGTGAAGTGCCAAATCACAGTACACAATGTGGCAATCCGATGGCAGGTGTGGGTATGGGGAATGCCTGGTGAACGTTATCTACCAGCGTGTGTAGTGCCAACAGTGAAATTCAGAAACGGTGGTGTTGTGGTGTGGTCATGAATTTTATGGAGGGGCTTGCACCCCTTCTAGTTTTGCATGGCACTATCTCACCAGAGGCCAAATAGATGTTTTAAGCACTTTCTTGCTTCTCACTGTTGAAGAGCAATTGGGGGATGGCGATTGGATCTTTCAACACAATCTACCACCTGTTCATGATGCAGAGTGGTTACACAACAATAACATCCCTGTAATCAGCTGGCCTGCACTGGCTCATGACCTAAATCCTATAGAAGACCTGTGGGATGATTTGAAATTTCAGCTACCTGTCAGGCCTCACCAGTCGACATCGATACCTCAGTGCAGCACTCCATGAAGAGTGGTCTGCCATTCCCCAAGAAACCTTCCAGCACCTGATTGAATGTATGTCTGTGAGAGTGGAAGCTATCATCAAGGCTAAGGGTGGGCCAACAACATATTGAATTTCAGTATTACCGATGGAGGGCACCACTAACTTGTGAGAAATTGTCAGCCAGGTGTCCGGATACTCTTGATCATATAGTGTATATCCCCCTTGTTCTAAATCATCCACTGAAACAGTACCAAGATGAGGTCTTGCAGACATTCCAAGGGGTCCATCTACCTCTTTGCTTATTTTCTTTATAGCAAAGGTGACCTGAGCTGGTTATGGACCGCAAGACCTCCACAAAGCCTGCACTTGCATGTCACTAGCAGATCCAATTTTATAGACGTTAAATATAATACTGTATTTTATTAGTCAGGCTGTTTCCAGCTACCTCATCTAGCATCACTTAATCTTTTTTGCTAAATCCTTTACAGATTTGTCCCAGTTTTTCTTTTACTTTGCTAAGACTAGCACTTGGTTATACAAAACTAGTGACTTGGTATCAAGAGCCTAATTTTTCTCTTTCTCAGGTTATATCCTGACCCATCTCTAAAGTTCCTAGTTTTTTTGGTCCATCCATTCCTCTATTTTTCTTAGCTTTGTGATGACAAATTGTCGCCATAATTAATGTAAAAAAAGTGTTACTTATTAGTGTTGCCTCATTACATATGTTTTATCACCATCCTGTAATATGTGTTTTCTTAAGGTGTGCTGTTTTCTGTCTCACGCAACCTTTTGTGCATGAAGAAGTAATACATCTGTAGAAAGATGTCATGTTTTTTTTTTTTTTTTTTTGGGGGGGGGGGGGGGTTTAAAGATGCTTTCACATGAATTTAATGAATTTTCACTATGATACAGATGAATAACTTTTTCAGGATACAGAGTTCTACTGTTATGTTTGTAAATAAACTTACATAACTGAGTTCTTCAATATCATTTGTAAAATATCCAGGCTCAATATTTGCCCCGAAGAATGTTCAAAACATTCTTCAGTTCTAGTACAAATAGTGACTTCTCTCCTTTCTGAATGATGCATTGCGTCTACAAATCAAGCATACATGAACAGGCATACATAACAGCCCTATATAATTTAGGATCTACTTCAATCAATCTACCACTGAAATTGGAAAGTAGTCTTAGCAGCTTCCATTGGGCTACTTTATGCACAGATGAAACATTTGCTACAGTTGGCATTGAGTTTTGTAGGGGTATACAACTGTCCTTATAGAAATTGACCAGACACCTTGCCACCCCAGTGTGGGACTGAACCTTGATTGTATACCGATAAGGGTGTGCACAAAGAAGTGAAATAAAATAACTTGGTGACCTACTCTGAATTGGTCTCCAATGGTTTGCATGTTCCTTGACAATTAGACACACTGAAATGGCTACTTCACCAACATAAATGACAAACTTTTATGTGCTTAAAATAATGGAAAGGCAACCACTCACCTACTGTGGGCCAATAAGTGGAGGACAGAAATATGTAACAGGAGGCAGCATTCACACTAGCTTTGACGCAGTAGCTCTTTTTCTAGCAAGAGTGCATGCATTCATACGAGCAACCACACAGGCAACCAAATGTACACTCCAGTGGCCACAGCAACAATAAGTATTGATACTCAATTACTGAAAGCAGTTGCCTGTTCTGATGTAGGGGGAGGGGTAGGGAAGGATCGAAAGAGGGATAGCAGGGGGGAGGGGGACTTTGGTGGGAGAGGCAGCATACAGTATGAACAGAGAAGTTGTGGTGTGGACTGAAGGGAGAGGGAAAAAGGTAAGAAGGGGCAGTAGGACCAGTGTAGTGGAGGTTTAGGTCTGGGGGAGAGTGCTGGATATTGCCATCTATGCAGTTCGGACAACTTGTTCTGGAAGACATTATCCAAATTACCTGTGTAGTGAAACATCTGTTGAAGTCATTTGTGTTGTATGCAGCATGTTTGACAACTGGTTGGTCAGCTTCATAGTTTGTCACAGTTTGGAGGTGGCCATTCATGTGAGCAAGCAATTGGTTACTTGTCATGCCCACATTGGAAGCTGTACAAAAATAGCAGCATAGGTGATATATAATATGGTGCTTTCACAAATGACTTTGCCCTTTACTGGATAGGAAATGCCTGTGACTGAACTGTGTTAGTAGGTGGTGTGTTGGTCTATGGAACAGATCTTGCTTGTGGACTGACCACAAGTGAATGACCTACTGGGTGGAGAAGTGGGAGTAGGAGTGGAATGGGGATGGACAAGGATATTCTGTAAGTTGTGTGGCTGGTGGAATACTATTTTGATTGAGTTAGGTAGGATTTTGGGTAGACAATCTCTCATCTCCGGAAACAGCAGAAGGTAGTCAGGGAACCTGGGGACAATTTGGCATTGCTACACAAGGACAGGGTGATTCTGAGTGATCAGAGGAGAGCTGGTCAGTGTCTTTTTCACAGGTGTATGGGTGTCAGAGGCCCTGGTAAGGTTATTGGTATATTTAGCAACTGCTTTCAATTGCATATATGGTGTCCATATAGCACAAGGCTGTAATAAAGAGAATGGGTTCCATTCCATATCAAAAAGTCTCGTCCTTACAGCCTCACCTTCCATGGAGACCACATGTACAGCAACAAGTAGGAATTGTCTAAATACACCTATAATCTTACCAGAGCTGACAGACAATATCCTATCCAACTCAACCATAAACAAATCTCCCATGTCTTCTGCCCCTCTGACACCTGTAAGCCTGTTAACCAGCCACTGACTAGCCCTCTTCTGATCGCCCATAATCACTGTGTCTTTGAAAAGCTGCACCGCATTGTCCACCAGTGCTCTGACTACCTTTTGTCATGCCATGGGATGAAGGATATTCTCCCTTAAATCCTACCCACATCACCCAAAGTTGTGTGCCATCATCAACCCAACTTACAAATTGTCCTTGTCCCTGCCTATTCCAATCATACTCCCAATTCTTCATACACTCTATTGTGGACAGTCCAGGTGCAAGATATGTCCCATACACCCACAGACCACCTGCTAACACAATCCAGTCACAGGCATTCCCTATTCAGTGGAAGGCAGAGCCATGTGTGGATGCAGCCATATTATACATCAGCTAAGTTGCTATTGTGGTACAGCATTCTATGTGATCATAGAAAGTAACCAACCGTTTGCTCAAATGAATGGCCACCACTGGACTGTGACAAACAACAAACTTAACTGTCCTGTTGCCAAACATGCTGTACACCACAACACAAATGACTTAAACAGCTGCTTCACTGCACAGGCAATTTGGCTACTACCTTCCAACACATGTTCCTCTGAACTGCATAGATGGCAATTGTATCTCCAACCTATTCTAGTCTCTCACAATCCTCCCAGCTGAAACCTCCACTAACCTTTTCCCACTGCACCACCTTACCTTTTCCCATCTCTCTTCAGTCCACACAACTTGCTCTCTATCCATACTGTGCACTGTCTCTCATACCAACCTACCTCCCTCCCATGTGGACCCCCCCCTCTCTCTCTCTCTCTCTCTCTCCCTCCCTCTCCCTCTCTCCCTCCCCTCATTCTGCTCCCCCATTTTCAATGCCTCTCCCTCCTCTCCCTTTCTCCCCCTTCATCTTCACTTTTTCCTCTCTTCCTCCCTCCGTTTTTCAGCCTCCCTCTCCCCCCTCCCTTCCCCACCCTCAGTCTTGCTACATTTCTTTTTGCTTTAAACCCCTTAAATTCTGTATTGATGGCTAAACCCACAGTATTTTCCAAGATATAACAATGTCAAGCCATAATAGGGTGAGCTTAAGACTTAGTAGATTAACAGGCAACCATTTATAGAAAATCGTGAAAAATTTTTAAAGCATGAAAAGTCTACACTCCAGGAGAAGGGAGAAGAGAAAACTGTTCTCTCACTACCAAATAGCTGTATACAATTTGTAGGTGTACAGGTTACATTTACAAAAGCTTACAAAAAGCAGATAAACTGCATTTTTAAAACAGCTCAATTTTTCTCAGTTATAGCATATAGCAGCTATTTATCTCCTACTATTAGTTTAATGTCTTATATCACCACAATAACAATTATCAGAGAATAACAGTTATACATAAGTTGTGAGAACTGGAGTCTGTTTAATATAAATGTGGTTGCTACTCATGAAATCATTATTAGTATTCATTCATTGAATCCAGGTAATCAGATAACTCATGAAATAAATTGCTAATGTGACATGTTCTTAGCTTGTGCAAAACCTTTGCACCAGAATACGGTACCCCACTCTCATCCCCGAACAAAAAGCCAAAGTGTATTTTGGATTCTTTTTGTGTCATGTATTGTGGATGTGTAAATTATAGTTTAACTGAGACTCATACTTGTGTAATTCCAAGATCTTTAATGAAGTAAATGCAGTAATTTTAGTTATGCAGTTTTCATTCTAATGGGCCAATTTTTGTGAACAAATACTTCATTTGCTTCAGCAGCATTGCCCATTAAAACAGGGCCAGAAGGGATATATAAAATAAGCTAATATTCCTGCCCTCAAGTCAATGCTGCAGATTCTTCTAAGTGCATAACATACTGAAATGAGAGTTTGATTTGTGTGTGTGTGTGTGTGTGTGTGTGTGTGTTGCGCTGTTTCAGTTCTTTATGCAGTAGGGCTCTCCAGCAATTTTGGTAAAAGTTGTTCATTTTCCTTTCCTCTTATCATTAGATCATTTCCCTTTTTCCTTAATGGAGTGCATATTTTACATTTCCAATTAAGAGCTTAATTTCATCAACGTCACACAATTAGTCAATATGAGCCTCTGCTTTCTGATATGACAGTAAGACTCCATCTCTAAGAGGAGGATGCCGCTCATACCATAACATTTTATTACATCAAATACATAGAATGTTATGGTTCAAGAGTGACCTGCCCATAGCTCAAGATATTCATTTACAATAGAGAAACCATAGTAGAATATGAATCTTGTCCCATAATCAATATTAGTAAACATTTCTATTGATAGTTAATGTGAAGAGTGAAGACAATTCATTCATAGCCCCTCTAGTGTCTGATCTGTTCTTAATCTATGGTATAAGATTCTTGTTCTTACAATGAAGTGCATTTAATACGAGCATTGTATGCAGAACTGCATTCTACTATGTTCTCCATATACCAAGGAAGAAGAACAAAATTAAAACTGTGATTAAGGTAATGTGTCAAACATAATGAAAATAAACCAAAGTGTGGAACACCTCATACAACATAGGTACATTACAAAACTACAATTGCAGACAAACAGATCATGTTCAAATGTGAAACACTTGTCACATGTAAATCAGTGTTTTGTTTGGATTACCAAAATCCAAGACAATGTAAAATGTGTTTACCTGTGACATTAATACAGGATGTCTGCCTGCTTAGCTGAGTGGTAACATACTTGCCTACTATGCAGTGAGCCCAGGTTCGATTCCCGGCCAGGTTGGAAATTTTCATTTCATCCTCATCACCAGCACAAAAGTCACCCAATGTTGCGTCGACTGAAATAAGACTTGCACTCAGCGGAAGAACTTCCCTGGATGAGACCTCCTGGCCAACAATGCTGCACGCTCATTTCATTAACACAGGATGTAGATAACTCTGTAATTCTATTTGTAGAAGTGTCTGTGAGTATGGTACAAGATTTTAGTATCTCCTCTGGATGTGCAAATGGAAGATATCGATACATAAGTATGCATAACATCACTCATATATGGCAAAGGCACCACCAGCAGCGAAGCTAGATGCTGCTGCTATCATAGGCTGGTAATGTGAAATTCCATGGTAAGCCAATATAAGGCTGCAAGGCTGCAGGCTTAAATCAGTTCTTTATTTGCTAGTTGCCTTAATCAACTCTGTGCCTATGAAGTGAACTACAGTGGTGGCCTTTGGTGTTTACCTGGAGTAGATTGGACTTCTATTTGGATGGTGACCGATGCGCTTTCAAATTGTCGGCATGACATGAGATATAGGCCTGTTGTCTGCCCTCAATGGATTTGTATAACATTTCCAAACAGTGATTATATTTCATGAGTGTGTGGTTTTCCTACTATAAGGCTTATTTGCTTAGTGTTATAAATGCAATACATGTCACAAGAGAGTAGTCATACTTGGACTTGTTTAATTTCGATCAGGAATTGTTTGGTTTTGTAGACTAATGAGCAATTTAGTGTGCTATTACAAAGAGATAATTTTGTATTAAACAAATCTTTGTTGGTGATTAACTGAGGGTAAGGATGGAATTGAATGACCTTACAAATATGCTTTCACTGTAGCAGGCAACAGCGGAGAAAGACTGTGAGCTGCAACACGACCGTTAACAGTGTCCAAAATACACTGATGAAAAAAGTGAAACACTCACAAGGGGAGGAGTGAGAAAAATGTAACTTATTCGTTGAAAGGGCATGTAATCTTACTTCAGTGATTATAATATTGAAACAAATTTACAAAGAAATTAGCAGTGTGAGTCCACTTATCAGTATGACACTGCACTCTCTCTGACCCAGTTGCATGCACTGACACTGTTGGGAAGGGTGTCATAAAGCAATTGTATCTTCTCCTTAGGCCAACTAGACCAGAACTGTGGTATATGGTCCTTGATATCCTGGACAGAGAGATTGTGCTACAATTCACGTCTGAACTGGTCCCACTCATGTTCTATTGCGAATACATCTGGGAATATTGCTGGCTATGGGAGTATCTCAACATCATGAAAATAGTTCAACGATACACATACCATATGAGGGCAAGCATTGTCCTCTTAAAAAAGGTATTATATTCACACATGAGAGATAGCACATGAGGACGTGTGATGTCCCTGATGTACCATTGTGCAGTCAGCATTTCAATCATTACAAGCGATAACCTGAAGTCATAGCCTAAGTCTCCATACATCATGATGCCAGAGTAGTACCACTGTGCCTTTCCAAAATATTGGAATAATGGGACCTCTCCAAAGTTCACTGCCACACTTTCTGATTATGATTTTCTGGAGAAGGGCAGAACTGTAATTCATTGTTGAACACAATGTGATGCTGTTCATTAGTAGTCCACACTTCCCAGTCACTGCACCAAATCAGATGTAACCATTTACATCTTAGTATTAATAGCAGCCAATGCATGGAGGGATAATTCCCTAGTCTGCCTGTTGCTGGTCTCTGACCAGTGGTGTGCATTGATACAAATTTTTACAAGGAGTCCATTACTTGTTCTTGGGTGGCAGATGCAGAGGTGAAGTGGTTACGAAGTGCTTCGTGCACAACGTAGTGATCCACCCTTGTGGTGATAGATGTCTTTGACTAGAACTTGGCAAGGATTGTACTTGCCTTCACATTCTCTTGTAGTCCAAGATAGACCACTAACATTATCCAAATGCCCCGAAAATCTGCATATTGTGCAATTTGACCAATAAACAAAATGCACACCCACAAAGAGCTCACTTTTAAAGTTTATCAGTTATTATGCACCAACTCAATGTCCTTCACAGCAATCACTCAACATGTGACACTGTACATGCCCTTTATATACCCTACCAGGCCTAGTAACAAAATCAAACATGGACGACATTAATGTACTATGGTGCCTTTTCTACATTTAATAGAGAAATGTAATTCTGCATCTGCATATACATGACTTCAGTGCAATTGACAATAAAGTGCCTGGCAGAGAGTTCATTGAACCACTTTTAAGCTGTTTCTCTACTGTTCCACTCTTGAACAGCACGTGGGAAAGACAAACCCTGAATCTTTCCATGTGAGCTCCAGATTCTGTTCCTTTATGAAAATGAACATTTACCCCTGTGTATGTTGGCACCAACCAAATATTTTCACATTCAGTGGAGATATTCAGTGATTGAAATGTATTGAGAAGATCCTGCCACAACAAAAAATGCCTTTGTTTGAATTGTTGCCACACCAGTTCATGTATCACACGTACACCATTTCACAATAATACAAAATAAGATCCCCTTATTTCAACTTTTTCAATGTCCTGTGTCAATCGCCTCTGATGTGGCTCCCACACTATACAGCAATACCCCAGAAGAGGATGGACAACAGTACCATAGGTGGCATCTTTAGTAAACCTGTTACATCTTCTAAAAATTCTGTCAATAAATCTCAGTCTTTGGTTTAACTTCCTCACAACATTATCTTTTCAGTTGTTCTGCATTCCAATCATCTACATCCCCATTCAAGTCTGGGAATGACAACAGTTATTGTAGAGACACAATCATCTGCTCTTGAGGATATTGATATATGACATGAATTCCATGCACTCAATCATTGTTTTCTTATAAACTGAAATTGTCATGCACTTGAGTAGGATTAGAACATATATTGTCATCACTGATGTCATCTCTGGGCATCAGCACAGTGGCAGTTCCACACTGAGACACAATGAGATATGTGCATCCAGATAGAGCTATGTCAGCCCCCACCCTCCCTTGCACACACACACACACACACACACACACACATACACACACACACACACACACACACACACACACACACACACAAAATGTGGTCTTGTAATTTTAACCTTTGTGTCCACACTCAAAAAATTAGTCTTTGTTATTTAATGAGGGGACCAAGGTAACCCAATGAATTTATTGTCATACAGTCATGACTGTCCACACTCAGCCTTAGCTGTATACAAAATCATTGCAAAAAGTCGTTCTAATTGTTACTGGCTACTGTTGCACAACATTATGAACTGTTCGATATTGTATACGTTTTGCTAGTGTGAACTTCAACTTTGGATTCTCGTGCATTATAAACTGGAACAATTTAAATCTGAATACAACACATTAATCTATGAAGCAAAAGAAGAGTATAGATATTGAAGTTCTTACAGGTGTTTGCAGTGATAGTGAAGTTGAAAGAGAGAGACAAGATAATAGTAGCTATGGAAATGACAGAGCTGACAAAAACAGTGAAGCAATTGTATTATCTGCAGGCATTCTATATGGTGAAGGTGGAAGTAAATGGCATCAGGAATATTTTGGGACAAGAAAGTTGCTGAAGCATGATATTTTGTCTGAAAGGGCTGATCCAACACATACAGAAATGCTTAGAATAAATGTGTTGTATAGTAGTACATAAAATCAAAAGGAAGAAAAATCAGGTATTCACAAACTATAGCATCTCTCCAGAAGCAGCAGCTAAAGTTCTGAAGCTGTTGATATGTGAAGAATTTGATCATATCTTAGTATCATGATTACAGCTAGAGTAAGATTCTCTGACACTGAATGTACAAAGGAAATGTGGAAAACAAATGCATTCCCTTTGTATTGTGCAAGCTTATTCCTCTTGGCAGACAAGCAGATTTATACGACCTGACATTGTGAACAGTAGGACTGAATGTCTGAAAGTGGCAAAGCTGCTGCAATATCTGACGCATTTGAAATGTGTCACTGACTATTTTTTCACAACTCTACAATTATCAAGGCTGTTGATGACATAGGATTTGTCCATAGTTAGTACTGTGAAAAGGAAAAAGTCCTATGTATGACCAGAAATGCAATCTTTCTCTGCACGCCAAGAACTGTCATCTATATTTTGATTCAGTTAAGATAATGTTTCTCTGTGTTCATATGTTTCAAATGAGAACAAAGCAGTTTTAATGTTATCCACACTGCACTATGATGCATCCATTTCTGGCCTTCTTTCAAAGCCGGGTGTTATACATTATTTAACAGTACAAAAAGGAGCATCGATAACATGGACAAGCTGTGTATGCATTAAATGTAAAATATAGGGCACAGATATGGCTGCTAGCATTTTTTTACAACATTCTGGATAATTCTTGCTTTATCAGCATATATTATTTGCACACACACACACACACACACACACACACACACACAAACAGTCCTCAAGGGAAAATGTGACCCACGGATGTAACCAGTTTTTACTTCCTCAGGGAAGGAATTGGCAATGCCTTCCTTTAACTGTTGATATTCAAATCCCAATAGCCTGAGAAAATTTTCCATGAAAACAGGTATGGAGTGCATGGTGGGAGGACCTCTAATTCTTGTTCTTGAACAATGGAGGCTGAGCACAAATGTGATGCTTCTGGATGGCTGAAAATTGTTGGTGATGGTTTTGTAGACATTTAAATTAAACAAAAGGAAGAGGAAGACAAGAAAAGTTGCATGAAATAAATAAAAACCTATATATGATGCAGTATTACAACAGTGTGAGGACTTCATGAGTAAATAAAAATTGCAGGTTTATCTTTCCATTCCAATGAGCAGCAAAACTATATAATATTGTTTAATTTACCCCAAATGTATATTAGAGTGAGTGTTAGGTTCCTTCCCATTTAGATCCTCTCCCTTAAAAGTACTCGTATTTAAATTTTGTTTTTATTATGACATTTATAAAGATGTAAATGAGAAACAACGTGAGGCTTGTGTACACTAACTTCAGTACACCTTTAAAATTGGTTACCTAGGTAACCCAATGTAGACACAATGGTTGGTTACAAGAAACCAACCTTGCTTCAAGTAATTTATGGGGATAATGAAGAGGTAAAGTAAATGAAAGCTTCCATCAACCCTTATGTTATATTGAACACTGTTGTGTTTTACAGACAGTGGTCCTATTGGTGATTATATTGCTTGCCTTCTAAAAGCTTTTAAGTAACTTAGCAAGGTGGTTGGTGGCCATAAGAGGAACCAAGCAAGATGTTTAGTTTATTAGTTACACACTCCTGGAAATGGAAAAAAGAACACATTGACACCGGTGTGTCAGACCCACCATACTTGCTCCAGACACTGCGAGAGGGCTGTACAAGCAATGATCACATGCACGGCACAGCGGACACACCAGGAACCGCGGTGTTGGCCGTCGAATGGCGCTAATTGCGCAGCATTTGTGCACCGCCGCCGTCAGTGTCAGCCAGTTTGCCGTGGCATACGGGGCTCCATCGCAGTCTTTAACACTGGTAGCATGCCGCGACAGCGTGGACGTGAACCGTATGTGCAGTTGACGGACTTTGAGCGAGGGCGTATAGTGGGCATGCGGGAGGCCGGGTGGACGTACCGCCGAATTGCTCAACACGTGGGGCGTGAGGTCTCCACAGTACATCGATGTTGTCGCCAGTGGTCGGCGGTAGGTGCACGTGCCCGTCGACCTGGGACTGGACCGCAGCGACGCACGGATGCACGCCAAGACCGTAGGATCCTACGCAGTGCCGTAGGGGACCGCACCGCCACTTCCCAGCAAATTAGGGACACTGCTGCTCCTGGGGTATCGGTGAGGACCATTCGCAACCGTCTCCATGAAGCTGGGCTACGGTCCCGCACACCGTTAGGCCGTCTTCCGCTCACGCCCCAACATCGTGCAGCCCGCCTCCAGTGGTGTCGCGAATGGAGGGACGAATGGAGACGTGTCGTCTTCAGCGATGAGAGTCGCTTCTGCCTTGGTGCCAATGATGGTCGTATGCGTGTTTGGCGCCGTGCAGGTGAGCGCCACAATCAGGACTGCATACGACCGAGGCACACAGGGCCAACACCCGGCATCATGGTGTGGGGAGCGATCTCCTACACTGGTCGTACACCACTGGTGATCGTCGAGGGGACACTGAATAGTGCACGGTACATCCAAACCGTCATCGAACCCATCGTTCTACCATTCCTAGACAGGCAAGGGAACTTGCTGTTCCAACAGGACAATGCACGTCCGCATGTATCCCGTGCCACCCAACGTGCTCTAGAAGGTGTAAGTCAACTACCCTGGCCAGCAAGATCTCCGGATCTGTCCCCCATTGAGCATGTTTGGGACTGGATGAAGCGTCGTCTCACGCGGCCTGCACGTCCAGCACGAACGCTGGTCCAACTGAGGCGCCAGGTGGAAATGGCATGGCAAGCCGTTCCACAGGACTCCATCCAGCATCTCTATGATCGTCTCCATGGGAGAATAGCAGCCTGCATTGCTGCGAAAGGTGGATATACACTGTACTAGTGCCGACATTGTGCATGCTCTGTTGCCTGTGTCTGTGTGCCTGTGGTTCTGTCAGTGTGATCATGTGATGTATCTGACCCCAGGAATGTGTCAATAAAGTTTCCCCTTCCTGGGACAATGAATTCACGGTGTTCTTATTTCAATTTCCAGGAGTGTATTTTCCATGCATCATTTTGGATGATAATTTGTAATGATGTGGCAAAATTCATTTTACATTCAGATTTAAAGTTATTTTATACCTGTCATTTCATTCTGAAAATTTTTCAGTGTAATATTCATTATACATATTACAGTAATGTAAATTCCTAAACAGTATGGAAGGAAATGTTAAGGAGAATTTTTCTCAGTATATTTTCTAATTTTAGTTTCCTGTCTGTCGGACATTTTAAACACTGTTTAAGTGACCATGAATTTTTTATTTTGCAGCATTGTGCACCACTTTTTGTGCTAAAGACAACTTTAATGTTGAGTAATGAATGTCATTTTTCCTTCTGGTATTGTAATTATTACATCATTGTTGCTTTTGAACTGTAGTGGATTACTTATAACATCCTTTGTAAGGGAATAAATATACTGTGAAACAGTAGCCAGGCTGTCCCATGCCTTGAACTGATGTCTACTAGATGATCATGGGTGAGAAACCCATATTATTCTTAGAGCATGTTTTTGTGCAATGATGACATGTTTTCTTAAAGATTAATTACCCCAGAACATTATTCCATGACATTATTGAATGAAAATATGATAATTAACTGATTTCTCTCTCCTAAGGTTTTACAATGATTCCAAATGAAAATGTGGCTAAACTAAGTTGTTTTAGGACTTCCAAAATGTGGTTTTTCCAATTTCAGTTATTGTCAGTATGGACACATAAGAATTTTGAAACTTCCAACCTATTTATTATTTCATCAGCATTTGTTACAATTATCACTGGCACACTTGTCATTCATACATCTACATCTACATGGATACTCTTCAAATCACTTTTAAGTGCCTAGCAGAGGGTTCGTCAAACCACCTTCATAATTCTCTATTATTCCAATCTCGTAAAGCGCGCGGAAAGTACGAACACACATATCTTTCCGTACGAGTTCTGATTTCCCTTATTTTATTGTGGTGATCGTTTCTGCCTATTTAGGTCGGTGTCAAAATATTTTCCCATTCGGAGGAGAAAGCAGGTGACTGGAATTTCGTGAGAAGATTCCGTCGCAACGAAAGACGCCTTTCTTTTAATGATGTCCACCCCTAATCCTGTATCGTTTCTGTGATACTCTCTCCCATATTTCGCGACAGTACTAAATGTGCTGCCCTTCCTTGAACTTTTGCAATGTACGCCGCGAGTCCTCTCTTGTAAGGATCCCCACACTGCGCACCAGTATTCTAAAAGAGGACGAACAAGCGTAGTGTAGACAGTCTCCTTAGTAGATCCGTTACATTTTCTAAATGTCCTGCGAATAAAACCCAGTCTTTGGTTAGCCTTCCCCCACAACGTTTTCTATGTGTTTCCTACAATTTAAGTTGTTCATAATTCTAATACCTAGGTATTTAGTTGATTTTACGGCTTTTAGATTAGACTGATTTATCGTGTAACCGAAGTTTAACGAATTCCTTTTAGCACTCATGTGGTGACCTCCAATTTTTCGTTATTTAGGGTCAACTGCCAATTTTCGCACCATTCAGATATCTTTTCTATATCGTTTTGCAATTTGTTTTGATCTTAGGATGACTTTATTAGTCGATAAACGACAGCGTCACATACAAACAACCTGAGACCGCTGTTCAGATTGTCTCCTAAATCGTTTATATAGATAAGGAACAGCAAAGAGCCTATACCACTGCCTTGGGGAACGCCAGATATCACTTTTGTTTTACTCGATGGCTTTCCGTCAGTTACCACAAACTGTGACCTTTATGACAGGAAATCACAAATCCAGTTGCATAACTGAGACGATATTCCATAAGCACGCAATTTCATTACAAGCCGCTTGTGTGGTACCGGTACAGTGTCAAAAGCCTTCAGGAAATCCAGAATTACGGAATCGATCTGAAATTACTTGTCAGTATCACTCAATACTTCATGTGAATAAAGCGCTACTCGTGTTTCACAGGAACGATGTTTTCTAAACCCATGTAGACTGTGTGTCAATAGACAGTTTTCTTCAAGGTAATTCATAATGTTTGAGCACAATATACGTTCCAAAATCCTGCAGCATATGGACGTTAACGATATGGGCCTGTAATGAAGTGGATTACTCCTGCTACCTTTCTGGAGTATTGGTGTGACCAGTGCAAGTTTCCAGTCTTTGGGTACGGGTTTTTCG
The DNA here is from genome assembly GCF_021461395.2 of Schistocerca americana. NCBI lineage: Eukaryota > Metazoa > Arthropoda > Insecta > Orthoptera > Acrididae > Schistocerca > Schistocerca americana. The sequence goes on from NC_060130.1 coordinate 336,674,008, forward strand.
TCGAGCGAACGGTTGTGTATGATTGTTAAATATGGAGCTAATGCATCAGCGTACTCTGAAAGGAACCTAACTGGTATACAGCCTGGACCAGAAGACTTGGATTTATTAAGTGATATAAGTTGCTCCACTACTCGGAGGATATTTACTTCTACTTTACTCATGTTGGTAGCTGTTATTGATTCGAATTCTGGAATATTTACTTCGTCTTCTTTTGTGAAGACATTTCGGAAGGCTGTGTTTTGTAACTCTGCTCTGGCAGTACCGTCTTCGATATTATTTCCATTGTTATCGCGCAGAGAAGACATTGATTGTTTATTGCCACTATCATACTTCACATACGACCAGAATCTCTTTGGGTTAGGTTTCGAGACAAAGTTTCGTTGTGCAAACTGTTATCAACATCTCGCATTGAAGTCCGTACTAAATTACGACCTTTTGTAATAGACCGCCAATCTTGGGGATTTTTCATCTGTTTAAATTTGGCATGTTTGTTTCGTTGTTTCTGCAGCAGGATCAGCTACGTTGTTTGTTAATTTATTTGGTATAAATCTCTCAATTGCTGCCGATAGTAATTGTCTGAATTCAAGCCACATCTGGTCTACATTTATATTTTTAATTTGGAATGAGTGGAGATTGCCTCTCAGGAAGGCGTCAAGTGAGTTTGTATCTGCTTTTTTGAATAGGTATATTTTTCGCTTTTTTTGGGAGGATTTGGGGATTACTGTATTCAATCTCGCTGCGACAACCCTGTGTTCACTAATCCCTGTATCAGTTTTGATGCTTGTTATTAACTCAGGATTATTTGTTGCTAAGAGGTCATGTGTGTTTTCACAATCTCTTACTATTCACGTGGGCTGATGAACTAACTGCTCGAAATAGTTGTCAGAGAATGCGTTTAGCACAATTTCGGATGATATTTTATGCTTACCTCCGGAATTAAACATGTATTTTCGCGAACATATCGACGGTAAATTAGTCACCACCAACTGTTATCGTACGAGTCGGGTGCGTGTTTGAGATCAAACTCAAGTTCTCCTTGAACCTGTCAGCACTATGTCATCTGAATTGGGAGGTCTGTTAAAGGATCCTGTTATTATTTTATTCCGGTTGCCAACAATGACATCTGCCCATACTAACTCACAGGAAGTATCTACTTCAATTTCGCGACAAGTTAAACTACTTCTCACAGCAACAAACACGCCACCGCCAGCTGTGTTTAGCCTATCTTTTCGGAACACCGTTAGGTTCTTCGCAAAAAAATTCGGCTGAGCTTATATCCGGCTTTAGCCAGCTTTCAGTGCCTATAACGATTTGAGCATCAGTGCTTTCTATTAGCGCTTGGAGTTCTGGTACTTTCCCAACACAGCTACGACAATTTACAACTGTTATACCAATGGTTCCTGTACGTACGTATTTCCTGTGTTCAGCCTGCACCCTTTGTGACTGAAGCCCTTCTTGTGTTTTCCCAAGACCCTCTAACCTAAAAAACAGCCCAGTCGACGCCACAGAGCCACTTGCGTTTAGTGGACACCTGACCTATTCAGCGGAACCCGAAACCCACCCACCCTTTATCGCAAGTCAAGGAATATGCAGCCTACACGGTCGCAGAACTGTCGGAGCCTCTGATTCAGACCCTCCGCTCGGCTCTGTACCAGAGGTCCGCAATCGGTCCTGTAGACTATGCAGCAAATGCTCAGCTCTGCTTTCATGTTGCAAGCAAGACTGGCAGCCTTTACCACTTCTGTTAGCCGCTCGAAACCAGAGAGAATCTCATCTGATCCAAAGTGACACACATCATTGGTACCAACGTGAGCAACGACCTGCAGTTGGCTGCACCCTGTGCTCTCCATGGCATCTGGGAGGACCTGTTCCACATCTGGAATGACTCCATCTGGTGTGCACACGGAGTGCACATTGGTTTTCTTTCCCATCTTGTCAGCCAAGTCCTAGATGTACAGAACTGAATGTACTGTGTCGTTTTAAAATTGAGGTTGAGACTATTCTCAGAAGACCAGTCAATGATACTTTTAGGAACTTATTCTAACATTTCTTCTGTTTCTGCACGTAGGCTTGGATTAATTACAATACTAGTGTCAGCTGCAGAAAGAACTAATTCTTCTTGTTGTATATTAGATGGAACATCATTTACACATATGAAGAACAGTAGTGGGCATAAGATTGAGTCTAGAGGAACCCCATAAATGATTTCCCCCACACTCAAAAATATGTCCCGAGACTATATTGTTTGAATTATTAAGTAGAACTTTCTCTTTATGCACTCTTTTGGTTACATGTGACATTATCCATTAGCTAGCTGTGCCAGCAGCCCCATAAAACTCTGATTTATCAAGGAGGATATTGTCATCAACACAGTCAGATGCTGTAGAGAGGTCACAAAAAATGCTAACCACCACTATTTTATTATTTAATCTTTGTGTCATTCAGTGAATGAACATGTAAATGACATTCTCAGTAAAACAACCTTCTGAAACCCAAACTATAATTTACTCAGAATATTATTGTTGGTAAGGTGAAATACTATTCTACAGTACACCACCTTCTCAAAAATTTTGGAGAATGATGTCAGCAGTGAAACACGTCTGTAATTATTGACGTCTCTTTTATTACTTTTATTAAAGCAGTGTTAAACAATGATATATTTCAGTCTCTTTCGAAAAATGCCCTTAGGTAGTGACACATTACATATTTTGAACAAGATCAGGCTTATTATATGGGAGCTAATATTTAGTACTCTGTTACAAATACTATCAAAACCAGATGACATTTTACTTTTGAGAGAACGAATAATTATCTTAATTTCAGAAGGAGAAGTTTTTGATAGATTCATATGACTCAAATTTATGAGAGCTACGTTTTCAACATACTGCTGTGATTTTCCTCTTGAACTGCTTGTTCTTACAGTTTCTACTATATTTAAGAAATGATTATTGAATGTATTTGCTACCTGTGACTCATCATTTGTAGCCCTTCCATTCAGTTCAAAAGTGATGTTCTGTGGCTGATTTTCTGGTATCTTGTTTCACTGCATTCCACATAGTCTTAAATCTGTTGTCAGAATTACTGATTTCTGACATTATATGAATGTTTCTTGACCTTTAAAAACGTTTATTAGTGAATCTGAGTAGTTTTTGCCATGTTTGGCTACTATAGGACCCCCTCTTGTTCTTGCCAAAAGATATATTTCCCTTCCTTTCACAAGGTGTTTTAATCCCTCTAGTGATACATGGTTTCTTACATGTCTGTTTAAGAGTCCTTTCTGATTAGCTTTTGGGGAAAGCTGTTTTCAGATAATGATATGAATTTATAATGGAGTAGATTAAATTATATGTTAGCATATGGCTCACTATAAATTTCATCCAGGTCATCACCTGTAAAATATTTTTAAAAACATTTGTCATGGAGTCATTAATTATTCTAACTGATTTCCACTATTGTAATAAATAGTAAAACGATCAGTCAATAATTACCATACAAAATAAAAATAACAACACTCAAACTATTGTGATTTTAGGGAGATTGAAGCTGGATTATGTAGTGGCAATACTCTGGACTCACATTTCTGTAGAGAGGGGTTCAAACCCAGATCCACATGTCCATGTACATTCTTCCAGTGAGTTTTTTTTTTTTGTTTCCCTTCATTCACCAGTTCTGCAAACAATCGCTGTTCATTGTTGAATTCTGTGTATTACTTCACAGTCATTTTTATACGGCAATAATTTTATCTTTACTGCTATAAAATCATCAGATGTTGTGCTAATATGACAAATATTACGATGTATATTTTTTATTGTTGTTTAGGTAATAATGAAAGTCTTAAGATATTGTGTCAATAAAATGAACTGTTTTACAATGACAGAAAGCAGTTAATTACCTCCTAATATGAAAGAATTTTGACTGACTACATCTACATTCTCATCTATACTCAGCAAACCATTGTGACGTGCATGACATAGCATCTGTTCCATTGTACCAATTATTTAGGTTTTCACCCATTCCATTCACATATCCCTTTCAGACCTGATCTTTTTTTCTGGAGGAGAGAAAGTATTTCTTTTGTGGTAATTCTCGTAGCTGATTTTTAATGATTTTACATGTAATATTTATACAAAAATAGGTGCCCATTTTCCTATCATACTTTGTGCACTTGGCTTCATTTTATGGACTAAAATAACTAATTACAAAATAGTCTCTATTGTAATAAATAGTAAAATGATCGTACAGGAATTACCATACACTATCAAAACAACAATAATTAATTATACTGTGAAATATAGTAAACCAATCATAACTGTGTATTCTGGTGGTTGCAAGGTGAGGCGCAATGCTGCACATTGTTGTGTACTGCTATGTTAACTTTCTGATATTTTCATAGTGATGGCCAACGGTTGGCAGTAGTTGTAAATGATGAAAAAGTTGAACATTCACAAACGTGTACCTCAGTATCCCATTGGAGAAATATACTCCTGTTGCAACTGAAACACAGTAAAAATTAATGTATACAATTGTAAGCAGAGGGTTTGAAAGGGATATGAAAGGTCAGAAGAAAGACAGTTTAAATGCCTGTGTGTGTTGTAAGTAACCAAAGCTTGTACTTATGATCCCTATGGGAACAACACGTCTCGGAGGGGGTGGGGGTGGTGGGGTGGTGGTGGAGGATGAGGGGGAGTGGGCAATTGTAACGTATTCTTAGAACCATCACTGGTTAGTGAAATTTTGTAAATAGGCTTTCTTGAGACAGTTTGTGTTTATCTTCAGGTGTCTGCCAGTTCAGTTCTTTCATCATCTCTATGACACTCTCCAATGGGTGAAACAAATCTGTCATCATTCATGCTGTGCCTGTCCATATGCACATAACATCCCATGTTATCCCTACTTAGTATGTGTCCCACATACTTGAGTAATACCAGTATCCTAGGATGGATCACAGGAGTGATTTGTAAGTAATTTCCTGATTGCAATTCCCTAGTATTCTACCTATAAGCTGAAGTCTGCTACTTGCTTTAACCATGACTGAACAATCCAATTGCTCCGTTTCATATCACTACAAAGCACTACCAAGGTGTCTGTATGAGCTGATTGATTCCAACTGTGACTCATTGATATTATAGTCCTAGGATCTTACATGTATTTTTTTTCATTTTGTGAAGTGAACAATTTTATATTTTGCACTTTTAAAGCAAGTTGCTAATACTTGCACAACTTTGAAATCTGATCAAGGTCTGGCTGAATATCTGTACTGCTTTTCAGACTGTACTTCACTTTACATAACTGCATCATCTGCAAAAAGTCTGTGATTACTGTTATATTGTCTGTATTGTCATTAATATACAACATGAACGGCAAGGGACCCAACACACTTATTTGGGGTGCTCTCAAACCTATGTGTTTAACAAACATTTCGCAAGTGTTGGTGAAAAAATTGATGAGAATAGTTCAATAGAGAAAGCCAAGCAGTACGTGGAAGTATCAATTTTGAGATATCTTAGTTTGATTAATTGTCACCCAACAACATCTTGTGAAATAAGGGAAGGTATTAAATGTTTGAGAAATAACTGTTCTGTTAGCATAGATGACATCTCTAACAAGAAAGTTACAGTTCTTAGTCACGTGTGTAATGTATCATTAACTCAAGTTGTTTTCCCAGACCGGGTAAAATGTGCCATGGCCAAGCCTCTCTACAGAAAAGTGGACACCACAGATGTCAATAATCACCAGCCAGTACCCTTGCTTATAGCATTTACAAAAATCATCAATAAAGTAATTTACTCAAAAGTTGTTAGCCATCTCAACAGTAATGGGATACTAACTAAATCACAATTTGGATTTCAAAAATGCTGTTCAAGTGAGATAGCAGTACATAATTTCCCTGCCCATATAATAGAGTCTTTAAAAAGTAATACGATGCCAACAGGAATTTTCTGTGACTTATCCAAAGCGTTTCATTGTCCGAACCATGACATTATGTTACAAAAATTACAATTCTATGGTATAAATTGAACAGCATATGAGTGGTTTAAGTCATATCCACAGAACAAAAGCAAAAAGCTTCTTTGTTTGGTTTAAGTGATTTAAGGAAGTTTACCACTTTATCTAACAGGTGTGAAATTACATTAGGTGTTCCACAGGATTCGATCATGGGTCTCCATCCGTTCTTGATATATGTTTATGACCTCCCTTCATATCTGAAAGAAGAGGGTAAACTGACACTGTTTGCTGATGATACAAGCATCATTGTTAATTCAGTAAAAGGAACTAACTAGAAAATCATATAAATAATGTCTTTCGAAATGTTATTAATTGCGAATGAGCTTTCTCTGGACTTTGAAAAAACATAGTACATCCAGTTTTCTGCTGCAAGGAGTACACTTCCCTTAATAAATATAACACATCAGCAGAAGTAAGTAGCCAAGATAGAGCATACCAAGTTTTGTGTGTACATATAGATGAGAATCGTAAATGGAAAATTCATATTTTGGATGTCCTAAAGCGACTGGGTCCAGTAACTTTTGCAATCAAAATAATTTCCAATATTGTGGATATAGACATTAGTAAGCTAACATACTTTCACTCTCTGGTGTCATATAGAGTAATATTTTGGGGTAACTCAACACTTAGGTAAAAAGTATTAACTGCTCAAAAGTAAGTGGTTAGAATAACGTGTGGGGCTCATAGTCATGCATCTTGTAGGTATTTGTTTAAAAGGTTGGGAATTCTTACAACAGCTTCACAGTACATTTGCTCAGTAATGAAATTTGTTCTCAACAACATGGACCATTTTGAAAACAACAGCGACATTCATGATTATAGTATAAGGCGAAAGGAATACTTATGCTGTGTTCTATTTAACCTACCTTTCACATAGAAAGGGGTAAATATGCTGCTGTAAAACTTTTAAATTTATTACTAGAAAAAATAAAATGTCTGACAGACAGCAGTAATAGTTTCAAAAACGAACTGAAATCATATCTCCTTGAGAATTCCTTCTATACCATAGATGAATTCTTGAATAGGAATAAATAAAATTATACATGTAATATATTCATTTTGTGCCATTTAATTGACTGGGGTGGTAATAAAAATTTTGAGCTTAAAAAACAGACGCTGATTCATGTGTGCATTTATTATGCACTTGACGTGGTCTACATCATAATTGTTACCATAAGATTGGTCAATGGAACAAGTAACTAACTAACTGTGTGTACATCTACTGATGACTCTCCATCCAAGATAATGTGTTGCATACTTCCTACCAAAAAAATAAAAACAATCCAGTCACAAGTTTTGCTTGCTATCTGACATGACCATACCTTTGGTAATAAGCTTATGAGTAGTACTGAATCATATGCTTTTTGGAAATCAATGATTATTGCATTTGTCTGACTGCCTTGATCTAATGCTTTCAATATGTCATGTGAGGGAAGTGCGTGTTGGGTTTCACATGATGGATGATTTTGGAATGGGTGCTGGCTGGCATGGAGGATGCCTTTCAGTTCAAGATTCCTCATTATGTTTGTGCTCAGAATATGTCCTGACATTGTACAACAAATGTATACCAAGATATTGGATGGCAGTTTTGTGGATCACTTCTGCTACCCTTCTTCCAGACAGGTATGGCTTGTGCTTTCTATGAACTACTCAGTACTTTTATTTTGTTTGAATCTGATAGAGATTTTACCAGGCTGTAGGGCTCTTTTCAGTTTCAGTGACTCCAGATGTTTCTCAATGCCACTGGCACTAATATTCGTATAAGTCATCTTTTCAGTGGTACAAGATTTAAATTGTAAGGGAACATTTGAAAACAAAATTAAGTTCTTCTGCTTTTGCCTTACTACTCCCAATTTTAGTCCTGTCTTGAGACATAAACTTTAGTGCCACCAACAGCCTTTACAGTTAATCAGAATTGCTTGGGTTTTGTGAAGGCGCTTTTGACAATATTCTGTTGCAGTAGTCAGTGAAGGCCTTAAACACTCAATTTTGTGTGACCATATCTATAGCCCTTTACTCCGCTTTGTATTTATAATGTATTCTCTGTTTCTTTAGAAGTTTCTTTACAGTGACTTTATCGAATGGAGGGTACCTTCCTTTGTAGCTGTTCTACTGGGTACATGTGTGTCCAGAACATAGTCAACAATTTTTGTAAAACCTGAGCCATAGTTCCTGTACATGATTCTGTTCCAAGCTAAAAGTTTCAAGCTCCTCAGTGAGGTATGAGGTTACTTCTTCTATGTCTAGTTTGCTGAACACATAAGATTGTGTAATTGGTTTGGTTGCCCCTTGTACTTTGGTATTTATTGTTGCTAAACCTGCCTCATGGTCAGTGATAGCAGTTTTCTTGCAGATGTCCTGAAAGATTTATTGATATTAGATGTAATGTATTCTCATCGTATGTGTTCTAGGTAGTTTTCAGTGAAGGCATTTGGTAATGTTTCACAGAATGCCCCCTCACGCCCACAGCTAACAAAAATGTAATTATGAGAATAGATAGGCATGCACACTAGGGGCACCTGGTGTTTCTTTGCATGCCGTGCTGCCATTTCCCTAAGGGAAACATTATTCACCATATATTTTAAATGCTGATGCCAACCACACCACACTGGACACAGCAGGTTTCCAAACAATTGAATTGAGTCTCACTGGCTCAGTTTTGCAGTTAGGTGGATGGGAGTAGCGCCCTAAGTTCTCACTGATGCCTACATCCCGTATATAGGGTGCCTACATCTACCAGTGCCATGCCATTCACAGTCAACTGGTCGAGCAATTATGATCTCTGCATTTCCTGCAGAAGAAACAATATCCACAGGAGAGGATATGATTGGCATACCTTGGGTATCTCTGATAAATGACCTTCGATAGCACCACAGCAACTTCAAATTACTAGAGAGTAGTTAGGGCTTTTCCCAGCTGCTTATGAATGACAACCAATTCATCCCTTGCACGAGAACAGTAAACACAATACAATATGTTCCGACTGAGTGAACATATGAAGGTATACTTCTCTGGTTACCTCATTTTCACAAATAGATACAAATTCACAAACAGAAAATTCTGGTGAGTGTAGACTTTTACATACTTCTGGCATGTGCACTGATCACATGAGCTTGCTGTGAATCAGGCCCAGGAATCAGTAGCCCTATTCCTGGTATTTCTACATCCATATATTATAGAGCAACATTATTTTGCATTTTACTTGTTGTGTGAAATGGGTAAATTGTAAGACATCAATAATTATGATATCAATAACAATAAAAATAATTAATTCACATGCAGTAGTAAACCAAGGTAGCAAGAGAGACAAAGGTGCAGTGGATAACTACCTGCATGAACTAGAGGAAACCACAATAAAACTTCCTACAGGTGATGTAAAAATTTTATTGGCTGATTTAAACTTACACTTAGGATGAGAAAGGAAATACAGAGGAACAATACAACAATGCCCTGGACACAGGTTCACTAACAACAATGGCCAGAGACTGGTCGAGCTATAACACAATATGAGCATAATGTCAAGTCATTTCAAGTAAAAGTTCAAGAAACAAAAATGTTTAGATCACTGGTCTTAGGAGAATACCATATTGACCAGAATATAAATTGCACACAAATATCACAGGAAAATCATTATTTTACATGTCAGAAGAGGGCAAACATAGACACCAACAATTAGCTAACCAGTATCAAAATCATTCCAAGACCAAATGAAATTCTTTCTTATTTTTATTTTTAGTTATTGTGCATAAATTTGCTAACTAGAAAATTTACAGCATGTTGTATAGGGGATAGACAAAATAATTTGAACAGTGGTAGTAATGGGATGGTCGTGTTTGATGGTCAACAACGCAGGTAAGACACTCCGGACTGTGTGTGTTCAGTATGGACTAGGCATCACTGCAGGTGGTTTATCAGTAGTGCACGCTGCGTATTTTGCAGTCAGAGGCTGAGGTCGACGTGCAATGAAAGATCTAACAGAGTTCTGAAGAGGGCAGATTGTGGGGGCCCAATTACCTGGAGTATCAGTAACCAAGAAAGCCAACTCATTGAATGTTTCAAGAGCAACTGTCTCAACAGTCGTGGCACCCGATTCAAAACATGGAAAGACATCATTGTGTAAACGTAATAGTGGGCGCAAATCAAAACTAAATGTTAGAAATCGTCGTACGCTAACACGAAACTATGGCTGATAAAGTGACTGCATTGCTGAATAGCCATCTTAGGGACCCCGTATCTATCGACACTGTCGGGAGAGCTCCATAAATCAAATATTCATGGACGAGCTGCTATATCGAAACCATCAATTATGACAACCAACGCAAAGAAGCGTAAAACGTGGTGTTAGGAGCTTAAATCATGGACAGCTGATCAGTGAAAACACGCCGTATGGTCCAACGAGTCAACATTTTCGTTATTTCCAGCATCGGGTAAGGGTTACGTCTGGGGAACGCCAAAAGAGGCTGTAACAACGCAGCCACCTTCGCCAAGTCGTCGCGAGCGGCCGTGGAGGAGGAAGGCGCTGGAGTCCATGGGGCGAGCCGCCGGGTGCGAGCATACAGCGGGAGGCCGGGCCAACATTCGCGCCTCGCTCAAGGACGGACACGATGCGGAGAGCCTGTCTGACAAACGTGCCCTTAGCGCTAGGATTTCACCCGGAACAAGTCGCACCCATTCATCCCCCTCCATGCCTATCAATAGTGTAAGGCCCTCCCCTAAACAGCTGCCAGTTCCGCAAACTGGAAGCTGCATCAAAGTTGTTATCGTCACAGTCCAACACATGTTAGACCGTGACGAAATTCAGTAATGATAAGAAATTTAACTTTTTCTGGATAGCAATATAATATCAATGTGTATTATTAAAGAAACAAAAACATTTATAGAGAACTGGAAGCATCGCCAGGAATAGAAAACAAAAAATGGCGTGATGTTATTTAAGGGCAAAAAGGACAAATTTTCATTAAATAATTCACTTATTATAATAAGTTCATTTGAGGGATACAGCAGAGCAAACATACAATGAGAAAACAATCGTCTTGAGTCTGTTATGTCTGTAGTAAAGCCAAGGATGCAGTCGATTTTCTACTGTCTATAACCAACGTTATACAGAAAGAAGTATAAGTCGTTTTGTTTGTGTGTGCCCTAATAGTAGCTCACGAAAATTAAAGAATATAAGAATGCTGTAAAGTAGAAATGCATAATGAAAGCAGTCAAATATTTGCTTATATGACATATTTCTTTAATATTTGCATGGATAACGGGTGAATTTTAACCTGTAAATTCTACCAATGACATCCCTGCGCATTATAAACGAGGTTATAAAGAATTGTGGCTGTTTCTGTGTGATCAGTGTCCTATATGCAATTTTTTTAAACACAATGATGATGATGTGTATGTTTGTCACAGAGCAGGTATGGAGGAAATAAATGCTGCAGTGTTTCACAGCTGTAAAACGTTCTTCAAGCTGTGCTAATTCTTCTTCCACCCCTAAAACTTTTCAGCAAAACTATTCAGCGAATAACACGCGAAAACAGTTTGGATCGATCTAGCAAGAACGAAGTAATTTTGATGCCCACTGGGAGTATAGCGAACATTGGTGCTTGTTTCACATATGCTGTCTGAGTTCTGAAACTGAAGTGTGAAGTATACTGTGGTTCCAATTTCTCCAAGCAAATTATTTTTTGAGGGTGGGTTTTTCCAGTTTTAGCTTTCAATGCTTTTTCTCACATATGATAGAAGTATGTTTCTTCATAGGCTATTCATCTGAGTACTGAGTTCTCGTATTTAAAGAATTCATTGCTAAATTGTTATCTCTTATGTTTGCCGTGGAAGTGCCTGGCACAGCTGAAGCCAATTGTGCACGTTTTTTGTAACGTGTCTTTTAACCATCTTGCAAAATTTAACACCTAGCAAGATATTAATTTAAGATTCACTCCAAAAAGTCTAAAAATTCTGTCTGTTTGCATAAGCTTTAAGTCTATTGTAATTTCACAGTTGTGACTTGAAATCAATTTTTAAAGTGCTGGAAAAACTTTTGAAATGTACATGTATACTTCACCATAATATGAGTAAAGAAGCACTTCCGTTTTTTAATTGTTTGTTATTATGTTATTATTATATATATGTTAACCAGTACGGGCGTCATTGTATATTCCACAGCTTAAATTAATTTCACTGGCAAAGTGCTGATAATAGGGTGTGAGGGAGAGGGGTCAACGGAAGCGTCCGATTCCCCCGTCTGCTCTGACCCATGAATAAGGGTGTTGTTGTGTGTGACGTCATTACGGCGCGGAATTTATGATGTTTGACCGTTTTTGAGGTGTTGTGGTTTTGGTTTTGTTTTTCATAGTTGTGGGTGTTGGTATTTTCGTATCAGTAGTTGTGGTTGACCTATATAGGTCAAGGGATATGACCGAACCAATTTTCGTCGTTTTATATGTAGGTATTGGTGTTTCGGTATTGTTAGCTGTGGTCAAGGGAAATGTCTGATTCCACTTTCTGTAGTTTTTACTGTTGGAGTTGTTGTTTTGGTATCGTCAGCTGCGGTTGATCTGTGTTGGTCAAGGGAAGTTATCGACTCCTATTGATGTTGTAATTTTTTTGTTCGTCATTCTGTGTGTTTTGGGATCGTGGTGTGTTTTTTTTTTACTGTTATACTTAGCTTGTCCCCTCCCAAAACCCCCAATTTCCCGCGGTTGTCATGCTAGTTTGATTGTATTTCAGGAGGGAGATTTTACTGTCTTAATTATACGTATTTTCATGTTTGTTGCCATGTGTATGTAATCACATCAAAGGCACCATTATGGAGACGCTTAGAATAGCCATTTCCGCCAAACCGATGACGTCATGTGTCACAGCGGACAGGTGGAATCGGACACTTCCGTAATCCCAGGGAGAGTTAGGTGACATACCACAATTTTTTTTAAATATCTGTGGAGAGTTCCATCCTTACTTGTGTAGCACTTTCATTTCTCTGCAGGTAATGAGACTACTTGCTACACTTTAGGTGCATGAGAGCAAACACATCTGATAATTTAGTAATTCATAAGTAAATTCTGAACATAACTTTCACATCAGTTTACTTTTTTTTATACGACTTCAACTTGTGTTCCAAACATCATGTGAAAAATTCCAGTAGTAAGGAATGGCCATGAAATTATTTGTCATCCAGAATAACAATACTGATCCAAATGAAAGTGTCTTCAACTACCACTGTCTTTTATGCAGAACAAAATCACAAAGCTATTATATTACTTCAAAAGTAATCATTTGCCTCCAAAGCCTTTCTTCCTCTGGTAACATAATAAAACACATCTGTGTCTGTGTAATTTGAAAATGTGCAGGGAACTTTTGTGTGAGGATTCATATTATAAGAATTCAATAAGAATAGAGTACCGAAAGAATAACGAGCCAACAGTTAAATATTGGCAGATTCTCTATGTGAAGGAACAAGCTAGACAGATTTTAATTTGGTTATCTACACAAATCTAAACTGATGTTTCAGCAGCACCACTTCAGATCTCCCACACAATGACTAGCTAGCACGTATGTGAAAGGAGCAAAGAAATAAAAAACACAAATTCTAGAATGACATACTTAAATTGACTCAGTAAAATTTTTATAACAATCTAACACATCAGAATCAAACACATGAGGGAACAAATTGTAGGTGACATACAAGTGGACATCTGATAGGTCAATTAGTCAGTTGGCTTTGGTAGTGTGATATGCACAACAGTAATGCTGAAGTTCAACAGTCAGGAATGATTTCGCTGTGTTAACTCCATTATAAATGATTAAAATATTTTCAGTGCTTACTACAGTGAAACAACTCTGAATATTTCAAAGGGGCAGAAGCTTGTGTCCCAGCTTCACCCAAAATAATAATCTTTCTTGAATGTTTTGAAATAACTTAGAACTCCCACAAAATTTTGATTACTGTTGATTGAGGGGCCGAAACATCATTACTGGCACACTTCTCATTTTCCAAAAATAATGTGAGGCTTAAGCAATGCAGGCAATACTCATGAGTAAAATTACGTAAAAGGACAAATAACTCCCAGAAGGGATTTAAAAACGTAACAGACACAAATGAATTAGTGTATGCATTAAATTATACGCTACATTGTGCCAAAATGTAGTACATAGTATGGACATTACACAAATGAAACAAAAATGCTGGGGACCAATAACATAGTAAATCTAGAATGAGATATGCAAATTACAGTGATCAAAATGTGAGAACTGAGAGATGACATAATTTTTTTTTCATTTACACAGAAACATACAAACGTACAATCTCACAGTGAGACCATACAAGTTATATCTATTCACAAAAGAATAAATATGCTAATACGTCATCCACAGATTCAATGTGAAGTGGTTTTCATGAACGAGAAGTAAATAAAAAATTCTTTAAACATATCTTCATTTAAGAAGTAACAATAAACTTTAAATACAGTACAGTATGTCAATCCACAATATACAGGAGTACAAAACATTCTAACCTGTTGTAGACACACACCATGAAACAGAAAATTAGTTTACCACACTTATTTACACAGAACATATTACTCATTCAAACATGCACAGAGGTCGTTATGCAATAAATTTGTGAATGTAGTGGAGGAAGTTGGCCACCAGTTAACCATTTAACCCTCCTCTTAAATTGAATGAATTACTAGTTACACATTTTGAAGAGACAAGTTATTGAAATGGTGTGTTCTTGAACAATGAACACCTTCTACACCAAAGTAACTAGCCTACATGAACATCTTTACTATAGATTAAACTTATTTCTAGTATTGAAGCATTAACTAAGCTGTTGATTTCAATAGATACTGTACATTGTGGCTGTTTTTATCACTTGTAGTTGTATGTGGTCATAGTGTTTTAAAATGACAGCTTTTAAATGTGAAGTTTGCGGAAACGAGTACAGTTACTGCAAGACTTTGAAGAGGCATATTTCCACAGTCCACCGACAGAAACTGAGTGAAATGATGCCTCCTGTTACAAATAACGAATGTTTGTGTACCTATCACTGCTACTTATGCAACAAGGATTTTACTTGTAAAGGTAGTTAAAAACGCCATCAACAAAATATTCATGGCAAACCACAACATAATTGCTTCAAGTGTACGATGTGTGCATTTGAAACCGATTCTAAAAAGTGCTGGATGGATGTTTCCAATCTGCACATGCATTATGTGTGAAACCACAAGCCCTAAAATTCTCAAGTGAAGAACAATTTTTAAAATGGAAAGTGATACACATTCCAAATTCGTTAAAAGCTTTGGCACCAAGTACTATATTTGCCATCTCTCACGCCAGTTTATCTCCAAAGGTGATGGGGGCAGATATCTAAAATTGACAGGGAGTAACAAAATCAATGGAAAGTGCCTGAAGAGATTAAAGTCTAATACAAGGAAGGAAACTCCCATGTTCATTTTCTGTCCACTCATGTTGGTCATGATCTGGACCTAAGTCATCTATCTGCATCTGACAGAAAAAGAACGCAGATAGCGGAAGACATTGATGCAATAATCCTGTTCCCTAGTGTCCTCCAAAAAAATTCAAGAAACAGTGCAGAATTCAAATTTGGAGAGAGTCTTACAATGTTGCAGGATTTGCGTAATACTGGAGCTGCATATAATATGTCTTCAAAGTCAGTCAGACATCCAAATTATGCAATCAGCATTGAAGCTTGGGTGCAAGAAGTGCAGCAAAGTGACAATCCATGTGTATTTTTCTAGAAGCCTCAAGAAACAATTAATGCCTGCACCCTGAACTGAGAAGTGAAAACTTTGTGTAAATTATAATGAACAACACACAATCTGAAATATTAACAAAATACGGAAGTGATTGTATTTGTGTTGATGAAACTAATGGCCTAAATGGCTATGATTTTGAAGTTACTACGTTACTTGTACTGGATGACATGAGGCAAGGATTTCCCTATGCTTTCCTCATATCTAACAGGAATGACTCTGATGTTTTGAGTATATTTTTCAATTGTGTAAAGTCTCAGGTTGGACAGATTTCCTCAAAAGTATTCATGACAGTTCTGGCAGAATCATATAGTATCGCTTGGAACAAAACAATGGGACCTCCTGAAATGAGGCTTTTCTGTACCTGATATGTCGATAGAGCCTGGAGGGCCAATATTAAGCACAAAATTCGAAATTGGGACAAGAGTAATGAGGTGTATAAAGTTCTTAAGTCGTTAATGCAGGTAAAAGACGTTGCCGTGTTTCAGGAATCATTGATAAAAGCAGTGCAGAAATTCAGCAGTGATTCACAGACTTCAGAATTTGGTCACTATTTCAAGACGCATTGTGAAAAGAATGTGAAATGTTGGGATATTGTCATAGGATGTCAGCCAGACTCAACACAAACATGCACCTGGAGAGTATGCATAAGACACTGAAATACATACATGGTAATGCAAAGCAGGTGAAACATTTGAATAAATCTATATCTGCATTGATGTCGCTTGTAACAGCAAAGCTATTTCAGAGGCTCATTGTCGATCTGAAATTAAAACTAACAAGTAAAATGAAAGACAAGCACCGTAAGCACAAATCCAGTATTTTTTGATGAATAAGGAGACTCAAGTAGGAATGTAAGCAGAGGGTGCGAAGTACCAGCCACAGAATCACATGAACTTTATCTTCTTGAAGAAAATATTATCTACTGTAACTCCAACTTAGTGTGCACTGACTGTAAGGTATGCATTCATAGATTTTCATGCACATGTACTGACTAAAGCATTCAGTGAAATATGTGATAGCATATACATGATGTTTGCCAGCTAGAAAGTACAGTAGAAAATTCGTTAGAAATTTCTGAATTGCCATATGTACCAGTTACAAATGTTGGAGAGATGTCTTTCAGTAATGAGACAGAAGCGATCCTGAATCAAGTCAGTTCCTGTGCCGCAGAAGCATTGGCAGAAGAGAAGAGAAAAATTATTTCTATTGTTTCTGGTATGTCAGCTACTAAAGTTCAGCTGGCTAACAAAATGGTGCCTTGGTTGAAAGCTATGTAAGTGCTATTCACACCAGTAGTGGATGTCTTTCATTAGCCCACAAAGGAGTCACAAGAGAAATCTTGCGCCGCAGAGGAGACCGTTTTCAGCAAAGAAAACGAATTCCTCAAGCCATATACCCATGGCAGTTCCTGATACAGAAGAAACCAAGTTACTGAGAACACTTCTGGATGAAGGTTTGTAGCACATTAGCTAGCACGCTGGCCTCATATTCAGGAACATGATGGTTCTATTCAGTGTCCTGCCTTCCAGATTTAGGTTTTCCATTATTTTCCTAAATCACTTAAGGCAAATGCTTAGATGGTTCCTATGAAAGGCCAAGGCTGATTTTTTTCTCCATCTTTGAAAGTATCCGAGGTTGTGCTCTGTCTCTAACGACTACACTGTTGACAGGATGTCAAACGTCGATCTTCCTTCCTTCTTCATCAGCATCTGGTATGGCAGTTCTGCTGACGTTCGATATTATGCATCGGCAGCAACTGATGCTGGTTGTGCCACCAGCCTACAATGCTAGCATTGTTAGGTCGATCCGCTCCGAATCCGAGCTGGGCAGTGATGACTGTGATTGAGGCTCAGTGCAATGCTGGTGATGGCCATCCATTTGTCACCAATCAGGTAAATTACAACAGAGTAGACTGCAATCACCAAATTGTAATATACATTTATTATTGATCCAGATAGATGAGAAACACAAGTATAACTGCTAAATAGATTAAATATTTTCTTGTTATAGATGGGAATATATCTACATCTGATTGTTCACAATCAATTTTCCTGACAATGTAACTCAGTTACCTAAAAATAAATTTCATAAATAAATATTAATTTCAGGATCAGTATAAACACTTGGAGATGGAATTAGGAATGAGTGGATAAGTAATTCTGAGTGTAGCAATATAATTAGCTGAAAGCCTTTTTGGTTCCACTTTGCAGTATATATTTTAGTTTTTTTAAAATCACGTTATTTCAAAAGTTATCTGTAACCAAATTTCTCAATTTTCAGAATGTTGCATTTTTAACTGGTCATTATTTCCAAAATTCACACACATAGTTTTGAAGCCCTAGTTTATCAGAGAACAATAATGCCTATTTGTATTTCGAAATAAGTAATAATTTCCAACTTGTCATTAATCCAAGTAACATCTTGACACAGATGCTAACAGAGCAGATAGTGTGTCTCACTGCTTGCCTGCTGGATGCAGATATTGATTGATTGTTGGAATGGGGAGAGGGACCAAACGGTGACATCATCGATCCCAAGATCCAAAGTAGTGGCAGAGGCAGTCCGAGCAACAAACCAAGAGCACAGTCTAGTCGATGGGAAAAGAAAACAGGCAAATGAATGGGCAGAGGGAACATTGGGCACTGGGGTGGCAGGAAGAGTAAAGAACAGGAGGGGGGGGGGGAGATCATAATGCGCCCCAATGGTGCTATGTGTGACAGGGTGCTGGAATCACCGCCAACCCACCCCGGTCCCCACATCATACCAAGACTGCAACACAATAGGGACAACACCAGGGAAGATGACACAAGAAGAGAGGGGTGGGGACGAAACAGCACAAAATACCGAACAAAATGGAGAGAAATGTGTGTGTGAAATATTATATGGGCTTAACTGCTAAGGTCATCAGTCCCTAAGCTTACACACTACTTAACCTAAATTATCCTAAGGACAAACACACACACCCATGCCCGAGGGAGGACTTGAACCTCCGCCGGGACCAGCCGCGCAGTCCATGACTGCAGCGCCTAGACCGCTCGGCTAATCCCGCGAGGAAAAGTGGGGAGAAAAGGGGGGAGGAAAAGCTGGCTGGCGTGAAGGCAACGATGAAGGCCACCAGTTATGGAAGAAAATTCAGCTACTTAAATATAGGGGACAAACTACTTTTATGATGAAAACCGAGAATAAATGTAACTATGCAAGGTCGTCTGCTAACATCTGCGACAACAGGGAGTGGAAGAGCATATTTAGTGGGGGAGTCTAGTAAAATATGGATGACAGTGAGAGGCGGAGATGTTGGGGGCGGATCATTATGGAGTATGAGGCTGTGAGTCAACCTGGTATGAGCAATACGAAGATAGTAGAGGATGGTAAATCCACAGTGGGCCATGCAGCAAGAGTACCCTTATCGCAAGAAGTTTATTGGGCAGGGGGGTGGACTCCAAGAGTAAGCCCAAAACTAAGCAAAATGGGATTTGACAAGAAGCTGCAAATCCAGCACCAGAGAGGTCACAGAAAAGGAATGCACCCCCAAGCCACATGATCAGCAGCTCATTACCTGGAATACCACATGAGCAGGAACCCAAAGAAAGTCAACTGAACAATCAGCATGGTCAAGATTGGTGAGGAGGCTGTAGATGGCAGAGACCAAGAGGTGGAGTGAAAACCATTGCCTGATAGCCTCAAGGGCACTCACTGAGTCTGCACATAACACAACATGGGTGAGAGAGGACTGTTTAATAAACTAAAAGAGCCTGGTAAATGGCCATTAGTTATGCAGTACACATGCTACATGTGGCAGGCAAGAGATTGTGTACCTTGCCAGCAGAAGACATGAAGGTAAATCCCTTGTGATCAGCGGATTTACAGCCTAGACCAATTGCAGTAAAACACAACAACATCCTGAAACTCCCATAAACAATGAAATTTAGACCCCTCAGGAGAGATCCATCTCAATCCAGGGTCAAGAAACTAACCAAGGGGGAAGAGATGTTTGGAGAGAATGTGGGGAACAAGACGAAGAGAGAAGACACAAATCATGGCAAAGAGCAACAAGACCACCTGAAAGGTGGTCAGAGGGTGGGTGACGTCTGAGATGCTAGAGTATGAAATAAGAGGGGTGTGTGGGGAAAAATAAGATGGCAATGACATAGGAAACATGAAGCTTAAAACCAAAAGGGTGGTGATGTGGGGGAGATGCCCAGCTTCAACCAGAAACAATAGGGCTACTGCAAAAGGCACTGACGCCAGACAGATATCACAGTGGTATACCTCGTCTAAGAGGATCAGTGTGGAAGAAGCAGCTGAGCCGTAAATTTGACAACCACATACCGGAGGGAACAAAACTAAGGTCGAACAAAGGTGGAGTGGAGTCAAACTATCTGCACCCTCAGAGGTGTGGGCAAGGAAGTGGAGGACATTGAGGGACCACAGTCAGAGAATGGGTCTCATGATAGAGCTTCAGTTGGTATCAAACACAATATGGTGACAGAAATGCACTACCCACAGTTTAAGGGGAGAAAACTGAAAACTGTGTGGGAAGGTCCAATCAGAAGCATGGTACATGGCACCCTGCAACTCTCACTCCACAGAGGCCACCAAGTGGTAACTAACTGAGACACATAAATCATCCTCATGCAGACCAGGGGTAACCAACAATTTGACAGAGGTCATAAGCCCTTAAATAGTGATGAGGAAAAGGATACTTAACACTGAAACCTGGGCAATGAGGGGCCTCGTCCCAGGCACTATGTTCCTTCTTGAGAGAGAGAGAGAGGAGGAGAGAAGGCTTCTGCAAGCCCTAGATCTCAGAGACACTGGGTGGCCTTGGGCCCTCCCAGGGCTGATGCTTCCGCAGTCAATGTGTACCAGCAGACTCCTGGACTGAGAAGGGACCCTCGCACTAGCAGACACCAGAGAAGGATCACTTCTATAGCCAGATGAAGGGAGCAACAATCAGAGAGAAAGAAGTTTTAACTTCAGGGGAGAGGGAGAGAAGAGAGGGGCATCACTGGGATAAGGAGGAAGAGGGGGGAAGGATGTAATAGAGCCAATAGTAGATCTCATAGACACAAAGCAAAGTTGATCATATTTCTGAAGAGCCTCAGTTTATGATAAACAGTCAATCGAGTTATATCCCAGTATCTCCTTTCCTTCTTATAATCCAGGGACTCCAGCAAGCATGGAGAGTGATAGTCATGACAATGAATGCACACGGGCAGGGAACAAAGGCATTCTCATCATTCATTGCATACAGGATCTGCTGCACAGCATGCATACATGTGTACAAAACATAAACACCAACAACACTTCAGAAGTAATGGACATAGAGTTTCCCATCACACTGATAAACCATAACCTTTACCTTTTCTGGGAGGGTATCCCCTTCAAAGATCAGAATAAAGTGGTCATTATCAATGTGGTTTTCCTTAGGACCTTTCTGAACATGCTGATCAAAATGAATGCCTTGTCATTCCAGACTGGCCCGCAGTTCACCAGTTCACCAGTTCACTAGTTTGGAAGATGAGGTCCCTGTGAGAAATGACACCCTGAAACATATTCAATGGCTATTGAGGAGTAATGGACATCAGAATGTTGCGAAGATGGTCACAGGCACAAAGGGCCACAGACTGTTCAGCAGCAAAAAATCTGATCAATAGATCAGCCAAACTTGTCTTTGATAGTTTCTACCAAAAATAATGAGCTGATAGTGGGAAGGTGTCCTTGTCAGTCTTGACGCAAACCAGATAGCAGGAAAAGATCTCACCTCAAGCCAGCGACTCTGAGCCTCCTCCTGTCAGGGGATATCAGGGAGGGGAAAGTTGTAGGTTAAAAAGAGGTACCATGATAAGAGTCATTCCTGACTAAAGAGGCAGCCACAGAATGGCTGTTTTTTTTTTTTTTTTTTTTTTAAGTTTGATGCGTTTGATACCCTGATATCACCGAAAGCAATCATGGGCTCTCCCCTTGTGCATTACTCAAACACACCAAGGGCCACCTGGAATAGGGGCTGTTGCTGGGAGTTCCGATGCTCCAGAATGACAAGCCATTGCTCCCAGGTATACACGGGGAGGTAACAGGTCATGTATCGGAACTGTGATCCTGTGTTGTCAGAGGACTCAATCAAAAGAGTATATAACACCCCAACACAGAAAGGACAATGGCTTCATGTAAAAAATGAAACAGGTGTAAGGCCACATGTCAAAGACTTTATGTTAGGTGTTGCTCCCCAGTTGACTCACACCATGGAGACAAAATTTAGAGGAGTTCAAACCCCAAATAGGGACCAAAAACTCCAAAAAGGAAAGGGAAAAGCTTTAAGATAAGACTGTAAGGGATAGCAAAAAACCAGGACAGCCAGGCCAATGTAAGCAAGGAAACATCTAAAGAAGGGGAAGAGGGGAAGGAGTGAGGACAGGGATGCTCGAGCACGGGACAGTTAATGCAGCCTGGAAAAGTAGAGAGGTTTCAATTACTAGGACCCCCATCTACATCTACGTGATTACTCTGATATTTACAATAAAGTGCCTGGCAGAGGGTTCAATGAACCACCTTCAAGCTGTACCTCTACCGTTTCACTCTCAAACGGCACGCGGGAAAAACGAGCACTTAAATTTTTCTGTGAGAGCCCTGATTTTCTGGTATTGTTCATTTCTCCTTATGTGGATGTGTGGCAACAGAATGTTTTCGCAATCGGAGGAGAAAACTGGTAATTGAAATTTCATGAGAACATCCCATCCGAACGAAAAACGCCTTTGTTTTAATGACTGCCACTTCAACTCACGTATCATGTCTGTGACACTATCTCCCCTATTTCGAGATAATACAAAACGAGCTGCCCTTCTTTGTACTTTTTCGATGTCATCTGTCAGTCCCACCTAATGCGGATCCCACACCGCACAGCAATACTCCAGAATAGGGCGGACAAGCGTGGTGTAAGCAGTCTCTTTAGTAGACTTGTAGCACCTTCTAAGTGTTCTCCCAATGAATCGCAGTCTTTGGTTTGCTCTACCCACAATATGATCTATGTGATCTTTCTAATTTAGGTTATTTGTAATAGTAATCGATAAGTATTTAGCTGAATTTACAGCCTTCAGATTTGTGTGACTTATCGCGTAATCGAAATTTAGCTGATTTCTTTTAGTACTCATGTGAATAACTTCACACTTTTCTTTATTAAGGGTCAACTGCCGCTTTTCGCACCATATAGATATCTTATCTAAATCATTTTGCAAGTCGTTTTGATCATCTGATGACTTTGCAACACGGTAAATGACAGCATCATCTGCAAACAATCTAATACGGCTACTCAGATTGTCTCCTATGTCGTTAATGTAGATCAAGAACAATAGAGGGCCTATAACACTTCCATGGGGAACATCGGATATTACTTCTGTTTTACTCGATGACTTTCCGTTTATTACTACGAACAGTGACCTTTCTGACAGGAAATCACGAATCCAGTGGCACAACTGAGGCGATACTTCATAGGCACACAGTTTGGTTAGAAGACGCTTGTGAGAAACGGTGTCGAAAGCGTTCTGGAAATCTAAAAATATGGAATCAATTTGACGTTCTCTGTCGATAGCACTTATTACTTCCTGAGTATAAGGATCTAGTTGTTTTTCACAATAATGATATTTTCTGAATCCGAGCTGAATATGTGTCAATAAATCATTTTCTTCGAGGTACTTCTTAATGTTTGAATACAGTATATGTTCCAAAACCCTACTGCAAATCGACGTTAGTGATATAGGCCTGTAATTCAGCGGATTACTCCTACTTCCTTTATTGGGTATTGGTGTGACTTGAGCAATTTTCCAGTCTTTAGGTACGGATCTTTCTGTTAGCGAGTGGTTTTATATAAGTGCTAAATATGGAGCTATTGGATGAGCATACTCTGAGAGGAACCTGACTGGTATACAATATGGACCGGAGGCCTTGCCTTTATTAAGTGATTTAAGCTGCTTTGTTACACTGAGGATATCTGCTTCTATGTTTCTCATCTTGGCTGTTGTTCTCGATTGGAATTCAGGAATATTTACTTTGTCTTCTTTGGTGAAGGAGTTTCGGAAAACCGGCTTTAATAACTCTGCTATGTCATCAGTGACATCGTTCACTGAAGGTATTGATTGCGTCTTTCCACTGGTGTGATTTATGTATGACCAGAATCTCTTTGGGTTTTCTGCCAGATTTTGAGACAGAATTTCGTTGTGGAAATTACTAAAAGCATCTCGCATTGAAGTACGCGCTATATTTCGAACTTCTGTAAAACCTTGCCTATCTTGGGGATTTTGCGTTCTTTTAAATTTGGCATGCTTTTTTCGTTGCTTCTGCAACAACGATCTGACCCGTTTTGTGTGCCATAGGTGATCTGTACCATTACTTATTAATTTATGTGGTATATATCTCTCAATTGCTGTCGATACTATCTCTTTGAAAACATTCCACAACTTTTCTACACTTACATGATCAGATCAGAAGGATTGAAGACTGTCTCTTAAAAAGGCGTTAAGAGCATTTTGATCAGCTCTTTAAAACAGATACACTTTGCGTTTCTTTTTGATGCTTGTAGGTGTTACGGTATTCAGCCTAGCAGCGACTCACCTTGTGGTCCATCAAAACTCACTATATGTCCCGGATTATTTGTTGTTAAGATGTCAAGTATGTTTTCGCAACCATTTCCGCTTCGAGTGGGCTCCTGAACTAATTGTTCGAAATAATTTTCTGAGAAAGCATTCAGTACAATTCCGGGTGCCGTTCTATGCCTGCCGCCGGCTTTAAACGTATAATTTTTCCAGCATATCGAGGGTAGATTGAAGTCACCACCGATTATAATTGTATGGGCGGGGTACTTATTATAAATGAGACTCAAGTTTTCTTTGAACTGTCCAGCAACTGCATCTTCTGAGTCGGGGGGTCGGTAAAACGATCCAGTTAATGGGTTACTCGGATTGTCAGGTATAACCTCTACTCATACTATTTCACACGAACTATCTACTTCAATTTCACTACAAGGCAAACTACCTCTGACAGCAATAAATACTCCATCACAAATTGAATTTAATATATCCTTTACGAACAGTGTTAGATCGTTTGAAAAAATTTCGGCTGGAGCTATTTCCGGCTTTAGCCAGCTCTCTGTACCTACAACTATTTGAACTTCAGTGCTTTCTGTTAGGGCTTGGGGATCTGGTTCTTTCCAAACACAACTACGACAATTTACAACTACAATACCAATCGTTTCTACAACTACCTTACTGTGTTTTACCTGCCCACTTTTAGACGGACGCCCCTTCTGTGGTTCACTGAGACCCTCTAACCTAAAAAAACTGCCCAGTCCCTTCCATACAGCCCCCGCTACCCGTGTAGCCGCCTCCTGTGTGTAGTGGACTCCTGACCTATTAAGAGGAACCTGGGAACCCACCACCCGATGGCGCAAGTCAAGGAATCTGCAGCCTACACGGTCACAGAACCGCCTGGGCCTCTGATTCAGACCCTCTGCTCGGCTCTGCACCAAAGGACCACAGTCCCCCTTAATCTCGGAAGCAAGATTGGCAGTCTTTACCATTTCCGCTAGCCACTCAAAACCAGAAAGAATCTGCTCCAATCCAAAGCGACACACATCATTGGTACCGTCATGAGCCAGTACCTGCAGTTGGCTGCACCCTGAAATCTTCATGGCATCCAGAAGCACCCTTTTCACATCCAGAATGACTCCCCCTGGAACGCACATGGAGTGCACACTGGCTTCCTTCCCCTCCTTGGCAGCCATGTTCCTAAGGGGCCCCATTACGTGCCTAACGTTGGAGCTCCCAACTACCAACAAACCCACCCTCTGTGAATGCCCAGACCTTGTGGGCTGGGAAGCTTCCTCTGGAACAGGGTGGACGATTGCATCTGACTCAGAGACATCGTCAGCCACAGATAATGCCCGAAACCTGTTCGTCAAACGAAATGGGGAGGCCCTACAACCGGCCCCTTGGAAAGTTTTTCGCTGTCTGCCACGTTTTGGAATGATCTCCCAGTCGACCACGTGTAGCGGATCAACCTCGGTGCAGGCAGTACCCGGGGCAGTCACAGCATTGGGCCAATCGGAGGAAACGTGGGACATGCTCGATGTCCCTTGCATGCC
Organism: Schistocerca americana; assembly: GCF_021461395.2. NCBI lineage: Eukaryota > Metazoa > Arthropoda > Insecta > Orthoptera > Acrididae > Schistocerca > Schistocerca americana. The sequence goes on from NC_060130.1 coordinate 336,699,913, forward strand.
TGTGTTCGATCCCCCACACTGACGCCCCTTGGCAGCAGCCTCAAGCTGTGTGACGGAAGCCAAAGCAGCCTGGAGCTGTGAGCAAAGGGTCACCAACTCAGTTCACATCTCTACAGCTCCTATCCATTACTGCAGTTGGTCCTGTTTTAAGCTCTTAAAAATATACAACAAGGGAACAGTGTTCTCACCTTATTAGTAGCAGGAACTAGCGGTTCACTCTTGCTGATGGTCTAACCTTATCTTTGCACAACAAATTGTGAGCTGTCTCCCTGGGGAGTGGGGACAGGGGATGGAGGCAGATATAGAAACATGATCCTGTGATGTTATAAATAAATAAACTTGTTTGTAGCTGAGTATTACTGGATTTGCCCCAAATACCCATTGTCCAGCATGCAAACCTGTGGTACAGAGGTCAGACTGGCCATTGTGACAAGTCTATTTCTCATTCACCACCATCCAGTGGAGCAGACAACACTACCCAGCGCTGTTGACACCGTTACAGTGGCATGCTGTACTGCCATGCTAGTTGTAAGTCACAACAATGCATCATAGCGTACACAGCTATACACTGCTTACTCTAGATCCCTGCAAATAAATATTAAATTGACTGAGCATATATGATTTCTGAGATGACTCACAACACATTTCAATAATTTGTATAACATGGAATCAGTTTCATACCTAGTGTGAACGAATGGAAATCCTCATTGGCAGATCCTATGCAGCACCATTCGGCTGCCTACAGCAAGTCTTCATCAGTTGATACCACTTTGGTGCCTTGCATCTCAAAAAAAGGTAAAATGGTGGTAAGGGCAACATATCACCCAGCCTCCGAGAGGATAGATTCTCCGACTCGGCCAGGAAATGCACCTGGGCCCCTGCATAGCTATCTGTCTCTCTCTAACCACACAGCTACAGGGACAGACCACCTTAGGTGGTGTGTTGGAGATGTTCAGTAACAATTGCTGTGTCACACAATACAGCGACAAACTCTGAAAGTAAATATTAAATCAGAATGCAGGCATTGTATACTGGAACAGGGAAGTGGCCTTGGGCATATATGAATATAGTGATGTCTCACAAGGCATTTCGGTATTATGCATAACACAAAATTAATCTCGAACCTGGTGTGCTGTTAGGGATCTCTTGCTGCCAAGGAATGCCAAAAGCTAGTCCTTCACACTCAGTAACAGACCCTGTAAGTAAACATTAATTCAGAATGCAGGCATTGTATACTGGAACAGGGATGTAACACTGGGCATATATGAATATGACGATCACTCACAAGGCATTTCATCATTGTGCATAACACAGAATTAATCTCATACCTGGTGTGTTACGTTGGAGCTGTTTATGCCTTGGTTGACTCAAAGTTTGTTGCACATATGTACTGACAGATACAGGATTTTAAATCATGTTCCATACATAGAACAGAAACATGCCACTGCATATGAGTGAAATAGAAGATAAATCACTTGCAGTGTGGTCAACTTCATGGAACTGCCATCACATACCAGATGATCCATGTTGCATGTCTCACTGCTGTGTATGCCACTGTGTTTTCACTCAGTAAATCTATTGGTTCTGCTGGAACATGCAAATAATCTGCCATACTGAGAAAGCACTTGATTCTCCAAGCCTTTACTCAGTATGACAGATAAAATCTTCATCAGTGTTATAGCAGCCTATTACTTGTGAGTTATCTACATAGAGGATGGTATGAGACTGAACCAAGCATGACATATCATTGCACACTCTAAGTTTAAACTTATTTGCAGGTTCCAGCCATACCGATAGAATTACTAAGTGAAAATACAGCAGCACACCACAGCAAGTAAAAAATAATTAAACTATGCAAAACCTAGAATTGTTCACTTCGCCACAAAACAGTCTGTGGAATGTATACGTGAAATACACTATTTGATGAAAAAAATTGTACCTCATAATCTGTGTCAAATAGGTAAGTGTATCAGTAATTAAAAAGATATTGTGGAGTTATCATGTACACAGCATACTATGTAAAAAAACAAAGTCATGAACACCATAAATAATATCATTCATTAAAGTTTAAAAAATATGTATTTTGTATATTTTATTTCAGTCATTAGCTATAGTATTATTTTTGGGGTTCTCAGAAAAATAACTTCTTCAATACTTTCAGACTACAAAAAATACTATCCAAGCTATAGCGGCAGATGAAGAAAATCTCACAGGCTTTTCAGGGAGAGTGATTCAGTCACAGACTAAAACTACATGAAAAAATTCCACATCACATGAACATGAAATTTATAAATAAAATCTGAAAGGGAAAGTATGTAATGTTGTTGCATTAATTTGTTCTGAAGGCGGTGCTAATATTCAAGACCATAAAAGTGGGTTAAAAGCTGTGAGCTATCTGAGGAAGTTAACCTTGCATTACTGCACAACTGTTTCACCAGGTACCCAGTCTAGCTTACCAAATTCCCAACCAGACTAACATTAATTACAATCTTTTAGTACTCATCTTACGATAACCGGTGATATATATAAAGACAGTTTAAATAAACAGAAATACATCAGTATATATTTGGACATTTATTTTAACATCGATCATTGTTCCGTTAAAATTTCAGCATACCAAACATGATTCATAAGTAAACTAGTGCCTTATTTAGGATTGTGTAAATGTGAGTTTGTAATCTTACGGAACACATCAAATAAGGAGCCAAGATTGGGAGACTACATACAACACAGCATTCATAAAATAACACACGAAGAACGTTGAAACATATGCAAGAGGAAATTAACCACAACCAACCGATTCTATTTTCACCCAAAGAAGTTACGTTTGTAGCGCAATCCTGTCCGTCATGAAATTACCACACACTGGTAACCCAAATTCATACTAACTCTCTGTGAAGTCTTCCTGAAAACAATTGCTCAGGGCTACTTTGATGCTTACACAACATGCTTCACGTGGTCAACTTGGTTTACACAAAGAGTGTAACTCCACAATAATTTTGATAATTAAAATAAATTACATCGAAACGCGATTTACAAAAGAAAAACCTCGAACTGGTTACTATCGTCTTACTATTAACCTGATGGGTCAAACAATTGTATAAGCACGTGTTACTGGTCTCACAAAGTGGGTTGAACATAAACAAAAGTTGCTATATTGAAAAATATTGTCAAGACGAGACGTTATAATCTCACGCACATTCGCATTTAAGATTGATGATCTTAGTTAGAGTTACTTTACTCACAAAGTAGTGACAAAGCAACTACCAGAAGATATTCTGAACTTCACACTCGAATTTCACTGTGTTGCAATTTAAGATAACATTAGATATTATAGAGCTAAACCTGAAATGAAGGTGATTAAATTTTCAGTTAGGCTGAACTTAAGAAATCCATTGTCCTACGTACTTAGCAGACACGATCTAAGGTGGAGATCTTACCACTTCAGATGCTCGCCGCGGACCGACTGACCTGGGCCCCTACTGAGCATGCTTAACAGATACAAACGAAGTGACCTGAGAGGCAGCTTCCTATACAAACATGACAAGGGACAGAGAGGACCATACTAAGAATGACAGTATCGTATCATATACTGTATATAAAAGAAAGCGAATGTAGGTTCCGTATGAGACTGTGTGACATGAATTACATAGAAACTGTGTTTTAAAGTGTAGTAGTGTGACAGATCGTTCTTGTTTATGTGTAAAAGCATCACTTTTCACTGCTCAGTCTCCTCCCAGATAGTCAGAAACACCACAGTAAATTTAGAAGAGGAATTTATGCCGTAAATGACATTTAAGAAATGAACATGAAACGAATCCAACAGATACCTTTCATTACCCCAACGCTCCGGGAAAAGACTGTGCAGGGAATTTTCTGGCCATGCTAGGACATTCCCAAGCAGGCTTCTCACACCCAACTTAAACCAAAAATGTAAAGAAAAAAGCCAAAAGGTCACCATCTACTTGCTAAAACACAATAATTTCAGCACATATTTAGAATCTACCAATTTCAAAGAGAAAAAAACAATCTGTGACACCTATTTAAAAGATAGTGTAGACCTAACTCGGTCAGCAAGTAAAAACAATGGTCCCTGTGTCATTAATATGAAAACATTTACTGGTTGTTACCCTTATGGAGTTCACTAGTATTTGCTCATTGCAAGAGCCAACTGATCACAGTAAAATTTATGACTGTTTATTAACAAGTAAAATTTGAAAATAACAAAGGTGTCACAGTAGTTTAAAAAAATATGAAAATGACATCAGTATTATAAAGCAGAACATTACAATGCACAATCTGCAAAAGCAAAAAACATGATTAGAGAAAAAAAAAATATGTTTTACAAAGTGTTTATTGCAAAAAATTCTATATCTTATAAGACTAATAATTTGTAGAATTAAAATAACTTTGTGGCACTAATTTAATCACTCTACTATATTTCAGTTAGTTAGCAAACAATGATCACTGTGTCGTTATACTGAAACTACAATTAATTAAGTGATTGTTACCCTTAAGGGCTTCCTCACTTTAAATATGCCCCATGCAAAGGCTAATCGATCACAGTCCAATGAGAATGAATAGCTATCTGACTAATAAACGAAGCAATGCCACAGGAATGAATTTACGGAACAAAGTATCACAAATCTAATACATCACACAAACACAAACATTGAGAAATAAAACAGCTCTGAAAGTAGAGTAGTCAACGTCTAAAAGAAATACCAATAAATAAAACACCTACAGAATACAAGATTCAGTCTAATAAGAAAAAAACACCAATAAATCGAACCCCTGCAAAATACATGATCAAAATATCTCTGGAAGAACACACGTATATGCATTGGACTAAGAATTGTATAATCACTGTTCACTGGCACACTCAGTAGTTCCACTGTTCCGAGGTACAATGTAAGAGGAGGGGGGGGGGGGGGTTGTCGCCGCAGCTGTCACTAGGGTTTTTTGTCCATCTGTAGCGTGCAATCCTGCTGTCTCTGCCCTCTCATGAAGTTTCTCTTAGTGGCCCGTGTCATGTACATCTCGATTTGGTTGCATGTTTGTGTTGTCCAATTCGTGCGGTATCCTCGTTTGACTCGCCGGGTTGATATTCCTGGGCAAAGATGACTCTTAATGGCTCTTCTTTGTGCCACCCTTAGCGATCAGAGACAACGAACTATGATTTACTGTCGCTTGACAGTGGGCATCCGCCAGGAAATGTTGATAGACGTCGTTGAAGTCTGCGAGTTTCTCTGGACAGTATGTGTCAAAAGGCTCCACGTGCCTTGTGTTGGTACATTCTTGAGTTATCCTTAATTGGCTCGCTGGTTTGATATTCCTGGGCAAGGATGACACTTAATGGCTGTTCTTTGTGCCACCCTTAGCGACCAGAGAACATCGAACCATGATTTACTGTCGCTTGACAGTGGGCATCCATCAGGATATGTTGATAGGCGGTGTTGAAGTGTGCCAATTTCTCTGGACAGTACGTACCAAAAGGCTCCACGCCCCTTGTGTTGTTAAATTCTTGAGTTATCCTCAATTGGCTCACCCGTTTGATATTCCTGGGCTAGGATGACACTTAGTGGCTCTTCTTTGTGCCACCCTTAGCAATCAGAGAACACCGAACCATGATTTACTGTCGCTTGACAATGGGCTTCCGCCAAGAAATGTTGATAGTCGTCATTGACGCCTGCAAGTTTCTCTGGACAGTACCTGTCAAAAGGCTCCACACCCCTTTATCCCCTGTCTTCTGTCGTTTCACCGCGGCCGTCTCGTCACGGTCGCATGCGTGTGGTGTGTTGCCAGCAGATGGATTTCTGCGCGGTGGACCGCTCAACCATCACAGGTCATCGCCTCCACGAAGGGAAAGTGTTTGTCCCATACCCTTCTTTTGTTGTCGACCGCGCTCCCGAAGTGGCCCGGTTGACAGTGTGTCCTGCTGGGAAACCCGCCTGTTTACAACTAGTTGTCCTCCGCGCTGCTCCTGCTGTCTCGTAAGAGTTTAGCCTGTTAGCTTTCACGTTCTCAACTGCATTCACAGAAATTGTTCATCATAGTTATGTGATTACAAAATGTCATACATAATACCACTTAGTATTGTCTTTCACAAGTTTTAAGAACAAAAGTGAGACTTAATTTTTTTAAATAAAAAAGTTAGATGAATCGACAACAAAAAAATAAAAGTTAAATGACTTGACAATATAAAAAATTAAAGGGAAATGACTTGACAGCATAAAAATAAAAATTAAATGAACTGACAATGTAATATCTAAATCCACGTCACTAATGTGGTTCACTGGCGTTTTAATAAATCAAATGCTACTTATTAATTAACTAAAATGAATAGGATTATGCTTTGTGCAAGAATAAGTCAGGAAAGCATAGGGTTCACATGTTATTTACACACAGACATGCACACCTGTTGTCTATTCTACAAACTAACTACCCATAAACATGAATTACTCAGAATCTTACTTCAATCCACTACTAGTTAATCCAACAAGCTACTTCAATGCTACTTCAACACAGTGTTTATACCACTATTGTTCTAATTCGTCCTCTTCCTGACGCTTGCGGCATATGTCTTGTAACATGATAAATATGGAGAAGCTTTCCTTAAACATACACAGTAAAAAGAACAATGGTTATTTACACTCCAAAACATCTATACCAGTTGACACACCTGATAACAAACTCGCAATTATACATTTATCACACTCATATGTTCATACATAAAACAGTAAGACAAGTTCATCTAAGATTACGTTATCACAAGAATTAATCACACAGATGACTCTGAGAAGGGTAAAATATTTTCATCATACAGGTTATACTACATTTTCTTACCCATTTTGCTCAAATTTCGTTCCATCTTTAAGTTACCTTTCACTTCCAAATTAGTTATTTCGCCTGTGGTGGTTTTTCTTGATTCATTTCTCATTAATGGCAAAATTGTGGTCTCCTTTATTTTTAAACCAAGCTTTCCTTCGGTCCCATAATCAAAATTATTTAATCTTCCTCTACCTTCAAGAGGGACATTTCTTCAGTCAACTCATATAGGATGCAGTGAATCCCGCACCAGCGAAAACAGTAAGTTTTAATGCTCACAGCATCAGCAAAACACATAAACGTCGCTTTTCTAGGGCAAGTATTAAAGCAGAATAATTTTTCAGGCTCTGGCTCAACATCAGTCAAGACTACAAAAAGGATCCATAATTCCGTTCCATTCTCCGTTTGCTGGAAAATTGCTCGTCATTTGTCTGCCATAATACTATTTCAGGGCCACGTAAATTACACAAACCACAACTCTTCTTTCACCTTGAAGGGAATCAATCCACTTACGAAATCCACAGACAGCACTTTACGTACTCAGCTATAAAGAACAAAAAAATTATGTCATCAATATTAATATATTAGCGCACATTGGGAAGCCATTGGTTAAACAATCGTATTATCGGTTCCTGTTTTCAAGATTCCAAACTCACTCATGCTTTTCTCAGAGTTCTCCTATCTTAAAATATTCATACAGCACTCATATTATAGTAAGAGATCCTCATTTATACTGACAGATATAGAATAGTAATAGATAGATAGTAGCACCGAAAGCAGAAAATCGGAAACAAGGCTACAAACAGCTGGGGACCTGGGTTTGCCAGACCCATAATACCCACAGATCGGATATTCCCCTTAGTTTTGCACTAATTCAACACAGATCTCGCTTCTCTCAGGACCGACTCTTTTCAATTTACACAAAAAAACCATAAACAGCATTTCACTCATTCACAAAGAAACCTTTTATCCTCACATTTGAACCAACCTAAATCCTAATTGCACAAGGAAAGAAAAAAGAAACTAAAAACATCACTTCAATCAAGCACATAGAAACATATTTATCATTATTTTTACCAACATGTTATTCAAAATGCATATGTCACAAATGTGAACCAATCAATTCATTCTCCTCTCTATACACCCTATGTGCTCATTTGCCATGTCACTCATTTGTTCTGATTGGGCGCCTTCTGCGCTGATCATTTGTCATTGCCGGTTTTGTTCATTTCCATTTGCTGGGCTATGTCTTGGGTTAGCCGGCCGAATTTCAACATCATGAGGTGCTTCGCCAACAGTCCTATTCCCACCGTGTTCACTGTAGTATCGATTCTGGTTGCCGTAACTGTTGCGTTCACGATACTGTCCACGTCCTCGATCATTTCCGTCGTTCCACCTGTGTTCGCGACTGTTACCCCAGTTTCTATACGGCCGGTCCCGATTATTGTTCCATTCGCGTCGCGACGACCAGTCACACTGTTGATTAGTACTATGGCCACGACTGCGATCGAGCTGCTGTGTCCCGTAATAACTTTGTGCCTGATTAGGCGGGCATTCTCTTGTATTGTATTCCAACTCTTGGAGAAGTGTCTTAAACGTTTCCACGTCCTCTTTGCATCGTCCCGCAAGAATGACGTGGCGCAAGTGCATCGGCAATTTGGTGATGCATATCTTAATTAGTTCCGCAGGCCCGTATGGGTCGTACAGAGATTGATTTGCCTGCAGCATGTGGTCGAATAGGCGTGCTGGGATGATGAAACCAGACTGGTTCAAATTAGGCAGCATAATTATGCCATGCTTGACCCTATCTTGTGCCGCTTCCGACCAATAGGCGGACAGAAAGGCTTGTCGAAACTCCTGAGTGGAGTTGCAGTGACGCGCTGCCGACCTCATGCGAATCGCCGGTTCGCCTTCCAAATAGCCACACATAAATTCTATCTTATGTGAACTTGCCCAGTCGGGGGGAAGACAGAACTCAAATTGCTCGAGCCATGCTCGTGGATGTATTCCTTTTTGCGAATTTCGAAATATCTCAAACTTTCTCACCGTAAGGAAATGTTTGAAATCAAATCCCCGCATTTCCTCCTGGCGAGGCCCTTGAATGTTTCTATTTTTCTCATGTCTGCCCATCAAAATACATTCTTCCCTGTCGTTAAAATCTCCCTCGTGGCCGGAGTCCCTCTCTGCACTGTTCGTACAGCTATTTTTAGTGCTGTTGGTGAGTTCGGAATCACACGCCATGCGGCTTTCCAGATGCGCCACGCGTTCTTGTAATTCGCCTGTTACAGCTTTGTGCCACCTGTTCACTTCGAACTGCCCCTTCTGAAATCTAAGAAGCGAACGCACTTCTTCGGTCTCTACGACCACTACCGATGTAGTATTGTTATCGCTCTCCGTCACCTTCATCGTGCCTATGATGTCCGCTAATGCCGCAATCTTATCTTGTATTTGTCTGTTGTCCTCTGCCCCAGTCTGCTTCAATATTTCTACTTGCTGTTCGAGTGCGTGAATCGCTTGACTGTTGCCTGCTATGTGTTGCTAACGGACGCGGGAAAATGCGCTTCTGCCTCCTGGACCCTGGAGAGTACCTGCTGGTATTCCCTTTGGCATTCTTCTCTCCACGCTTGGAAATTCCTAAGTAGCTGCTTCTCGCATTCTTTCGATTCCGCATCGTGACTCCACTTGCCTTGTTCTAAGGCTTGCAGACGAACATCGATTTGTTCAAATGTACGGCCTAATTCTTTCATAATATCCCTTTTTATTTCACTTGCCAGATTGTTTGTTCTTTGTGAGATATCATTGGACACTCTCTGCATCGACTTTTCGACTTTATTTGTCTGCTGGATTAGTTTTTCGTCTATTTGTTCGCCAAGCTCGTGGATCGATTTTTCAGATTTCTGCGTCATTTGTTCGCCTAGCTCTCGGAACGATTTTTCAGATTTTTGCGTCATTTGTTCACCTAGCTCTCGGATCGATTTTTCAGATTTTTGCGTCATTTGACCGCCTAGCTCTCGGATCGATTTTTCAGATTTCTCTGCGTTTTCTTTATTTTGTTGCAATAAGGCTTTCATGAGTTCTGGCAAATCAATTTGGTTGGTTGGAGGCAAATTAATTTCTGGCTCTGATGGTCCGTTCGTCCTGTTTTGCATTTCCTCTGAAGTATCCCCAATGGGTTTTCGGAACTGTCTGACACGTTAATATTCGAAATCAAATTATCCCCTTGGTCCATGTTGCTTAAGTTGTTAGACCGCCTACTTTTAGCTTGGTTATGTGTCTGCATTAGTTCAATTTATACCCGGTACGCAACACACTAATCAGAATACACTCCAGGAAATTGAAATAAGAACACCGTGAATTCATTGTCCCAGGAAGGGGAAACTTTATTGACACATTCCTGGGGTCAGATACATCACATGATCACACTGACAGAACCACAGGCACATAGACACAGGCAACATAGCATGCACAATGTCGGCACTAGTACAGTGTATATCCACCTTTCGCAGCAATGCAGGCTGCTATTCTCTCATGGAGACGATCGTAGAGATGCTGGAGGTAGTCCTGTGGAACGGCTTGCCATGCCATTTCCACCTGGCGCCTCAGTTGGACCAGCGTTCGTGCTGGACGTGCAGACCGCGTGAGACGACGCTTCATCCAGTCCCAAACATGCTCAATGGGGGACAGATCCGGAGATCTTGCTGGCCAGTGTAGTTGACTTACACCTTCTAGAGCACGTTGGGTGGCACGGGATACATGCGGACGTGCATTGTCCTGTTGGAACAGCAAGTTCCTTTGCCGGTCTAGGAATGGTAGAACGATGGGTTCGATGACGGTTTGGATATACCGTGCACTATTCAGTGTCCCCTCGACGATCACCAGTGGTGTACGGCCAGTGTAGGAGATCGCTCCCCACACCATGATGCCGGGTGTTGGCCCTGTGTGCCTCGGTCGTATGCCGTCCTGATTGTGGCGCTCACCTGCACGGCGCCAAACACGCATACGACCATCATTGGCACCAAGGCAGAAGCGACTCTCATCGCTGAAGACGACACGTCTCCATTCGTCCCTCCATTCACGCCTGTCGCGACACCACTGGAGGCGGGCCTCACGATGTTGGGGCGTGAGCAGAAGACGGCCTAACGGTGTGCGGGACCGTAGCCCAGCTTCATGGAGACGGTTGCGAATGGTCCTCGCCGATACCCCAGGAGCAACAGTGTCCCTAATTTGCTGGGAAGTGGCGGTGCGGTCCCCTACGGCACTGCGTAGGATCCTACGGTCTTGGCGTGCATCCGTGCGTCGCTGCGGTCCGGTCCCAGGTCGACGGGCACGTGCACCTTCCGCCGACCACTGGCGACAACATCGATGTACTGTGGAGACCTCACGCCCCACGTGTTGAGCAATTCGGCGGTACGTCCACCCGGCCTCCCGCATGCCCACTATACGCCCTCGCTCAAAGTCCGTCCACTGCACATACGGTTCACGTCCACGCTGTCGCGGCATGCTACCAGTGTTAAAGACTGCGATGGAGCTCCGTATGCCACGGCAAACTGGCTGACACTGACGGCGGCGGTGCGCAAATGCTGCGCAGCTAGCGCCATTCGACGGCCAACACCGCGGTTCCTGGTGTGTCCGCTGTGCCGTGCGTGTGATCATTGCTTGTACAGCCCTCTCGCAGTGTCCGGAGCAAGTATGGTGGGTCTGACACACCGGTGTCGATGTGTTCTTTTTTCCATTTCCAGGAGTGTAAATATATCCCCCAAAAATTACGACAGTCACACGAAAGGTTCCCAATCTAGTACGCACTTTTTCACACGTAAAACAAATTTATATCTTTGATCGAAGTCAGTGCAATTTACAAGCGAGAAAAAAAATACATACATATAAAACACACAAATATAGAAAACAAAACAAGACAAACAACACAACGCCGCTCAACAACGCCGTGAATCTTTTGAAAGTCTGCTCAGAAACAACGCAGAAGTTGTTTGAGCGCTGCAGGGAAAAAAATTAAAATTATACAACGCTCGCATTCTAACGTTTCAGAGATTCCAGAGTCTAGCGGAATCACAGAACAGGGTCGCCATGTGTAACGTTGTTGCATTAAATTTTTCTGAAGGCGGTGCTGATATTCAAGACCATAAAAGTGGGTTAAAAGCTGTGAGCTATCTAAGGAAGTTAACCTTGCATTACTGCGCAACTGTTTCACCAGGTACCCAGTCTAGCTTACCAAATTCCCAACCAGACTAACATTAATTATAATCTTTTAGTACTCATCTTACGATAACTGGTGATTTTTTTTTTTTTTTTTTTTTGTCATCAGTCTACTGACTGGTTTGATGCGGCCCACCACGAATTCCTTTCCTATGCTAACCTCTTCATCTCAGAGTAGCACTTGCAACCTACGTCCTCAGTTATTTGCTTGACGTATTCCAATCTCTGTCTTCCTCTACAGTTTTTGCCCTCTACAGCCCCTTCTAGTACCTTGGAAGTCATTCCGTCATGTCTTAGCAGATGTCCTATCATCCTGTCCCTTCTCCTTATCAGTGTTTTCCATATATTCCTTTCCTCTCCGATTCAGCGTAGAACCTCCTCATTCCTTACCTTATCAGTCCACCTAATTTTCAACATTCGTCTATAGCACCACATCTCAAATGCTTCGATTCTCTTCTGTTCCGGTTTTCCCACAGTCCATGTTTCACTACCATACAATGCTGTACTCCAGACGTACATCCTCAGAAATTTCTTCCTCAAATTAAGGCCGGTATTTGATATTAGTAGACTTTTCTTGGCCAGAAATGCCTTTTTTGCCATAGCGAGTCTGCTTTTGATGTCCTCCTTGCTCCGTCCGTCATTGGTTATTTTACTGCCTAGGTAGCAGAATTCCTTAACTTCATTGACTTCATGACCATCAACCCTGATGTTAAGTTTCTCGCTGTTCTCATTTCTACTACTTCTCATTACCTTCGCCTTTCTTCGATTTACTCTCAAACCATACTGTGTACTCATTAGACTGTTCATTCCGTTCAGCAGATCATATAATTCTTCTTCACTTTCACTCAGGATAGCAATGTCATCAGCGAATCGTATCATTGATATCCTTTCACCTTGTATTTTAATTCCACTCCTGAACCTTTCTTTTATTTCCATCATTGCTTCCTCGATGTACAGATTGAAGAGTAGGGGCGAAAGGCTACAGCCTTGTCTTACACCCTTCTTAATACGAGCACATCGTTCTTGATCGTCCACTCTTATTATTCCCTCTTGGTTGTTGTACATATTGTATATGACCCGTCTCTCCCTATAGCTTACCCCTACTTTTTTCAGAATCTCGAACATCTTGCACCATTTTATATTGTCGAACGCTTTTTCCAGGTCGACAAATCCTACGAAAGTGTCTTGATTTTTCTTTAGCCTTGCTTCCATTATTAGCCGTAACGTCAGAATTGCCTCTCTCGTCCCTTGACTTTTCCTGAAGCCAAACTGATCGTCACCTAGCGCATTCTCAATTTTCTTTTCCATTCTTCTGTATGTTATTCTGGTAAGCAGCTTCGAAGCATGAGCTGTTAAGCTGATTGTGCGATAATTCTCGCACTTGTCAGCTCTTGCCATCTTCGGAATTGTGTGGATGATGCTTTTCCGAAAGTCAGATGGTATATCGCCAGACTCATATATTCTACACACCAACGTGAATAGTCGTTTTGTTTACACTTCCCCCAATGATTTTAGACGGCTCTGAGCACTATGGGACTTAACAGCTGTGGTCATCAGTCCCCTAGAACTTAGAACTACTTAAACCTAACTAACCTAAGGACATCACACACATCTATGCCCGAGGCAGGATTCGAACCTGCGACCGTAGCAGTCGCGCGGTTCCGGACTGCGCGCCTAGAACCGCGAGACCACCGCGGCCGCCAAAGATTTTAGAAACTCTGATGGAATGTTAACTATCCCTTCTGCCTTATGTGACCGTAAGTCCTCCAAAGCTCTTTTAAATTCCGATTATAATACTGGATCCCCTATCTCTTCTAAATCGACTCCTGTTTCTTCTTCTATCACATAAGACAAATCTTCACCCTCATAGAGGCTTTCAATGTATTCTTTCCACCTATCTGCTCTCTCCTCTGCATTTAACAGTGGAATTCCCGTTGCTCTCTTAATGTTACCACCGATGCTTTTAATGTCACCAAAGGTTGTTTTGACTTTCCTGTATGCTGAGTCTGTCCTTCCGACAATCATATCTTTTTCGATGTCTTCAGATTTTTCCTGCAGCCATTTCGTCTTAGCTTCCCTGCACTTCCTATTTACTTCATTCCTCAGCGACTTGTATTTCTGTATTCCTGATTTTCCCGGAACATGTTTGTACTTCCTCCTTTCATCAATCAACTGAAGTATTTCTTCTGTTACCCATGGATTTTTCGCAGGTACCTTCTTTGTACCTATGTTTTCCTTCCCAACTTCTGTGATGGCCCTTTTTAGAAATGTCCATTCCTCTTCAGCTGTACTGCCTACTGCGCTATTCCTTATTGCTGTATCTATAGCGTTAGAGAACTTCAAATGTATCTCGTCATTCCTTAGTACTTCCGTATCCCACTTCTTTGCGTATTGATTCTTCCTGACCAATGTCTTGAACTTCAGCCTACTCTTCATCACTACTATGTTGTGATCTGAGCCTATATCTGCTCCTTGGTACGCCTTACAATCCAGTATCTGATTTCGGAATCTCTGTCTGACCATGATGTAATCTAATTGAAATCTTCCCGTATCTCCCGGCCTTTTCCAAGTATACCTCCTCCTCTTGTGATTCTTGAACAGGGTATTCGCTATTAGTAGCTGAAACTTGTTACAGAACTCAGTTAGTCTTTCTCCTCTTTCATTCCTTGTCCCAAGCCCATATTCTCCTGTAACCTCTTCTTCTACTCCTTCCCCTACAACTGCATCCCAGTCGCCCATGACTATTAGATTTTCTTCCTCCGTTACATGCTGCATTACCCTTTCAATATCCTCATACACTTTCTCTATCTATTCATCTTCAGCTTGCGACGTCGGCATGTATACCTGAACTATCGTTGTCGGTGTTGGTCTGCTGTCGATTCTGATTAGAACAACCCAGTCACTGAACTGTTCACAGTAAACACACCCTCTGCCTTGCCTTCCTATTCATAACGAATGCTACACCTGTTATACCATTTTCTGCTGCTGTTGATATTACCCGATACTCATCTGACCAGAAATCCTTGTCTTCCTTCCACTTCATTTCACTGACCCCTACTATATCTAGATTGAGCCTTTGCATTTCCCTTTTCAGATTTTCTAGTTTCACTACTACGTTCAAGCTTCTGACATTCCACGCCCCGACTCGTAGAACGTTATCCTTTCGTTGATTATTCGATCTTTTCCTCATGGTAACCTCCCCCTTGGCAGCCCCTCCCGGAGATCCGAATGGGGGACTATTCCGGAATCTTTTGCCAATGGAGAGATCATCATGACACTTCTTCAATTACAGGCCACATGTCCTGTGGATACACGTTACGTGTCTTTAATGCAGTGGTTTCCATTGCCTTCTGCATCCTCATGTCGTTGATCATTGCTGATTCTTCCGCCTTTGGGGGCAATATCCCACCCCTATGGCAAGAGAGTGCCCTGAACCTCTATCCGCTCCTCCGCCCTCTTTGACAAGGCCATTGGCAGAGTGAGGCTGACTTCTTACGCTGGAAGTCTTCGGCCGCCAATGCTGATTATTTATCAAAATTTAGGCAGTGGCGGGGATCGAACCCGGGACCGAAAACGTTTTGATTATGAATCAAAGACGCTACCTCTAGACCACGGGTATATATATATATATATATATATATATATATATATATATATATATACATATATATAAGGACAATTTAAATAAAAAGAAATAAATCAGTTTATATTAGGACATTTATTTTAACACTGATCATTGTTCCGTTAAAATTTCAGCATATCAAACTTGATTCATAAGTAAACTGGTGCCTTATTTAGGATTGTGTAAATGTGAGTTAGTAATCTTACGGAACACTTCAAATAGGGAGCCAAGATTGGGAGACTACATACAACACAGCATTCATAAAATAACACACGAAGAACGTTGAAACATATGCAAGAGGAAATTAACCACAACCAACTGATTCAATTTTCACCCAAAGAAGTTCCGTTCATAGCGCAATCCTGTCCGTCATGAAATTACCACACACTCGTATACTAAATTCATACTAACTCTCTGTGAAATCTTCCTGAAAAGAATTGCTCAGGGCTACTTTGATACGTGCACCACATCCTTCACGTGGTCAACTTGGTTTACACAAAGAGTGTAACTCCACAATAATTTTGATAATTAAAATAAATTACCTCGAAACGCAATTTACAAAAGAAAAACCTCGAACTGGTTACTATCGTCTTACTATTAACCTGGTGGGTCAAACAAATGTATAAGCACGTGGTACTGGTCTCACAAAGTGGGTTGAACATAAACAAAAGTTGCTATATTGAAAAATATTGTCAAGACGAGACGTTATAATCTCACGCACATTCGCATTTCGGATTGATGATCTTAGTTAGAGTTACTGATCAACACGTGATTCCACTTTACTCACAAAGTAGTGACAAAGCAACTACCAGAAGATATTCTCAACTTCGCACTCGAATTACACTGCGTTGCAATTTAAGATAACTGTTGTGGTTGGCAGGAGAGCCAACACCGTGTTACTAGAGGAGGCCGAAATGCACGCGTTTTAGCTCACGGAGGCTGGCGTGAGGTCTGGAACATGACAAGGAAATTAGAACTGAGAAAAACGGACGTAGCTGGTGGAATACTTAATTTTAATCCATTAACGATGAACGTCGCTCTTGACGATACATGATTCACAATATCAATAGTAACTGAATATGGCGCCTTGCTAGGTCATAGCAAATGACGTAGCTGAAGGCTATGCTATACTGCCGTCGCCTGGAGACGATAGTCTCGGCAAATGAGAGAGTATTTTGTCAGTGAACGATCGCTAGCAAAGTCGGTTGTACAACTGGGGCGAGTGCTAGGAAGTCTCTCTAGACATGCCGTGTGGCGGAGCTCGGTCTGCAACCACTGATAGTGGCGACACGCGGGTCCGACGTATACTACCGGACCGCGGCCGATTTAAAGGCTACCACCTAGTAAGTGTGGTGTCTGGCGGTGACACCACATTCCTCCCCCGCAAATCGGCGTACGGTTGTGGTATAAGGCTTTCATCCGACGTGGGGAGGACCCCATGTTGTATGTGACGAGGTGGGGAGCCTAACGACAGGCGAGGCTGTGCCACCCCCACCCTACCATTCGGACCGCGGGGAGCTAGGAAACGCCTGAAAACCTGCTCCAGGGTGCACGCCAACATGCGATGTACGCGAAGACGACACATGGTCCGGAGCGGGCAACAGTTCCATGTCGGATGATAACTGGTCCCGAAAACGATCGGCGGCGCGTGACCCAGGGAGGCGCCCGGCGGCTGCAGCGAAGCGTCCACTGCGGGCGTCGCCGGCGGGAGAACAGGCGGCGGCGGCGGCGTGTCTCCATGGGGTAAAATGGAAGGCAGCGTCGGTAACACATGGAGCCGAGGCGAGCCAGTAGATGGGTCCCCGGACGGCACCGTCGCTGCAAGCAGACGGGGAGAGGCAGATCCCGTGTGACGACAGAGGCGCAGCTGATCGAGATGCCGACGCACCTCACCAGAAGCCCCCAAAACCAGATACATAGCGCGGCCGAGGCAGCGAAGAATGCGCCCTTCGAGCCAACGCCGTGAACCTCGATAGTGGCGATAGTTGACAACGTCGCCTGGAGCAAAAGCAGGTGTCTGCCGCTGCACAGGAACCTGATGCGGCGGATTTAGCAAAGACATCAAGGTTCGATGATGACGACCATGGAGCAACTCTTCCGGTGAGCGACCATCTCGGGGCTGAGAGCGATACGAAGACAAAAAGAGCAATAACGCGTCCTCCCGAGAATGCGACTCTTTCAACTTCAACATCTGTGACTTGAAAGTCCTGACCAATCGTTCAGCGGCACCGTTTGACTGTGGCGAAAACGACGCGGACGTCAGATGTTGGATACCATTGGCCTTGCAGAGTGACTGAAATTCTGCGCACATGAATTGTGGGCCATTGTCGGAAACAATAGTCTGTGGAAGACCTTCAATGCAAAAGATAGCAGATAACGCTTGGATGGTGGCAGATGACATCGTGGAAGACATCCGGACAGCAAAAGGAAAATTACTGAATGAATCTTCCACAACCAACCATCGAGCATTCCAGAATGGACCAGCAAAATCGATGTGTAAGCGTTGCCAAGGGGAAGTGGCTTTTGGCCACGCAAAGAATTTCCGCGGTGGTGCTGGTTGTTGTTCGGCACACACCATGCGAGAAGACCACATATTCGTAATCGCGGCATCGATTCCGAACCAAGTACAGTGCTTACGAGCAAGTTGTTTCGTTCTCACTATACCCCAATGTCCTTGGTGGAGAAGCTGTAAGACAGAGGACTGTAACGAACGTGGGACCACGGCCCTGGACCGATCATTATCAGAACGCAACAGCAAAACACCACGTCGAACAAAAAGTCTCTCCTTGTGAGCAAAAAATCGGCGAACCAACGTATCCCCGATCCGTGACTTTGACAAGGGCCATTGCGTAGCATCAAAACGCAGAACGGTAGCAAGGACAGGGTCGGCAGCTGTAGCTGTAGCTACACGACGAAAATAAATCGGAACCGATTCGACCACGTCATCGGTTTCCGAATCAATGAACATTCCAGCAAGTTCGGAGGAATCGAATGCTGTATCCTCAGCAACAGGCAAACGGGAAAACGCATCGGCGTTTCCGTGCTTAGCAGTGGACCGATACAAGATATCGTAGTGGTACTACGAGAGGAAAATAGACCAGCGAATGAATTTCTGCGCTGTACGTGGAGGTACAGGCTTGTTCGGATGAAAAAGCGATGTCAAAGGTTTGTGGTCTGTGATGATGGTAAAGTGACGACCATGCAAGAAATCATGAAACTTTGTAACACCAAATACGAGAGCCAATGCTTCTTTTTCGATCTGTGAATAATTTCTTTGCGCAGACGAGAGCAATTTGGACGCAAAGGCAATAGGGCGATCGTGCGATCCATCTTTGTGCGCAAGCACAGCACCGATCCCTATAATCCGATGCATCCACCATCATCAAAAGGGGCTTCTGGGGATCGAATGGCGTAAGGCAAGTATTGGAAAGCAACGCCGATTTCAACTGGCGAAAGGCGCGTTCGTATTCCGTTGTCCAGACGAACGGAACACCTTTACGGCGTAAGCGATGAAGCTGAGCTGAAGTGGAAGAGGCATGTGGCACGTATCTGTTATAGTAATTTATTTTTCCCAGTACACTCTGTAGCTGCTTCAAATTCTGCGGCGAAGGCAAGTCTTGTATGGCACGAAGGTGCGTGGGACTGGGATGTATGCCTTGGGCATTGAGTACGTGTCCCAGGTATGGCAAATCGCGAGCAAAAAACACACATTTGTCCTTCCTAAAGCGAAGACCATTTTGTCGCAAGACCTGAAATAATGTTCTGAGATTGGCCAAATGTTCTTCTTCCGTCTTTCCGGAGATCACAATATCGTCCAGATAATTTGCTGCAGTAGGGACCGACGCACAAACAGTTTGGAGATAATGCTGAAACAATGCAGTGGCGGATGCACACCCGAGTGGCATTCGTTTGAATTGACACAACCCAAGATGCGTGTTAACAACCAAAACGCGCTGGGATTCTTCGTCCACCGGTATTTGCAAGCACGCATCTGCGAGGTCCATTTCGAAAAATATTTACCCGGGCACAGTTTGTCAAAAAGGTCTTCCGGGCAGGGTAAAGGAAAAGTTGCATTCACTAGTTGTTGCTTCACTGTTGCCTTGAAGTCCACACAAAGTCTCAATTTTCCGGAAGGTTTTGGCAAAATTACTAAGGGTGAAGCCCAGAGAGAAGCCTGCACATGTTCAATTACACCTTGTGATTCCAAATCGAGTAATGTTTTCGCGACCTCATCACACAATGCGTGGCGAACATTGCGCGCTTTGAAAAATTTCAGTTGCGCGATTATTTTGAGTTCCAAATGTGCTTTATAGTTCTTAGCGCAACCAAGGCCCGGTGCAAAAATGTCTGCAAATTATTCACATAGACGAGAAACACTGTCGGAAGGCACAGTCTGGTTCACTGATAGGACCTGATTTACTATAGACAAGTTAAACAACTGAAATAAATCGAAACCAAACAAGTTCACTGCAGAAGAAGAGCGACGGACGTAAAATGACACAAGTTTTGTTTGTCCTTTGTATGTTGCAAGAAGGCTGCACTGTCCAACATAGGGATCTTTTGACCTGAATAGCTAGTTAACTTAACATTTGTGGCACGCAACGGAGGTTTGCCCAGCAGTTTTTAAGTGTCTTGATTGATCAGTGAAACTGCAGCCCCGGTATCGAGCTGGAATGGTATCGCTTTGCCGTTTATGTCCAAGTCCACAAAAAGTTTATTGTCCTGCTGATGACAAGAGCGACTGTCTCGTGCAACGTGAATTGACACTGGTACAGAATCACTTGCGACTTGACGGGAGTTCTGGCGATGTCGACACACACTATTTGTGGGCGAACACAGTCACTGTTAGAGAGAGTGGCACTGGGTGGAGTGGAATGAACTACATGAATTTCCATGGGCGAAGTTTCACGAGCCTGAGTATCCTTGGTTCGATTCCGATTCCGACGCCTGGAATGGTTTTGAGCTTCCGATCTGAGCTTTTTCTGGCAAACACACTGAACATCTCCTTTTTTATTACAATAAAAGCAAATAGCTTGGCATGACGGGCAATTCTCACGCGAATGTCTAGTAGCGCACCCCGGGCAGGATTTGAGCACTGCATTTGCTTGCCGGCGCAGCACACGTGGCTGAGAGCCTGGCGACAGCGGCGCGGCCGGGTGCGAGGGCTGTTTACTGCTCCGTGCAGCTCGCTCGGTGGGTCGGTTAACCTGACACACGGCTGGTGAAGTTTCAAATGATTCCTAAGCAATGTCAAGTGTGTCCTGCCGATCCAATATGTCCATCACTTGTAGAAGGGAGGGATTGACTAGTTTCAAAATCTGTTCCCTTATACGAACATCTGAAATGTTCTTTGTAGTTGCATCATGTACCAATGTATCTGAATAAGGGAGTCCACACTGAAACTCAAAAGCACAATCCCTAGTAAGGCCTTGCAAGGTTGCAACCCACTCCCGATTAGTCTGACCTGCCGTACGTTTTGTACGAAAGAAGGTATACCGTTTTGCAACTACATTGACTAATTCTTTGAAATATGTACCTAATGCAGACAAAATTTCTTCGTAGAACAGAGTTGCTACGTTGCGTCAGGGAAACAATTTGACTATCACAAGGTGTGTATGTACGCCTACCAAAGACAACAAAAAAGGCTGCCACTCGTTACCTTGAATTCTGTAGGCGGCGAGATGGAATCCAAATTGGTGTGACCACTCTGTCCACCTTTCCAGTGCAGCATCAAAAGGTCGAAAAGTTGGTGCAACTGCATGTTGTGGCTGTGTTAGTGGTGGAGCGGCGGCTGCCCCATCGTTTTGCATTGCACGTTGACCCTGGACGAGCTGTCCAAGGGCATCCAGTAATGACTGTGTCTGCTGATTCTGTAAGCGATAAAATTCGGACATTACATCTGGAGATTGTGGCGAAAGCCATTACACAAGTAAATCAGGGCAATATCGATAATAACGCGGTTTTGCCTTGTCGCCAATGTTGTGGTTGGCAGGAGAGCCAACACTGTGTTACTAGAGGAGGCCGAAATGTACGCGTTTCAGCTCACGCAGGCTGGCGTGAGGTCTGGAACATGACAAGGAGATTATAATTGAGAGAAACGGATGTATCTGGTGGAATACTTAACTTTAATCCATTAATGATGAACGTCGCTCTTGACAGTACATGATTCACAATATCAATAGTAACTGAATATGGCGCCTTGCTAGGTCTCGAAAAATGAGAGCGTATTTTGTCAGTGAACGATCGCTAGCAAAGTCGATTGTATAACTGGGGCGAGTGCTAGGAAGTCTCTCTAGACATGCCGTGTGGCAGCGCTCGGTCTGCAATCACTGATAGTGGCGACACGCAGGTCCAAGGTATACTACCGGACCGCGGCCGATTTCAAGGCTACCACCAAGCAAGTGTGGTGTCTGGTGGTGACACCACAATAACATTAGATATTTTAGAGCGAAACCTGAAATAGCCGGCCGGTGTGGCCGTGCGGTTAAAGGCGCTTCAGTCTGGAACCGCATGACCGCTACGGTCGCAGGTTCGAATCCTGCCTCGGGCATGGATGTGTGTGATGTCCTTAGGTTAGTTAGGTTTACGTAGTTCTAAGTTCTAGGGGACTGATGACCACAGATGTTAAGTCCCATAGTGCTCAGAGCCATTTGAACCATTTTTGAAACCTGAAATAATTTTCAGTTAAGCTGAACTTAAGAAATCCATTGTCCTACGGACACGCGCTTAGGCGGAGATCCTATCACTTCAGACGCTCGCCACGGAGCGACTGACCTGGGCCCCTACAGAGTGTGCTTAACAGATACAAACCAAGTGACCAGAGAGGCAGCTTCCTATGCCAACATGACAAGGGATGGACAGGACCATACTAAGAGTACAAACATCTCTGCTTTTAGAAAGCATAGCTACCTGTTCTGACGTAGGTCCTACTGTTCTCTAGCAGACAGGCTTGTCTGCTACCATCAAGCATGCAACTAGAAATACATTTTCTCATTCATCCTCTCACACAGAAGGATAGGGGATGACAGTGTCTTATCATATACAGTATATAAAAGAAAGCAGATGTAGGTTCCATATGAGACTGTGTGACATGAATTACATATAAACTGTGTTTTAAAGTGTAGTAGTGTGACAGATCGTTCTTGTTTATGTCTAAAAGTAACACGTTTCACTGCTCAGTCTCCTCCCAGATAGTCAGAAACACCACAGTAAATTTAGACGTTGAATTTATGCCGTAAATGACAACTGATTCAAGAAATTAACATGAAAGGAATCCAACAGAGACCTTTCAAGTATGACAAAATAATAATAATAATAATACTGAAGCAGACATGAGAAGATATCTGTTTGTTATTGATACTATACCAAACTGTAGAAAATGTACCAATGATAATCATGTCAAACAGTAGGCCTATCTGTCTAAAGAAGTAACACCATATGCGCTACCATAATAGATTATTGTCTTTAGTGATAACCATCTCAAATATTGTCCACTGGAAGAATTAACTACATATGTATTGTAACCTAGATTATGGTTATCAGTTTGTATAATGTGATGGAATTGACAGGGAACTTACGTCACTATCTTTGTTTGTATGAAGCATGTTATGTAATGATAAAAAATGAACTGATTTTCACGTCAGAATCTTCATACTACATCCCAATGTAGAGCTAATCACAACAGATGAACATTTAAAATATTAACAGCAAGTAGCTGCAAATTAATAATACAAACCTTCATCCGGAATTGTTCTCAGTATCTTGTGAGTTTCTTCTGTATCAGGAACTGCCATGGGTATGTGGTGTGAGGAACTTTTCTTCTTTGCCGATCGGAGTGTCCTAGCGGTTCTAGGCGCTGTAGTCTGGAACCGCGCACCCCTGCGGTCGCAGGTTCGAATCCTGCCTCGGGCATGGATGTGTTGAATGTCCTTAGGTTAGTTAGGTTTAAGTAGTTCTAAGGTCTAGGGGACTGATGACCTCAGAAGTTAAGTCCCATAGTGCTCAGAGCCATTTTTTCTTCTTTGTTGAAAACAGTCTCCTCCGGGGCACAAGTTTTCTCTTGTGAATTCTTTGTGGGCTAGTGTAAGAGATACCACTACTGGCGCAAAAAGCACTTACATAGCCTTCAATGAAGTCATCATTTTGTTGGCCAGCTGAACTTCAGTAGCTGACATACCAGAAACAATAGAAATAATTTTTCTCTTCTCTTCTGCCAATGCTTCTGGGGTGCATGCATTAGCATTTCCACTAACTTGCTTCAGAATCACTTATCTCTAATTAATGAAAGACATGTTTCCAACATCTGTAGCTGCTAGTACATCTCGTAATTCAGAAATTTCAAACGGATTTTCTTCTGTACTCTCTAGTTGGCAAACATTATGTATATGCTTGCAAATATTTAACTTAATGCTATAATCAAAGTACGTGCGCGAATAGCTATGAATGCACACTTTACAGTCAGTGCATATTAATTTACAATTACAGTGGATACTGTTTTCGCCTACAAGGTAAACTTCATGTGATTTTGTCAATGGTACTTCCCAGCCTCCGCCTACCTTCCTAATTGAGACCTTATTCATCAAAATACTGGATTTGTGCTTACCGGTACGGCGAATGCTTTTCGTTTTACTTGTTAGCTTTCCTTTCACGTTGACAACGAGCCTGTCAAACAGATTTGCTGTTACAAGCGACATCAAAGCGGATATACCTTTATCCAAACGTTTCACCTGCTTTGCATTGCCAGGTGTATATTTCAATGTCTTATGCATACTCTCCAGGTGCATCTTTGTGTTGAGTCCGCCTCGCATCCGAAGACAATATGCCAACACTTCACTTTTTTCTTTTCATACGTCTTGAAATAGTGACCAAATTCTGAAGTCTGTGAATCGCTGTTGAGTTTCTGCAGTGCTTTTATCAATGATTCCTGAAACACAGCAACGTCTTTTACCTACATTAACGACTTAACAACTTTATAGACCTCGTTTCTCTTGTCCAAATTTCGAATTTTGCTCTTAATATTGACTCTCCAGGCTCTATCGACATGTCAGGTACAGAAAAGTCTCGTTTCACGAGGTCCCATTGTTTTGTTCCAAGCGATACTAAACAATTCGGCCACAACTTTCATTAATACTTTTGGTGAAATCTGTCCAACCTGAGACTTAACACAATTGAAAAATATACTCAAAACATCAGAGTCATTCCTGTTAGATATGAGGAGAGCACAGGGAAATCCTTGCTTCATGTCATCCAGTACAAGTAACGTAGTAACTTCAAAATCATAGCCATTTAGGCCATGAGTTCCATCGACACAAATTCAATCACTTCCATATTTAGCTAATATTACGCCTTGTGCGTTGTTCATTATAATTAACACAAAGTTTTCACTTCTCAGTTCAGGGTGCAGGCATTAATTGTTTCTTGAGGCTTCTAGAACAATACACATGGATAGTCACTTTGCTGCACTTCTTGCACCCAAGCTTCAACACTGATCGCATAATTTGGATGTCTGACTGACTTTGAAGACAGTTTTTACCCAGCTGCAATATTATGAAAATCTTGCCTCATTGTAAGATGCACTCTCTCCAAATTTGAATTCTGCACTGTTTCTTGAATTTTTTGGAGGACACTAGGAAACGAGATTCCTGCAACAATGTCTTCAGCTATCTTCATCTGTTCTTTTTCTGTCAGGTTCAGATGACTTAGGTCCAGATCGTGACCAACATGAGTGGACACAAAAGTAACATGACATTTTCCTTCCTTGTATTGGACTTTAATCTCTGCAGGGCACTTTTCATTGATTTTGTTGCTCCCTGTCAATTTACATGTCGTCTCCCATCACCTTCGGAGATAAACTGACCTTAGCGATGGCAAACATAATACCATGTGGGGCCATCATCATAAAATTTAGTGCCACAGCTTTTAATGAATTTGGAATGTGTAGCACATTCCATTTATTCTTCCCATTTTAAAAATTCTTCTTCACTGGAGAATTCCAGGGCTTCTGGTTTCACGCATAATGCATGTGCAGAATGGAAATGAGCACTTTTTTGAATCGGTTTCAAATGCACACATCGTACACTTTAAGCCTTTATGTTGCGGTTCGCCATGAATATTTTGTTGGTGGCGTTTTAAACTACCTTTACAAGTAAGATCCTTGTATGTACACGATCGTTCGTTATTTGTAACAGGAGACATCATTTCTCTCAGCTTCCGTGGGTGGGCTGTGGAAATATGCCTCTTCAGAGTCTTGCGGTAACTGTACTCATTTCCTGAAAACTTCACATTTAAAAGAACTCATTATAAACCACTATTACAAGACGAAACGCGGAAACAGTTGTTCTATAACGCACGACAAAACGCTTTTCACACGCAAATAGGTCACGCACAAATGGTACTGCAATGTATTAAACGAGTAAAAAAGACAATGCTCAACCGCAACGTGCAGCTGAACGCGGTAAACCAGGCTACAAACAAATACCGGTAAAACCTGGGGTGAATGGGCGGGACTTGTTCCGGAGGGGGTGAGTGGGCGGGACTTGTTCAATCATAGCGCAAATGATTCCTCAGAAGATGGCACGTTAATGGCCGGTGGCGGCGAGTAGGCGGGGGAGGGGGGTGGTAGGAGGGACGGAAACCACTCAGGGCAAGGGAAGAAGTGGGGAAAGTGACCCCAAAGGAGGAGGAGGGTCAAGGTGGGGTTAGAGTTGGTAGGAGGGGTAGATGTCAGGGCGGGGATCATCATCCGGCAGGGGTAGGTACTGGAAGTTGCGTTGGGAAAGGAGGTGGAGACTTTGGAGATGGAGAGAGGGCGGGACAAAACGGTAAAGGCGTGGCAACGGGCTGGGGTGGTGAGGAAGCGAAATATCAGGGGGTGGAGGCATCGAGACGATGTACAGGGTGCGTATGTTTCCGAGGACAAGAAGGTGGGAGAAGGGGATGAGGTCGTACAGGATGCGCATGGTGGTCGGAAGGCAGATAGGGAAGCCGAGGCAGAGTTCATGTCGTCAACTGCGCCACATACTTGTTGTCTTATACAGGGTGTTATAAAAAGGTACGGCCAAACTTTCAGGAAACATTCCTCACACACAAAGAAAGAAAATATGTTAGGTGGACATGTGTCCGGAAACGCTTACTTTCCATGTTAGAGCTCATTCTATTACTGCTCTTCAAATCACATTAATCATGGAATGGAAACACACAGCAACAGACCGTACCAGCGTGAATTCAAACACTTTGTTACAGGAAATGTTCAAAATGTCCTCCGTTTGAAGGGATACATGCATCCACCCTCCGTCGCATGGTATCACTGATGCGCTGATGTAGCCCTGGAGAATGGCGTATTGTATCACAGCCGTCCACAATACGAGCACGAAGAGTCTCTACATTTGGTACCAGGGTTGCGTAGGCAAGAGCTTTCAAATGCCCCCTTAAATGAAAGTCAAGAGGGTTGAGGTCAGGACAGCGTGGAGACCATGGAATTGGTCCGCCTCTACCAATCCATCGGTCACCGAATCTGTTGTTGAGAAGCGTACGAACACTTCGACTGAAATTTGCAGGAGCTCCATCGTGCATGAACCACATGTTGTGTCGTACTTGTCAAGGCACATGTTCTAGCAGCACAGGTAGAGTATCACGTACGAAATCGTGATAACGTGCTCCGTTGGGCGTAGGTGGAAGAACATGGGGCCCAATCAAGACATCACCAACAATGCCTGCCCAAACGTTCACAGAAAATCTGTGTTGATGACGTGATTGCACAATTGCGTGCGGATTCTCGTCAGCCCACACATGTTGATTGTGAAAATTTACAATTTGATCACGTTGGAATGAAGACTCATCCGTAAAGAGAACATTTGCACTGAAATGAAGATTGACACACTGTTGGATCAACCATTCGCAGAAGTGTACCCGTGGAGGCCAATCAGCTGCTGATAGTGCCTGCACACGCTGTACATGGTACGGAAACAACTGGTTTTCCCGTAGCACGTTACCTTGTACAGCAGCAACTTCTCTGACGCTGACATTAGGGTTATCGTCAACAGCACGAAGAATTGCCTCGTCCATTGCAGGTGTCCTCGTCGTTCTAGGACTTCCCCAGTCGCGAGTCATAGGCTGGAATGTTCCGTGCTCCCTAAGACGCCGATCAATTGCTTCGAAGGTCTTCCTGTCGGGACACCTTCGTTCTGAAAATCTGTCTCGATACAAACGTACCGCGCCATGGCTATTGCCCCGTGCTAATCCAAACATCAAATGGGCATCTGCCAACTCCGCATTTGTAAACATTGCACTGACTGCAAAACCACGTTCGTGATGAACATTAACCCGTTGATGCTACGTACTGATGTGCTTGATGCTAGTACTGTAGAGCAATGAGTCGCATGTCAACACAAGCACCGAAGTCAACATTACCTTCCTTCAATTGGGCCAACTGGCGGTGAATCGAGGAAGTACAGTACATACTGACGAAACTAAAATGAGCTCTAACATGGAAATTAAGCGTTTCCGGACACATGTCCACATAACATCTTTTCTTTATTTGTGTATGAGGAATGTTTCTTGAAAGTTTGGCCGTACCTTTTTTGTAACACCTTGTATAGACATTGCCGACCGCAGCGCCATATTCTGCCTGTTTATAAATCTGTGTATTTGAATACATATGCTTATACCAGTTTCCTTGGCGCTTCAGCGTATAACAACATTTGTCAGCCAGTTGTTATCAAAGAGATATTTATAATACTCACTTCGCAACAGCTGTTCTTTTTGTGTCTCAATGGTGTCACCAGAAACAACAACAACAACAAACACCGCATCTTTTCTTCATAGTTGACTGGTACTTGAGCAAGCCGTTCTTTAAACGTACTGTTACACAGCTAGGGACGTTCTTACTTTATGTGCACTTTCCTTTGTAACCATGCATAGCATACTGAACATCCGTGACACGATAATTCTGTTTTGAATGCGTCCGCTGTTGTTCTTCCGCCGAGACCTTCTTCCTCCACTTGCTTTGCCTAGCCTCTGAAATCGGGTCACTTGCTTGTAATTGAGGTAATCCGTCCACCATTCCTTTAAAAGCCTTTACTCTACTCACGTAGATAATGGATGTTTTTGTTGGCAGCTGTACTTTAACATTCACAGGCGAATTCATCTCCACGACCTGGTATGGTCCATGGTACTTCGTCAAGAGTTTTTTCGTCTTTCCCTTAGGTGTATCTTAGGTGTATATGGATTCGTGATTAATACCCATTGACCTACCTTGTACTGTGGTAAAGGTCCCAACCGCCTATTCGATTGTTTCTGCCTCTCTGACGCTTTCGTGTTGGCCTTCTGTACGCTCTTCCATACTTCCCGTATTGTCTGTGCAAATTCCCTCACTGCATCCCCTTTAGCTCCCGATTTCAGACATAGAACTTCAAATGTCGATGGCATCTTTCTTCCATAGACAACCTCGAACGGTGACATCCCGATCCACGAATGTATTTTAGTGTTATAACTCGATACCACGTATGGAAGATAAACGTCCCAGTTTCAATTCACATAATAACTTAACATTTTCGAAATTGTCCCATGTACCCGCTCCGTTCCCCCATTCACCCGCGGATGAAATGGACTGGTCCGTAATTTTTTAATTCTCAATAGACGATACAACTGTGGCAGTAATTCGGACATCAAGTTCGTTCCATGTGCAACGTAACCTTCCAGTACTGGTGGTGGTAAAACTCCACCTAAGTCGGGAGATTGCCGTCACTTTGCCATGTCCTACCGCTCCTGCAAGCTACCGTCTGTAGTAAATGGTTTCTTAAATTCGTGTGGTCCACAAAATTACGGGACCCTGCGAGTTATTGCCGCGTATTAGTAATTTCTAGCGGAAAAAATTTGAACGCAACGGATAACAAAATATTGTTTTGAACCACTACAGAAGGCATCTATACAGGGCTTAATAGGCAGTATATAGCTTTTATTTGCTTTCATGACCCAGAATTCGACTGTGGTAATGACTTTCACCTATTCCTTATGATGGAGGGAGCAAATAATCAGTCGAGGGTACAGATTATATGATAGTTACTCAGTACCGATGGTATTTCAACAACTAGTCGTGTTTCTCTTTTAATATACATCAACACAACTGGTCTCTCTAGTTAAGATGGTTCAGTTTCGCCACGTAATTATGGAATGAGACGGGAGCGCAGACCTGGCTTCAATGTAATTTCGTACAGACACACAGTTATACCTAAACTCATGCTTATTAGATTCGATTGCTGTAGGTGACTCAGAACAAGTTCAGCAAAGACACTACAAGCAAAACTAGGTCAGGGTGGAAGAGTATTTCGCAAGTCTTTATCAAATCAATGAGCATACTTTTCCTAGTGGCACGAGTTTAAACCATGTATTTTACTTAACGCACAACATCGCTAACAAATCAAATAGTTATGGTGGATCACAAGAAACATCTTCACTACAATGCTATTCAACACACGTGGCCAAGTTTCGGTAGCCAACAGACATCTAGAAAATTACGGACACACAAGATTATTCCTTCCCTGTTTTACATTCGCTCACTTTCATATGATTATTCATCGCGTACAATACATTTTCAGACCGAAACTACAATTTATCAATGTGGCGGTTGCTCCAACCGACCACGTGGCGCGAAAGCTAGTTCACAAAGAAAACATGTGAAAAATAAATAAAATTCCCCCAAAATATTACTGTAAATGAAAGAGCAGATTAAAATAGATTGAATGAGTGAATTTCCGTTCAGCACAGAGCAATAATATGACCGTGAGCTTAAGGCCCATGGTGCGTGGCCTGACCAAGGCACAAACGCAAAGTTCTACTGAAATTCAAATAAATTATGAAAATAAATACCCTTATGGGGTTTAATGGTAATCTCGCACCTGATTTCAACATCTGGACTTCATTACTGAGCAGATTTCAAACAATCTAATACCTTTGTTAACATTACCAAAACGAGAGCTGCGTCTCCATGTCTGTCCAGCACCGCGACCCAGGAACAAGTGCTCGACCGGACACCTCACCTAACCGTTCTTCGTTCAAAAGGTGGTGGAGGGGATGGTTCGCCATCCTAACAGAACCAATCTACATCTACATCTACATTTATACTCCGCAAGCCACCCAACGGTGTGTGGCGGAGGGCACTTTACGTGCCACTGTCATTACCTCCCTTTCCTGTTCCAGTCGCGTATGGTTCGCGGGAAGAACGACTGAAGGAAAGCCTCCGTGCGCGCTCTAATCTCTCTAATTTTACATTCGTGATCTCCTCGGGAGGTATAAGTAGGGGGACGCAATATATTCGATACCTCATCCAGAAACGCACCCTCTCGAAACCTGGCGAGCAATCTACACCGCGATGCAGAGCGCCTCTCTTGCAGAGTCTGCCACTTGAGTTTATTAAACATCTCCGTAACGCTATCACGGTTACCAAATAACCCTGTGACGAAACGCGCCGCTCTTCTTTGGATCTTCTCTATCTCCTCCGTCAAACCGATCTGGTACGGATCCCACACTGATGAGCAATACTCAAGTATAGGTCGAACGAGTGTTTTGTAAACCCCCTCCTTTGTTGATGGACTACATTTTCTAAGCACTCTCCCAATGAATCTCAACCTGGTACCCGCCTTACCAACAATTAATTTTATATGATCATTCCACTTCAAATCGTTCCGCATGCATACTCCCAGATATTTTACAGAAGTAACTGCTACCAGTGTTTGTTCCGCTATCATATAATCATACAATAAAGGATCCTTCTTTCTATGTATTCGCAATACATTACATTTGTGTATGTTAAGGGACAGTTGCCACTCCCTGCACCAAGTGCCTATCCGCTGCAGATCTTCCTGCATTTCGCTACAATTTTCTAATGCTGCAACTTCTCTGTATACTACAGCATCATCCGCGAAAAGCCGCATGGAACTTCCGACACTATCTACTTGGTCATTTATATATATTGTGAAAAGCAATGGTCCCATAACACTCCCCTGTGGCACGCCAGAGGTTACTTTAACGTCTGTAGACGTCTCTCCATTGATAACAACATGCTGTGTTCTGTTTGCTAAAAACTCTTCAATCCAGCCACACAGCTGGTCTGATATTCCGTAGGCTCTTACTTTGTTTATCAGGCGACAGTGCGGAACTGTATCGAACGCCTTCCGAAGTCAAGAAAAATAGCATCTACCTGGGAGCCTGTACCTAATATTTTCTGGGTCTCATGAACAAATAAAGCGAGTTGGGTCTCACTCGATCGCTGTTTCCGGAATCCATGTTGATTCCTACATAGTAGATTCTGGGTTTCCAAAACGACATGATACTCGAGCAAAAAACATGTTCTAAAATTCTACAACAGATCGACGTCAGAGATATAGGTCTATAGATTTGCGCATCTGCTCGACGACCCTTCTTGAAGACTGGGACTACCTGTGCTCTTTTCCAATCTTTTGGAACCCTCCGTTCCTCTAGAGACTTGCGGTACACGGCTGTTAGAAGGGGGGCAAGTTCTTTCGCGTTCTCTGTGTAGAATCGAATTGGTATCCCGTCAGGTCCAGTGGACTTTCCTCTATTGAGTGATTCCAGTTGCTTTTCTATTCCTTGGACACTTATTTCGATGTCAGCCATTTTTTCGTTTGTGCGAGGATTTAGAGAAGGAACTGCAGTGCGGTCTTTGCGATCTCTCACACCTGACTTGCCACCATCTTTACTAAACTTGTTCACGTTTAGGGAACTGGTACTACCCTACCACAGAACGACTCTGCACATGCAATGCTACGACCTCTGACCAGAGCTTTCTGCTACATCACATACTATCTCATTCATACAGTCAAAGGTCGCATACGGGAAAGAATACAAGGAAACTTGGCACACATGAAATGAAATGAATAAATAAATAAATAAACACCACTTGGTCCATTCTCTTCGGTTTGTCATACACGGATTTCGATTCTACAGAGTCAAAACACTCTGGCTATAGTTCTCCTGTACCGCAATTTACTGGAAAATACATGGAACGGGACAATAAGTTCCGTTTCATCACTCTCGGATATCTTCGAAGAAAATGGACTCAGGGCTGTCTTTCCGATGGAACGACAGTCCAGGACATTTTTCGGTTAGTGCCACGAGGAGGAGACCCGAATCTCCATGCTATACCAATCCGTTATTAATTTTTTGTTATGTTTGGCAAGGTTCAAGATACATCATTTGAAATAGTTAACTTGCCAAGACAATTGACACAGAGGCCATTGCCACAAATATTCATTACATTACAAAAATTCTGTAAATGAAACCACCATTATTAGTCACAGTTAGATCCAATACAAGTTGGTACTCATTATGTAAACACATTCATAATATTACAAAAATTCTGTGAATGAAATCAGCTTAATCAATTAATAACGCTTATATCCAATAAAGGTTGGTACACATTATGTAAACATTCATAACATTACTAAAATTCTATAAATGCAATCATCTTAAGCAATTAACCACATTTATGTCCAATACAGGTTGGTACTCATTAAGTAAACACACTATACTATCCTAAGACATAATAATCAAATACTGATAACGAGGGCGACTGTTAGTGTATCTCAACAAAACAGAATGTGTTCAATGCAAAGCATTGAAAAAGTAGTAAGTATTCAACACAAACAATAATATAAAACACTCAGTCTACAATGGTTTCAAAATATTTTCTGCTATGTCCACTACCTATTCATCAATTGTGCAAAACATCGGAAAATAAGTAAACATTCAATGTAATTAATAATACTAAACACCAAGCCTTCAATGGCTCCATAAACATTTACAGTTATGAATATTCTCCAGTCAATAATCAGAAACTCTGAAAAAGAAAATACATATTTGGAACAAATACTACTTGACACTATTTACTCAGAATGGGGCTCTCAATAAGTAATCTATGATTAACTCCAATCTCAAATTAAACTAGTACAAAATTATACAGTAGCACATTAGGTAGGTAACAAATTTCATCAGAAAGAAACTTCGTATTTTGACACATTAAATTTTATCTAATTTGTTCTTTACCAACTAGCAATCAAGTTATGTATGTGTCATGAAACCAATGTAATGATCTATCCTTATCTAGTTAACTCACGTTATGATCAGATAACACTTGACTACATTACATCCACTATTTTCAGGCTTATGGCCTCCTTGTCAATACACAAATTTAGTTCTGGTCAGACAGGAATGAGGGAAACACCGTCGACCTGCTTTCTGATTGAGTTATTAGACAATATTTTGCCTTGAGATAGCAAACTTTTTTTGATCTCATTGCCCCATTTTCAAGCTGATCAGTGACAGAAAACAACATACTGTCTACCACGGTCCTAAAATTAGAGATAACTTCATTTATACTAAAGCAGTACATTCCCTCTTTCCTCTTTGCTCAAAATTGTCACTCAGTAAACAAGGTACTGTCCTGTTGCACGTTTCATCAAAAAAGGAAATAAATAAAACGACTAACCTAAGACAAACAACATTTCATATCTTCGACATATTTAATTAAGTCATTAATAAGAAAACACACGATATTAATATAAGAATATCTTGACGAAAATACCCATGCACATTCTCAAAGGACCAGCTCTCACCCTAGTTCGGTTACTGTTTGGCACGCCCTACGTTTGAGTAGTCACACGGCACTATGAAGTCACACACACAGCATCTAGGGTAATTGTCGGGGAGGGCTTTCTTCCAAAGGAACTTGGAGGTAGCCTATTGCATTCTGCCAACTGTCTAGCTCATGCTGTCTTCTTAAATTTATTGTTCCGTAGACAATTACCTTCTGCAAAATTATGGTGGCAAACTAGTTGTCCATTTGCAGTCAACACAGTGTCATAAACCAGTTCCCCTTTTGTATTAGCCTTAGAGCAACTCAACGAGTGGAATGGGCTGGACTAATGGTGCATCAGTTCCTGTGATCCAAATAAAACCGTAAGTTGAACAACTGCACTGCACATACGTGTCTTTAAGTTGTTGACCTATTTTACTGTCCTCTGTCTAGCCGGCTGGTGTGGCCGAGCGGTTCTAGGCGCGTCAGTCAGGAACCGCGACCGCTACAGTCGCAGGTTCGAATCCTGCCTCGGGCATGGATGAGTGTGATGTCCTTAGGTTACTTAGGTTTAAGTAGTTCTAAGTTATAGGGACTGATGACCTCAGATGTTAAGTCCCATAGTGCTCAGAGCCATTTGAACCATTTTTCCTGGCTACTTCCGAATTCTTTATATAGGAATTTACCATGGCTCAGGGGCCTAAGTTCTGTGATGAACAGTTTGTTTTTGTCTGGCACAGCTATCTGTGCCTAGCCTTCACCGTCATGGATTACCAAAACGTAAGTTCATCACGACTACACACCCACTTTACTCAAATATCGGTTTATTTAATTATCCCCTCTTTCTAAATTCGAAGTCCGCTGTCTTTGCCTTGAAAATTCTACAGCGTGTTCTCCCTATGCTCAGTGTTCTTGCATCTAACAAGGGTTACTAATGAGGCTAGCAGCCCTTAATAGTTTGTCCTTTATCCCTTGACTTTTGCAAAAGCGACAGTGCTCACTATCACCAAATAATAGGTCCAGTAGCGCTAATAATCTCTGCCAAAGTCGCCGCCTCCTGTGTCCATGGGGAGCAACATTGCGATCTCCGTCCGACAAGCTGTCTCGTTGCGATAACAGCGGGGGTCTCCTTTGTAGTGGAAAGAGTTTACCGCTCTGACCGTCCGTGACCTTGCCGCAGGTAGCCGCGCCTCGTGCCGTAGCTTGGGGCCGCGCGTCATCGCACGCCGCCTCAGCCGCTGTCGTCTTTCAGCCGCCGCCACTGCCGCTTGGAGGGGGGGAAAGGGTGGCTACGTATTGTTCCACATCCCTTCTCCGAGTGCGCCACCAAAATCGTTCTGCAACTCATCTTTCTGTTACTCGACGACCACCAGGCCCCGAAAGCACATAATCATGGGCTTGCTTTAAGACTTCCTCTATCAAACTCTTTGGTACCACTACCTGTGGTCCGCACCTGGTAACTCTACACAACAAATTTCCCTCCACAATGAAATGTGGTTGAGTTCTAAGGCCCTGGCACTCCTCATCCTCTGCTTGTGCCCTTTGCCATTCCGTGACACCCTTACTCCAGGGGTGTACATAGGGGTTGGCAGGAGTGTTCCCCGCCAGGGGCGCAAGAACAAGGTGGGCGCAAATTCCAAAGGCCGCCGACGATGACGTGATGGAGCGCCGCGCAGCTCTCAAAAAAAAAAAAAAAAAAAAAAAAAAAAAAAAAAAAAAAAAAAAAAAAAAAAAAAAAAAAAAATGGCGCTGCGCCGCAGCCAGTCTGGTACGAGAAATTGTGGAAAAAATTGCTACAGAGCGGAGAAAAGAGAGTATAGGAAGACGCTCTGATGACGAGAAAACTATTCGCTTTACTGGGAGGCTTTTTCCTCATGTCACTCCAAGTAACCAGTCCAAGAAAAGGCAGACTATGGCGTAGATGTGCCGTCTGCTCGAAACAGAATGTGCGCCGCGGCCGGTATCATCTTTTTAGGTAAACTTTTGAAAAATACTACTACTACTACTACTACAACTACTTTTTTGGCAGTGCTCAGCTAATATATATCACCCAAGCTTAACCTCCTTACTCCATGAACTTTTCTATCAGAGCACATAACCTTGCAAACCAGTTTTGACATCTTCATCTCCATGCAAATGTATAAAGTGCGATTGTGGTCGGATCCAGTTATATTTCTTGTTTAATTGGGCAAGTAAACATATACTCTATATTCACGGTAAGTAAATATTATTTACTTGTTATATTAGCTTATGGCAACAGTTGCAAAATATTATCTTAACAAAGTACCCAGAAATTCATATTAGACCTATTTAATAACAATTATCACATACACCTATAAACAAGATTCGCTGTTAATATTACTGGTCTCATTAATTTTGCTATGGTAATTGTCATATCAAATCTTTTTACCATATTCTTTTATCTCCGCTTAGTCGACAATGTGTTAGCAGATTTGAGGTTTTGAAGGAACATAGACCCTTTTGGCTTAATTGTACTCTCGACAGGTCAGGGCAAAGACGATTTTCCCAAACGTTTGGGGGTGAGGATTTTGAAGCACGAGGCCTAATGAGAGCGACATAGAACAAGCCATGCTGAACGCACCATGTACACTTCCGGTAATACCTGGTTATCATACTGAGAAATAATTTAGCACTTAAAAGTTCATTGGCAGTGACGACTAGCCTACCTCCCCACCCTGGTCGGCTTTCCATTAGGTTTCAAAATCGCTACCCGCCTTCGTAGTGGTAGGTGTTTGTGTTAGCTGGTGAGCGTAAGTAGCCCAGGCCGGACACGCACCTGCGTGTTGTCTGTCTCCTATTCGCAGAAGGACCTCGGTGCCGACCCTAATCCTGTCGACCGTGAGGCTGACTGCCCCCCTCAAAGGCTCGCCAAAGCTGCATTCAAAGTTACACGGCCCTGCAAAACTCAACAGTTACCAGTTCATCTGTGGCTGTGTAGCTATAGGAAGCGCTCGGTCGTACATCAAGGAAGGTGAGTCATGTGTTCTGTAATAGCAACATGTTTCGGGTGCTCATACTCATGGTTCATAAGCAGCTACGATTCATTCATGTTTGAATGAAACTCTTATTTTGTTTTATCAGACAGTTAAACATTTTCCCCGTTTTTATCGCAGTAGCATCGCACTATTTATGATTTGACGCTTCTTACGTATATATGCTTAATTTCTGGACTGTTTTTTTTCCAGTTAGTTGTTTTATTTGAAATTCGTAGCAGTAGGTAAAACTACATTATAACAATATATACATATCAAAATCTGTGGAAAATCATGCATATGTCACTATAAGTTTCAATCGACATAGGTGTTGCCAAAAGCGTCCCTAGGGAAGATACTAAAATTATCAGTCTTGTTGTTTATGAGTACATAAAAAAACAGAGTTTTACTTTTGATTATTCAAAATAATATGAACTCATTCATCTGCAATGCCAATCATACAATTTTTCTTTCTCACAACTACATTTCCTTTACTAAAATTAATAAATATGAACATACTCGTGTTCGATAATTGCAGCACCTTTATTGTTTATTTCAGTAACATTTGGTATGCTGTCTAAGGGAATTTGGCTGTTTGTCATATTCTTTATAACAGAAGTACCAGTTACAATTACACATAAGATTTAAAAGTATCGAAGATGAAATCAGTTGTTTTATCGTAAATGTCATCACATTTGATAAATATCAAAGTGACGCTAATTTCATTATAATCTCAGATGAATGTTTTTGATAAAAGCAAGCTGTGTTAAAGAAGCAACTTTGATGTACGTGCCAAGTAGAAGCGTGATATTGATAGTATCTCTGAATTTTTTCCACTATACTACCTGCTGTTTTGCCACATGAGACATGAAGTGTCCCTTCCTGCATTCCACTGAGACTCTCCGGGTTAATGAAATCCGGCCGAATTTTCATGCATTTCTCATAGCGTTTGTATGGAATACAGAACACAGAACGACAACAACAACTTTCTTTAAATCGGAAATAAAGCCTGACGTGTGAAAAATGCCATATATTTATTTCTCTCTCTCTTACAGTTTTTTTTTTACTCCAGACATCAATGATCCCTTCACAATTTTTTCTGTACGTAAAGCTGGTATTATCAGGCGTGAACCAAAGTTGCTGGTCCATTCACACAGGTAACAATGAACCATCCAGATTAATAACGGGCATTATTATCAGATTACGTGAATTGTGCATTCAAGGTTCACAAAAACTGGCGATACCGCACTAGTCAATTTGCATTAGTAAAACAAGCTCTGAGCACTTCAATTTCAGTCATATCTGGCTGCGATATGTTTCTCGATGCACATTATATCTCTCTATGCGAAACTTTTTTGAAACAAATTGGCTAACTCTAAATTCTCTAGCTCTTACATCGTTAGTATTGTCTAATCTAAAGCAACATAGTGTGCCCAATGTGGTTTCCCTGATAATAAAATTTGTTTGAATTCAAAGAAATATTAAAAAGTCACGCATTTATTGTCACCGTCACTTCTGATATACTTCTACATTGTTTTGCTGCTTTGTTTTTTTTTTTACCTTGATATCTGACATTCAGACCAAATCAAAGTGTCGATGGATAAGGTTTCTCTATAGCTTACTCCTATTCCCTTCAGAATTTCGAACATCTTGCACCATTTACATTGTCGAACGCTTTTTCTAGGTCGACAAATCCTATGGAAGTGTCATGATTTTTCTTCAGTCTTGCATCCATTATCAGTCACTGTGTCGTGACTGCCTCTCTGGTGCCTTTACCTTCCTTAAACCCGAACTGATCGTCACCTAATAGATCCTCAATTTTCTTTTCCATTCTTATATATATTATTCTCGTCAGTATCTTCGATGCGTGAGATGTTAATCTGATTGTCCGGTATTTCTCACATCTATCTGCCTTTGCTATCTTCGGAATTGTGAGTATGATATTTTTCCGAAAGTCTCATGGTACGTCGCCAGTCTCATAGATTCTACTCACCTAGCTGAGCAGTCATTTGGTTGCTACTTCTCCCAATGACTTCAGAAATTCCGATGGAATATTACCTATCCCGTCAGCCTTATTTGATTTCAAGTCCTCCAAAGCCCTCTTAAATTCTGCCTCTAATACTGGATCCCCTCTGTCTTCCATGTCAACACTCGTCTCTTCTTCTAGCACTCCATCAGAAACGTCTTCCACCTAATAGAGTCCTTCAATGTATTTTTCCCATCCATCCGCCCTCTCCTTTGCGCTCAGCAGTCTTAATGTTACCGCCGTTGCTTCTAGCCCGGCAGTGCACGCGCCTGGAAACGGGACGCACAAACGTCAAGCACGTAGCTGTTGTTTCAGACCCTTACAGATTACATCGATTTTTATTTACCAACAGACGACTCTATTGTTATCTTTTATATGTGCCGACAAGATGCCTTCTTTTAACCAATTTTCAGACATTGTATTAATGTGAAGATTTCTCCGTGGTCTGACAGACCAGCTGAGTTTACTGTCGGCTTAATTTTTCCGAACGTTGTTTTCACTTATCTGTATGCTGAATCAGTCTTACCGACGATCATTTAATTTTCAATTCCTTCACATCTTTCCTGCAGCCATTTTGCCTTAGCTTCTCTGCATTTCAGATTTATTTCATTCGTAATTGACTTGTATTTCTGTATTCCTGAATTTCCCTGAACATTTTTATACTTCCTTCCTTCATCGATCACATGACGTATTTCTTCTATTACCCATGGCTTCTTCGTATTTCCCTTCCTTGTTCCTATGTTTATCACCCCAACATCTGTGACTGCTGTTTTTAGAGATTTCCACTCTTCTTGACTTGAACTTCCAACCCTGGTATTCACGACCCCAGTATCCACAGCCTTCGCGATCTTCAACGCGTATCATCATTCCTCAGAGCTTTGTTATCCCATTTGATTCCCGACTGGTTCTTTCGGACGGTTCTCTTAAACTTAAACCTGCTCTTCATCATAACTAAATTGTGTTCTGAGTCTATATCGGCTCCTGGGTACGCTCTACAATCTAATATCTGATTTGCGGCGATCTTTTGCATGCACACACATTTGCGCAGATACCTGTGCAGACAAATCGTAACGTGTGGACCGGCCTTTCCTTGTAAGCGCCAACACACTAAATAAAAGCTTTCGTGATTTCTTTTAGGTAACTTCCACTGTGTCTCTGCAGCTGAAATTTGGCAGTGGCAGAAATCAAGGCAATTTTCGACATGACAAGTCTGAGTGTCTTGTCTACATTCGGCCTGACCTGGGGAGAGTACTTGAGCCAATTGTTGGTACTTGAGCCCAGAGGGTTATCTTTTGTGTGGCCCATTATAAATTATTCATATGTTATTGTTATTATTATTAT
This sequence comes from Schistocerca americana, assembly GCF_021461395.2. Taxonomy (NCBI): domain Eukaryota; kingdom Metazoa; phylum Arthropoda; class Insecta; order Orthoptera; family Acrididae; genus Schistocerca; species Schistocerca americana. Next base: position 336,740,523 of record NC_060130.1, read on the forward strand.
GTGTATAGGTTCATTGTATTTTCATTTATATTTCATTCCAGGTTAAAACATTTCCTTTCATACAACAAAGAAATGGGACCTAAAAGACTATCTGGAAGTGCATTTAAAAAACTAATAAAAGAAAAGGAAAGAGCTGCAGTTCTCCTTTTAGGAGACTTCGAAAATTGGCTAAAACCCAACAAGGAGGTGGACACACGTAACACTGCAACAGATCAAGACGAGAGTAACGCCGATTTTGAATATGATAATACGGAAACACATCCACAAACAAATGATGACAACCAACTACAACCATCAACTTTCCATCATATAGCCCCACTAGTTTCAGAAAACAACTATGAAGAGTACGAATCTTCCACATATAGTTCTTTAGATGAGGAAGGGTCAGCAGTTGGTTGTCATGATATACCTCCACTAGATGAAGGCTGTTCACCAGAAATAGGTGAAATAGTTTTCAATGATCCCAAAAAATGGCCTAGCTATCCATTGATTACTGATAGTACTCGAACTGTGCTGGCTGAACGTGACCCTCAAATAGTTGACGTATCAACCTTCAAGTTTTCTGTGTCGGATGGAGATAGACGTTTCGATGGCAAGTGGTTTTACAGAAAGCTCACAAATGGCGAACGTGTACGAAGACAATGGTTACTTTATAGCCAGTCGGAAGATTCACTATTTTGTTTCCCCTGTCTCCTCTTTGGGAAGGATCATCGAGGAAAGTCATCTTCATTTTCAGATTTTAATAAAGGCTTCAATGACTGCAAACACTTAAACCCTCTCATTTACAATCACGAAAACTCGTCCAGCCACAGGTTGTGTTGCATACAGTGGAAAGATTTGCAAAACCGACTAAAACAAAAGGCAACTGTAGATGATGAAATTCAAGAAAGTATACAGAAGGACGTAGAGAAGTGGAGGAACATACTGAAAGTAGTCATAGATGTAATTATATTTTGTGCTAAGAATAATCTACCACTTCTTTCTTTGCTGTTCCTCGAAACCATTGGCGAGTCAAGTAGTGGAGTTTTTTAAGCACATTAGAACTTATAAGTCGCTAACATTCTAAACTAGCAAAACATATGGCATACGTTAAATAAAATAAAATGGCACTCAGTTACTTTTCCCCTAAGGTCCGAAACGAGCTCATAACTTTAATTGGAAGGAACTTGAGGCAGAAAATCTTGAATCAAATAAAAAAATGGAAAATACTTTTCGATTATCTTTGACTGCACACCAGTCAGTGCTCACATTGAGCAAATGAGCCAAGTTATTAGATTTGTTGACTATTGAGATGGGAAACGTCAAGTTAATGAAAGTTTCATTGACTTTATCAACACTAACGGAAAAACGGGTGAAGGCTTTCAGAGGACATCCTTAAAAAACTGAAAGAAGATGGGCTAAGTATTGATAATTGCAGAGGTCAAGGTTATGATAATGGCAGCAATATGGCTGGAAAATATATCGATGTGCAAGCTCAGGTTCTCAAAAATAATGATAGTGCTCGGTTTGTACCATGTGCTGCACATAGTTTAAACCTTAACGGATCGCATGCTGCCGCTGTTTCGCCTTTAATGATTACTTTTTTTGGAACAGTTCAAAAGATATTAACTTTCTGCAGTGGCAAGCTGTGTTAAGTAACTTCGACATTACATTCAATGGTCATTAAGACACTAGGTGGTCAACCAAACGAAGAGCAGTCACCGCTTTAAAAAGAACACTGAGTGAACAGTATGCAAGTCTGGAGGAAGTGGTTGATGTTAATCAAGACAAATGGAACCTGAAACGTCAGTGGGGGCTCAAGGTCTCATCAAGCAAATCGACTTCAAATTCCTATGTCTTTTGCATCTGTGGGAAAGAATTCTAGTCTAGATTGATACAATCAGCAAGTCACTTCAGAAAGAGACTGTTGCAGTCGAGAAGGCTAGCAAAATGATAAAGGGATTGTTAAATACGATTCAGGAAATCCGAGATCAAGGTATTGGTCCAGCAATCGACTATGCAACAAAGAAAGCGCAAAAAATCGGCATCGATGATAATTTTGCTGAAAAAAGACGGAGGATTATAAGCCAACGTCTTTCAGATTCAAACAAACAAATCCATGATGACTATCTCGACTCAAAACGGGAGTTTCAGAGGGAAATAAATTTGGTTTATGATCGAATTCTGACAGTACTCACTAAGAGGTATAAGGCAATGGCTTCCATATCTTCATAATTTTATTTTTTAACGACAGAAGCTCTAAAAAAAGAGCCAATTGATATTCTTCTTAAACATGCTGCAGATTTCGGGATTAAATATTCACATGATGTAGATATAGAATTGGAAATTTTTCAAATGCAAGTTAAAGAACTCATTAACGATGTTGAAAAAGCAACACCACTTGACATTCATAAAAAGATTCAAGAGCTTTCTTTAGAAGATATATATCTGAATATCCAAATAACTCTTAGAATTTACTTAACACTTTCTGTTACGGTGGCCTCTTGTGGGCGAAGCTTCAGTAAAATAAAGCTTATCAAGAATTATTTAAGATCATCCATGGGACAGGAACGTTTGTCAAATTTAGCCATTTTATCGATCGAACATGGAGAGGTAGCGAAACTTAATTTAGAGGAATTAATTGATAATTTTGCGAAAATTAAAACCAGGAAAGTAGCATTTAAGTAGATTAACTGAGCTTAATAACGTGTTAAGTTAAATTTGATATTGGTATTCCTAGCAACTCAATGTATTTTGAAATAAACTGTGTAAAATATAACGAGTATTTGTATCTAAATGTGTGTTTCTGTTTCTTAATCCTTCATAACACCTTTGATTCTGAGCTGTAAATTAGTTTCGTTCTATCTTAAATTTCTGTAAATTAACAATACTGGAGATATATATATATATATATATATATATATATATATATATATATATATATATATGTGTGTGTGTGTGTGTGTGTGTGTGTGTGTGTGTGTGTGTGTGTGTGCCAAGAAACGCCTTCACATTTTCTTGGGACAAGAGAAAATATCAATCTCTCTGCATTCTTTGCTTCCTGGGGGGTTCTTCAGAAGGAGCCATTTTAAATTCCTGCCAGGGGCGCCACATAGCTAAGGTACACCACTGCCTTACCCATTACTTCTAATGCGTCTAATTTGCGACTTAATGCATCTGCATTCCCGTGCTTCTTCCCTGGCTTATGAATTACTTCAAAGTCAAATTCACTTAATTTCAGAGCCCACCTGGTTAACCGACTAAAAGGATCCTTGAGTCCCAGTAATCATCTCTATGCTACATGATCCGTCACGACCTTTAACTTCCTTCAATAAAGGTAACAACGAAAATACGTTACTCCATATATTACAGCCAACATCTCCTTTTCCGTTGTGGAATAATTCCGCTCTGCCCTATTTAACTGTCTAGAAGCATACGCCACCGGATTCTCCTGTCCATTCACCATTTGCCCCAAAACACATCCTACTGCGCCATTTGAAGCGTCACATGATAAGATGAAATCTTCTTCAAAATTCGAAAACACAATTACCGGACCAGAAACTAATCTCATTTTTAATTTATCGAAAGCTTTCTGACATTCCTCCGTTCATTGAAATTCAACCCCTTTTCTTTAAAAGCTTTGTTAACGATTCGGCTATTTTAGCATAATCTTTTACAAATTTACGGTAATATGAACATAACCCAATATACGATTGTAACTGCTTCGTTGTACGTGGTGTCGGAAAATTTTGAACTGCGTCTATTAACCGAGGATCGGTTTGAACCCCTTGTTCACTGATTACATGACCTAAATAACTGACCTGCGTCTGCACAAAATTACATTTTTCTAAACTTAATGTTAACCGTGCTGACCGCAGTTTTCTAAAGACTTATCTTAACCGCGATACACGTTCTAGTATATCCTTCGAAAATACTATAATGTCAGCTGGGTAAAAACCACACACGTCTCTGGTTTCAATCCCCTTCAAATACCATCTAATAAACGCTGAAAAGTTGCCGGTGCATTCTTCAACCAGAACGGTATACGTTTATACTGATAGTGTCCCCCAGGAACAGTAAAAGCTGTCTTTGCCCTATCCTCTGGCGCTACTTCCAACTGATCGTATCCACTCCGTATATCCATCGTCGTAAAATACTTACGTTGTCCCAGATTGTCCAATGTGTCCGTGATATTCGGAATCGGATGTGCGTCTGAAATTGTTTTCGCATTCAGAAATCTATAATCACAACAAAACCTATATTTCCTTGTACCATCCACCGATTTCTTAGGTACGAGAACTACATTGCTTGAATAGGGACTGTCGCTATGCTCTAGGATTCCATCCCGTGGTTGTTGTTCTATAAATTCCTCTAGTAGCGGTTGCATATGACGTGCTATCCTATATGGATTCCTAAACACTGGTGTAGTATCCTCCGTTGGTATGTGATGCTTCGTAATCGGTGTTGCCGGTAACGTACCCTCCGTTCAGAATAAATCGCTAAATGTCAATAACAGTTCCTCCAATGCGACTCAGTCGTCTCCCTGCAAATGCTGTAACTTTCCCATTAACTGCGCTGCATCGACGTTTTGCTTATGGCTCGCCTCTAAATCCTCCCTATCGAGGTCATCTTCATTAATAAAACCCAACGTGGCGAATAACATTCCTTTCGACAAGCTAAAATCCACTCTGCCGAAGTTATCTATACTTACAGGAACCCTACAATCTCATTCCACGTAACTTGCGTGAGCTACACACCTCCGCACAAAACAGCGCGCATTATCCAACTCCTCATTACTCGAGAGTGGCTCCACCATGTACAGCGTATCCTTTGGTAAGTCAGTATTTATCGAAACCCGAACTACCTTCCCTGACCTGCCGGTACGTTATCCTGATGATCGACCTTTAATGAATCCGTTCGCAGTTTAGCTGGCGTCACCTTCATGTTAAGTGAACCTTGTGACATTCGTCCATTTGCAACTGTTTCCCCCATGAGAAACATTGACACCGAATTCCACTGTTTGTTGCCAAATATCTATCCTCGCACGATGTTTATCAAGGAATTCCATTCCGGGAATTACCGAATACCCCTCAACGACACGTGGTAACACCTCTACCTGCTCACTAAACTTAGTTCCTGCGATCACGAATTGAAGTACCGTCGTACCCAATGACTTCACTTTATTATCCCCCACGCCATGTAACCTATAACGTCGTGGCTCAAGCCTTCTCCCGCTAACGAGGTCTAGAGTAATAACAGACACGTGTGCCCCCGTGTCAATCAGAAACCTTTGTTCCCTTCCGTTCACCAAGCCTAATAAGCAACATTCCGTCTGTGCACCTACCAGCGCATTATCAAATTTCACTGGGACTGCTCTCCGATGGTTGAAGCAATCCCGTTCTCGTTTAACGCCTGCTGCCGCCGAGGTTCCCCCCTATCTTTACTCCTGCAGTTCACTGCCCGGTGACCCATTTTCCCACATGGGTAACACCGCAACTGACGCTGACATTGCCTCCTAATACGCCCTACCTGCCACAACCAAAACACTTAGTTTCCGTTGCCAGAACTTTATGCTCCACCCTTTGCTTCGTCGCATAATCTACCTCCTCTAAATACGTGGCAATGCTTAGATCCGCCGCAAGATCACTGGGATTCTCCGCTCTCACCCGACGTGACATTTCCGGCGGTACTCCCCACAAAAACACATCTAACGCCCTGACCTCTGCGTCTTGTAACAGCAATCTACTAATAGTCTCCCCATTCTGTGACAGTTCGAACGTTTGTAGATTCAGTTTTCGTACCCTGTCTAAGAAAATCTCCACAGACTCATCTCTCCTCATAACTAATGCACTTAATTTATCACGGAAAAACCTGGTACCATTATGTTTTTGGTAACTCTGGTGCAACCCAGCCTCAAACTCTGGAAACGTCCCCACATTGTTCAACGTTTCATGGTACAATATGTACGATTTTGCATACCCTATCAATCGTAACTTCGCCACTCCCAACATTTCAACATCCGACCAACCATTGACCTCAGCCATTGCGATAATGTCATTAAGGAATACCGACGCACCCTCTGTTGCTTTACCCGAAAAGGGGTTAATCAATGCCGAGATTGCCGGGTAAAACGGTCTATGACACTCCACGACCTGTAATTTACTTTTAACCGACGTCCCTTCCCCTACTTACAGTGCCTCAAATCTCCCTGCTAATTCTTCATATTTTTCCTTGTCCCTTATCCCCGCCTCTGATAATACCCGAATTTGCTCTGTTAGAGCGGCTACAGCTTCTGCTGTAGTCACTGCTGCAGCCTCCGCTGCTGACCATGTTTCCACCATTCTTGCTTATAGCTCCACTGTTACCATTAATTTCGCCCTACTACTCCTTAAACTTAGTTCTTGCGGTGAATCATCGCCCATCTACATTCTGAATAATTGCGCGTCAAACACCAAATCTCTTGCAAATAAAGCAATTGTTTGGCACCCACTTTGTACACGGTAATCCGTGATCTGTCATGTTACAAAAGTTACGTCATTTAAGCGGTATGTTATCGTGTCCCCCATTTCCCCCAAATTCAGATAAACCTACAGGCTCCTCCGGCCTTACAAAAGACACCATTAAAAAGTCTGTCCTAATTCACACTTAACCCTTCAAAACACAAGACACATAAACAATAAATCAAACGTCACTCACCCATCCACATCGAGCTCGTGTGCAGGTAAACAGTCCTGCTTTCCTCCCTATACTGGCATGGAGGAACACCTCCCAAACGACAAGACGTAACAAGAAGTTCACGACCACCTGCCATAAACGCAAACAAACACCTCAACTGCCCCTCTACACAGGAATACCTCAATGCTACTTGCTTGACATAAGATATGGGAGTGGAAATCCGGAACCGCCGTTGTAACCGGCACCACTTTTGACACCACTGCTGCGGGGTCGTTGTGTCGAATCCGGGACTCCAGATGGCAGACCTTAAGCCGGGACCCACCGCGCCGCATTTTGTCAGGAGCCCGAGCAAGCTCAAGAGCGTCAAGGAGCAGTACAGAGTGATACAGCAGTATTCGGTGACATTCGTTTATTCACATAATTTGCAGTACTCGATGGGTGAAGCATAGTGTCGGCGTGCCGCCCGTACGTTGTCCTGCCATTCCGTAGACTGCTACAGTCCCTGGTCCTCGCCACCCTCCACCCTGTTTGGCCTGCTCTGTCCGACCATGGGAAGAAGGTGGGTGTACTGGTCACCCGTGGCCCTCGGGCCGCCGCTGCTCCCAGGACAGGACCAGACTCGAACCCACGCCTTCCTGGATGCTGTGCTGCAGTTAGCCGCTAGTGGTGCTTGCCGGATGGCAACACCCACTCCCGTCTCTGGCGCTGTTGCAGCGCTGCTGCACCTCCCGCAGTGTCCGCCTCGCCCGGACCCTGGTACGCCAGGTGGGAAGTGAATGTGGACAGTAGACTCGAGGGGAACCGAGCCCCATCTGGACCCACTGCAGACCGCTGTCACTGCCCTCTTTCAGGCAGACCATGCGATCTCCAAGTTCCAGGCTGCTGTTTCGTCCCGCTACGGTGTTGTGTCCCTGGAGGCGGAATGTAGCCCAAACAAGGGCATAGAAAACATAATACAAGTTTATGCAGAATACTTATAATATTGCTGTCAGACTGGCGTCTATAAGCGAAGGCCAGCACAGGTCCATCCTAATGCTCGACTGACCTGGCACACCCTATCCCAAGCTAAAATTGTCCATCTATTTATATAAATTTTTCCCTCGCTTCTAGCGTAGTGTCAGAGAGAGGCAGAAACTACGGCAGGGATAAATTCAGACACGTCAGCTACTTACAGATAGCCACTCTTGGCTGTGGGCTAGTGCCCCGCCTCATACATCGCAATAACTTAAAGCAACGCTACAGTTTTCTGGCTCGTTGTTGCTCCACTCAAAACAAATTGTGCGTTCAGTACTGCCGTCGCAGCTCCGCACCCGTGAGTGTCATGTTTACCTCGCGTGGCCCGCTGGCTGTTGACTGTTACCACACTCTGCCAGTGGCTCCAGATTTCATTAACCAACCGTGCTTTCATTGAATTTTGACAAAATTTCCCTTTCGTTCGACTAGGTCTAATACTAGCACAGCACTTATTTGGGAAGAAGTCACGCGAATTTGTATTTGCTTTCTTAAATAAATGTATTTTGCGTTTACTTTTGGTGGATATGGATGATGCGGTGGTCAGTCTTGCTATAACGACGTTGTTATCACTAATCACTATATCCGTCATTATGCTCTCTATCTGCTCAGGATCATTTGTTGCTAAGAAGTCAAGTATGTTGACGCAATCATTTACACTTAGAGAGGGCTCCTGAAGTAATTCCTCAAAATAATTTTCGGAGAAAGCATTTTGTAAAATCTCTGATGTTGTTTTACATCTACCACCGACATATGGACGATGGATTGAAGTCATCGCCAACTGTAAACGTATGAGTGGTGTACATATTTGTGATGAGAACCAAGTTTTCTTTGAACGGTTCAGCAATTGAAACATCTGAGTCGGGAAGTCGGCAGAAGTCGATACAAAGTTCAACTCATACCGAATAAAGGCGTTGATCTTTAACCGTAAGAAGAAAAGAGCGAAAACTGTTTGGACAACTGCACATGAAGTGACATGCAAACAGCTTAATAGCTTCAACAACAACACATCGTACATCAGCCTTCAGAATGAGTGACCAAGCATGAAAAAATAATTACCAAGACTACACTGGGAGACAAATTAATAACATTAAGTAAGCAGGGCGAGCAAAATTATAATTAACAAGTGACATATTGCGTTAGCGGATATTTATTTCCTTATTGACCTCTGAAAGCAGCGACCGAGAAGGCCAATCTTAAGTGTTCTGCCATATTCAGTTACCAGTACTTCCTAATCGGACCATTAATCGGTCTTCATTTTTTGTTGTTGGGCTAAAAAAGAAATTTTCTCAAGATGCTACAAGTGGGACATTGAGACGAACAATATTTGTTGAGTTATTGACATCTCAACGTAGCAACCTAGGACCACAAGGGCGCATTTTACCCCTTATTCAGCAGCTCATATCACCTTATCGGATTGTTAACCTGCCTTCATGATGTTTGGATGCTGCAAGTGGGGCATTGCAACTGAGAATATTTAATGAGTTTGAAAGAAGATTATCGTTAATGAAGTGAAAGATCGACGCAGTGGACACCAAGCGAAAAGCTACTCCTTATGTTTCAGATCTAGAGTGCAATAATAAAATGGGAAGGAACTGTTAATTAGAACTCAGGGAGAAGCTGTAGTGTAATTGACATTCTATTTATTCATCTTAAACATGACAAGACAAGAAAAATATTAAAGAAGCATCACACAAACAGTTTTATTTAACAAACGCCTTACTAACATGGGATCTACGGTGGACAAAGTGATCTCCTGGGGATCTACACACGACACTAACCAGAACACTAATCGCTCTATATGACTTCATACATGTGAATTCTGGTTATAGCTCCAAACTACGCCACCACCAAGCATCTATATTCTACCATACAAAAAAAAAAAAAAAAAATTATGGTTCGAAAGAACAGGGTGCTGAGAAATATATACTATAGCCCTACGTCGCAGCACAAATACTTTACCTTCTTGCTGGTCAAGGCGGCACACCACGATGCGTTCGGCAACTGAAGTCATGGACGGCGGCAATCTGTTATTCAATGCGCGTCCCCGAAAAATTCAAGTACACGGCCTCACGATCGATTGATTCACAATGCAGGTACTTCCCTATGAACCCCTGAAACCCCGGTGGATTCCAATGTGCAGGTGGATCCCTTTTGCTGGTCTGCCAAACCAACACTCGTTGTGACCGTGATGATGTAAGAAGTACCTCTGACGGTTCAGTAGGTGACTGGCACAGGCTCCAAGTCACACACTAGCAAAGGACACAAGTCTCGCTGCTTAGGTAGAGACCTGCAGTTCTTTAGTAGCAAAGCGCCAGTACAAGAGACTTGTACAAGAGTGATCCTTCTTCCTTTCTCACCGATTCCTCCTCAGCTCGGTTCCAAAAGCACATTTCTCTTTTTTGACTTCCCCACTTTCGCACATGCCAGTCACGAGCTGGAGCCCGGCATTCTAAGCCCGGAGAGTGGTCTTTGCATTGCAAACCGATTTGACCAATCAGAGGCCTTAAAGTTAATTGAAAGAAAACGGAAAATCGCTTCTGCTTCGCGGCCTCTTTCCCGCGCGTTTGTCGTGTCTTTTGCTAACACAGTATAGGATGGAAGCACAGCCCTCCATAAACAGCTTGTTATCTCCTCTGTTGCGTCCAATTCAAACTTTCCAAAGAACGGCCATAAACTCGCCAAAAGCGTCATGCTGAAACATGCTTTGAAACAGAGTTTAGGCGTCTGCATGCCAGTTTCCCTGTCCCACGGAAATCCGCAGAACGTTTACATTTCTTTTGGTGGCTTGCTCCCTAATAAAGGCCCATCCTCTGCTTTATTCCCGGCCTAGAATGCGCTGCCGGCGACTTCTCGGCACTGGCCCATATACCTGCAAGCCAGCCTCCCCCATAGCACCGAATCAGTAGTGAGAGTTCCCTGAAATCTCTTATTACCTCCCCGTTCCTCTCAAATTTATTCATAGGGAGTGTCACACTTTAAAAGGTTAGTGTGACACGGAACAGAATAAACGGTGACACTTAGTAGAGTCATTATCAAAAAATGGTTCAAATGGCTCTGAGCACTATGGGACTCAACATCTTAGGTCATAAGTCCCCTAGAACTTATAACTACTTAAACCTAACTAACCTAAGGACATCACACACACCCATGCCCGAGGCAGGATTCGAACCTGCGACCGTAGCAGTCCCGCGGATCCGGACTGCAGCGCCAGAACCGCTAGACCACCGCGGCCGGCCATTATCAAAGAAATGAACATGAATCTATCTCTCTGCACCATAAATCCCAGCACAGTGTTATACCCTGTCTTAACCACATTCAACCAGAGGTCATCCATACCCTCTCTGCTGCATGCCCACAAAAATAAATGAGAAATAAAGTGTGATGAGCATACCATCAGATCATATTCCCTAAGACCCAGATTTATATAACAATTATTAAACGGTTACACGGCCATGCTGACATTTATCGAACTCATTCATCCTGAAATTGTGGTCTTGAGGATTCTCTGCCCCTTGGAAAAATTACTACCCCTGCCCAATTATAGACATGGCTACATTCATTCCTTGACAGAATATTGATTACACACGCTCTCACATTCATCCAAAAAGAAACTATTACTAGGTTAAATTTTGCGAGTTATCCATGCTTCTTATTTATCTAAAATGTGTAAATCTGCCGCTTAAATGTAAAGATATAAGTGTCAACACAACCAAACAACATATGAGTGTCATAAATCAAGTGAAACTTTACACCAAATGCCAAAATAATGCATGAGTCCATTAACAAAAATAAATCTTAATAATAAAACATAGAGTAAGCATATGAATGTGTAAGACGGAAACCGTAAGGCACATATCAGACATGTAAAAATAAAAAGAGAAACATACATAAAACAACAATCAAAACAAAGCTTCCTATAGCTCCCTTCTCAAAAGGTCTTCAGGGAGCCCAAAACATTTTTTATAAATTTACAATTGGCACACCAAAAACCGCACTACACATGTCAGACAACAGGTTGGATGTGGCAGCTATATGGGATGAGTTAGTCAAGGTGGGTTACAGTTTTTTTTTGGCATGTACAGTACAGGCAGCCCCGCTGTGTGGCAGGACCTTGTCTCTGGCGACAATCATCGGCGTCTCGTTTACTGACCGTCTTGGATGACGTGGTGGTTGGCAATCCATGGCCGCTGTTGAAGACATTCATGGGAAGACTCTTGCAGCATTTGGACACCAGGTTTGAGGTGAATCACCTCCCGCTGTCGCCGTCGTTCATGTCTCCAGACACGTAATACCTTCATTCAGCGGACCTCAAGTGCGTGCTGCTGGCTCCTGTCTCGGGCTTCCATTCATTGGGTGGGTCCCTCGGGACCTTGTAGTGGTACCGGCAGTGAAAGTGCTCCGTTGGCGCCCACGCCAGGCCCCTGTTGACAGATGTAGGCCCGAAGGGGCTCGCGCGCTTTGGACCCATATTCACACAGCCGATGACATAATGTCTACCAGCGGCCCGCCGGTCGCTAAGTCGGCCACCGCCTTCAGTGTCTGCCCTCCTCGCAGGAGTGCCCTGTGGCCTTGACCTTCCAGCATGAGCGACGGCCCCTCTCCAAAGCTGCTTCAGTCGATGCCGCCGTTCCGCAGGTCAGTAACCTCTCCTAAACGCCTGGCACATCCCCATCAACTCAGCTGCAAATAGTCTGCACAATGCTTACAAGGAGATTCAGTGCCGTGTTTGTATAAATATGTTTACAACATAAATACAATGAATTATAATGAAAGATTACTCCAAGAATAAAAGAATAAACGGTTTGACAATGCCTAATATATAATCCTATTCTATTACATAAATGATTTGATATTATTACAGTGATAATTTTAAATGATTACATTTCTTTATAATCTTAAGTAGTGGTGAGGTGTTGTACGGTATGATAGTGTACTGTTAATTTCCCGTAACCTTTCATGCACAAAAATTACTAAGCTGACTTAGAGTACACATTCACTTCAGTCATACTCAATCCATCTAAGTCTATTACTTATTCGTGCAACCCAATTACTGCTAAATATATACAAATTAATATACTCCCATTCTTGTGGACGTTAAAGTGGCACTAAGCTGGTGTATGGCATCAATCTGGATGAGAACTGATGTCACCAATCTGCTACGAAATTCTCTCTCTCTCTCTCTCTCTCTCTCTCTCTCTCTCTCTCTTTTTCTTTTTTTATTGTTTTTGCTGAATCTGACACAAATTTTTCTCGGGTTGGTGTACAACATTTTCTACTCTAGCTCCTGAAACAAACATAAAGCACAAGATATTAACGACAATTGACTATCAAGCTACACATCTTCCGTTCTTCTCTTTCTCACAAATTAATCTGTGCCTCGCTCACTCTGTATAAACATACCAATGTGACTTGCACATTCCGTGCTCACATCACATAGTACAAACAATCGCCCAAGATCAACCACTCAGGCGCTTGCGAACTTACTCGCGAAAGCCCATACGAATATCATCACACAATAGTGAAGAAACCACATGCGAAAGCCACAAGCGAAAAATCATAGTGAACTACAACCGCCTTAGACACGATAGCTCATCTGTGTAACCACACTCGAATAAAATATCCAATTCGCGAGAAACATCGCACCAAAGGCAGCATCCACAGACAAAAACGCACCACAAATACATTGCGCCACTGGCGATAACAATAAACAGCCCGCAGTGAAGACACATTGCACTGGGCACTAGTCACAAACCACAGCAAAACACACAAGAACGTCAACACGCATTTAGCGCGGACATTACACGACCATCCTACAAAATACCTCCAAGAATCTCGCAAACCTATCTCAACGACGCCCCTCTCACACAAAATACTATGAATTATATGCCGGGTCGTTCAAGGGCGTGTACTGCGATTCATACGCAATGAACAGAAGAAATATGATTGTAACTGATCTCTAACATGTTACAAGAAGAATTCCGTTCCCAATACTCGAGCTCTTTTTTTTTTTGTACTCAAACATATAAGATTCTATTGTTGTTGTGACACCTGATTCAGTCGTTCCGTGCAAACTGCAGAACTGCTAAGATAACATATTACTCACGCGAAGTAGGACACAAATAAACATCCAAGTTTACATCGTTAAATCGGCAAACCCCTACTCTCAACAACTGTAATTGATTCAGCTCTGGGATGACCAACTGTACATTTAAAAACTTGCTACATGTTACGAAGAAATACTTGTACAGTAAAATTTTAACAATGCAACTCTTACACCTAGCAGTAATGGGAGAAGTTTCTATGCTAATTACCCTGGTGAATCACAAAAGATCTAAAGAAATGATCGTTACCTTTAAAATTATTATAACTATACAAACTTATGCTACAATGCTTATGTTCAGCTGGCCCTGAGCATTAACTGTGGCTTGTTCAGAGTAAGAAAATTGCCATCGTATGTCCCCCTTTCTATGTTCTTCTCTACTCCTTCCTCCTGCTGTAACTGCTGCTGTCGTGACCGCTAGCTTTATTCAATAAAGTTTTTAATGTGCTATATGAGATGCGCTCCTGCCGATCTTCCAGATCTGAGGAACTCCAGCTGATACGCATTCTCTTGCGCGATATGGCGTATCCGAAGCGGTCCATTATTCACATTGGAGAACTTTTGGCACTGTGTAATGTTGTTGCATTAATTTATTCTGAAAGCGGTGCTAATATTCAAGACCATAAGAGTGGGTTAAAAGCTGTGAGCTATCTGAGGAAGTTAACCTTGCATTACTGCGCAACTGTTTCACCAGGTATCCAGTCTAGCTTACCAAATTCCAAACCAGACTAACATTAATTATAATCTTTTAGTACTCATCTTATAATAACCAGTGATATATATATATATATATATATATATATATATATATATATATATATATATATATATATATACAAAGACAATTTAAATAAAACGAAATATATCAGTTTATATTTGGACATTTATTTTAACATTGATCATTGTTCCGTTAAAATTTCAGCATATCAAACTTGATTCATAACTAAACTGGTGCCTTATTTAGGATTGTGAAAATGTGAGTTTGTAATCCTACGGAACACATCAAATAGGGAGCCAAGATTGGGAGACTACATACAACACTGCATTCATAAAATAACACACGAAGAACATTGAAACATATCGAAGAGGAAATTAACCACAACCAACCGATTCAATTTTCACCAAAAGAAGTTACGTTCGTAGCGCAATCCTGTCCGTCATGAAATTACCACACACTCGTATACTAAATTCATACTAACTCTCTGTGAAATCTTCCCGAAAAGAATAGCTCAGGGTTACTTTGATGCTTACACCACATGTTTCACGTGGTCAACTTGGTTTACACAAAGAATGTAACTCCACAATAATTTTGATAAGTAAAATAAATTACATCGAAACGCGATTTACAAAAGAAAAACCTCGAACTGGTTACTGTCGTCTTACTATTAACCTGATGGGTCAAACAATTGTATAAGCACGTGGTACTGGCCTCACAAAGTACACCCCACGTGGGTTGAACATAAAGAAAAGCTGCTATATTGAAAAATATTGTCAAGACGAGACGTTATAATCTCACGCACATTCGCATTTAAGATTGATGATCTTAGTTAGAGTTACTGATCAACATGTGGTTCCACTTTACTCACAAAGTAATGGCAAAGCAACTACCGGAAGACATTCTGAACTTCACTCGAATTACACTGCGTTACAATTTAAGATAACATTAGATATTTTAGAGCTAAACCTGAAATAAAGGTGATTAAATTTTCAGTTAGGCTGAACTTAAGAAATCCATTGTCCTACGGACTTAGCAGACACGTGCTTAGCCGGAGATCTTACCACTTCAGATGCTCGCCGCGGACAGACTGACCTGGGCCCCTACCGAACGCGCTTAACAGATACAAACGGAAGTGACCAGAGGGGCAGCTTCCTATACCAACATGACAAGGGACGGACAGGACCATACTAAGAATAGAAACATCTCTGCTTTTAGAAAGCATAGCTACCTGTTCCGACGTTGGTCCTGCTGTTCTCTAGCAGACAGGCTTGTCTGCTACCATCAAGCATGCAACTTGAAATACATTTGCTCATTCATCCTCTCACACAGAAGGGAAGGGGGATGACAGTATCTTATCACATACAGTACATAAAGGAAAGCGGATGTAGGTTCCGTATGAGACTGTGTGACATGAATTACATATAAACTGTTTTAAAGTGTAGTAGTGTGACAGATCGTTCTTGTTTATGTGTAAAAGTAACACGTTTCACTGCTCAGTCTCCTCCCAGATAGTCAGAGACACCACAGTTAATTTAGAAGAGGAATTTATGCCGTAAATGACAACAGATTTAAGAAATTAACATGAAAGGAATCCAACAGAGATCTTTCAACTGTCTCTTCTGTTTCTTTGAGAGCCTAAACGATTTGACGAGAACCTTCTGTCCAACGCGAAATTCATGGACCCGAGCCTTCTTATCTTCTCGCTCCTTCCTACGGTCGCTGGTTCGAATCCTGCCTCGGGCATGGCTGTGTGTCATATCCTTAGTTTAGTTAGGTTTAAGTAGTTCTAAGTTCTAGGGGACTGATGACCTCAGATGTTAAGTCCAATAGTGCTCAGAGCCATTCGAACCTTCTCCTACCAGCTTCCCGAATCCTTTGCAGCGCCATACCGATTATCTCTCAGTGCGGAAACTGTTTCCGCCGGGGAAATTCCACTGGTTCCCGTACTTTCTCTGCTGGGTTTCTGTTCTTCAAAACAGTTATCGGTGTCAAGAGAGTTGAACCATGTGGAAGTTCACTCACAACGTTTTGGAAATCCCGCAGCGTCACGTCCCATGTGCTGTGCTGTCTATGACAGTAGATACCACACAGGTTTCCCAGGTCCTTCATCCATCGTTCGGCGGGGTTCAATCTGAGTTGATGTCCCGATAATTATGTAGATGGTTGCCATCCTATATGTCTCCAGAGTGTCCTTCCATCGTTTTGACCTGAACTGCACCCCGTTATCTGTAATATTTTTGTCCACCCTGCCTACTTGTGCTAGTAAGTCTTTCGTTAACGCTTTGCGAACAGTGACTGCTGTGGCTCGTCATTATGGAGTGAATGTAGCAAACTTCGATGTCGATTGAACGACTTCTAAAATGTATCGGAAACCACGCCGAGTGGCCGGGAGCGGTCCCATTAAGTGCGCGGCCGCCATGTGTCGTTGTTTTTTTCGAATGACTGGATGGAGGGGTGCCTTCATTGTCTGGCTGTCAGGTTTTGCCTTCTGACAGGTCTTGCAACCTGATAGAGCCTTCCTTATGCGTCTTTCCATATGTTTAAGATGACACAGGTCCTTCAATTTAAGGAAGCGTTTCCGATGGCCGAAGTGACAATAACTTAAGTGTGTGTACCAGATTAACTTATTGACTGATACACAAAGGCTCCATATCGTGCTGGTTGCGTTACGTATGTGGAATAAAATCCCCTTCCTTACAAGGTAGAACATTCGTAATTCGACTTCCTGGTGGTCCTTCCAACGTTCTTTCAGCTGCTTCAGTTCCGGAGCTTTATCCTGCTCTTTTCTTATATCACGTAATGATGCGGTCATGAAGTTCTCGAAAGCGAATCCCCACAGATAGAATAGACTAAAGTGACTATCCTCAGCATCTTCTCCCTTTTCATCTGGTCTTCCAATCGGTGAACGTGAAAGTACGTCCGCAATCACATTTGTTTTTCCCGGGACATGTGTGATGCAGAAGTAAAATTGCTGTTGGAATGAAATCCACCGTGTCAGCCTGCCGTGTACCAATTTGCCGACAGCAAAAATTCCAACGCTCTGTGTTCTGTTAAGACATGGGTCTTGTGTCGAAGCAGGAAATATTTGAAATTTTTGAAAGCCCACACGATAGCCAGTGCCTCCAACTCAGTTACTAAATAATTCCTTTCGTATTTTGTAAGGAATCGGCTCCCAAATGCTATTGCCCTGTTTACTAATGCCCCTCTTCCATAATTTGCTGGAGTATTACTACGCCAAGACCTGTTTTACCTGCATCAGTCCACATGCAAAAATCTGCTGTTCGGTCAGGGTGAGATAGGATGGGTGCCTCCACAAGAGCCATTTTTAGCGAATTGAATTCATGATCCGCTGCCTCGTCCCATAGCCACGGTGTCTTCTTTCCTGTTAAGGCACAAAGCCTTGGTGCACCATTCCTTTCCGTTCTAATGAATTTCTTACATAAATTTACGACGCTCAGGAACCCTCTGAGGTCCTTCCTGGTCCGTGGTCTCGGGAATTGTGCTATGGCTTCAAGTTTTTCCGTATTAGGTACAATTCCTTCTGCTGAAATTACGTGCCCAAGAAAATCCACCTTTCTCGTTCCGAAACATGGTTTTTTTTTAAATTAATTGTGACACCATGTTGCCTTAGTGTTCCTAGTAGTTCACCAAGGACCTTGTTGTGTTCGTCCCAAGAGGGCTTTGTGGCGAGGATATCATCAACGTAAGACGTGATGTCGTTCTTCAGACTCTCTGAAAAAATTCCGTTCAGCCCCCTGATAAATGCTGCGGACGATACACTGAGGCCAAAGGGCAATCGCCGGAACTGATAACAGTGTCCTTCAACTAGGAAAGCCGTGTATAGACGACACGAAGGGTGTAACTCAATTTGCCAGAAACTTGAACGGAGGTCAATGGACGAAAACTCTTTGACACCATGAAATCCTTGCAAGAGATCTTCCAGCTTCTCCAGGCGTTCTGTTTCCCGCAAGATTATTGAGTTGATCTGCCTCGAATCAAGCACCACACGTATCGATTAATATTTCTTTTCAACTACTCACAATGCATTACTGTATGTGGACACACTGGTTTCAATGATCCCTTCTTGCAGCATCCTCCATACTTCTA
Source organism: Schistocerca americana (assembly GCF_021461395.2). Taxonomy (NCBI): domain Eukaryota; kingdom Metazoa; phylum Arthropoda; class Insecta; order Orthoptera; family Acrididae; genus Schistocerca; species Schistocerca americana. The sequence goes on from NC_060130.1 coordinate 336,759,116, forward strand.
TTCGGACTCTCTCTCTGTATGCGATTGGAATGGGATAAGGTGGGACGAAGAACTTCTGATGTTGTTTGAGACAGAACACATGCTGGAAATTACTGATCGTTCCTGTCTTAGGTCGGAACACTTCCATGTTGTTTAGTAGCACAATCTGTAGTTTCGCCCTCTCCTCTTCGGTAATATTGTCAATACCACAAATTCGCTCTCGTATCGCATGACGGACGTCGTCCTCGGTGTCCTCTCGGTCATAGTAGTAATCCCTGTCATCTCTCGGCACTGATTTCTCCTTCACTAAATGCCAGTCATCTGAACCTGTGCAGATCTTAAGGCACCTCGCCGGGATTTGCGCTCGTATTGCCCGATCAATGAAACGAAGCATGATGCTTTTATCCTTATTTAATGTCGCTGTACCACGTCCTAGGTCCAGTACTGCATTGTACTCGCGTAGAAAATCAGTTCCGACAATCAACACAGTTGTCAGATTTGGGACGATCAAGAAGTTGCCCACCAGCAGGTGATCTTGACAAAGTAGCTCTACCCTTGTCTGCATGTTTAATTCAGTTGCCTTCCCTACTATTGCTCCTTTTATTCCTAGTTTCTTTACCGATAGTTCCGCCCAGTCTTGCAGTCCCTTACATTGTCTCTAAGTCTCTTCCGCAATGGCCTACCACTATCACTACCACTATCCAGGATTGATCTAACTCCCTTCCCTCCTATCGTTACCATAACAATTGGATGCACGTCATTTTGAGTGAACTCCACTCTTTCTTCCAGCAACGTTTTTTCAACATCGTCGTATCTAATAACATTGATGAGGCTGGGTCCGAATTTAGTTGCAGATGCGTTTTGTGCCTCTTCTGCATTCTTAACTAGTCATTGACGTTGGTTATCATTTGCTTGCACACTTCGAACTGGGTTCGGCCCGCAAATCTCAATTTCCTCGATCTGAGCTCCGTTTCCGTTTCCTCCGTTGTTCAATTGCTCCCATCTTCTGTTGTCATTGAAACTGGAGCCATGGCTTCGCCATCCATTGCTTTGTTCTCTGATGCTCTCTGCTCGGAATGCGTACTCTAATTCGTAAAGTGTGTTACAGAAAGTACTGAGCTCCACATACACCTGCCAGCTAATACTTGTTGATATTCTGACGGAAGTTTGGTGTAACAATGACGAATGATTTCACCGGTAGAACATAGTACGTCAAGATGTTGGTTCTTGTCAATCATTGCATCAAGGAACTTGACGGGGCTTTTGTAGCCTGAACTCTCGAAATTTCCCAGCAATCATCTCGTATTTTATGCGCTCTTGCGTCTCCTTGGACCAGTAGATATTTAGGAAGCTGTCCTTGAACTCCTGGTAACTTCTACACGTTGCTGTGTCCCGCGTATTTTCTCCGCAACTGACCCTTGTAAGTGTACGCAAATAAAGTCGAGCTTGTAATTTAATGGCCAAGTTGGAGGTAAAGGAAGGTCAAATTGTGACATCCAAGTCCGTGGGTGAGTAAAATTACCCTCACCTTGGAAAATTTCGAATTTTCGGACTTGGAGGAAATGCTGAAAATCAAGTGGCATTTCATCGACAAATTCCGTCCTTAGGAAAATATATGACCTTGGGAGGTCCTCGTTCGACGTCCCCTCATTTGTGCTCCCTCCTCGGCTTCGAGAAAATTCGACGTTCATCTCACCATATCCTCTGCTTGCCGCTAGCGGTATACAGTTATCCGTCCCGACTGAATTTGTTTCAGGTGCTGTTGCGTTCGCGCTTGGCCGCATTTGAATTTTTTCCTTAGCTCCTCCTCCAATTTCTTCTCTATGCGCGTGTTGATCGCGTCCTGTTGCGCTTTCAACGAAAGGAGAGTACGGACCTCTTCAGTCTCGCTTACAGGAGTTGCAGTTGTTACCTCCGAATCTGTCCCAAATTTGCGTAGCTCAGATGGCCATGGCCGTTGTCGCATGAAAATCCGTGGCTTCACGTATTTTTGTGTCGATGCGCTGCTCCGCGTCATTTTGTCGCTTTTCTACCCTTTAGACCTTCTTGTTCAAATTGATGAGCCGGCCGCGGTGGTCTAGCGGTTCTAGGCTCTCAGTCCGGAACTGCGCGGCTGCTACGGTCGCAGGTTCGAATCCTGCCTCGGGCATGGATGTGTGTGATGTCCTTAGGTTAGTTAGGTTTAAGTAGTTCTAAGTTCTCGGGGACTGATGACCACAGGTGTTAAGTCCCACAGTGCTCAGAGCCATTTCAAATCGATGACCGCCCCTCGTCCTTGCAATCCTATGCGTTTACTCGCTTTCGATGCTTCAGCTGCTACTCGTCTTGAGAAACTTGCAACTGTCTTGGCACTCTCTACTGTCTTCTTAGGATCATGTGCAATCTTTAAACCGTTCATTGCCTTGGTGTTTACTTTCCGTAGGTCTTCTTGGAGTTCATTTGCCCATGACTTGTGTTCCTCCCGCATCTGATTTACCTGAGCACCGATATTTTTTATGCCCATCCTCGTCTCGTTAATTTTCACCTCCATCCCTTTTAGTCCAGCCTCCATTCCCTTTAGTCTATCAAGTTTCTTCTCCATTCCCATTAAAAATGCCACTATATTGAAGTCCTCTTCCTTTCCCACCGTATCGTGATCTTTCGAACTCATACATGAATCCTGCGATGTTGTTTCCGCATCATTGCGTTCTGATTCTGCCCTGTCTTCCCTGTCGGATTTCTATCAAGCGCATCTGCCTCGATATGTTGTGGTCCGCTCACATCTTCTACCACACGCGATCTAGCATTGTCTGTCCCCTGATTTCCTTGTTATGCGACCTCGTTGTTGCTAATTCCGTTCAACAGCAACGCCTCCCTACGTTCAAACTGTGCCTCAACCGTTTTGTTGCGCTCTTCCTACATGACGTATGCCTAATTTTCCCGCTCCCAGTCTACTTGTCTAGCCCTGCCTCTCGTTATCATTCAAATTCTCTATCAACAACAACATTACTTATCCATGCAACACGTGGACAACCTATTATTTAACTAACAAGATATGCGCAGTATAATGACAGTAGTACATGAGATTCAGAATCAAAAACAACCAAACACAAAGCAAATACAATAGTAAACACCACAAAAATAACACGACAACGCCGTTAGCAATGATAAGAATTCGGTCGACAAATGACACAGAAGTCGCTGACACAAATGCACTAAAAATAAAACAAGTAAACATATAAACAACAGAATCAGAGTATTACATATCTACAGCATACTAATGAACCATATTTTTCTTAATAATGCGCACCTGATCGGCAAGTACACAAACTGACAGCATCACATAAGTTACAAGGGCCGAGATCCTGGCAGCGGTTCGCCGACTGAAAGAAGATTATCGTTAATGAAGTGAAAGATCCACGCAGTGGACACCAAGTGAAAAGTTACTCCTTACGTTTCGGATCTAGACTGCAAAAATAAAATGGGAAGGAACTGTTAATTAGAACTCAGGGAGAAGTTGTAGTCTAATTGATATTCCATTTATTCATCTTAAACATGACAAGATAACAAAATTATTAAAGAAACATCACAGAAACATTTTTATTTAACAAACGCCTTACCAACATGGGATCTATGGTGGACAAAGTGATCTCCTGGGGATCGACACACTACACTAACCAGAACACTAATCGCTCTTTCTGACTTCATATACGTAAATCCAGGTTATGGCACCAAACTACGCCACCACCAAGCATCTATATTCTGCCATACAAAAAAAAGAAAATTACGGTTTGAAAGAACAGGGTGCTGAGAAATATATATTGTAGCGTTACGTCGCAGCAGCGAACACTTTAGGCCGTGTCCTACGTGAGCGACAGAAGCGACCGACAGCGCGCGACAGCCGGATTCGCGACATTCCTGCTTCAACTCACTACTTCACTACTTCCTGCGTGCGAGCGACAAACTACCGCAAGCTCCGATCAGCTATTTCCGAAAGATGTCCCCCACAAATCGTACAATGATGTTGTTGCTCGAAAGTACAGTAGCAAAATTAATTGTAATTAGGAAATTAAGACGTCAAAGAAGCGCTGTACATGAAATCTACAAAACGAGGTGTCTCTATGGCGAATTGCATCATTTATGTCGTGAGTTGCGACGATCACCAAACAAATTTTTTGAATATACGAGAATGAACATACATACCTTCGATTATCTCGTCAGTGGTTTAAAAATGTGTATTTCGCATGCAACCACCAACTTTCAGCGGCCAATAAGCATGGAAGAAAGGCTGATAATTGCGCTAAGGTAAGTTACTGCCATATTCTAGTATGTGCTTTCAAAATGTAACATGAGCTGTGTAGCGTTGGATTTTTGTTTTTCGTTTTTTTACTAATTTACTTCTTTCCAATCAGTGATAGCGGACATTATGTTGTGTAAATTAACGTCGACAATAAAGAATGTTCTACGAATTGATGGCAAAATGGTTACATATTTGATAAATTCATAGTGCAAGGCACCAAACTATTCTTTGCTAGTGTGACTGTCATAAACGTTAATTATTCTTTGCCTGTGGACGCTAGCTTACAATTTTCTGTTGAGAGTATAGGATGTGTTATACAAGTTTATAGGCACACAGATTAAGACAGATGAACATCTCTGTTCTGACTGCATTTACCATGTTACTTTACAATTTATATATAATGAAGAAAAGAGGATTATTTTTTACAGGCACATATGAGGTTACTCCACATTTTCTATCACACCACAGAAGTTAAATCAGTTAAAAAATGCAATCTTTTTCTTCCTTGACTGATTTGGTATCTTAATTAAAGAAACCTTTTGCCTACTTAATCTGGAAAAGTCGCTGTCAGTTTGAGATTTTGCTGTCTTATGTAATAATTTTCCTTTCCTCTTATGTAGTCATGGGCCCACATTTTTATGTAGGAGTAGTTTATCACTTACTCTCATTGCACAAATATTCTGATTTTTATTTATATACATCCCACTGCTCTTTCCTGAGTTTTAAATATTTGTAAGCATGTATCTTGTACACTTCCTCATATGTGAACTGACTAGTACAGATGTCGGAATACGGGTCCACTGTACATTGTCTTGAGAACTTTATCACGCACAGTGTATACTGTTCTGTACATGAAACTCTGCGTCTTTGCCTTACATGAGATAAAGAAAGGCAATCATTCACCTACACATGACTGAGGTGTGGGGCATAGACTGTTTTCCCTTCTGTGTGTCTACACTCCAGCCATCAGCCATAAATAGATGAGTGGTTCCCTTCTATTTTTATGTATTATTCCATCCAGGAATTTCCATTGTGTGTTTATCTTTTTACATAGTACATATGTCCTTCCCCACGTCAAATGCTTATCTGTAACACTTCATAAAAAATTTTGCTTTTTATTTCTTTAATTGTGTCCATTGACTTTAATATACACGTTCCACATTTTTAGTTTTGAGCACTACGTACTCACATTGATTTATGAAATGATAGTTTTGTACTAGATACTAGTTTACAGATTCAGTAGTTAGTAGTACTTTCTCTTACTTTGCTTTATCAAATCATCTGCTGCAGTTACGAAATATCTGTTAAAACTGCTTGCTATTTCTACAAGATCTACATCACTTTTGCTATCCTCTGCCCTTTTTGTTACTTTTTCCTTTTCATTTATAAAGGAATGTAAGTCTTTTTGAGTCATTATGTCCTTTGTCTACTGCCATATTAATGAATAACGTTTTTGTTTCTCTGCTGAAACTGCAGTCATCTGTCTCTTATTTTGTACAAAGTATAATATGCATCAGCGTTTCTTCGCTTTGAGAGGTCTTAATACATTTTCAAATTATTTTTTGTATGGTGTACCTCACCAGTCACCCATCTTTCTCTCTTTATGATACTAGTTTATTACCTTTTTGCTGACAGGAAATAGGTGTCCGTAGAGGAAGCTATTATTATAGATTACCTGTTCCAATATAAGACATACTACTTTTACGAAGCAAAAACAGTATACAAACAAAAAATTATTCTTCCTTCAGGTATTATGCAACGGGAGTGTCATTTCGCCAGCTCTCTTATTCCTTCAGGGTTGGCAAAACAACAGTGACAAATACTGTGAAGGAAGTCTCAAGAGCTCTGTGGTTATATTTCCAACCATTACATATGCCACAAACAACAGAAGAGTATTTTGCCAATACTGAAAAGGACTTTCTGGAAAAATGACAGTTTCCAAATTGCATTGGCAGTATAGATGGGGAACACATCAGAATTCGCATCTCCCCAAATTCGAGAAGTCAATATTTCAATTATAAAAATTACTTTTCAATAGTCCTGCTGTCAGTAACGGATGGCAAATATAGATTTTCTGTAATTGATGTTGGTGCATATGGAAGAGACAGTGATGCTGGAGTATTCAATAATTAAGTATTTCGTAGGAAAATTGAATCAAATGAAATAATTTTGCCTGGGGAATCATTCCTGCCAAGTTAGAACATGAAAGGGCCATTTGTGTTTGTTGGAGATGAAGCGTTTCTGCTGAGGTCAAACTTAATGAGACCATACCCAGGTAGAAATTTAACTGCTGAGAAGGCAGTCTTTAGTGAAAGGTTTTCATGAGCAAGGAGAGTTGTTGAATGCTCATTTGGAATTCTCTCCTCAAAATGGAGAACCTTGTTGAAACCAATAGAAACGGATGTGGACAATGCAGTAGCCATTGTGAAAGCAACAACTATTCTGCATAATATTATTATTGACAAAGAAGGTGTTGACTCGCCATGTAACACAGTCACTGAGTCAAGTGTGGGAACAAATATTCGCAGCTCAGTGAGGTTAAATTCCTCACATCAAGATGCAACAAATATCAGAAATGAATTTTGTAAATATTTTAATAGTGTACAAAATGGAAATTTGGAATAAACATTTAAATACATACTTGTATGTTTTCATTACTAACTAGTGCATAAATATATCTCTTCACAAACATATTTATCAACGAAGAAAACTGCTAGTGCTTTTAATTCATGAGAATGTTCATGTCCATCATTGTGTTATTTTCCACAGTGTCACTCTGTATCATGGTTGAATGAGACTGTGAAACAGCTACTGACGATTTGGTTTCAAATCCAACAACATTCAGCTATTTAGCTGTAAAACCTATAGTCAATCATTTATCTGACCATGATATTCAAATGTTATCAATAAAATTTACTGGCGAGTTAGGCACTGATTATACCAAAACTGTTATATCACTGTACCATTAACAATGACTATCACCATAGTGAGAAGTTATGGAAATAATGTAAGGGAGAATTTTATAAAGCACGTTAATAGTAACTTTAACTCTTCCTTAAATATATTCCAGGAACAACTCCAATCTCGTTTTTTTAACAATAAAACAAGGGCAATACTGAACAGAAAGATAAAAACTGGATAACTCCTGGCACTAAAGTATCTTGTGGGGAGAGGAAAGCTCTGTGTAATCCAGTGGCTATAAACACAGAATCCAGAAATAAGAAATGGAGTAAAGATTCTTGTGCAGACAGTGCATGTACCAACAACAGTGTATATCTTGATTTGCTCCACATTCGTGAAGGTTCTCCTCCATGATGTAATCTATGGAACATGATGAATGACAGAAAACCACCACCTGTTGGTCTCACTGCAGACCAACAAACCTTCTACATTTCAAAGAATATCCAAAATGTGGCATATTCCCTGCTCCTGTTACATAAAACTGCAATCCTCTGGTAGAAATATCTGGCCTCAGTACAAAAACATTCACTATTCTTGAAATGTACAAAAAGTTATCCCAATATACTCATGTCCAATTTCCACAACCTTTTTGCCACATCACAACATGGTCTCCCTGCAGATCAGTTTCCTTAACAGATTTAATCTATCCACAATGTACTGTACTACTTGAACCTAAGTTATATAAATCTTGATCTGTGTCTTGTTGTTTCAACAGCAAATAAGAAAATTCTGAGGATGCTTTCTAATAGGAGCTTGTACAAATCTATGAAAATGCAAACAAAAAGACTATCATGGTAAGTGATATAAATTAATCACTCAGTTTAAAAGCAGGTACATGTCACTAATAAAAACTGTACTGGTAGTTACTATCCACAGCCTTGAATCACTGAAACCAGAATGGCAGGTTACAAGATATGGTTACAGACAAAAAAGGTACTTACTTCTATTATTTTTTATTTGAAATTTTGCTTCTCAGTACATCAATTATTGCTCCATTATTTATAATTTATTCTAGTGGTTCAATTTGCTTAAAATAACAACAAAAATTTTCTGTTTTCACATTCGCCTTGTCACTCGAAAATTTTGATCTTTTTCGCTTCCATTACAAGCAGTTCTCTCTCAAAACTAGCAGATTGTCTTCTCTTCGCTGACTGTGTCAGTGACGATGGAGGTGGTGATGTGGTATCCATAGAGTTATGGTCTTTTGTGCTGGGCAGGAACTCCTCAGTCACAACACAATCAACGTGGCCATTGAAGACTATACTTTCACCAAGATCACTTTCTGTCACTTCAGTGTCACTGTCACCTTTTGATGACAGTGATTGTTGACATTCAAGTGCCACATTTGTTACAGTCTCTCTTGGTGTCATTATGTCCTTCAGAAACATCAACGTCTGGAAATAACACCACTTGCTACTCCATGCATTAGCTGCGTCACCTGATGATGTTATTGGTTTCTTCATCAGTTCTCTTCGCAAATAGTCTCTCAGGGATTTCCATTTGTTTTTGGCATCGTCTTCTGAAACCAGATAAGCAAATATGTAATAAAAGTTATCTTTGTGACTGTGGATTTATATTTTTCATTGTATTATGTGACCCATTAATTACACTAATATGAAAGTAGGAATATGTAAAACAACTGCAGTATAAAACTTCCTGGCAGATTAAAACTGTGTGCCCGACCGAGACTCGAACTCGGCACCTTTGCCTTTCGCGGGCAAGTGCTCTACCAACTGAGCTACCGAAGCACGACTCACGCCCGGTACTCACAGCTTTACTTCTGCCAGTACCTCGTCTCCTACCTTCCAAACTTTACAGAAGCTCTCCTGCGAACCCTGCAGAACTAGCACTCCTGAAAGAAAGGATATTGCGGAGACATGGCTTAGCCACAGCCTGGGGGATGTTTCCAGGAGAGCTTCTGTAAAGTTTGGAAGGTAGGAGACGAGGTACTGGCAGAAGTAAAGCTGTGAGTACCGGGCGTGAGTCGTGCTTCGGTAGCTCAGTTGGTAGAGCACTTGCCCGCGAAAGGCAAAGGTGCCGAGTTCGAGTCTCGGTCGGGCACACAGTTTTAATCTGCCAGGAAGTTTCATATCAGCGCACACTCCGCTGCAGAGTGAAAATCTCATTCTGGAAACATCCCCCAGGCTGTGGCTAAGCCATGTCTCCGCAATATCCTTTCTTTCAGGAGTGCTAGTTCTGCAGGGTTCGCAGGAGAGCTTCTGTAAAGTTTGGAAGGTAGGAGACGAGGTACTGGCAGAAGTAAAGCTGTGAGTACCGGGCGTGAGTCGTGCTTCGGTAGCTCAGTTGGTAGAGCACTTGCCCGCGAAAGGCAAAGGTGCCGAGTTCGAGTCTCGGTCGGGCACACAGTTTTAATCTGCCAGGAAGTTTCATATCAGCGCACACTCCGCTGCAGAGTGAAAATCTCATTCTGGAAACATCCCCCAGGCTGTGGCTAAGCCATGTCTCCGCAATATCCTTTCTTTCAGGAGTGCTAGTTCTGCAGGGTTCGCAGGAGAGCTTCTGTAAAGTTTGGAAGGTAGGAGACGAGGTACTGGCAGAAGTAAAGCTGTGAGTACCGGGCGTGAGTCGTGCTTCGGTAGCTCAGTTGGTAGAGCACTTGCCCGCGAAAGGCAAAGGTGCCGAGTTCGAGTCTCGGTCGGGCACACAGTTTTAATCTGCCAGGAAGTTTCATATCAGCGCACACTCCGCTGCAGAGTGAAAATCTCATTCTGGAAACATCCCCCAGGCTGTGGCTAAGCCATGTCTCCGCAATATCCTTTCTTTCAGGAGTGCTAGTTCTGCAGGGTTCGCAGGAGAGCTTCTGTAAAGTTTGGAAGGTAGGAGACGAGGTACTGGCAGAAGTAAAGCTGTGAGTACCGGGCGTGAGTCGTGCTTCGGTAGCTCAGTTGGTAGAGCACTTGCCCGCGAAAGGCAAAGGTGCCGAGTTCGAGTCTCGGTCGGGCACACAGTTTTAATCTGCCAGGAAGTTTCATATCAGCGCACACTCCGCTGCAGAGTGAAAATCTCATTCTGGAAACTGCAGTATACTTGGAAATATTAGCCAAAACGAAAGGAATATGTCTTCTGTTTTCCACTTGAGCAAAATTGATAGAGAATAAGACGAAAGTGAAACTTGTTATTCTACAAATTATATACCACTTAATTTTTAAGTACCATTGTAAAGTAATCAGCTAATTCTTTGGCTTCTTAATTATATTAATACAATACAAAATCTGAGTCACCTATCACAACAGTATTCAGGTCTTATACACACATAACAGCTTCAAAATATATAATCAGAACAACACACGCAGCAGTGAATAATGTAATCCACATACACTGCAGCTACCACAACATATCATTAGGCAAGTTACTGCGTATTACTTGGATTTCAAAACATCCGTGCATAACATAATATTCTAATACTAAGTGGCATAATTACAGTCATCTTCACATTGTCGAAAAAATAAAATATTTTATTACATGTACATTAATGAGACTGCCTACAACAGTTAACGAACGGAAAACTATACCAGAATGTTCAGGGATATTTAAGAACATGACAACTTCCCATTCCAGTCTTTACATTGTATTTACAAAATACAGAAGAAGAAAAGCAAACGTAGAGCAGATGCCATGAAAAAAAGGAAACTCCTTTGAGTCATGGATTTGTAAAGGTGAAAAAAATCTGATATTGAGCGCGGCGTCTACGTTTGCACACCTCATGAACGGCAGACATATCGTTATAAAAGGCAAAACTGAAGCGCATATTCAGAAAAGCTTTATTTTAATGATAAATAAATCCCTAAACTCTATTTTTGCGTGTATTGTGTAAATAAAATGTAGAAAATTTAAGTGGAGCAAGTACGTAATTTCTACCTTCATCACAGATGCCAATGTACATTACTAAGTATTGTAATGTAAAATGCGTCTTAATCAGTAGTTCTAATCAAATATTTAAAAAGTGTCATACATATTTAATCGCTTTTTGGCAACTGCAAAACGAAATCAGATAAGAAAAGAAATAACTCCAATGAGATGAACTTGTAACTGATATACGATCATAAACTATAAAACCAACTTTTTTTGGATATCGTAATGACATAAATATGAATATTCGCACATGCAAAAGAAAAAAAACGATACTTACTTGTTGAGCCCAATACATTGGCCACAGCCGCCCATTGTCCGCCCCCGGTAGCTGAGTGGTCAGCGCGACGGACTGTCAATCCTAAGGGCCCAGGTTCGATTCCCGGCTGGGTCGGAGATTTCCTCCGCTCAGGGACTGGGTGTTGTGTTGTTCTAATCATCATCGGTTCATCCCCATCAACGCGCAAGTCGCCGAAGTGGCGTCAAATCAAAAGACTGGCGCCAGGCGAACGGTCTACCCGAAGGGAGGCCGTCGTCACAGGACATTTATTTAGCAGCCCATTCTTGGTTACATGTGAATCTATTGTGGTAGTTTTTCTGTCTTATATCCCACAAACAGCGCCTCTGACTAACTTCTGCTATTGAAATTTCGGTGAAATCCGTCGACATGTTGTCTGCTGCCTCACAAAACCCTGTACAGTTTGGAATATGGCTGCCGCTGTCGCACGCGCTACAAGCGACAAGATTCAAACACGTTTGAATTCAAACGTCGCCATTTGCAGGCAGTGACACAGATGTCGCTCATGTAGGACACTTCCATAACAATAACTGCGGTTGTACTTTGCCGCCTGAAGCTGTCGCGCGCTGTCGGTCGCTTCTGTCGCCCACATAGGACATGGCCTTTCCCTCCTGCTGGTCAAGGCGGCACACCACGATGCGTTGGGCAACTGAAGTCATGGACGGCGGCAATCTGTTATTAAATGCGCGTTCCCGAAAAATGCAAGTACCCGGTCTCGCGTTCTGTTAATTCAGGATGCAGGTACTTCCCTATGAGCCTCTGGAACCTCGATGGATTCCAGTGTGTAGGTGGACCCGTTTGCTGGTCTGCCAAACCAATTTCACTCCGTGCCACGACTGTGCGTGTCGGAATATGTCAAATGTTTAGACAGACGACTCAAGACAAAGAAGTACACGCCTGCGTCACTCGTTCAAATGGCTCTGAGCACTATGGGACTTAACGTCTGAGGTCATCAGTCCCCTAGAACTTAGAACTACTTAAACCTAACTAACCTAAGGACATCACACACATCCATACCCGAGGCAGGATTCGAACCTGCGACCGTAGCAGTCGCGCGGTTCTAGACTGAAGCGCCTAGAACCGCTTGGCCACCGTGGCCCGCGCGTCACTCATGACCGTGATGATGTAAGCAGTACCTCTGACGGATCAGAAGGTGACTGGCACAGGCTCCAAGTCGCACACTAGCAAAGGACACAAGTCTCACCGTTCAGGTAGAGAGAGGGAGGGGGGTTGGGTTGTTTGGGGAAGGAGACCAGACAGCGAGGTTATCGGTCTCATCGCATTAGTGAAGGACGTGTAAGAAAGTCGGCCGTGCCCTTTGAAAGGAACCATCCCGGCATTTGCCTGGAGCGATTTAGGGAAATCACGGAAAAACTAAATGAGAATGGCCGGACGCGGAATTGAACCGTTGTCCTCCCGATTGCGAGTCCAGTGTCTAACCACTGCGCCACCTCAGTCGATTTAGGTAGACACCTGCAGTTCTTTACTAGCAAAGCGCCGCTACAAAAGACTTGCACAAGAGTGATCCTTCTTCCTTTCTCACCGCTTCCTCCTCAGCTCGGTTCCAAAAGAACATTTCTCTTTTTTGACTTACCCCTCTTTCGCACAAGCCAATCACGAGCTGGAGCCCAGTATCCTAAGCTTGGAGAATGGCCTTTGCACTGCCAACCGATTTGACAAATCATACAATTTAAAGTTAATTGGAAGAAAACGGAAAAACGATTCTGCTTCGCGGCCTCTTTCCCACACATTTGCCGTGTCTTTTGCTAACTCAATTAAGAGTGGAAGCACAGCCCTCCATAAACAACTTGTTATCTACCCCGTTGCCTCCATTTCAAAGTTTCCAAAGAACGGACATAAACTTACCAAAAGCATCATACTTAAACATGTTTTGAAACAGTCTGGACGTCTGGATGCCAGTTTCCCTGTCCCAAGGAAATACGCAGAACGTTTGCATTTATTTTGGCGGCTTGCTCTCTGACAAGGTCCCATCCTCTGCTGTATTCGGCTGGTCCCGGAGGAGATTCGAGTCCTCCCTCGGGCATGGATGTGTGTGTTTGTCCTTAGGATAATTTAGATTAAGTAGTGTGTAAGCTTAGGGACTGATGACCTTAGCAATTAAGTCACATAAGATTTCACACACATTTGAACATTTTTCTGGTGTATTCCCGGCCTAAAATGCGCTGTCGGCGACTTCTCAGCGCTGGCCCATATACCTACATGCCAGCCTCCCATCCGGCGCCAACTTAATGTGTTTTGCACAATACGACCGCGGCATGTCGCCTCACCGTTCCCCAGAAAAACACGCTTTGTCGGCCTACCAACGCCGTGCTTTTACTGCAGTAGTTTAAGTCTGCACTCTGTTCCTTTGAACGCAGGCAAAGCTTACCGTATTTCCGTTTGGCATTTACCGGCGTGATGTGTGGGTAATGAGCAGCTGCTCGACCATGAAACGCAAGTTTTTTCACCTTCCACCTAACTGCCATAGTACTTGCAGTTTATTCTGATGCAGTATGGAATTCCTGTGTGATGGTCTGGATGGATGTCTGCCTATTACACATTACGACCGTCTTCAACTGTCGGCGGTCTCTGTCAATCAACAGGCGAGGTCGGCTTGCACGCTTTTGTGTTGTACGCGTCCCTTCACGTTTCCACTTCACTATCATATCGGAAACATGTTTAGGAGTGTTAAATTTCGTGCACAGACGTATGACACAAGTGACACCCAGTCAACTGACCACTTTTGAAGTCCGTGAGTCCCGCGCAGCACCCCATTCTGCTTTCTAGATGTCTAATGACTACTGAGGTGGCTGATATGGAGTACCTGGCAGTAAGTGGCAGCACAATGCACCTAATATGAAAAACGTATGTTTTTGGGCGTGTCCGGATACTTTCGATCACATAGTGTTTTCCAGTGCTGGAGACGCCATCAGAGGCTTTAACGAGTCAGAACGCCGTTACAGTTTCAAACAGCCTCAGCAGGCGCATTGCTGTTATGCATCCAAGCAAGCTTTTGATGTAATCAGATCGCTGCCTAATAAAGCAGAGATAGCCGACATACGTTATGAGGTTGTAGTGGAGAAAAGTTTGCACCATTTGCGTTTTCTAGCACTAAGGCCCACATTGTATAATTTCACTCTTTCTCCTTTTTGTCAAAGATATTTTAGGGCTTTTGAATTTCTTTTGTGTCTGTGTAAATCTTAGTAAAGTAATGATCAGTGGTTACTAAGACTGTTGTGTCAGAGAAACGAATTTGGTGATCCCCAGGTGGCAGTGCGTGGTCTTCTACAGCTGATAGCTGATTTATTTGTCTTGTCTAGGGGACAGTTACTCTTGCGTTCCTTAAGGTGGGCGTTAATGCTTGTTGTTTTTTTTAGTTGCTATTTACACTTGACCGCAAGAGAAACTGATTTTCTAAAATAGTGTTGTGGTAAGTGGCGGCCATAGGTCCTTGCAGCGTCCAAATATTGACACACCTTTCTAATTGGGTTAAACACTTTAAAAACACTGTGTTTTCTAAGGTCTCTGCTGGTGCGATCTGTGATATTAAATACGAATGGAAGGAAACCGTACCCATTAGTTGGCTCTTTTTTCATTAGAAGCTCTAAATCTTTCAGGATGTAGGCCCCCATTCATCTGTTTGCCACAGTAGTCTCTTCTTCTGAAGGCAGATCTAGAATGATCGAGTTCATCCTCCAAACACTGGGGCCTACCAGTGTTTTGATAACTCCTCTCTTTCGCATCGGATGGTGACTGGAATTTCTGTGAATATATCTTTCTATGTGAGTGGATTTGCTGCAGACTTTATGATCTAAGATTCTTTCAAGTTTTCTAAGCACCTGAACATCCGAAAATGAAATTTTACCTTCATTATATTTTTCCATAGTGAAGTATATATTAGAATTATTATTGAAGAAATTTAAAAGTTCTGGCAATTCTATTTCTCCACGAGGCCATCGAACGTGGGTATCATCAACGTACTGAAACTAACATGAGGTATTTCTCCTTCGCTGACTGAAGGGCTGCTTCTTCAGAGGATTACACATGAAAATTCGCTACAACTGGGCTTAGTGGATTCTACATGGCAACACCATTAGTTTGCTCACATAATTTGTTGTCCCAATGAAAGCAAGTTGATGTGAGACAATATTTAAAGAGATCTACCGTATCTTTTCCGAAAATACTTTCCAACTATGTCATCAACTCACTAACAGCAATAGTAAACAGAGATAACAGTGTCAAAACTGATGGTAACACCATTTGGACTAAATCTGAAGGACTTTAATTTTTCAGTAAATCGACCAGAATCTGTAGTGTGTGTGTCAGGTTTTCCTATAAATTTCTGTAGGAGACTAAGTATTGGGCAGCCCCTCAGGTCGGACAGTCACTGCTACCGACAATCTATCTCAGTTGAATGTCATGTCTTTGAATTTTCCATACATCATTTTCCATTGACCACATCTTCTTTGGTGACACCTATGCTGTCAGTGAGGGGAATCGAAGAGGCTTATATTAGCTTATTCTCTGTCCTATGAACAGTATTTCTGGCTTGTCCCTTGAGTTCTCTGTATCTTCTTGGATCTAATAAGTCCCCAGTTCTCTACCGGTAGTCTTCTATTTCCATTATCATCACTGTAACATTACCTATACCTTCTGGCAGAATTAGAATATCATTACAAGAATTTAAATATCGGAGATCTTTCTACTAGCCTTTCGTAAAGTTACTGCCAGCTCATTTGCTCCTAAGCAAGATCCTGGCTATTCTGCACGTGGTACAGATAACAAAAAAAAAAAAAAAAACAAACAAAAAAAAAACAGAGTTCAACTTCGATGTCAACAACAATATCTTCCATTCGTATTCTAGAAGGTGGAAACTCATAGTTTTTTTCTGTGGCAAGCATATCTATTTCACTCTTAAATAGAACCCTGTCAGACCTATTAGTAACAGTATGACCCCTATCTGAAGGTAAGAAAGTTACTCTCTTCTTTTGCTATCTATCGAATGTCTACACTGAAGAGCCAAAGAAACTGGTACACCTGCCTAATATCGTGTAGGGTCCCCGCGAGCACGCAGAAATGCCGCAACATTACGTGGCATGGTCTCAATTAACGCCTGATGTAGAGCTGGAGGGAACTGACACCATGAATCCTGCAGAGCTGCCCATAAATCCGAAAGACTACGAGGGGGTGGAGACCTCTTCTGAACAGCATGCGCGAGGTATCCCAGATATTTTGAATAATGATCATGTCTGAGAAGCCTGGTGGCCGGCGGAAGTGTTTAAACTCAGAAAAGTGTTCCTGGAGCCACTCTGTAGCAGTTCCGGATCTGTAGGGTGTCGCATTGTCCTGATGGAATTGTCCAAGTTCTTTGGAAAGCTCAATGTACATGACGGATTCAGGTGATCAGACATCTACATCTACATCTACATCCACGTGATTACTCTGCTATATACAATATAGTGCCTGGCAGACGGTTCAATGAACCACCTTCAAGCTGTCTCTCTACCGTTCCACTCTCGAACGGCGCGCGAGAAAAACAAGCACTTAAATTTTTCTGTGAGAGCCCTGATTTCCCTTATTTAATCCTGATGATCATTTCTCCCAATGTAGGTGGGTGTCAACAGAATGTTTTTGCAATCGGAGTAGAAAACTGCTCATTGAAATTTCATGAGAAGATCCCGTCGCAACGAAAAACGCCTTTGTTTTAGTGTTTGCCACTATAGCTCACGTATCATGTCTGTGGCACTATCTCCACTATTTCGCGATAATACAAAACGAGCTGTCCTTCTTTGTACTTTCTCGATGTGATCCATCAGTCTCACTTGATCCGGATCCCACACCGCATAGCAATACTCCAGAATAGGGCGGACAAGCGTGATGTAAGCAGTTTTTTAGTAGATCTTTTGCACCTTCTAAGTGTTCTGCCAATGAATCACAGTCTTTGGTTTGCTCTACCCACAATATTATGTATCGGATCGTACGAATTTAGGTTATTTGTAATTATAATCTCTAAGTATATAGTTGAATTTACAGCCTTAAAATTTGTGTGACTTATCGCGTAATCGAATTTTAGTGGATTTCTTTTAGTATTCACGTGAATAACTTCACACTTTTCTTTATTCAGGGTAAACTGCCACTGCTAGCACCATACATATATCTTATCTAAATCGTTTTGCAATTCGTTTTGGTCACCTGATGACTTTACAAGACGGTAAATGCCAGCATAATCTGAACAATCTAAGACTGCAACTCAGATGGTCTCCCATGTCATTAATATAGATCAGGAATATTGGAGGACCTCCAACACTTCCTTGGGGAACGTCGGATATTACTTCTGTTTCACCCGACGACTTTCCGTCTATTACTACGAACTGTGACCTCTCTGCCAGGAAATCATGAATCCAGTCGCACAGCTGAGGCGATTTTCCATTAGCACGCAATTTGTTTAGAAGATGCTTTTGAGGAACGGCGTCCAAAGCCTTCTGGAAATCTAAAAATATGGAATCAATTTGACATCCCGGGTCGACAGCACGCATTACTTCATGAATATAAAGAGCTAGTTGTGTTTCGCCAGAACGATATTTTCTGAATCCGTGCTGGCTACGTGTCAATAAATCATTTTATTCAAGGTACTTCGTAATGTTCGAATACAGTATCTGTCCAAAACCCTATTGAAAATCGGCGTTAGTGATGTGGGCCTGTTTTGCCACGGATTACTCATACATCCCTTATTGGGTATTAGTGTGACTTGAGCTATTTTCCAGTGTTTAGGTACGGATCTTTCTGTGAGCGAGTGGTTGTATATAACTGCTAAATATGGAGCTATTGGATGAGCATACTCTGAGAGGAACCTGACTGGTATACAATCTGGACTGGAGGCCTTGCCTTTATTAAGTGATTTAAGCTGCTTTGTTACACCGAGGATATCTACTTCTATGTTTCTCATCTTGGCAGTTGTTCTTGATTGGAATTCAGGAATATTTACTTCGTCTTCTTTGGTGAAGGAGTTTCGGAACACCGTGTTTAATAACTCTACTTTAATGGCACTGTCATCAGTGACTTCACCGTTGTTATCGTGAAGTGAAGGAATCGACTGCGTCTTGCCACTGGTGTGCTTTATGTATGACCAGAATCTCCTTGGGTTTTCTACCAGATTTCGAGACAGAGTTTCATTATGGAAGTTATTAAAAGTATCTGGCATTGAAGTACGTGCTATATTTCGAACTTCTACAAAACTTACCCAGTCTTGGGGATTTTGCGTTCTTTCAAATTTGACATGCTTTTTTCGTTGCTTCTTCAACAGCGATCTGACCCGTTTTGTGTACCATGGGAGATCAGTACCATCACTTACGAATTAATGTGGTATATATCAATTGCTGTCGATACTATCTCTTCGAAATTATTCCACACATTTCTGCGCTTACGTAATGAGAACATAATGAGTGGAGACTGTCTCTTAAAAAGGCGATAAGAACGTTTTTATTAGCTTTCTTAATAGATGTACTTAACGTTTCTTTTTGATGGTTGGGGGTGTTACAGTATTCAGCCTAGCAGCAATTGCCTTGTGGTCGCTAATAACTGTATCCGTCATTATACTCCCTATTTATCCACGATTATTTGCTGCTAAGATGTCAAGTATGCTTTCGCAACCGTTTACGCTTCGAGTGGGCTCATGAACTAACAGTTCAAAATAATTGTCTGAGAAAGCATTCAGTACAATTTCGGATGACTATTTATGCCTGCCACCGGCTTCAAACGTATAATTTTTCCAGCATATCGAGGGTAGATTGAAGTTACCACTTATGGTAATGTATAAGTGGGGTACCTATTTGACAGGGTGCACCTGTCAGAGTCGTGTCTAGACGTATCAGGGGTCCCATATCACTCCAAATGCGCAGGCCCCACACCATTACAAAGCCTCCACCAGCTTGAACAGTCTCTTGCGTGAAATGCAGCATCCATGGATTCATGAGGTTGTCACCACACCCGTAGACGCCCATCCGCTCGATACAGTTTGAAACGAGACTCATCCGATCAGGCAACTTGTTTTCAGTCATCAACAGTCTAATGTCGGTGTTGACGGGCCCAGGCAAGGCGTAAAGCTTTCTGTCCTGCAGTCATAAAGGGTACACTTGTGGGCCTTCTGCTCCGAAAGCCCATTTCGATAATGTTTCGTAGAACGGTTCGCAACTTGACACTTGTTGATGGCCAGCACTGAAATCTGCAGTAATTTGCGGAAGGCACTTCTGTCGTGTTGAGGAATTCTCTTGAGGTGTCGTTGGTTCCGTTCTTGCAGGATCTTTTTCCGGCTGCAGCGATGTCGGAGACATGATCTTTCACCGGATTCCTGATATTCATGGTACACTCGTGAAATGGTCATACGGGAAAATCGCCACTTCATCGCTACCTCGGAGATGCTGTGTCCCATCGCTCGTGCGTCGACTACAGCACAGCGTTCAGTCTCAGTTAAATCTTGATAACCTGCCATTGTAGCAACGAATCTAACAATTGCTCCAGGCACTTTTGGTGTAATATAGGCATTGCCGACCGCAGCGTCGCATTCTGCCTGTTGACATATTTCTGTATTTGAATACGCATGCCCATATCAGTTTATTTGTTGCTTCTGTGTAATGCTGCAGAATCTACTTCCATGGTGTGGTAGTTTAACAATCGATTTATCCTAAATATAACATCACAGCTTATTACTGAGCATAAGGTAAACTCCATTAACTTACAGGTCACAGCAGCCATGTCCTGTCACTTGTGATGGAGGAGCTTTCGGAGCAGCGCTGACTCTGCAATCAAAGATCGATGCACAGCCGCAGAAATGAAGTTTTTCTACACTCTTCGAAAATTCGATGCTATAGAGGTGTCTCTGCATCGCAGCAGAAAGGTGAGAGAACTACGTAAATGAGAACACTTCTTCTGTGTGCCTTCCAAAAGTATATCTTCTCTTGACACTTCCTCCTCATAAAGGCGTTTAGCAACATAATATAGGCTTTCAAGCACGATGATTGCTTTATTGCTGTTATTTTTTTTTCAAGGACGTAAGACCGTGGTCCATGGCTTATCTTACTGCCTAACGTTCCGTATTCCAATGCTGGAGACTTCATAAGAAAGTTTACCTAGTGAGATTGCAGTTACAGTCTCAGACAATCTCAGCAAGCTGACTGAACTGCTAAGCTCGGTTCATGACGTCATCAGACCTCTGCCTAAGAGAGCGGTGTTGCACCGACGTATGAAGGCCTATGTTTTGCAGCTTGTAGTAGGAAGAGTTGGCACTGATTGTTTTACTTAGCACTAAGGCCCACAACTTCTGTTCCATTAATTTTTTTTCGCTTCAATTTCTATGGCCTCCGTGTACATCCTAGCAAAGTAATGATTAGATCGTGCTAAAACCACTGTGGGAGAGACACGAATCTGGTGGTTCCTTGGCAGCAGTACATGATCAGCTACTGTGATTTATTTGTCTTTTCAAAGCGACCGTTACTCTTGTGTTCCTTAAGTTGCGCGTTACTGCTTATTTTTGTAGTTCCTATGTGCACTGGCCCGCAAGTGCTAGGGATTTCATATATTCCTGCTGTGACAAGTGGCCGGCGAAAATCCTTTGCAGTGCTCAAATACTAGAACACCTGTCTAGTTTGCTTTAACACTTTATCAATACGATGATTTCTGAGTTATCTGCTGGTGCAGTCTTTGATAGTTGTTACAAATTAAAGGAAAACATACGTCTGCCCGATTCCGCTATGTAAGGTAGCGTTATGATAAGATAAAGAATCGACGGTTGCGTGGATGCAATAGAACAGTTCGGTTTGTTGAGCTCCTTTGAGACTGTAACTGTTTTCTGACTCGCGAAAACCTTTGATGACGTCTGCAGGATTTGAAGACGAAACGTAAGGCGGTGAAATATACTCTGGATCACGGCCTTACGCCTATTAAAAAATATTAGCAGTAGTGTCAGTATTATCTCGCCCTCGAGGAGTACCACAACCCAGATGACTCCCGTCAAAACTGTTAGTGTGTTGTATGTAAAGAGACATCCTTTTTGTATAAAATACGGCAAGGTGTCGAAAGATGAGAGCTCAGTTACGCTTTAAATTTTATGTTTAAATATATGAGATTGTTAGAGTAGACAGGATGATAAAATATCAAGAAACGAAAAGTGGAGATACAGTAGACACAAAAGGGATGGTACTGTGCTGATAGACTTAGGATAACTATTTATAAAATATACTCGGAATATTTTTATAAAAAGTAACAATATTATTAATGTCATTATAGTACTGAAGTCGATCAACCTTAATTAATGTCATAACTAAATATGGAAGCATATCATGAGTTTAATTAAAGACATTGATAAAGCATTTTGTAGGCAATTAATTTTCAAAATACGATATCTCTGAGAGAATTTATCGTTTTGTAAAAAGGGGTGAATGAGTAACATTTACAGTACATTAATATTCCCTAAACAGTAACACTGTGCAATATGCAGCAAGCTCTAATGCTGCTGAGACTATTAGAAAGTGGAGACGCCATGATGGCGAGTTACGGTCACACATTCCAGCCGGAGATAGTGTGGTTGGTTCCAATTGGCTGAGTAAAGCCGACCCTTATAAAGGAGTGAGCATATTCCTGACCACTGATTGGCTAAAAGGCAGGATCTCCAGTGTCAGTGCTCGTTAGAGTCAGGTGGCGATGGCCAACGTGAATGGTCGTATAAGAGATGGTCATAGCCGTTTGTGTGAAGTAATTTCAGTATTATTAGTGTTGGGAGACAGCAGTTGCTGATTATGATCATGCGTGTAAACTCACTCTTAAGAAATATTGCATTTTTATAGTCGGTTGTGGGCCGTGGTCGATTACGGTCGCCCATGCAACGCCACTGTTAAGATTTATTGCATTATTAGAGTTGGACGACACAGGCCAAAGTGGCTGATCACGTATCTAATGGCCGAACCCACCTGTGGTCACGAGCGTAAATTTTGTTAAAAGCGAGAGCTGTAGCATGCGTAACTTGTTTCACTGCTCAGAATGTTTTTCAAAAAGTGTTGTTAAGCGTTATTGGATTTATGTGGCAGCAATTTACACTAGTCATTTGTCATACAGTCATTTGCCGTAACTCTTTCGTGTGGTAACGATGCTGTGGGAAGACTTAGTGTTCGGAATAAAATAACGCATCTCTTTAATTGTACTGAAGTGCTCTTCACTGAGAAGAGGATCCTCATTTTACTGTAATCATAACCGTCACTGCTCCAATTCATAAACAAAGCCATGGCTGAGCACATGCTCTGCAGTAAAAGGGACATTATCATCTTTATAAGACGACAGGTGGGAGATAGAAACACTGCGAGGTGTGCGTGGTCTTTAAGGCCTACATTCCAAACTGCAACTCTCATGTGTAGTCTCATGTGTACGGTCGCTCTGTTAAGTCAGCCACCGGGGGACGACTTTTGAAGCAATGAAGTTGTATTGTTATGACGACGGACGCTGTTTGGTGTACCGCTCTGACTGGTTCCACAGAATGTCTCTTAAGCTATTTCACATAGAGTCTTATCAAGAGGTGTTTAATCACCGTTGCTAAACCATG
The DNA here is from genome assembly GCF_021461395.2 of Schistocerca americana. Classification (NCBI taxonomy): domain Eukaryota; kingdom Metazoa; phylum Arthropoda; class Insecta; order Orthoptera; family Acrididae; genus Schistocerca; species Schistocerca americana. Next base: position 336,782,090 of record NC_060130.1, read on the forward strand.
CACATTCAAACATTTCAAGCTGTAAATCATTCAAATGACTTCAAGTCGTATTGCTTGAAATAATTCTGTCATTCTTGTTTGACTATTATGACTACCATACTGGGTCCACATCGTGTTGTAAAGTGAACAACTGTAAGTCCCTCATTACCACATTATAAAATTATTTTGATCTTGTGATTAAGCTTTTCATATTCATCATTATCCAGGTTACTATATTATGCGTGAAATGCTTCCGTTGCGAATTAAATGTAGGGTGTGCTCGTCATACACAATTATTTTCTTTTATCTAGGCTGGTTCTCTTAGTAGATGTGTTGTTTGGGCTGTTTTTGGATTTCTGCAAGACATTACCAGGACAAGGTAGACATACTTGGTAGAAGTTAAATCATCTGCTTATCAGTGCACACCACTTGCAAATTTGTTATCCCTTTGCCAGGATTTTGTTCATTTTGAATACTAACGAACACTGCAATGATTTGCAGATGCTAAATATGTATGGGATTTGGGTATACTGCAAGTCCTGATTACCTCCTCACCGCTCTCTGTATCTCCTCCTCCTCAAAAAAAAATGTTCAAATGTGTGTGAAATCTTGTGGGACTTAACTGCTAAGGTCATCAGTCCCTAAGCTTAAACACTACTTAAATTCTCCTAAGGACAAACACACACACCCATGCCTGAGGGAGGACTCGAACCTCCGCCGGGATCAGCCGCACAGTCCATGACTGCAGCGCCTGAGACCGCTCGGCTAATCCCCCGCGGCTCCTGCTCCTCCTTCCTTCTCTCTGTCCATTGCCCCCCCCCCCCCCACTCTCTATCCGTCTCCTTCTCCCACTACCTTTCTCGACCTTTTCTTCCGTCCTATCTTTGCTCATCTCCTCCTTCCCCTCTCTATGTCCCTTTAGCAATCCCCTGAACGTTGAACCTTGTGTATTGTTGTAGCTTATGAAATGTTGATTGAGAACTGAAATCGTTTGAAATAATTCGGTAAATCGGTTCTAATCATTGGTATATGGGGTATGAGAGGCCTGTCGAGCTGCTGGTTATGTGAGGGTAGTAGCTTCAACAATAGAATTTCCTATAGTTTTAATCAGCAAATGAGTAAGACTACCAAGTTTCGAATGATCACATTCCGTAATAGTATTCTAATCATAAGCCCACAGCCATGAATAGAACTTTCCTATTTTCTTTTATAACCGGCTACGAGGAAAGAAACAAAATAGTTGCGCATACAATTTTTGTTTAAAGTTATATATGTAAGGAGAAAGAATACGTAGGGGAGAAACTAATTGTCCAATGGTTTAAATGCCCTGTTATCGCACTCAAAAGAAACTGAAAAATAAACACCACGTACACCCTTTCATAGCACAGAGTAGCTCAGTATTTTCTTCCTCACAGTTGTTTTAACAGAAGTCCTGTACGTTGTTGTTCCAAAAAATATTGCCTATGCCCTTCCGAATGTTAATTAGAGCATGTGTAAAAATTTGAAGTACATCCGTCACGAAATTTTCGAGATATTTGTCAACAATCGTGTAGAAATTGGAAGTAAATCGGTCAAGAACTTTTCGAAATTTTTGTTACCAGTGTCTGTCCAAATGTTACTCTAGTCTTGATTCAAGAAGTACAACGGTCAAGAAATATTCGAGGATTTCGCTAACTACGTCGACGCCTTCAGTTATATACAAGGGTTGGAACTTTAATAGTGGCAACTATTTATTCACAACCGATACAAAAGAGTTACATGTTTGCACCTGTTACTGTCTTTCAGCCGGCTGGGGTGGCCGAGCGGTTCTAGGCACTACAGTCTGGACCCGCGCGACCGCTACGGTCGCAGGTTCGAATCCTGTCTCGGGCATGGGTGTGTGTTATGTCGTTAGGTTAGTTAGGTTTAAGTAGTTCTAAGTTCTAGGGGACTGATGACCTCAGAAGTCAAGTCCCATGTGCTCAGAGCCATTTGAACCATTTGAACTGTCCTTCAATGTAGTCAGCAGCGTTATGCAGAACCCGTTGCCAGTGATGTGGAAGGCGTAGTATACCTTTAGCAGAGCCTGTTTTTTTTATGATGCGAATGGACTGGTCTACTACCTGTCGAATCTCGAGAACAGTTCTGAAGCGAATGCCACCGTCAATGCACAGTATTACTGTTCGTTTTTGGATCATAACCTGCGGCCAGCTTTGCGAAAGAAGCGGCAACACTTTCTGCGTAACCCACCCATCATTTTGCACGACAATGCGCGGGCGCATACAGCGCTAGCTGTGGCTGCTCTGTTCGGTCGATGGGACTGGGAAGTACTGTACCATCCACCATATTCCCAGGAGTTAAGTCCTTGTGGCTTTGATTTGATTCCGAAGATGAAGGAACCACTTCGTGGCATTCGCTTCAGAACTGTTCCAGAGATTCGACAGGCAGTAGACCGCTCCTTTCACACCATCAGCAGAACAAGCTCTGCTAACGGTATACTACGCCTTCCACATCGTTGGCGACGGGTTCTGTGCAACGCTGGTAGCTACTTTGAAGGACAGTGACAGGTGCAAACATGTAACTCTTTTGTATCGGTTATGAATAAATGTTTGCCACTATTTGAGTTCCAATCCTCGTATATATGAGGTACTAGGAATCGACCCATACCGAAACACCAACTTTAGTACTTAGTGTAGCCTCCACAGGCAGCAATGCATGGAGGAAAGACGACGTCGGTTATGATCCGATGACGGCATTTGCCACCTGAGTAAAGTAGATGTACTGATAATGGTTTCAACGTCGTCCGACAACATACAGCGTAGTGTCACAGCCATCAGAGCTCCATCTGTGTCTACCGTTTAATAGGGAATGCTCACAGCCCGAAAGTTTAGTGTGGTACGAACGTGTGGAGCTAGCAGGCAACCTTGCCACGGAGGGAAACTCGTGTTTCCGATAGCCCACTGGGCGAGTGTGAAAGGGCGTAGTGGCCTTCCGAGAGGTTGGATGGTCGTTTCGGAGAATTGCCACACAAGTTGGACGTGTTGTAGCAGTTGTGCAACGGTGCTGGTATCAGAGGTCATGTGAACATTCTCTCACCTGTAGACGAGGTTCTGGACGTCCACGCAGCACAGATGTCTGACAGGATCGTCATATTGTGAGGGCAGCAGTGACAGATCGTACAGCTAACACAGCATAAATAAGAGGGCTCGTGAATCCACATGTGTCAACACGAACTGTTGCCAATCAGTTCTCAGTAGTGGGACTATGGGCACGCACACCTCTAGCCCATCATTCACTAACGCCACAGCATCTACGTGCACGGCTCCATTGGTGCCGTTCAAAAGGTTCAAACGGCTCTGAGAATTATGCGACTTAACTTCTGAGATCATCAGTCGCCTAGAACTTAGAACTAATTAAACCCATCTAACCTAAGGACATCACACACATCCATGCCCGAGGCAGGATTCGAACCTGCGACCGTAGCAGTTGCTCGGTTCCAGACTGTAGCGCCTAGAACAGCACGGCCACTCCGGCCGGCATTGGTTCCGTCAGACGATCACTTGGAAGATAGAATGGCGCGCTGTTGGTCTTCAGCGATGAGAGCAGATTCTGCCCGCACACAAGTGAAGGTCGTTTCCGCACATGACATAGACCTGGTGAGCACCGTGTTGTAGAGTGCATTCGTCCAAGACGCATTGGGCCCATCCCGGCCCTTATGGTCTCGAATACGATAAACTTCAACTCTCATTCACCTCTGGCGTTTCTGGAGGGGACTCTAACAAGCATCTCGGTACGTGCAGAATGTTGTTAGATACGTTCTTTTGCAGTTCTTGCCATAGGAAAGGGATGTGTTGTTCCAAAGGGATGATGCTCACCTGCAAATTTCCCGTGAACCTCACCGTGCTCTGCAAGGTATGTAGCGACTTTCCGGGTCAGCACGATCTTCGGACTTGTCTCCAGTCGACGACGTGTTTGGGCTGTGATGGGACTAGAAGTGCCTCGTGCGACTTGTCAGCCAACAAATCTTACAGAAGTACATAAACTGGTTGAGCATATTAAAGTATTATGTCAAAATTGGAAGTAAATTGGTCAAGGTCGTTCCGAGATTTTTGTTGATAACTTGGAAACTTCGATAATTTATATAGTATATGTATTTTATTAGAGTATCATATCAAAATAGGAAGTAAATCAGCCAAGAACTATTTACGATTACTACGAATGACGTTGTCACATTACATCGTACTTGCACTTATATACCACATATTTTTACAAAGTTTGTAGCCTTTGTACGTTCGAATGTTTATTGCAGTATGGTGTGATAATTTTAAATAAATTGGGCAAGTACTTTTTGAGATATTGATAACAGCTTTCAACAACGACTTGTCTTTGTATAGTAGTGTAGATTCTGATGTGTGATGTGCAGTTACTTGCAGTTTCTATCATTTAATGTTAATTCCTGTTAGTGTAAACCAGTTCCAAATTTGGCTTACTCTGGCATGATCTTCTGCAGTGAAATTCTGATTAGTTGTTAATTTCAGTACAACTCACTCATTGTTTCATACTGTCAGTGTTCAACAAATTTTCGTAATAACTGCATGTCTTGCGAGTGCCGAGCTGTGGGAGTGATCAGTCAATTACTACTGCTAGCAGTGTTGGGATACTATAGAGAGGTTTTGTCTGTACATTCTCCATTAATGAGTCTTACTTGAGGGATGATACTTCGTGTGAGCTATAAGCTACGTACTTCTTGCTCTCAGAACAGTGTGATAAAATTCTTATTAATGTATGCATCATGCTTGCTAAATGTGATACTGTGTTTACACATTATGATAATTGCGTGTTTTGCCATCTTCATGCTTAGTGTATGTTAACAGTCAAATACCAATTCTGTATGTTACACTGGCCAACGCCAATGGGAGGGGTCACATTCTCTATCTAGGATAAATCACATTACTTATGTATTTCCACAATTTTGGCAGAGTAGAAGATTAAAATGTTGATTATTATTAGTGGGAAAGGGTTCCTGGGACATTTTTAGTAAAAAATTAATAGTTTTTTTACATTTATTTGTATTAATTTCACAATTACAAGGATAACTCAGATTCACATTCAGAACACTTTACAATACGAACTACTTCTTCTTTCTTGATGTGTGCAGAGCAGATATACTTCCTGCGAGAAGTGCAAGATTTCATGTACTTACGGTCTTTGCTTCGGGCGCATAATTAACAGTGTCCTTTCTTTGGCAGATTATGCACAGCTGCACATGTTACTTTCCGTCGCGACTCCGTAACGTTGTTTCCTCTGCTCAGAGCACCTTGATTTTGATAGCACTCATACCCAAAAGTTGATAACGCTGTAGTGTATTTTGAGTGCAGACCTACAGCATTTTGAGCGCGTCTTTTCATGTTGAAGTTACAAAGTTCACGAGTAAGATCTTTCAGGTACTTCTTTCTTCCAGAGCTTTTTGTCGGGTAATTATTTGTTCATTCCTTATGTGTATCTTGAAATACAACATATGAATTGTATGCTGCAACGTCAATCAAGTTGAAAAACACCGCCATTGGCCATCGACGCTTTGCTCGACGGCAGCTGTACGTTCTTACACACTTATCGAATGTATCCACTCCTGACTTTGTACAGTTGTAGAATAGGATGATGTCTTTCTTCTCTTCCGTCGCATTCATATCATGATGTTGGGTTGACAATACTGTGACAATCTTTCCTTTCTTAGGCACGTAACTGACAAACGTGGCATCATCACTAAAGGCAAATCGATTGTTCCCGGTGTAGCTTTTAGAGAAACGGGACGGAGTTCTGTAGGAACATGGCGTCTGTCACTTCGATTAGTACCAACTGTAGTTATTTTCTTTTTCAAAAGATCAGATGCGAGTGGAACGGTAGTGAACTTACTGTCCATGGTAACATTTCTTGCAGATTGTTTCAAGTTAGACATTTCATTCAATGTTCTAACTATTTCAGGGTCATTGTTATGACTCTTCTCATTAGCGTGTTTTCCAGCGTCGGGATCCGCAGCGAAGCAGTATTTCGTATCTGAATCACATAACATGTTCACCTCTATTCCATATTTTCCTGGTTTTGTTGGAATATATAGCCTGAATGGGCATCGCCCATGGAAGGTCACAAGTTCTTCATCCACTGTGACTGACTCACTAGGATTATAAAACTCAGGAAATTTACTATCATGTTCCATATATCCCTGATAGGAGCAAATTTGTCGGTCTGTCTTCTAGCTGCACGAGTTAGAGCATCATCAAAACGCAAGCACTTCAGTAAGAGCCTCAGTCTATGCTCCGAAAATGAAGCTCGGAACATCGGAAAGGTTTCTTTACTAAATGTATCACGTAAACTGTCCTTGTTCTGTCTATGGACTCCACAGTTCAATAGAATTCCAATTGCTGACACAATTTCTTCACTTTCGAATTTTTTATGAAAATATCTTCGGATGATTCCCTAAGATTTCCAAGCTTTTGATTGGTAGACATCAAAATGTTATCCAGGATGTTATCATAGAAGTACATAGGAAAAGCTAAACCTGGTGTATCAGGTTTTATCCCTGGCTTAGTTCCTTTCGGGGTTCTCATTACGTTAGCAACAGACCTCCTCCTTTGATTTACGTAAGAGCTTCTCTTCCATATCATACTTGACGGGGCCACCATGTCTTTTTCAAGTTCATTAATTTGTGCTATCGGCCTGGGTCGTCTTCTTGTTGGTTGAATATCTATAAAAATATTAAACCAGAACCGAACACTAGGAAACTAAGCACTCTACCCAGACACACATCCTAATATACTCCAAAATACCTGCAAAAGTAATAAAAATCGTTACTTACCCTGCTCACTTTCATCCAACTCGCTGCTGTCAGAAACTACTTGATCTGGAATTTCCATGACTAAATATTCAGTTTCACTGCTTGAGCTTTCGGATGGTTCACCACTAAATTCATAGTCTGAACTCTCAAGCACATTTCTAATTTCGTCATCGGTCAATTTCATCTTCTTGTACATTGTGTCAAATGCCACAAAGATATTACCTTCCACTCGCCACACTGTTTACCGGTTGACTGCGAGTGGTGATTGTTGACCAGCTACACCTTCAGTTATAACAATCAAAAAATGGTTCAAATGGCTCTGAGCACTATGGGACTTAACTTCTGAGGTCATCAGTCCCCTAGAACTTAGAACTACTTAAACTTAACTAAGCTAAGGACATCACACACATCCATGCCCGAGGCAGGATTCGCACCTGCGACCGTAGCGGTCGCGCATTCCAGACTGTAGCGCCTAGAACCGCTCGGCCACCCGGGCCGGCTTATAACAATCGCTATGACTCAACAATGAGTGTAAAGCAAAAGCTGTTCTTATTGTCGATTGTAGCAATTATAATTATGACAAATTTCATGTATTTATTAAATAAAATACTGAACACGACAGGAGTTTTAACCTAAAAACATCGTTGGCGTCCGTTACTGACACCCCCCCCCCCCCAATTGGTATGCAACTGTTAAAAATTTATCTGCAGTTGCCACAAGTGGCATTTGGTTTTTAAACTTTCGTTGTGATACTAATTAGAAACATCAGATTCTGTGGATTCTCCTGTAAATGATTGAGAGCAGTTTAATATGAGTGAAGATTTTATAGTATCTTTTATATTTTTCTGGAGTGAGTAAAAGGAGATTTGTTTTGCTGGGATTAAACTAGTCTTCTAGTCTTACTAAGATTCTCGACACATGTCTCTGCTGTTAACAGAATATGCTGAAGTGCAGTCACATTCTGCTATCCTAATTTTGGAATTAAAATTTTTGTGGGAAAACTAGGACTACTTTAAAGCAGAATTTTATTTAAAGTGGTAGATGCACTTTATGAAACTGAAGTTAAATTTACATGTAAAATCTGAGTACTACTATTACAGAAGTAGAATAATTATATGTACTATGACATACTTTTATTACACATTCTGACTGCTGTTCATCGGCGACGAGGGATGGAATTTGCAAGCCAGTACCGCAAATGGACCTCCAGTGAGTGGCGACAAGTGGCATTGTCGGATGAATCACGTTTTATGTGTCATCGGAGGGGTGGCCTTGGGCTAGTGCATCTACATCTACATGATTACTCCGCAATTCACATTTAAGTGCTTGGCAGAGGGTTCATCGAACCACATTCATACTATCTCTCTACCATTCCACTGCCGAACAGCGAGCGGGAAAAACGAACACCTAAACCTTTCTGTTCGAGCTCTGATTTCTCTTATTTTATTTTGATGATCATTCCTACCTATGTAGGTTGGGCTCAACAAAATATTTTCGCATTCGGAAGAGAAAGTTGGTGACTGAAATTTCGTAAATAGATCTCGCCGCGACGAAATACGTCTTTGCTTTAATGACTTCCATCCCAACTCGCGTATCATATCTGCCACACTCTCTCCCCTATTACGTGATAATACAAAACGAGCTGCCCTTTTTTGCACCCTTTCGATGTCCTCCGTCAATCCCACCTGGTAAGGATCCCACACCTCGCAGCAATATTCTAACAGCGGACGAACGAGTGTAGTGTAAGCTGTCTCTTTAGTGGACTTGTTGCAACTTCTAAGTGTCCTGCCAATGAAACGCAATGTTTGGCTCGCCTTCCTCACAATATTATCTACGTGGTCTTTCCAACTGAAGTTTTTCGTAATTTTAACACCCAGGTACTTAGTTGAACTGACAGCCTTGAGAATTGTACTATTTATCTAGTGAAATGATAATTAAATGGACACCCTAGCTGCAAACAGGCGTTGATGTACTTCATTGGGGACATGTTGAAAATGTGTGCCCCGACCGGGACTCGAACCCGGGACCTCCTGCTTACATGGCAGACGCTCTATCCATCTTTTTTTTTTTCTTTTTTTTTTTTTTTTTCTTTTTTGGGTCTCCTTCCTCCCCTTCAACCCATCCTTTACGCTCGCCAAGTGTTGCCTTCTCGGCCCGGCTTCTCCGCCTTTAAGAATGTAAGTAACTTGATGATGTGGAAACGCGCTTCTTCTGAACGACGAACGAAGTATGCCCCTTCTGTTGCCTTTGTTTGCAACATGGCTTGAATAAAAATAAATGTAAATTCCATTGAGAAGGCAGTCTCATAATTGTTGTGGAAATGTAACTGCATCTGTAGGTTTCGTTCTCCGTGCGTGGAAAAACGGAAAGAAGCAAACTCATTATTGCTGATAAGTATAATTTCCTTTTTCAGAAGGTAATGAAGTAAAATAGGCTTCTTCTGCTTGATTTTACACTTAATTAACATAAATGCGTCTTCTTGTGAAAAGAAAAGGAAAGAAAAACAGAAACTAAATAAATGGCATAAACCAGTTTCATCACTGTGTTTCTCCGAAACCAAAGTAATAGATACACATAGGCTTAATTGGTCTATACTGATGATCTTCTCTGACTACTTTCTGTTGGAAATCCTCCTCCTGCTACGTGAAGAACAAACTTTAACCAAAAATCATTCGTCTAATATACGAAATGCTTGAATGTGCAATGTAAATTACGCATTTCTAATGGTTACAGGATTGTTTTAGTTAAGAAGTTTGCGTAATTTTCTTTGTATTTTTTAGTACACATCAACTTGTGGTGCTCAGTTGTAAGGTATACCCAGAAGTCCTCCCTATTGCTTGATTCTTTTGTTAGGACGTAATGCATCGTTTGGCCTTTCAACCAGTTAATTGCATTTCGTTTTGTTTTAGGGTAAGGTATACCGTCAGGGTTTAAAAATTCAGCAGTCGTAACGGCATTGGGCGTAGTTCTGCTGATGCTCGCTATCTTTTGTCTTATGTAGAGCCATATTTCTTTTGCCCTGTCACACAGCAATCTATGCTCTTCGGTATCTGGTATTTTACATAATGGACACAGCGGTGACTCGGCCAATCGAATAGAGTGAAGTTTATAGTTCGTCGTAATTTTTCTGTTTACAGCATAGTACCAGGTCGATTTGACATACGTTGGTAAGTTCCGGCAGTGAATATTTTCCCATATTGTTTCCCAGTTATAACAAGGATACTTTTGTTCTACGTCGTTTCTGGGTTTGTCTTTCATCAAGTTATTATAAAGTTCTTTTACTTTCATGATGTCTTTTCCAGGAATCCTTGCCTGTATATAGCTGTATTCTACGAAAAAGTATTTCAAGTGGTATAGTCCGTTGGGTATGTGTTGGACATTTATAGGTGCACTGACGTCAGCAGGAGCTATTTCGTTTAACAAATGTGCAGCAAGGGTACCACTTGGCTCTTTCCATTGTTTGTATGTGGTAGCAAGGTATAAGGCTTGCGCTTTTTTGCTGACATCGGTAAGATTTAACCCACCACATTTCGTAGGGAGCATCAGAATGTCATATTTGACTTTGAAAATACGTCCGCGGCTCACAAAGTGTCCTAGTGCAGATGCGATGCTTTTCAACAAAGTCGCAGGTGGTGGCAGAACTTGTGCTACATAATTAACTTTGGATGTAATGTATACATTTGCCACTGTTACTTTTTGAAGTTCATCGAGTTTCCTAATACTATGTGCTTGTACAGAGGCGCGTATGCTGTTAAGTAATTTGCGATAATTCGCAGCAATAGTGTGCTTGATATTTCTTTTAAAATCTATGCCAAGACATTTCATGGTTACAAGCTCGCGTAACAGATCCTGCGTTTGCGTCCCAATTCCACGGCCGATGTTGAAAATCCCCGACTTTGTTCTATTAAGTTTTGCACCAGATGCCTGTTCATATTTTGTTACTATTCGTAGTGCGCTCTGTACTTCAGCGCCATTCACGACTAGGAAGCCAACATCATCAGCGTATGCCTTGCACACGATCTTTTCTCCATGTATTTGTAGTCCTTGTAGATGTTTCATAAGGGAGGCAAGCAGGGGCTCGATGGCGATGGCGAAGAGTGCCATTGACATTGGACACCCTTGCCTAATGGAGCTGGTGACGGCAATCGGGCGGCTAATGTGTCCATTGATGACAAATCTGGCTGAGTTGTTTGTTACTGTATTTCTTACTACCGCAATGAATAGAGGTGGGAAGCCCATTGCGCCCATGGTGCGAAGGAGAAAACTATGATTAACTCTGTCGAAGGCTTTGTCAAAGTCGAGTGAGATGAGTGCACATTTTATTTTGCAGACGTCGGCCGTTGAGATTAGGTCCCTGTAATCACAGAGGGTCTGGAGAATTCTTCTGTCTTTGCCCACACTTGTTTGATAAGGGCCAGTGACGCTGGTCATTGTGGTTTTCAGCCTGCGAGCGAGGATGCGGCCAAAGATTTTGTAATCGCTGTTTAAAAGCGTAATTGGCCTCAGAGCGCTTACAGATTTCGTATTGGTAGTTTTTGGCACTAGCACTACGAGTCCCTCACGAAATTCCTTCGGGATGTCATTCTCAGGGTTTAGCAGTTCGTTGCAGATGAGAGTAAACTTGCCTTTTACGAGGCCACTGAATCTGCGATAAAATTCTGCCGGAATTCCATCTGCCCCTGGAGCCTTATTTTTCGTGCTTCCATATATAGCTTCTTCGACGTCTTCTTCAGTCACTTCCGAGATGAGAGTTTGTGCTTCCCCGTGGCATACTTTGCCCTGGAGGTTAATCATTAACTCGTCTTGAAACTGTTCGTCAACCGGCTGACTAGACATTAAGGATTCGAAATGCTGTACGATTGCCTCTTTAATCTCTCTTTGCTTCGTCAGCTTCCTTCCATCATCAGTTGTTATTTCAGATAATATCTTGCGAGCCGCCCTTTTGCTTTCACGAATGACATGATAAATGGAAGTGACCTCGTGCTGGGCTAAGTTCTGGGCACGCGACCTTATTTGGTAGCCTTCCAGTTGTTCACGCCGTAGTACTAAGATTTTTGCTTTAATTTTGTTAATTCTTTCGTAGTTGTCCACAACTGTTGCATCGCACTTGTACAAATCCCTTAGACACTGAAAGTAAAATTCTATAGTTGATTTGTACCAAAAGTTTTTATCTTTGGAGTAGTTTATGAAAAACCTCCGTATTTTAGGTTTGGCATGTTTCAGCCACCAGTCAGTGCCAGAGTTGTACGAGCTAAATTTGCTTTCACACTCTCTCCATACCTTGTGAAATGCCTCCTGACAAGCATGGTCTTCCAGATGTGACACATTGAGCTTCCATGTGCCTCGACCTCTGAATGTCCCTTGTTTTATCAGATTGATTGTGCATATGTATGCAGCATGATCTGAAAAAACGGTAGGCCATACTTCGGACTGCAAAATGAGGTGTTTCAAATTGTGCGTTACATATATCCTGTCGAGACGGCTCGCCGAGTGACTTGTGGCGTGGGTGAAGCCAGGGGCTGCACCGTGCATATGTTCCCATGAGTCTATTAGTCTTAAGTCATTAACTATACGTTCCAGTTCAGTACACTTGTTAAAATTGGGAGTTTGGTCTTTGGCATGCAAAACACAATTAAAATCTCCTCCTAGGATAAGGTGATCATATCGAGTTCCAAATAGTGGGACAATTTCTTCTTTAAAGAACTCCGTTCTGCGGTGCCTGTTACTGGATCCTGAAGGGGCATACACGTTAATGAGCCGTATGTTGTTTATTGTGGCCGCTATGCCTTTACTGTTTGGTAGTTTTACTACATCTTGGACTACTATGCCCTCCTTTGTGAGCAGAGCCGTGCCCATTTCCGCTCCATGCCCTGGGTTTGTAATGGCGTTGAAGCCAGGTACGTTACCAAGCTCAATGTCTGTCACTTCTTGTAAAAGTATAATGTCACTGTCAGAAGCATATATAAAATCTTTTAAGTTCTGTAGTTTAAAGGAACTGTGAATCTTATTAAGGTTTACTGTCGCGATTTTGTATGCTTGTATGTCAGACATTCTTCATTCTACTTGATCTAACTTTAAAAAACATTCTTCTGTTTTGTCTCGCAAACGTCAGCTTTAAAACGCATCTTAATAATATTCTCCGGTAGCAAATGTTTCAGCGGTGTGTCCTTGTTCTTTAGAATGTTCGTTCGCGGAGACGTCGTCGTTGAAGAAATCAGCCACCTGTGGGGCTAGCTTACAGTCTGTCTGAGTTTCTGAAACTTCTGTCATTTCAGCGTCGGCATTGTTATGGTCGCTTTCGTCTGCCCAGCTGGTGGAGGTTGTCGTCGTGGGTGGGACGAGTGAAGCTTCATGAGAGTGACTCGTTTCTTGAGGGTCGTTGGATGCTTTCTTTGTTGGCTTTCCTTGGACGTCTCGTTTTTCCAGCGCAGAAGGGGAACGCTCCACAGAAACTGGTGTCGCTTTCGTGTTGCTACAGATCTGTTGGCGTAAGGTACTACCTATTTCCTTCGCTTTTTGTCGGAGTGTGAGAGCTGTCTCCTCTGCACCTTTGCGCGCCAGCCGGCGTTTCTTATTTTTCTTCGGAGAATTGCCTCTCGACGGACTTTCTTCAGTATCCACGTTAGTGTCGCTTTCCTGCAAGGTGTGTCGGTCTTCAGCTTCCGGCGGATCTGCTGCCTTTACAATTGCAGGTGCCGGTGTCGGTGGAACTTCAACTGTTTCCGTAGATTGGCGGGACTCTTGTAGGTCGTTAGCTATGACGGCACTGACGTCCATCGGAATTTCAGTGTTTGGAGAATTTGTATTTGCACACGATTCAGGGGCTGAGGAGACAGTCGGCCGTTCGCGTGCCACGGCGGCGTAGGTTCCTGGCAGTGTTGTCATCGCCGGTGGCCTGGCGGCCTCGCCGGCCGGCAGCTGTGCAACGCGCCGCTGTATACATTCTGCGCGAACGTGCCCAGGCTTGTTACAGGCGGCACAGGTTCGCGGTTGGTCGTCATAAATTACAATCCCTCTATATCCGCAGACATTGATGTACGACGGGATGTGCTTTTGTAACTCTACACGAAGCTGACGTACGCCATTTAGTACTGGGAATTTATGCGCGCTTGACCATTTCTCGGCAAAGTTGCTGAGCACTTTCCCGAAGGGTGAAATTACAGCATTAATTTGGTCTGTTGTAATCTCAAAAGGTAACTCGAAGATTCGAATTGTGCGAATGCCAAAACCAGCATGTGCAACGGTGACTTCACCAACGTTTCCATCTGAGTGCTTAAATTTCATGACACCTCCGGTAGATTCAACTATTTTCTCGCACAACTCGGAACTACGCATTTTAACAAACACGACACAAGTTACAATCGACAGGTGGATCCCAATTACATCATTAAAGGAGAGCTTCACATCTTCTTCTAACCAATTTTCTACTTCAAACGACTTGGGTCTGGCATATCGAGGATCAAAGGTAAGTTTCAACGTATCTTTTCGACTTGGTTGAGCCATCACTGCATGCTACTCATTACTTCTCGAAGCGTTCTATAAACAGAGTTTTAAGCCGCAGCAAGCGCAAGACTTACCACGCGGAAGCACAGACGGCGCAGCGCACACCACACTACGTCCTACCTCCACGCCGTCCGCCGGCGAACTTCCATCCATCTGAGCCACCGTGGGCACAGAGGATAATGCGTCTGCAGGGACTTATCCCTTGCACGCTGCCCGTGAGATCTACATTCCCAACATGTCCACACCAGTTCATTCGTAGTGCGCCTAATAGATGTTTGCCCATCATACTCATTACTCGTGGCAGATCAATCTACCAAGTCCCGTACGAGTTCGGGCATAGCGTGTGCGTTCGCACAAGAAGGTCAATGGCCGGGAAGCCATATTTTAACTATATATGACGGTAGTATATGTTCCCGAAAGATAAGTCCCTGCAGACGCATTATCCTCTGTGCCCACGGTGGCTCAGATGGATAGAGCGTCTGCCATGTAAGCAGGAGGTCCCGGGTTCGCGTCCCGGTCGTGGCACACATTTTTAACATGTCCCCAATGAAGTACGTCAACACCTGTTTGCAGCTAGGGTGTCCATTTAATTATCATTTCATTTCTAGCAAAGCTGCATGGTCATCCACGGTAACTGTTCTTTCGGGAACAGATTCTACCGTCATATATAGTTAAAATATGGCTGCCCGGCCATTGACCTTCTTGTTCGAACCCACACGCTGTGCCCGAACTCGTACGGGACTTGGTAGATTAATCTGCCACGAGTAATGACTATGATGGGCAAGCATCTATTAGGCGCACTACGAATGTAGTGGTTTGGACATGTTGGGAATGTGCAAGGGATAAGTCCCTGCAGACGCACTATCTTCCGTGCCCACGGTGGCTCAGATGGATAGAGCGTCTGCCATGTAAGCAGGAGGTCCCAGGTTGGAGTCCCGGTCGGGGCACACATTTTCAACATGTCCCCAATGAAGTACATGAACACCTGTTTGCAGCTAGGGTGTCCATTTAATTATGATTTCATTTCTAGCAAAGCTGCATGGTCATCCACGGTAACTGTTCTTTCGGGAACCGATACTACCGTCATATATATTTATCGAGTAATCGAATTCCAACGAATTTCTTTTGGAACTCATGTGGATCACCTCACACTTTTCGTTATTTGGCGTCAACTGCCACCTGCCACACTATACAGCAATCTTTTCTAAATCGCTTTGCCACTGATACTGGTCTTTGGGTGACCTTACTAGTCGGTAAATTACAGCATCATCTGCGAACAACCTAAGAGAACTGCTCAGATTGTCACCCAGGTCATTTATATAGATCAGCAACAGCAGAGGTGCCAGGACGCTTCCCTGGGGAACACCTAATATCACTTCAGTTTTACTCGATGATTTGCCGTCTATTACTACGAACTGCGACCTTCCTGACAGGAAATCACGAATCCAGTCGCACAACTGAGACGATACCCCGTAGGCCCGCAGCTTGATTAGAAGTCGCTTGTGAGGAACGGTGTCAAAAGCTTTCCGGAAATCTAGAAATACTGAATCAACTTGAGATCCCCTGTCGATAGCGGCCATTACTTCGTACGAATAAAGAGCTAGCTGCGTTGCACAAGAACGATGTTTTCTGAAACCATGCTGATTACCCATCAATAGATCGTTCCCTTCGAGGTGATTCATAACGTTTGAATACAGTATATGCTCCAAAACCCTACTGCAGACCGCCGTCAATGATACAGGTCTGTAGTTCGATGGATTACTCCTACCACCCTTCTTAAACAACGGTGCGACCTGCGCAATTTTCCAATCTGTAGGTACAGATCTATCGGTGAGCGTGCGGTTTTATATGATTGCTAAGTAGGGAGCTATTGTATCAGCGTAATCTGAAAGGAACCTAATCGATATACAAGTTGGACCTGAAGACTTGCCCGTATCAAGCGATTTGAGTTGTTTCGCAACCCCTAAGGTACCTACTTCTAAGAAATTCATGCTAGCAGCTGTTCGTGTTTCAAATTCTGGAACATTCCATTCGTCTTCCCTGGTGAAGGAATATCGGAAAACTGCGTTCAATAACTCCGCTTTAGCGGCACAGTCGTCGGTAACAGTGCCATCGGCACTGCGCAGCGAAGGTATTTACTGCGTCTTGCCGCTTGTGTACGTTACATACGACCAGAATTTCTTCGTATTTTCTACCAGTACGGCAGGAACGTTTTCGTAGCTTTCCGTGGACGATCTCGTCATTCTGGAAGATACAGTGGATCAACAAAAATGAGCATCCATCGTTAGGGATCATCTTCACCCTTGTATGCAGTTTGTTTTTCCCTGCCACGATGGCATCTACCAGCAGGACAACGCAACGTGTCACACAGTTCGCAGTGTACTTGCGTGGTCTGAAAAGCTCCAGAATGAGTTTATCGTATATCCCTGGCCACTTAACTGTCCCGGTTTACACCCAGTGAAGAATCTGCGGCACCACCTCAATGGCATTGTTCGCTCCATGTTTCCTCAATTGAGAAACGTTGCACAGCTGGCCGCGGTACTGGAGTCAGTATGACTCCACATCCCTGTCGGTACCTTCCAGAACCTCACCGACTCTCTCCCAGCACATCTTGCTGCGGTCCACGCTGCATAAAGTGGCTTTGTGCAAATACTGAAATAGTTTTGTCGTCTCTATTCTGAAGCAGTGAGTGAAGTGAACTTAGTGTATGATTGTAGCATATGACGAAAATTCTGGAGTGGATAGTGGGGTAAACTCCGGCTCTTGATCGTCATATTTTACGAAAAGGCTTGAACATTGGGAGTTGCGGCGCTACCTTAGGCTTGAGAAGATAGATGGGAAGGATCTTTCTCGGAGCTTCATTAGTGCGGTACAATGCCATTATCTAGCAGTGCTAGTGCATGCGGAATTATGCAGACCGATGTCTACTTTACAGTGCCCTAACAAAACTAATCCCAACCAAAAGTTTCACCCATGAGCCCTGTCACGCAACGGACACACTCAACACTCTTCATATAGTACGTACACAACAACAGAATCAATTATTAAAACCCCAATGACGCACCAAATAACAATCCAAAAATGAGTAAACGTAAGTCATACTACCCAAATTTTATTGCTATACGCTATTGCTTCGGGAAGTCGTAAGTAATGATTCTGCACTAAACTTCCAAGATGTTTGTTATGTTATTGCTAAACGTTTCACTCAGATAAACCATTGAATGGTTCTCAAGAAGAGCAAGTCCCATGTAGTGCTAATTCCTTTCCTGAAAATAGCTAAGTTATGAACTGATAGTTCAGAGGAAAGATCATTAACAAAGGAGCAAAAACTGGATATGCCACACCTCAACCATTTTGGAACACATATTATGTTCGAGTATAATGACTTTTCTGGAGACTAGAAATCTACTTTGTAGGGAGCAGCATGGGTTTCGAAAAAGACGATCGTGTGAAACCCAGCTCGCGCTACTCGTCCACGAGACTCAGAGGGCCATAGACATGGGTTTCCAGGTAGATGCCGTGTTTCTTGACTTCCGCAAGGCGTTCGATACAGTTCCCCACAGTCGTTTAATGAACAAAGTAAGAGAATATGAAATATCAGACCAACTGTGTGATTGGATTGAAGAGTTCCTAGATAACAGAAAGCAGCATGTCATTCTCAATGGAGAGAAGTCTTCCGAAGTAAGAGTGATTGCAAATGTGCCGCAGGGGAGTGTCGTAGGACCGTTGCTATTCACAATATACGTAAATGACCTTGTGGATGACACCGGAAGTTCACTGAGGAAATGCAATCCGAAAACAAAGGAAGTAGGTTACAGTACGTTTGTTCGCCCACTGCTTGAATACTGCTCAGCAGTGGGGGATCTGTACCTGATAGGGTTGGTAGAAGAGATAAAGAAGATCCAACGCAAAGCAGCGCGCTTCGTTACAGGATCGTTTAGCAATCGCGAAAGCGATACGGAGATGATAGATAAACTCCAGTGGAAGACTCTGCAGGAGAGACGCTCAGTAGCTCGGTACGGGCTTTTGTTGAAGTTTCGAGAACATACCTTCACTGAGGAGTCAAGCAGTATATTGCGCCCTCCTACGTATATCTCGGGAAGAGACCGTGAGGATAAAGTCAGAGAGATTAGAGCCCACACAGAGGCATACCGACAATCCTTCTTTGGCTCTGAGCACTATGGGACTCAACTGCTGAGGTCGTTAGTCCCCTAGAACTTAGAACTAGTTAAACCTAACTAAGCTAAGGACATCACAAACATCCATGCCCAAGGCAGGATTCGAACCTTCGACCGTAGCGGTCTTGCGGTTCCAGACAGCAGCGCCTTTAACCGCACGGCACAATCCTTCTTTCCATGAACAATACGAGACTGGAATAGAAGGGAGAACCGATAGAGGTACTCAAGGTACCCTCCGCCACACACCGTCAGGTGGCTTGCGGAGTATGGATGTAGATGTAGATATCTTTTCAGCACATCGGCACCTCAATAGAGCCAAATGACAAATGAATTTCTTACTCCTCGTCTCCAGACAGTGTCGCAAAACCTGTGATTGTGTTAGCTACAAAGGAGCTGGCGGATCCCTCCATTTTTCTCAAGCCTTTAGTATTATTTTGATATCAACCGTGTGTTGCATAAGAGCCAAAAAAGTCTCCCAAACTATCTTTCCCTGTTTTCACTGAAGCTAATAGCCCTTTTTGTAGTATGTTATATGGTAAGATACATTACTTGTGGTTTACTGACAACTTTTTCTGCCTGAAAGTGAAACTGCATACTCCATTGCCACAACTGTGTGCTGATAAGAGTGTAACTTGAACTGAAAGTGAAAAGATTTTCTTTTTTCCATTATGAGGATGATTTAGGTTGTGTGAGATACGAGTAAGCTTGCTGGGTACTTTATGGTCATATTCCGATGTAATACTACTCGTGATAGCTATATGGTATCTTTATCTATACTTCACAAGCCACCTGATGGTGTGTGCGGGAGGGTACAAATAACTGATCATCCTTTCCCAGTTCCGGTAGTATGTGACATGTAGGATGAATGATTGTTGGTATACCTGTGTATTAAATTTAATTTATCGAATTTTCTCGTTGTTGTCAATTCACGAGACGTCTATGGGATGAAGTAATATTTTGCAAAACTCTGCAGAAAGTACTCCTTAGGAATTTTCGGAGTAAGCCTCTCGGGATGCACAATGCCTCTCATATACTATCTGTCATTGGAATTTACTGAGCATCTCAGTAACGCTCCCGAGCCAGCTAAATGGTACCGTGGCAAAACTCGCCGCAGTTCATCGGCTACTGAGGTTTTCTGACGGTTTTCCACACTCGTCTGACCCACATTGTCTGGAACCTAGTTATCGCTTCAAAAACATAATGCACACTACGCTATAGCGAGAATAGACACTGATCAGTGCTGTATCGCTACATGTATGTAGCTGAGTTAATCTGTCGCCTAGTATCGGTATGAAGTCAATATGTTTGTACGGCTGAACACTACCGGGTCCAGGTCTCAGGGGGTGGCGTGCCAGGCTCAGGCAAAGCGCCACAGCCTGCCCAGCCTCAGCGACCGTTGCAGGCGATCAGAGGCGCTGGTACAAAGGTTTGGCAGGAAGCGTGTACATCCTGGTACGTGAATCTGAACAGTGGTCGCACTCTTAGAAAAATTCGGAATGCGTCAGTAATGGTGGACTTCTAAGCATCCACAAAGATGGCTTCTTACGGCACTTTAAAATTCACCATCAAATAATAAAGCAAATCTGAATACATTTGTGATTTCAGAAAAATGAGGTACATCCAAGGACACAACAATATTTTCAATACATTTAAACCTACAGAATTTAATATTTTACAGTGACTAAATATTTTCACAATGAACCTCTGAATTAAAAACTGTTGAAAGAAATCACGAGACTTCAACAAACTTGATCTCAGATGATAGCATTGCACTATAGTCATCATCCCTGAAAGCTATGTACCTGCATAAATTTTATTTCTGAGTTTATTACGTTTTTTATACCATTTCACAATGCAAATGTTCGTCCGAACATCGTATTCTCAAAAATAATGCAGAAAATGAATGCAGCATGAATACCTCATATCTTATCATACTTGTGTATTTATTTAATGAGTATCTTACTATTTTTTCTGGATATTTATTTAACTATTTATTACAATTACTAACACAAAATCATGGTAATTTGGCAAGTGGTCAACCGCTTGTGTTAGCTGTCACCAACCTCGATAACAGGACAAAAGGATACTTCTGTGAAACAGGCCTAAATAATTGTTTAAATAATATTTAACGGCAGTGTGTTGTCATTTAATGTATGCACACTTGCTCAAGAATCTTATTTATTTATGGACCTTTATTCACATTTATTGTGAATGGTCAGTGTGTGACCGAAAGTTCATAACATTTCTTTACTTAAATAATGTTGTAATATATTACTTTAGCCAGGGAAGTGGTCAAGTTGAGTCATATCATGCCGTTAGAACGTAAAAAATCATGTGTTTTTGTTGGGGATTCCTTCAGCCAATGGGAAAGCAGGCAGTTGCAGAACACCATGGGAGTCGAGTGGAGACGACGTTTTTCGAGTTGTGTGCTCAAGGGAGCGATGCTGGGCACTTTTCACATAGATCCTGAAGAAGACACTTTTACATTTGTTCTTTAAGAAGTCGGGTAACGTGTATGATGCGGTCGTGCAGGTGATGAACGACGACGACGACACTTTAACATTTGGGACACTTGTACGTTTTTGCTTGAAGGAAAGAGACCTACCTATGGTAACGAGTCTTATAGGATCGTGTGTGTGATACAGTCTGGACAGTGAACGGCCGTTATAATATTCTAACTTTTTCCAATTGCATTGTGGTATTGAGAATAGAATATGACTTTCGTCTCGTCATCTTGTTTGTTAATTTTTAAAGCATCATGTTGATCTCTGACTATTCTGAATGGGTGAACATTTCTTGTATTGTGATCACGAAATAGTTTTAGTTTTCACATGTCTTGGATGACTATTACCTCGGAGATTCTGCTATCATTTTCATAACGCTGTCAATATAACTTTACTGCATTTCGCAAAGTTATTCTCTGTGTATATTTTAAATGGATATGATAAAACTACTTACCATTTAGTTGTGGTACACTTTCGTGAATAAACATTTTCCAACATAATTCTCTGTCGCCTACATCAATTAAAGACGTTAGTAAAGAACTCTTTTTATTAAATTATTCATTTATATTTCATATCTTTTTGTATTTATCAATTCTGAATTCTAGCTATGCATAGACTATTTGACTGCTGGACCACAGGTATAGGTTATTAATTGCTGTGAGTGAACTGCTGGGCATGAAAGCAGAGCATGAAAGCAGACGTGCGTGGCTCGACTCGATGACTACGTCGAGCTATTCCTTTTAAACATAGACGAGCTAAACCCATTTACCAATGGTGCTATCAACTGGTTTGCTCATGTGAATGCTATTTCGACAGCTAATACTTAGGAGAAAACTCAAGATAATATCACAAAGCTTAAAAAATTTACTGATTCATGACACTTACCAATTCATTTCGTTTGTGTAAGTAACGATTGTGACTGAAGGAAAACAAACACACAACAAAACTGAACGTAAATAGTTAATCGTGGTGGTGTGTACGCCTATCCTAAACAAAGCCTCTCACTGGTGGGACGAACGTTGATTAAAAATCTACTAGTAGGTTACTGAAGTAAAGAAAAGATTTGGTTTAACGTCCAAACAACAGTTAAGTCACTAGATGCGGAACACAATATTGTATTTGACAAGCTAGGGTAGGATTTTAGCCGCGTCCAGTCATTGGTACCATCATGGTAATTTTCTTTAGCAATCATGGAAACCACTGAAAACGTAAAGTGGATCGTTCTATTGGGACATGAGATCCAAATGCGAGAGTCATTAAATCAACTCAATCGCTTATTCCAATCGATGAGCAGGCACTTGCTAAAATATTTTCGCGAAGACACGCACTAGAGGTAGCAGTCTTCATTAGAATGGTGTCAGGAAATATCATAAACAACCTTTTCGCTAGCACAGCGTACGTGAATTTTCAGGCGGTAATGTGGGAAATATTGTCGCAGAAAAAGCAGAGTAGCGCAGTCGCCGTTGTGTAATGGTTAGGGTACTAGATAGTTGCATCGAGGGTCGTGAGTTCAAAACTCACCTGAATAGAAACACTTCAATTTCTATATTCGGTTGTAGTACATTCTAGAAGTATCCACAAATGGCAAGAACCATTGTACTGGAATGTTCTGTAGCGGTATATATACCGTATGTGTTCTGGCCGGAGGCAGTTCGCTCCGCGCTGTTGTATGTGCAAGTGCTGAATAAACCTTCGTAAAGTGAAGTTAACGATCGTCATTTATCTACTTACACCTTCCTCTACGTGACATTATTCTGGTGGAGGCGCCGGGTGTTGGAGCTTGTGATACCGCACCATTTTCGACGACTCAGTGGCTCCCATCAGGCCACGACAGAGCCGCCGTTTACGTGGCGAGAAACCCGAGTTCGAACCATATTCAACAGATCGAAATCTATCGGAGACAGAAGAAGAAGACGATGTTACGATGACAGCAACTGTGTGCCACCACATGATACATCCTTCCGGGTTCTCTGGTGACGATCGCCAAGATCCAAACAAGTGGCAAAAGGTATATGAGCGTATAGCCAAATTTAGCAAATGGGATGACACGGTGTGTTTGGCTAACGTATTTTTGTACTTGGAGGGCACTGGCAAGCAATAGTATGAGAACAACGAGAAGAAGTTCACAAGCTGGGAAGTATTCTAGGCGGAACTGCGCAATTATTTCGACGACACACAACGACAGAAGTGCAAGGCTGAAGACAAATTGAAGACCAGGGCACCGCGTCCACGAGAAACTACAGCATCCTGCATTCAAGACGTCATGGAGCTGTGTAAAATAGTGGATTGTAGTATGAAGGAGGAAGATAAGGTTGCACATCTCATGAAGGGCGTCGCTGAGGACATATATCAAGCCCTAATCCTCAAGGAGGTTTCGGCAACAGACGACTTCATATAATGGTGCCAGTACAGTATGTGGAGACAGTGCATAAAAAAAAAATTACACCCAAGAAACTTTAACGGCTACCAAACGTCGTATTGATATCTGTGATGGAGGAAGAAACTGATTTCACAAGTTTTCTTCGTCAGACAGTGAGAGAGGAAGTTCAGAAGGCACTTGGATTGCATGGTGAGAAAAAAACCGAGACCCTTCAAGAGGTCATAAGGGAGGAAGTGGGACAGATATTGACCCCACTCTGTCGTCCTTCATTT
This sequence comes from Schistocerca americana, assembly GCF_021461395.2. Classification (NCBI taxonomy): domain Eukaryota; kingdom Metazoa; phylum Arthropoda; class Insecta; order Orthoptera; family Acrididae; genus Schistocerca; species Schistocerca americana. Next base: position 336,805,717 of record NC_060130.1, read on the forward strand.
TCCTTCAAAACGGTGAAAGGGTTGAGACCCAGGCGAAGTTACGTTCATACAATGCCGCATGAGGAACCTGTTTCGGCACCAAGGAAGACTGACGCCTTCCCAGGATAACCAACCAGTATTTTTCCACTGCGGACGACCGGCACATGTGGTGCGTTATTGTCGAGAAAGGCGGCGGATATTTGATGACGGCCGCGCCAGGAGACAGCAGACCGATCTCAGGCAACGCCAACTCCGGGACTACGAAGATGAACAGGATGATGTGGGTACAGGACGACGTAGGTCACCATCGCAGCAAGCTAGCCGCTGAAGAGGACGCTTCCCAACACGCCGATTAAGGTCTCCATCGCCCTTTAGAAGCTGCAGCCTATCACCTAGCCACCGCAACGTGGAAAACTAAAGGGTGTGACCTTCCTTGGAGGTGAGGCCGCCGAAGAGAAATATCCTCCGCCGTCGATCACTACAAAAACCATAGGAAACTACGTCGGTATCTTCATGGATGGCCGACCAGCCCAAGCTCTTGTGGACTCTGGAACATCATATTCAGTCATTTCGGAGAAGTACCGTCACCAGTTGCAGAAAACCGTATTCGACAACAACAAAACATCTCTGCTGAAGGTGGCTAATATGAAACATGTAAAACCTACAGGAAGATGCGTCATTCGTGTGGGTATGAGTGGCCATACACAGTCCTTAGTATTCATCGTCTTACAAGAGTATAGTCATGACGTCATTCTCGGATGGGGCTTTTTGAAAGCTTCTCAAGCAGTTATAGATTCTGGTCGCTCGAAGATCATGCTAGAGGAGATGAGATACTGTGGACAGGAAGATGCGCATCCGAGTGTGAGGAGACAATGTGAGTTGAATGAAGTGATCATTGCTGCGGTCAGCGCTAGAAAGGTATCTGTCATGTGTCATGCCATGCATCAACCCATGCATCTTGTAGTGGAATGTAAGAGAAGTATACCACGGCAGAATAGTTTGCTCATCCCAGCCTCTGTAGTCTCGTTTCAGAACGGTTTCGGTGAATTGTGGATAGTTAACTGTCGCAGAGAACAGCAGATTCTTTCAACATGCATCTGCGTAGCAAACACTGGGCCGTTAATTGCAGAACAGCTGAACGTCATAGAAACCTCTCATGCCGAGTCTGTGGGCGAAATTAGCGCTACCACTACAAGACAAGATCTTCTAGCACGACTATCACAAGATCTCACTAAGGAACAACAGAAGAAGCTACTTGCCATTCTACAAGAGTTCTCTGAATGCTTCAATCCACAGGTGAAGAGACAAATTAGACAAATCGACGGTGAAGCACCCGATTAGAACTGGAGACCATCAACCGATAAGCCAGAGAGCATACCGTGTGTCAGCAACAGAAAGTCGAATAATTCGCGGCGAGGTAGAGAAAATGAAGAAGAATGACATCATTCAGAGTTCGCACAGCCCATGGTCGTCACCAGAGGTTCTTGTCAGGAAGAAGGATGGCAGTTGGCGCTTTTGTGTTGATTACAGGAAGCTTAACAAGATAACTAAAAAGGACGTTTACCCTCTTCCACGAATTGACGATACACTGGATTGTCTGAAGGGGGCTAAGTTTTTCTCGACCATGGGCGTGTATTTGGGATACTGGCTAATCGAAGTAGGTGAGGCTGATCGTGAGAAAACTGCATTCATCACTCCTGAGGGCATGTATAAGTTTAAGGTAATGCCGTTTGTTTTGTGTAATGCACCAGCAACTTTTGAACGAATGATGGATAATCTTCTAAGGCAGCTGAAGTGGGCGATGTGTCTTTGTTATTAGATGACTTTATAGCGTTCTCAAAGATATTTGATGAACACATAAAAAGACTGAGCACCGTTCTTAAGTGTCTCCAACAAGGCGGACTGAAACTCAATCCAAAAAAGTGTCTCTTTGGAGCAAATGAAATCAAAATACCTGGGAACCTTGTGTCAAACGAAGACGTGCGTCCAGGCCCAGAACAGCTGAGAACCATAACGGAATTTGCTATTCCTAAAAGTATTAGACATGTGAGAAGCTTCCCCGGATTATGTTCTTATTACCATCGTTTTATCAAAGACTTTGGTATCAAAGCCAGTCCACTCGAAGAGTTGTTAAAAGCCGATGCTAAATTTATTTGGGGTGGTGCTAAACAACATTCTTTCGACGTGTTGCGGAAAGCTCTGACGACTGACCCTGTACTTGGTCTGTATGATGGGAGAGCTCCTATAGAACTACACACAGATGCAAGTGTCTATGGGATCGGTGCTGTTCTGGCGCAGATTTCGGATTTGAAAAGAGAAGATTATAGCCTTTGCTTCTAGCACACTTACACAAGCCGGGAGAGACTACTCAACTACAGAAAGAGAATGTCTTGCTGTGATCTGGGCCACGTGCAAATTTCGACAGTATATCTATGGAAGGCCATTACAGTTGTTACAGACCATCATTCACTTTGTTGGCTGACATGTCTTAAGCATCCAACAGGACGACTCGCTAGGTGGGCACCATGTCTTCAAGAGTATGACATATCATAGTGTACAAAAGTGGAAGAAAACGACAAGATGCTGACTGTCTCTCAAGAAACCCTGTGCAACACCATCAAGACTTTGATGAAGATAGTGACTGTCTCGCTGCACTCCAGGATTTCTCTGCTGAGCAGAAGGACGCCAAAATATCTCAAATTATGCTTGCCTTAAATCGGTCAGAGAATGTGAAAGGACAATTCAAGGTAGTTAATGGATTACTTTACAAGAAAACTTTGATCCGTTTGGAAGGAGGTGGCTACCATTGATTCCTAAACACATGCGCTTAGGTGTTCTACAGAGGCTGGACATTTAGGATTTATTAACACATACGATAGGATCCGTAAGAGATTTTTCTGGCCAGGTTTATTTAGGAGTGTTCGTCACTATGTGTGGCACTGTCGAGAGTGCCAGAGGCGAAAGGCAGATCCTCAGAAACCACCTGGCCGACTCATACCAATTCCACCAGCCGAAATGCCTTTCCAAAGTGTTGGGATTGACCTCCTCGGACGATTTCCAACGTCTGCTAGTGGCAATAGGTGGATTATTGTTTGCACTGATTATCTGACGCGTTATGCTATTACAAAGGCCGTGAAAACAGCGGAAGCATTCGAAGCAGCCAAATTCATCGTAGAAGACACTGTATGAAAACACGGGGCCCCAAGGTCGTTAATTACGGGACGAGGGAGAGTTTTTCAATCAAATCTTGTGACAGAGACAAGCTGTCGGTGCAACATGACTCATCACATGACGACTGCCTACCATCCGCAAACTAACGGGGTTACCGAACGCCTTAACAACCTTGGCGGACATGCTGTCAATGTTCGTCAATGTTGAGCAGAGCAACTGGGATGAGGTGCTACCTTTCGTGACGTTTGCCTACAACACCGCCAAATAAGACACCACAGGATTTACGCAGTTTTTCCTGGTGCATGGGTGTGAGGCGACGACGACGATAGACACTATGTTTCCGTTATATCCTGATGACGTGGACGACGACTACATCGGCCCGGTGTTAAGCAGAGCTGAGGAAGCTCTGCAATTAGATCGACTCCGCACGGTGTAGGCTCAAGAAACTGATCGCCGAAGGTATGACGCGAGCCACTGCCCTGTTGTGTACCAGCCTGGTGACCTCGTCTGGATCTTCACTCCTGTCCGGAAGGTTGGTCTCTCTGAGAAGCTCCTCAGGCGCTACTTTGGACCTTATAAGGTTGTAAGACAGTTTTCTGATGTTACTTATGAAGTTGAAGATTTCGACCCCGACACAAGACCACGAAAGATCAGAGATACGGTCAACGTCCTTCGAATGAAGCCCTATAAGGATCCTGCAACACAAGGTAAATTCGAAGCTCCAGCGACAGGCCACAAGCGGAAGGGTACAGAAGAACGTAGCGGCAAGGGAAGTTCTAAGAAGATAACCGCCTGGGCGAATATCAGTCATCGGGAGTTGGAGTATGCAGGACCAATGACTCATTCCCAAACTAGGAGGACGTAACACCGAGACGCTACTCTCTTAAGGAGGGAGCAGTGTCGCAGAAGAAGCCGAGTAGCGCAGTATCCGTAGTGGAATGGTTATGGTGCTAGATAGTTGCCTCGAGGGTCGAACTCACCTGAACTGAAACATTTTAATGTCTATATTCGGTTGTAGTACATTCTAGAAGTATCCACAAATGGCAAGATTCATTGTACTGGAATGTTCTGTAGCTGTATATATATACCGGATGTGTTCTGGCCGGAGGCAGTTCGCTCC